>NC_136069.1:1185746357-1186450987 GCF_964261635.1 Lissotriton helveticus
TCTGTGTTTGCTAATACCACTTTTAGAAAGTAGGTATTTGCTTGTCTAACCATTCAAACCTGCCTCTGCTAGGTTGTGTATTCCTATGTCTGGTTTTGTGAGTGACAGGGCTGGGGAATCCCAGGAGACAGGCTGAGTCATCCAGTGGTGAATAGAGAGATCTGCAGCTAGATGGGAGGGAGGAGTGCACCTGAACCTTGAATAGGGCTGTGCCTGCCTTCCACAATGCTGGCTCCACCCCCTGGGGAGCGGCTGATGTCTCTGCCCTGCACACTGAAAGAAGAGAAGGAGTCCTGTAAACAAAGTGCTCCAGGACTGTACTTGCCTTCCACAATGCTGGCTCCACCTCCTGTGGGGCGTCTGATGTGCTTGCCCTGCACTGTGAAAGAAAAAGAGAAGTCTGGTAAACAGAGTGCTTCAGAACTGGTTTGGACTGGGCAAAGGCCCCTTTCCCCTCAGAGAACAAAGGATTTCTGGGTATAAATATTGGGACCCTGATCCCATGAAATTAGATAACTTTGGACTACAAGAAGAAACCTTTACTGAGGAGAGGAACCTGAAGAAACTGAGGAGAGACTATTCCCAAGCGGAAGTGCTGCTTGGTGGATTGGCCTGCAGTGGTTTCCTTACTACCAAAAGAAGGAGAAAGGAACTTTGTGTACTTTGCTTTCAACTTGTGAACTTCGGAGAGAAGTGTGCAGCAACGAAGAGGAAGCGTGTCGCCGTCATTGCTGCTGCCATCGAAGGAGGGTGTCGCCGCTGGAGCTGTCGCACTGTACCGCTTCAGGAGAAGAATCTCGCAACGAGGTCTGAGCGTGTCGCCGTGTCTGCAGCCGCAACTCCGAAGAAGGAGGGTGTCGCCGCTGGAACTGACGCATTGCACCGCATCGACCAAGAGCACCTCACATCCCTGAGAAGCGCGCCGCCATCAGAGCTGCTGCAGTCGCATCTTGGATGTCGCCGCTGTAGTTGTCGCATCGAGCGGAAGCTTCACGCATCGTGGAGAAGAGCGTCGCCGCTGGAGCTGTTGCCGTCGCATCGTAAGGGTGTCGCCGCTACAGTCCACGCATCGAACCGAGAATTTCTCGCATCATCGAGAAGCGTGCCGCATCTGGAAGATCTTCACGTCTTTATTTCTTTGCACCTGACTTTGCCGCATTTCCCATTGCTGCGACATTGCTTGCCGTGGAAGCGCAACGCAACTTAAGGTACATTGACGCAGAGTGTCGCATCTAAGAACTGAACTGAACTAAGCTTAAATCTACCATCTTAAAGTAATCATAGTTTTTATTTTTGTTGTTTATGGTCTTGTGGTAACTCTATATAAAGTCTACTTATTTTTTATATAAAACCTGTGTGGTGTCCATTTGTAGTGTTGTCACTGGGTTACTGTATGTGGTCACAACTGCTTAACTTACAACGCCTCTGAAATAAGCCTTGACTGCTCGCGCCACGCAACCTAGATGGTGAGCAGGGGTTATTTTAGATGTGTAATCCCCTTGTCCTGACTAGAGGAGAGGGTCCCTACTTGTCACAAGTACCTACCTGTGGCAACTAGAGACCTAACCTAGAGGGTGAGCAGTGGTTATTTTAGATGTGTAATCCCCTTGTGCTGACTAGAGGAGAGGGTCCCTACTTGTCTCAAGTACCTACCTGTGCCAACTAGAGACCTAACATAGAAATCTAACATTGGTAGGCAGCGGAAGGGATTCTGGATTTGCATTTGTGACTCATGTACAGTGACTGGTGAACACTAATTAGTGAGTGCAGACTGTAACAATACCGCATACTTTTTGGTAGATTTCTTTTTTTGATTTTTGGATTGCCTATTTTTGAAAGATGCCTAATTCAGTAGAGAGAGCAGAGTCTGTAGCCTCCCTTAATTGCAAATGGGATGAAGAAAGGCTGGAATGCTACACAGTAAGGCAGATGAAGTACTTTTGCAAGAAATTCAATGTTTCCACTTCTGGATTTAAAGTGAAGGAAGAATTCTACAAGGCGCTGAGAGCCTGGGTAGAAGCAAGGAAAAGTCCAAGAGACCCGACGACCCCCAGCCGACTTAAGGGTAGCTTGCAGGTGCTTGAACCTTATGTTCGCAACCTACTCGATTCCTCTTTTCTGTCCCAGAGTGTCCCCAAGGCTTGGAAGCAGGCAGTTGTACTCCCCCTGCAAAAAAAGGCCAATGTGAATTTTGAGAAACTCGACAACCTCCGACCCATCTCCCTTTTGCCCTACATGGCTAAAATAGCGGAGAAAATTGCTAACACACAATTGATGCAGTTCATGGAGGAGGCATCGCTACTCCACGACTCGCAATTTGGGTTCCGTCCCCGTCATTCAACGGAATCTGCACTTCTCGCGGCGGTGGAGTCACTCCGACAGGGTGTGGATGAAGGCCAGACTATGGCTCTGATCCTACTCGACCTAAGTGCAGCATTCGACACTGTAGCACATACCATCTTGCTACAGTGTCTGAGTGAAGGTGGGGTTATAGGCGCTGCACTTGGTTGGATCAAGTCCTTCCTGTCTGACAGGTGTTTCCAAGTCAGGATGGGAGAATGCTACTCGAGGGAGATCGAGTTGGGCCAGGGCGTACCGCAGGGTTCGTCCCTGAGCCCAACCTTATTCAATATCTACGTCTCCCCTCTAGCAGCCATCGCGGAGGGCCACGGTCTCCACCTGGTGTCTTACGCCGACGACACGCAGTTGGTCGTCTCCCTGTCTCGTGCCCCCGGCCTTGCGGCGGACATCTTCAGGAACTGCATGCAAGATCTCGCAGCCTGGATGTCCGCAAACTGTTTAAAGTTAAGCGGTAGCAAGACCGAGGTGCTCGTGGTGGGGGGCGGGCCTTCTGCGTGGTCGCCTGCGTGGTGGCCACCCTGCTTGGGCGAGGTTCCCACTCCCAGTCTGGAGGCCAAGAATCTTGGCATATGGCTTGACAAGGACCTTGCCTTTGGCCCGCAGGTCGGCCGGGTGACGGGGGTGTGTTTCGGTGTCCTGAGAGCTTTGAGGAAGGTTTTAGATCTGCTTCCCATCTCGGCTCGTAGGACGCTGGTGCACGCCCTGGTCACCTCGCGCTTAGACTATGGGAATCTGCTCTATCTGGGGGCTTCAGGCAGGGTCATGGGTCGCCTCCAGGTGCTTCAAAATGCCGCAGCACGGCTCGTGCTTAGACTCCCGAGGAGGTCACCTTCCAAACCTGCTCTCCAAGCCCTCCATTGGCTCCCGATGGAGAAGAGAGTTGAGTTTAAGGCCCTCTCAACGTGCCACCGCATTCTGAGCGGCAAAGCCCCTGTGCCGCTCCAGAGTCTGGTGTCTCACTATGAGCCTACCCGCAATCTACGGTCCTCTCAGATGGGACTACTGGTGGTTCCCAGAGTTAGGAAGGCACGGATGGGGGGGAGATCTTTTAGATATCTTGCTCCCAAATGCTGGAACGTCTTGCCTCCAGACCTGCGTCTTGAACCATCAGAGGTCCAGTTCAGAAAAAAACTGAAAACTCACCTTTTTAGTAGATAACTCCTGAGGGAGGGGGGGATGGCATACTGCTCACTTATCATAGCGCGGGGACAAGCCTTCCGGCGTCAGCAGGCACTTTACAAATGCCCTAAACTAAACTAAACTAAACTATGATTGAGGAGGATGACTTGGCAATTGTGCAACAAGAAGGGCCAGTGGGCCTAGGAGGAAGGAAAGTACCTTCCCCCGCATGTAGCAGTGCTTCTAACAAGAGTCTGTCTCCAGAGGAGCCGGAGGACAGAGAGAGATTAAGGAGGCATGAAATGGAGATGACCAGGTTCAAGGTCGAAAGGCAGTTAGAATTAGAAAATAGAAAGTTAGATCTTGAGGAAAAGAAAATGCAGTTTGAGCATTAAAAAGTTTTGAGGGAGTTGGAGTTTAAAACTTAAAAGTTCAGAAGTTACTCCCTCTTGTGGCCTCATACCGTCAGTACATACAGAAAGTAGAGTTTATATTCCCAAGGATGTGGTGAAGGAGTTTTACAAAAATGATGATATTGGTCAGTGGTTCAGAGCCTATGAGGTAGCTATGTCTTCTCACCGGGTCCCTGAGAGAGATTGGGGAGCGGGGTTGTGGGGAAGGTTCCTTAGTGAGGGGTGGGATACATTGTTAGACTTGCCTTCTGAAGTCCACAATTCATACAGCCACATGAAAGATGCATTGATGTCTAGATATGGTTTTACACCTGAACTCTATAGGCAGAGGTTCAGGAAATGCAAAAAGTTGGAAAACAGTACTTGGGTTGAATATGTCACTTTCTTTTGCAGAGCATTGGATGGTTGGGTAAAGGGCAGCAAGGTTAATGATTTTCAAGGTCTCTTTCATTTGTTTGCATGGGAGCACTTGTCTGATAATTGTTTTCCAGAGCTGCACCAGCATCTGATAGATAGCAAGCTGACTTACCCTAGGAAGCTTGCTGAGGAGGCGGACCGCTGGGTCAGTACCAGGGTCCATAAGGTTCACATGGGAGACTCAGCCAAAGGTGGGCAGGGTCCCCAGCAGAAGAGTGGGGGGGACAAGGGTAAACAGGAGGAGTTCCGCAAAGGGCCCCAAAGTAGTCTCCAAGGGAACCCCGTGAAAGGTTCCCTGCCTCCCCCTGAGAGAAAGCAAGGGGCCTGACAGGTAGTCCTGTTCCCCAGGGGCCCCTGAAATGTTACAAGTGTGGTGATCTGGGTCATAAGGCGAATGATCCCAGGTGCCGCCTGTTTGGTAAACAAGCACCCACTGGTGCTCCGCCCCGGCAGATGGCTAGTGTAGCCTTGTGGGAGGAGATTGATGTTCAAGGTGGGGGCACAGATGACCCTTGTCTCCTTAGGAGACTGTGAGACGGTCTCAGAAGCTCAGCTACCCAGGAACCATAAGAAATATGGGCAGCGAGTGACCGTCAATGGCCAAAAGGTGGAGGCTCTTAGAGACACAGGAGCCAGTGTGACAGCTGTCAGGTGTCACCTGGTGCCTCAAGAGCAGATTGTCCCTCATGCATTTTGCCGAGTTGTTCATGCCGACAACACAGAGAGTCATTGTCCAGTGGCTCAGGTTCCCTTTGAGTGGGGGGGTCTCTGGTACTCTTCAGGTAGCTGTGAGGCCAGCCATGCCTGTTGATTGTTTGTTGGGAAATGATTTGGAGAGCTCCCCTTGGGAAAAGGTGGAGAAGACAACTCACTTGAAGATGGTTGGACTGCCTGACTGGGTGTGCTTGACCACCCGGTCAATGTCAGCCAGTAGGGGTTCTCAAGAGGACCTGGAGCCTGAGAGGGAGGCCCAGGTACCTGCCGAGGAGAGAAGTGGCGAGGTGATTGGGAACCCTGCCCCGAAGTTCCCACGGTCCAGGAGGGGGTAGACCCTGAGGGGGATGCCCTGGAGCCTGCCGGGGAGCAAGTAGCTGAACTGGGGGACCTGCCTGAGCTGACCCCTTGGCAGCAAGAAGGAGGCCCCTCTGGGGAGGAATTTTGCAAGGAACAGAGAGAGTGCCCTTCTCTTGTGGGCTTGCGGCAACAGGCTGCAAGCCAGGCAGCAGGTGATCAGTCAGGGTCACGCTTGATTTACTGGGAGAATGGTCTCCTGTATAGTGAGCCTAAGGTTGCTGAACCTGGGTGCCCGTGTGCTGATGGTACCCAAGAAGTTCAGAGCCTTCCTACTAGGGCTGGCTTATGATGTGCCGTTAGCAGGACATTTGGGGCAGGACAAGCCCTTTGAAAGGCTTGTCACCCACTTTCATTGTCCCCAAATGCGCAAGAGTTCTGATACTCATTGCCGGACCTGTCAGACTTTCCAGGCAAGTGGAAAGAGTGGGAGGAAGCACAAGGCTCCTCTCCAGCCATTCCCTGTGGTCAGTACCCCCTTTGAGCGGGTGGGGATTGACATTGTGGGGCCACTGGACCCCAAGAAAGCCATGGGCAACAGGTTCATCCTGGTCTTGGTTGACCATGCCACCCGGTACCCGGAAGCCATACCTCTGAGGACAGTGACGGCCCCCGCGGTGGGACGAGCACTGATGGGAATTTTCTCCAGAGTGGGATTCCCTCGCGAGGTAGTGTCTGACCGGGGGACCAACTTCATTTCCAAGTCTATGAAGTCCCTGTGGCAGGAGTGTGATGTAACCTACAAGCTCACCACTCCTTACCACCCCCAAGGAAATGGGTTGGTTGAAAGATTCAACCGGACCCTGAAGGGCATGATTATGGGTCTTGAGGAACCCATGAGGCGTAAGTGGGACGTCCTCTTACCATGCCTACTGTTTGCATACTGTGAGGTGCCACAGAAATCTCTAGGGTTCAGTCCCTTTGAGCTTCTCTATGGACCCCCAGTCCGAGGACCTCTGACTTCGGTTAAGGAAGACTGGGAGCAATCTCCCAGGAAACCTCCCCAGGATGTATATAGCTAAAGGCTGGCCTTCAGGAACCAGACTAGGCGTTTCAGGCAACTTGCTGAGGCGAATCTGGAAGCTAGCCGGGAGGAGATGAAGCGCTGGTATGACCAGAATGCCACTCTGGTAGAGCTTCAACCTGGCCAGAAAGTGTGGGTCATGACCCCAGTGGACCCCTGCGCGCTCCAAGATAAGTGGACAGGACCATTTGAGGTTGTGGAGCGCAAGAGTCCAGTTACCTATTTGGTGGACTTGCGGTCTCCTAGGAACCCCTTGAGGGTCCTACATGTCAACCGCCTTAAGCCCCACTTAGAGAGGTCTGAAGTGGGCATGCTCTTGGCAGCAGATGCTGGGATGGAGGAGGAGACTGAGCCTCTTCCTGACCTCCTGTCAGCCTCAGAGCAAGATGGGTCAGTGGATGGTGTTAACCTCTCTTCCACCCTGACCCCCGAGCAACAGAATGACTGCCGCCAGTTGCTGGGACAGTTTTCTGATCTGTTCTCCCTGGTTCCTAGTGTCACAGATTGGTGCATCAATGATGTGGACACAGGAGACAGCTTACCTGTGAAGCACAAGTCTTAAAGGGTAACTGACAGGGTAAGGGCTTGCATTAAAGAGGAGGTCTCAAAGATGCTTGCACTTGGGGTGATTGAGTCATCTAGCAGTCCTTGGGCCAGCCCAGCGCCGGGTGCCATACCCGAACTCCGGTTCTGTGTGGACTACAGAGGGCTCAATTCAGTCACGAAGACTGACGGGCACCCCATCCCTAGAGCTGATGAGCTCATTGATCGGCTAGGGGCTGCACGGTATCACAGCACGTTTGATTTAACGTCTGGGTACTGGCAGATCGCCTTGACTGATGGGGCAAAGGAGAGGTCAGCATTCTCCACACCAGATGGGCATTTCCAGTTCTGTGTTATGCCTTTTGGGATGAAGAATGCCCATGCCACCTTTCAGAGGTTGGTCAACCAGGTGTTGGTTGGACTGGAGAATTTCAGTGCCGCCTACCTGGATGACATCGCAGTGTTCAGTGCCAGTTGGGAGGAACATCTGCGCCACCTCTGGGAAGTGTTGTTGGCGCTGCGGAAAGCAGGCCTCACGATCATGGCGAGTAAGTGCCAGATCGGGCAGGATTCTGTGGTGTACTTGGGACACCAAAGTGGGAGCGGCCGGGTGGTGCCCCTACAACCTAAGATTGAAACCATCCTGACTTGGGAGCCACCCAAAACCCAGACAGAGGGGAGAGCCTTCCTAGGTCTCACAGGGTATTTCAGGAGGTTTGTCAAGGGATATGGCAACATTGTTGCTCCCTTGACAGAGCTGACTTCCAAGAAGCAGCCCAAGAAGGTGATCTGGACTGACACCTGTCAGAAAGCTTTTAAGGCCCTGAAAGCTGCCATGTGCACGGCACCTGTGCTCCTGGCACCCAACTTCTCAAGAGAGTTTATCGTCCAAACAGACGCTTCAGAGCATGGTGTGGGGGCTGTTCTGTCACAGATGAATGAGGAGGTCCTAGATCAACCTGTAGCCTTTATCAGTAGAAGGTTACTGCCCCGGGAACAGAGGTGAAGTGCTATTGAGCGTGAGGCATTTGCTGTGGTCTGGGCACTGAAGAAGCTGAGACCATACCTGTTTGGGACTCACGTCTGGGTTCAGACAGACCACAGGCCCCTCAGATGGTTGATGCAGATGAGGGGTGAGAATCCAAAGCTGTTGAGGTGGTCCATCTCCCTACAGGGTATGGACTTTATGGTGGAACACCGCCCTGGTACAGAACATTCCAACGCTGATGGTCTGTCCAGATTTTTCCGCCTTAGTGAAGAGAACTCCCAGGAGTTAGGGTAGTTCTCCCCACTTTTCAGCTGGAGGGGACACGCGTTAGACCTGGCACCATTGGCGTGGGTCTCCCTTCCATTTTTGCTGTTGCCTCATGTATTTATACTGGTTTTATGTGCTTTGGGCACTGTGCCACTGCTATTCAGTGCCACAGTGCAAGTGCTCCCTACTGTAAATTGATGTACTAATCAGTGGTTCCATGTTTGGCTATTTGGTTTACTTGTTAGACCCTAGTCTAGTGCACTGAGTGTGGTAAGGCGTGTAATCCAAATGCTGCTGGTGGGCCTGTAGCACTGGTTGTGCCACCCACAGAAGCAGCCTTGTAAAATGTATCTAAGGTCTGCCATTGCAGAGCCTGCGTGCAGTCTGGTACTATCATGCTGACTGGGCAAGTGCACCACTCCCCAGTCCCTAAACCGTCCCTTTTCTTCATATCAGTCACCCCTATGGTAGGCCCAAGGACAGGGTGCATTGTAAGTGTAAGGTAGGACAAGCCCTGATGTGTGTGGCACGTCCTAATAGGGAATTACCGCCATTTTCGTTTTTCACTTTTGCAAGGCTACCTGTTCTCCTTAGGCCAGAATGGGCTGTTAGAGTTATTACATTTTATAATCCTAACTGTCTCAGAGAACATGGTAGAAATTCGAGTTTAGTATGCCTGAACTCAGAATAATAAAATACATCTTTCAGTAAAGTTTATTTTAATATTCTGTGTTTGCAAATACCACTTTTAGAAAGTAGGTATTTGCTTGTCTAACCATTCAATCCTGCCCCTGCTAGGTTGTGTATTCCTATGTCTGGTTTTGTGAGTGATGGGTCTGGGGAATCCCAGGAGACAGGCTGAATCACCCAGTGGTGAATAGAGAGATCTGCATCTAGATGGGAGGGAGGAGTGCACTGAACCTTGAATAGGGCTGTGCCTGCCTTCCACAATGCTGACTCCACCCCCTGGGGAGCGGCTGATGTCTCTGCCCTGCACACTGAAAGAAGAGAAGCAGTCCTGTAAACAAAGTGCTCCAGGACTGTACTTGCCTTCCACAATGCTGGCTCCACCTCCTGTGGGGCGTCTGATGTGCATGCCCTGCACTGTGAAAGGAAAGGAGAAGTCTGGTAAACAGTGTGCTTCAGAACTGGTTTGGACTGGGCAAAGGCCCCTCTCCGCTCAGAGAACTAAGAATTTCTGGGTATAAATATTGGGACCCTGATCCCATGAAATTAGATAACTTTGGACTACAAGAAGAAACCTTTACTGAGGAGAGGAACCTGAAGAAACTGAGGAGAGACTATTCCCAAGCTGAAGTGCTGCTTGGGGGATTGGCCTTCAGTTGTGCCTTACTGCCAAAGGAAGGAGAAAGGAACTTTGTGTACTTTGCTTTCAACTTGTGATCTTACCAAGGGCTTGGAAAAGAGCTTGCCTCCTGCTGAAGTCTCCGGGACAACAGACTTCACCCCCAGCTCTCCAGAGTTCTTTTGGAAGTGCCTGCTGCTGTTTTGGGGCTTCTGAGGAACTGCGTGTCGCAAGGAGCTGGAAGAGCGACTCAACGAGAAGAAGCGTGTCGCCGTTGCTGTGCCTGCCGTCGCAACTGCGAAGGAGGGTATCGCCGCTGGAACTGTCGCACTGCACCGCATCAGAGAGAAGCGTGCCGCAACGAAGAGGAAGCGTGTCGCCGTCGCTGCTGCTGCCGTCGCAACTCCGAAGGAGGGTGTTGCCGCTGGAGCTGTCGCACTGCACCGCATCAGGAGAAGAATCTCACAACGCGGTCGGAACGTGTCGCCGTCGATGTGCCTGCCGTTGCATCTCCGAAGGAGGGTGTCGCCGCTGGAACTGTCACATTGCACCGCATCGACCAAGAGCACCTCACATCCCCGAGAAGCGCGCCGCCGTCAGAGCTGCTGCCGTCGCATCTTAGATGTCGCCGCTGTAGTTGTCGCATCGAGCGGAAGCTTCACGCATCATGGAGAAGAGCGTCGCCGCTGGAGCTGTTGCCATCGCATTGTAAGGGTGTCGCCGCTGCAGTCCACGCATCGAACGGAGAGTTTTTTGCATCCTCGAGAAGCGTGCCGCATCTGGAAGATCTTCACGTCTTTATATCTTTGCACCTGACTTTGCCGCATTTCCCATCGCTACGACATTGCTTGTCGTGGAAGCGCAACGCAACTTAAGGTACATTGACCAGAGTGTCGCATCTAAGAATTGAACTGAACTAAGCTTAAATCTACCATCTTAAAGTAATCATAGTGTGTATTTTTGTCGTTTATGGTCTTGTGGTAACTCTATATAAAGTCTACTTATTTTTGATATAAAACCTGTATGGTGTCCATTAGTAGTGTTGTCACTGGGTTACTGTATGTGGTCACAACGGCTTAACTTACAACGCCTCTGAAATAAGCCTTAACTGCTCGCGCCACGCAACCTAGAGGGTGAGCAGGGGTTATTTTAGGTGTGTAATCCCCTTGTCCTGACTAGACAAGAGGGTCCCTACTTGTCACAAGTACCTACCTGTGCCAACTAGAGACCCCCAAATCTAACAGTGACATTTAACTTCCAGACCCTAGGCATATTTTGTACCATATATTAAGGGCTTACAGGTAAGTTCAATATACGAGTTAGGAATTTTCTTGTGTTTAAAGTGGAAACACAGGCATTATACTACTGGCTAGCATGGGTAAAGCGCTAGAATATAGGGTCCAGCAAGAGGTGAAACATCTGGTGTGATCACACAGAAAAGGCTGATCTGGATAAATATACTGTGTGCTGTTACATTTCATTCCCTGAGGCCCAGGAGAACAAGATCAAGGGCCAGCAGGCTTAACCCAACAATATCAAGTGAAACCACTTGGCCTTGGCGCACTGTTCAATAAAATCAAGTGAAACCACTTGGCCTTCTTTGGCCTTACATTGAGCCCATTCCTTTTGCTTGTGGAATCCCTCAGGAATGTATTGGCTTGCCCGTGGGGGGGGGGGTCCGTCACCGGCAAGTGCAGCTGTGACGCAGTGAGGCTGGGAGCCTCGAAGGCCGCAAAGCACCGGACTCCGGTGCCGACTGCGGCGGGACGATGTCACTCTGCGTGCGGTTTCCCGGCCGGGAGCCGCTGCGGGAGTGTGCCACGCCCCGAGAAGCCCTGACGCGAAGGTCTGTACGGGCCCGGCGAAGACCGGAATTGCTGCGGCTGCAGGGGGACGCCCTCGGGGCTCGGTGGAGACTCCTACTACATATAATCTGCGTAAGGCTTGCTAGGTGTGTGGGAGACCCCCAGGAGACCCTGCTACGAGTGGTGCCAGGACTCGGCGACAATGGGCAGAGGGGACAAACCCCAACCCAAACGCTCATTTGACCAGAAAAGGTCTAAATCACACGATGCTACGTCGGGTGAGGCCTCCCGACCACCACCTCCTCTGATTGAAGAATCGGACACAGACATACGGACTATACTTAAATCTATGGAGAAATCGCTGCAGAGTGGCATTGCGTCGCTGGGCACCAAAATGGACGCCCTAACATACAGAATGGCGGAGCGTCTCGATTAGCTCGCGGAACGACTCGACATGTTAGAAAGACGCCTTACGGAGGTTGAGGAAGCACTGGAATTTCATGCGACCGAGTTGGGGGTGGTCTGCTGTGGGTGGGGGAAGAGGATATTTTGGGGGACAGTTGGGGGAATGAGACGTTGGGGGGAGGGGTTCTTTTGGTATTGTTGACACACCACACATGTACTTGCAACGCCACGCGATACAGACACCGAACAGGTATTAGTGCAGATGGCGCATGACACAGGCAACACTCGTAATCCGATAGACTCCCTGCGAACCATGCCATAGAATGTTAGAGGTCTCAACGACCACCGCAAATTGCGGAAGGTGCTTAACTACCTCAACAGGCAGAATGTGGATGTGGCCCTGCTACAAGAGACTCACCTACCACCATTGAGTCCTATGCTTCGAAGTAGGGGGCTGCAGGGGAACATTAACTCGGCGGGCTTCACCTCACATGCTAAGGAGGTATTAACTTGGGTGAACCCCAGATCGCCTTTCAAGCTGGTACTGCCACACGCTGATGTGGAGGGGCGCTATGTGATTTCCAACTGCCAGGGGAGGGGCCTCAACTTAACCGTAGTGAATATATATAGCCCCAACTATGACAGCCCTGAGTTCTTTACGGCGCTGGCTGACATCACCAAACAGCTTCGCAACACACCGTTTATATGGGGAGGTGACTTCAAACTGACACGTAACCCATAGTTGGACAGGTCGGCGGGACCCCCCAGAAGGCCGGTTGCAGCAGCGCGAATGCTGGACAGCATATGGTCCGCATGGGCCTTGAGGATGTTTGGCGAGTGTGGAATAGCGATAAGGGCGGCTTTACACACTATTCAGCTTTCCATAACATTTATACACGCATTGACTTCTAGCTCGTGTCTACCCCTTTGCTGGATCAAATTGCGTGGTACTCCCGCGTACTCTCTTTGACCACTCCCCACTGTTAATGGTGCTGACCACTCCGAAGACCAACATCCCGCCATTTACGTGGCGGTTCCCTCCCTACTCTTTGCTGGACTCGGTATTAAGGAATGATCTTGCCGAAGCCATAGAATCATTTTTTGATATAAATGTGGGTTCCGTGGATAGTTTCCAGACTGTCTGGGAGTCGTTTAAAGTATACATTAGAGGCATATCAATGTCCAAACATTTGAGGGGTCCTCGGAGCCATCAGGAAGAGGTTATCTGGCCTAGAGCGAAGGCTGACACACCTGTCTAGCCAGTCTTCGAAGAGGTTGAGTCTGCCCTGGTGGCACTGTCCTACCAGGCTTGGGAGAGGATTCATATAATGAAGCATGACACTAAGAAGTGTGTGAGGTTTCCTCTTCCACTAAGGATGACTTTTCAAAGAAAATATTCTAAAGTTGAAGCTCGTGGTGTTCTATATATACGTGTATGAACCAAAAATCTTGGAATATTAAATACACGGCTTATCATTCTGTCACTAGTGCCACATTACCAATACTTTGTGTTATGTATATTGAATGAAGGGATGTACGGTGTCCTACCCTTCTCTCCTTCAGTTGTGTTTTCATCAGTAATTTGAACTGAACAGTTTTGTGTATGGGAAACCAAAGGGATCTCTGAGTGGGGAGATGTGGGTGCTGGGGGAGGTGTGGTTGAGTGGTAGTCCAAGTGCTGTATTCTGAATGGTCTGGAGCTGCTTGGTGAGTTGGGTGAAAATTCCAACGTACAGTGTGTTTCAGTACTCAAGCTTACTGTTGATGAGTGCTTGGGTAATTATTTGGTGGGTTTCGAGAGGAAGCCAATTGAAGGTTTTCTGGTGTATCATGAGGGTGTGGAAGCAGGAGGGGACTGAGATGACTTGGCAGGGCATCAATAGTTTGTTGTTGACCACAATTCCCTGGTTCCTGGCTTGGCTTTAAGGAGTTGGAGTGTTACCAAGTTATGATGGCCACCAGGCTGAGGACAATAGAGTTTGTTATATCTCTAAGAGTACTACTTGGGTATGTCTGAGTTGTGGTGAGGGTGACTTCTGACGTGCACTCAATGAATTTTGGTTGGGTGTTCGTGATGTCCTCGAAGAAGGAGAGAATAAGTTGTGTGTTGCCGGCGTATGAGATGATATTGATTCCGAAGTTTGCATGATGTTGGCAAGTGGGGCCATGTAGATATTGAAGAGTGGAAGACTGAATGATGAATCCTGGGGCACCCCGAAGACCAGCTTAGGAGGTTCGGAAGTGTAGGGAGTTAGGCTAACTTTCTGCGTGCCTTGTGTGAGAAAAGAGCAGATCCATTGAAGGTCTGTTTCACAAAGTCCTTACTGGTGGAGGCATTGGATGGGGATCAGGTGGGAGACTGTATCAAAGGCTGCGGAGAGGTTGAGGCCACAGTGTCGCCTTAGTCCATGATGATCTGGATATCGTCAGTTGTGGCGATGACGGTGATTTCAATGCTGTGATTAGGTCTAACACCTGATTGGGATTGTTCTAAGGCGTGATTTTCGTCCAGGTGGCTAGCTTGTCATCAGTTTTGAGTTTCTCCAAGACATCCTCTGGGTTGGCTGTTGAGGATGGATCTGGACAGGGTTTCTTCAGTAGTGGCAGGGTAGGGGTGCGTTTTCAGAGATCCAGGAAATTAGCCATTGTTAGAGATATGAGGACTATGGTGAGGAGATGGGCTTGAGTTCTCTTGCGAAGGTAAAGAGTGGGCTAGGGTCAGGTGGGGGTCCTACCTCAGTGGATTGCATGATAGTGGCAGTTCCATATGGGTGAGGGTGGGCCAACAGTTCAGGGTGGTTCCTGGGAAGTGCTTGTAGTCTCTGGGAGGGGGGGAACCTGCAAGGTTGAAAGAGTTCAGTTTACGTGCAAAGTTGTCATAGTTAGTCTTATCTTTTGGCAGAAATAAATTGCAAGCCCTGGGAGGGGCGATAGAGGAGGAGCTAGCAGCAGGTTTGGTGAATTCCTTTTTAATGGAGAAAACCTCCTCTGTGCTGTTGGTGCTGTTATCTATCCTACTGTTAGGCCTGCATGCTTGGTTTCTTTCAATTGTTTGTGGTATAGTTGGAGGGCCAATTTGTAGGTTTGTTTATTGCTGTTGTCTGTGAGTCTCCATCGGCGTTCAAGCTAGTTGCAATGGCGCTTGCTGCTTCAGCGTTAGTCATTGTACCAGATCATATAACTTGTGCTCTGGTTCTAGTGGTGGTCTTCTTTTTGAGAGGTGCTAGGGCGTCTGTGCAGACGGTGATAGAAGAGATTGAAGATTTCATTTATTCTCCAACATTGAATCTTTCATAGATTCACATGCTTATATCTTCCCTGTTGTCTTGGTGGGAGTCTCACGGTAACAGAATGACCTTAGCAGTACTAGAAAACTGCATAGAAAAATCCCATAGGGAATCACATTATTTGGTAACCAAACCTCATCATTATTTGGTCCAAAACTCAACCAATCAGCTGCTAGCCCTGACATCATAATCCCCAGCAGAGCCATCATACCTCAGATTTCTAACCGCCTTCGTGTGAGAAGGAGTCTCCCTAAGCCTTGCTCAGTCTTGTTCCTGAGTGAACTTTTGACCTTTCCAACTGCAAGTTCTTTCTTCTGGATTTAAGGTACTTTTATTACATCCCTTACCTATTATGGCTGAAAGCTCTAAAAAGAGGGTTTTCAGGCCCTGCAGATCCTGTGGGAAACCTAGACTGTATTCTGAAGATCCACACAAGGACTGCTTGTATTGTCTCCATCCTAAACATGTGCCAAAAGACTGCAAACACTGCAGAACCTTTTCAGCAAAAACTTGAAGAGACAGGGAGGCACGTTTACTGTTGTGGCTTCAAAAGAAGAAGCCCACTTCAGATTCTGACTCTGAGGAGGAGGTTAATATCCAGTCTTCCAAGAAGAGGAAGTCTTCGGCTCCTGAGGAGAAAGTGGAACCAAAAAAGCAGAAAACCAAAGGCATAGAGGCTTCTTCGTCTTCTCTTCCTCACACTCCTCTGAAGAAGTCCTCAGAGTCAAGGCAGGTGTCTTCATTTCCATCTACAAAAGTTGGGGCGTCGCCGGCACTGATTTCTGTGAAAACGTCGACGACGACAATCGACGACAGCTACGTCGACGACTAGAACAACGTAGTCGAAGAAAGGTTCGTTGACGACCCCGTTGACAGGAAGAACGGCGTTGACCTCACCGACGACTCCGTTGACGACGACCTCGTTGACGATGACTCCATCGACGGCACCGTTGGCGTCGATAACTTCATCGACGATAATACGTATTTCTTCGTCCACGGGAACACCGACGATGGGAACACCATGGACGATGTCTTTTAAGTCTCCAAAGGCAAAATCATCGATATTCTTGAAGTCCCTTCCACCGTCAGCGAGCTCGTCGATGGGGAAGAAATCTACAGATTTCACAGGCTGGACAAAAATGTATCCGCTTCCTCCATCAGATCTGCTAGAATTGCAGTCAGAGGATGAAGAGTCGACGAGAGTGGCTTATAGCCCTTCTCAGCTTCAAGTAAAAAGTCAGGACACTGATGAAAAAGAATATCCGGAGGTCCAAGAGGTGTTTTCATTCCAAGATCGTCCAGTGCCTGAATCAAAAAGATATGAGTCTTTTCAACAATCATATGATTATGAAGAGGAGGCATAAGCACAGCCTGATGTGAGAGAAGAGTCTGTCTCAATGCCAATTTCTCTGGTGACTGACTTACATCACATTATCTACGACTATTACCGTCGCTTTCCTGAAGCTAATGCCCCAGCCACGAAGTCTTCAGCCGGTCCTACTCAAGTTCAGGTAGCTCAACCTCCACCTTCAGTGCAAAAGGGTCGATCTCCTCCAATTATTACAATTAGGGATGATTTAGCTGAGAGTGATGCAGAACAACCAGAAGAAGGAGAATTTCTTCAGGAAAATCCAGTTGGGATAGAGTGGAATCAGTATATTCTACCTACTACGCCGTCTCCATCGCCGTCACCAGCAAACTCTCCTCCACAGGATATTGGAGGATTCCATGATTTTATGGAAAAAGCCTCAAAGAGATTTGAACTTCCACTTCCAGTACAGGAAACAGAGTGTTTTCTCTACGATTTTAAAGATGAATCAAGAAAATCTATCCGAGCGATTCCTATTATCGATCACATTTGGGACAAGGGATTAAAAATAATGAAGAATCCTGCCTCGGTCTACAGGCTTGGTGCCCAGGATAGAGAAAAAGTATCGGGCCCCAGAATCTTTTCCGTGGTACAAAAGGGGGTGGTGATGGACGGAGCATCTGAACCAATCAAACACTCACACCCAGTCAACAGATCTGGGTTTAATCCATCACCGTTCTTTAGCCCACTCTGCCACCCCAGTTCAGACATGGCCACATGCAAATCAGTCAGACCCTGTGCCTCATGGGAACAGTCCAGCCCGAACTGCCAAGCCATGCCTTCCCTGGACTGGAAACATGCTTCCGAGGACCGGTTTCTGGCATTTCAGCCGTCTTCAGCCCGGCTTGCTTGAATCCAGTGGCAAAGTGAGCAAGGGACTCACGTCTGAGCATACCCCGCCAACTTATGGCGAACAAAGTGGTACAAAAGGGGGTGGTGATGGACGGAGCACCTGAACCAATCAAACACTCACACCCAGTCAACGCCATAAGTTGGCAGGGTATGCTCAGACGTGAAAACCCCCTTTTGTACAGCTTTGCCGCCATAAGTTGGCAGGGTATGCTCAGACGTGAAAACCCCCTTTTGTACCGCTTTGTCGCCATAAGTTGGCAGGGTATGCTCAGACGTGAATCACCACCCCCTTTTGTACCACTTTGTCGCCATAAGTTGGCAGGGTATGCTCAGACGTGAGTCCCTTGCTCACTTTGCCACTGGATTCAAGCAAGTCTGGCTGAAGACGGCTCTAATGCCAGAAAATGGTCCTAGGAAGCTTGTATCCGGTCCAGGGAAGACATGGCTTGGCAGTTCGGGCTGGTCTGTTCCCATGAGGCACAGGGTCAGACTGATTTGCATATGGCCATGTCTGAACTGGGGTAGCAGTGTGGGCTAAAGAACGGTGATGGATTAAACCCAGATCTGTTGACTGGGTGTGAGTGTTTGATTGCTTCAGATGCTCCGTCCATCACCATCCCCTTTTGTACCGCTTTGTCGCCATAAGTTGGCAGGGTATGCTCAGACGTGAGTCCCTTGCTCACTTTGCCACTGGATTCAAGCAAGCCTGGCTGAAGACGGCTGTAATGCCAGAAACCGGTCCTAGGAAGCTTGTATCCGGTCCAGGGAAGGCATGGCTTGGCAGTTCGGGCTGGTCTGTTCCCATGAGGCACAGGGTCAGACTGATTTGCATATGGCCATGTCTGAACTGGGGTGGCAGAGTGGGCTAAAGAACGGTGATGGATTAAACCCAGATCTGTTGACTGGGTGTGAGTGTTTGATTGCTTCAGATGCTCCGTCCATCACCACCCCCTTTTATACCGCTTTGTCGCCATAAGTTGGCAGGGTATGCTCAGACGTGAGTCCCTTGCTCACTTTGCCACTGGATTCAAGCAAGCCTGGCTGAAGACGGCTGTAATGCCAGAAACCGGTCCTAGGAAGCTTGTATCCGGTCCAGGGAAGGCATGGCTTGGCAGTTCGGGCTGGTTTGTTCCCATGAGGCACAGGGTCAGACTGATTTGCATATGGCCATGTCTGAACTGGGGTGGCAGAGTGGGCTAAAGAACGGTGATGGATTAAACCCAGATCTGTTGACTGGGTGTGAGTGTTTGATTGCTTCAGATGCTCCGTCCTTCACCACCCCCTTTTGTACCGCCAGAATCTTTTCCAACATGCCTAATTGGACATCCGCGGCCGGGGTCAGTGGTAATGCAAGCCGCTCAAAGACAGTCAAAAAGCCCATTTTCAACGTTTGCAACTCCTCCTGGTAAGGAAGGAAGACAGATGGATGGTGCCGGAAAGTGCTTTTCTGTAATGGCAGCAGCTTCCATTAGAGCTGCAAATGCTTTAGCTCTCATCAGTAGGTACAATAGGCAGATGTGGTCAGATATATCACCGTTGTTGGCCCATCTGCCTGAGTATAAAAAGGAAGAAGCTGCCGCCATATTACAAGATGGGCTAGGGCGGCATCCGAATCCATAGATATTGCGATGGATATGTCTTCTGTAGCATTCAGACAAATGGCGGGTGCAGTGGCACTCCGAAGACAAGGATGGCTTAAAGCCACTTCTTTTAGACCGGAAGTCCAAGCGAAAATAATAGACATGCTGTTCGACGGAGAAAATCTCTTCGGAAAAACATATTGATGATGCTCTCCAAGTTATCAAAGCTGACACAGACACAGCGCGAGTGTTGGGCTCTCTGCAGCAGGGCAAATTTCAGTCCTTTCGGAAGAGAGGAACTAGAGGACAATACAATCCAAGATCCTCGTATCAGTACAGCAGATACCAGCCTAAAAGTCAGCAGGGGTATCGTCAGTTTTCAAAAGCAACCAACAATTTCGATCCTCCAACATCCCGTATCATCAGCAGTCCAAAGGGAAGACTACTGTGAGAGGTAAATCGCAGCAATCTAATAGAAGGCAGTGACTCTGTCAAAGCGCCCGCCACTTTTATCAGGAATGGCTGTCGATAACAACAGACAGATGGGTACTGGACATGATACAACAAGGCCATACCCTGGAATTTATACAGAAACCTCCGAATCAACCTCCTGTTCTCAGGAAGCAACAACACCTGTCAGCCCTCAAGGCGGAAATGTTATCTCTTTTACAAAAGGAGGCAATAGAGGAGGTTCCGCGTCTTCCACGAGAGAAAGACTTTTATTCGCATTTCTTTCTGATAAAGAAAAAACACACTTCGAAATGGAGGCAGGTAATGGACCTGAGAAGTTTGAACAAATTCATCAAAAAGATATATTTTCGTATGCTATCCCTGCAAGAAATACTCCTACTTCTCTGCAAAGGAGATTACATGGCATCCCTGGACCTCTTAGATGCTTATTTTCACATTCCGATTCATGTAAATCACATAAGGTTTCTACGTTTCATGGTGGTAGGGCGCCACTACCAATTTAAAGTCTTTCCATTCAGACTGAAGTCGGCGCCAAGGGTTTTTACGAAGTGTATGGCGCCAGTAGCAGCACACCTGAGACTTCAAAGTCACCAAATTTTCCCATAACTGGACGATTGGCTCATAAAAGGTACTTCGTTCCAGGAAACCCAGTGCTCACTACAATGCTGCATGGATGTCTTCAGTCCTCTGGGTCTAAGGATCAATCTAGAAAAGTCGTCCCTCATCCCATCTCAGTCCCTTCAATTTCTGGGAGCCATGCTTCACACAAAGGAAGCAATAGCTTATCCTTCAGAGGAGCGCACTAAAAAAATCATAAGCCTAGCGTTGCATCTACAAACAAAAAAGTGCACTTCTGTGAGAATCTTCAAGTCCTTATTGGGGATTATGTCTTCTTGTATCCCTTTACTTCCCAATTGCTGACTGCACATGAGGCCTCTTCAAGAGCTTCTAGACAAAACATTTATTAAATCGCAAGGGTCCTTCGAAGATCGGATCACTATCACTCCTCCGATCCAAAAGTCCCTGTCATGGTGGAAAATCAGAAAACATTTGACAGAAGGTCTGCTCTTCGAACCTCAACATCACAGTCTTGTTATGATGACAGATGCATCTCTACAAGGTTGGGGGGCACATCCCCAAGACCTCGAAATACAGGGTCATTGGTTAGACCGAGAAGCTCAACTTCACATCAACCTGCTGGAGCTAAAGGCAGTTTTCTTGGGATTACAAGCATTTCTCCCCAGAATCCACGATTCAACAGTGCTAGTCAGAACAGACAGTACAACAACAATGTTTTACCTATTAAAACAAGGGGGTACAAAATCAGAACTCCTGTCAAAACAAGTGCAAGTGATTTGGAGGTGGTTACTAGTTCACAACATCTCACTTCAAGTTCAGCATGTTCCAGGTGTGAACAACACAAGGGCAGATATCCTGAGCAGATCAACCAGTGTTTCACACGAGTGGGAATTAGCTCAGTCAGCTTCTCAGAGTGTTTTGTCTATGGGGCACCCCATCGTTGGATCTGTTCGCAAACCACCACAACTCAAAATGCAAACAAAAGGGATCATGGAGCAATGCACTGCGGATGCGCTGGACAGGGATGTTCGCGTACGCATTCCCTCCATTTCCTCTGATATCGAGAGTGTTACGGAAGATGAAATCAGAACCGTGCCACTTAATTCTCATAGCCCCGGCATGGCCGAGACAAGCTTGGTTCTCAGAACTTCTCAAGTTATCAGTGGCACCCATAATACCGTTTCCATTATTGCAGGACCTGATCACTATGAACGAAGGACAAATTCTCCATCCAAAATTTGAAATCGCTGAACTTGTCAGCATGGAACCTAGCAAACATGAATTCCAATCTTTCAATATTTCTCAAGAATGCCGAGATATACTATCGCGATCTCGGGCAATCTCTACGAATAAGACTTATACCGCAAAAGTGAAGAGATTTTTTCAATGATGCGCATCTCAAAGTCTGCATCCCTTTAATTCCTCTTCAGAGCAAATTCTCCCGTATCTTTTACATTTGGCTAAAACAGGTCTTTCACATACGTCTATAAAAGTGCATTTGGCAGCTATCTCAAGATATAGGAGGGTTCCTAACGATCCGTCTCTGTGGTCACAAAGAGTGATAAAAGAATTTCTCAAAGGGCTCTTCAGAGTGTTTCCCCTGGTGCAATGCCCGATAGTCTCTTGGCAGCTTAATACGGTTCTTATGCAGCTCATGAAACCGCCGTTTGAACCAGTGCATAAAGCGGATTTACAGTTTATTTCATGGAAGACAGCCTTGCTGTTAGCTCTCATGTCAGCAAGGAAGGACAGTGAAATTCAAGCCTTCTCAATTGCAGAACCTTTTCTCCATTTCCCACCAGATAAAGTTATCCTTAAAACGAATCCAAAGTTCATTCCTAAGGTTCCGTCCATTTTTCATCTCAATGAACCTGTAGTGTTACCTACATTCTTTAGAGACCCTTCTTCGTCTACGGAAAGAGCCCTACACTCTCTAGACATTAAACGATGTTTCAAATTCTACATTGATAAAATGAAGTCTTTCAGGAAAACAAACCAACTTTTTGTGGCTTTTTCTGGACCCCGAAAAGGTTTGACGCTGTCCAGATCCAGCATTTCGAGATGGATAACTTCGGCCATTTTCTTATGTCATGACAAAGCTGGAAAACCTCTACAAGCTAAGGTGCACGCGCATTCCACGAGAAAGATGGCAACTTCTATGGCTCTGTTTGCAGGAGTGTCTCTGCCAGACATTTGCAGGGCAGCGACGTGGAAAAATGTGCACACCTTCACTAGACACTATTGTCTAGACACAGCATGGAAAGAGGATGCAGTAGTGGGACAAGCAGTTCTACGCAATTTATTTCAATAAGGTATTTATCAAGCTAAATATATATGTTCCTGTATACATATTTACAAATATAACTGTGTAAACATTTATTTTCTTACAATATTTGAATACTGTCTTTGCATAAGCAGATAGATTAATTCTAAGATTGTTAATATCCTGGAAATAGGAGCAGAGCCCACAGAAAATGTGGGGTTCTATCCTGGAAATGCAAATTGGTACAAGTACTGCTCGCTATTCTGGTACAAGCATGTGAATCTATGAAAGATTCAATACTGGAGAAAAAACTAGTTACTTACCTGGACACTATGGTTCTCCAGTATTATCTTTCATAGATTGACATGCGGCCTGCCCACCTCCCTGTTTTCTCAGGTAGACCTTTTTATCTCTAGATATGTCCTTGTCTCTCACTTGGGCTGGAAATCTGAGGTATGATGGCTCTGCTGGGGAGTGTGATGTCAGGGCTAGCAACTGATTGGCTGAATTTCGGACCAAATATTGAAGGTTTGGTTACCAAATAATGTGATTCCCTATGGGATTTTTCTATGCAGTTTTCTAGTACAGCTATGGTCATTCTGTTACCGTGAGACTCCCACCATGACGACGAGCATGTGAATTTATGAAAGATAATACTGGAGAACCATAGTGTACAGGTAAGTAACTCATTTTTTAGAGGGAGTGAAGACGTGTTGGTGGTGGTTTTACTGTTCTTTGGACACCTTGTTCCAGTTGTGGCATGTGGTCTTGTGAGTGATGCTGTTTGAAGTGGAGATTGAAGCGGACAAGCGAATGGTCAGTCCAGCTGAGAGGAGTGAGTGTACCCTCCTAGATATTGTCGAATTTGGTAAAGATGGGGTCTAGCAGGTGAACCAGCGATGTGGGTGGGGCTTTCACATGAGTATGGAAGGGTTCAGGCTGTCCAGGTGGTTGGTGGTGTTCAGATCGTTGCTCTCCTCTGGGTGGGAATTGAGGTCTTCAAACCGGATGAAGGAGCTGGAGTGGAGTATGAGAAGGGCAATAATGTGTGCAATGAAGTTTACAAATTTGGTTCTTGACCGTGATGGTCTGGAGAGTAGGGCTTCTCCCAGGGTGGTGGTGTTGGAGAAGCTGAGTTTGAACTACAGATATTCCAGCTTCTTGCCGGCAGTGCTTTAAATGGGCCGGTACTCACCGGTACTGAGTACCAGCACTTTTTCATTTTCTCCCATAGAGTACCGGCACTTTTCCTCGATCAAGGGCACCGGTACTCACGAGGGCCTGGCTTTGACGCCGATCTCACTCCGTTCATCGATCACCTCGGCAGCAGCTATTAGTCACCATGGAAGCATGGGCTGGGCCAGAAGACAGCTGCTCTTGTCACCAGTACACATTGATATGCCTGTACTGCTCTGGAAGCCATAAGAGCAGAAGTGCGGCTGCAGAGAGGTTAGTTTATCCTCTGTTCTTCCACAGCGGGTGCTGAGAGGTGGCTATAAAACCTAATGGGCGAAGGTGTGAGAGGCAATGTTCACAGCAACACAGGGCTGCAATGACGCTTCTATAGCAGAAATCGCTATATGTAAACTGCTGCCATTAGACTCTTTTACGCAATTTCGCCAGTACATCTATCACAAGACAGGTGTTGAGCACTATGTAAAAGTAAAATACTTGATATTGCGCATCTACAAAACACATAGAAGCATTTTTTTCAAGTTTCTGTTGCCTGTGAGCCAGGGCCTCCATCTTAAGTAAGAAATATTGGGACACCATGAGTAGCAATAGAATGAATAACTGGTAGGTAATGCACTCACTATAAAATTGCATAGAGGGTCATTGTGCCTGCTGGAAAGCACAGCATGCAACATGTAGATCAGAGATTTTTTGTTTTTTTATTTATGTAGATAGCTACCTGGTATAATGCGTTTTTTGCAGAGATCCATGTCTTCCCTGTAGGTCACAAGTTAACATCCGTGGCATATATCTTAGTTAATTGTGCCGCTACAGCAATGACCTGCATTCAACAACAAGGCATATATATAGACCCTTACTTTTTTTTCCATAATGTTTTAATTTTTAAAGGTTGAAGAAAAAGGGTTACTGTGGGTGGTAATAAACACTGATTGGTAAGTGCTATATAAATGGTTATTAGTGTATTAAACTAATGGAGAGATACATCTGATATTCTGACAATGCATGCAGATTTCTTCCATAAAAAGCTTGAAAAGGTAAAAAACATAGCCCCGCCCTGGTTCCGCCTTTAGCGGCGCCCCTATTCCCAACCCAAACTCCACCCCAAACTATCCCTCTTTTTGATGAGTACCTGCACTTATCTTTGTCCATTTAAAGCACTGCTTGCCGGGACATGGCACAAATTGTTTGCGTACCTATAAGCATTGATAACACATATAGTATGTGTGCTTGCATGCATTTAGCATATTTATCCAAACCTTTTTTCTTTGCCATTGCTTGTTTTAGGTTTTTCTCTACTTCACATGTCCATAAAACTGCTAGTTGCGTTTAGTACGATCTCCAGGGAAATCCCTCTTATTTGTTTCGCAGGTACCCATTTCATTTGTTGTTACAAAACGCTCGACCAGGCGAGTGTTGTCCACCTAAAAATCTATAAATGTTTTCACGCACCGTTTGTTGTGTCTATGTATCTGTTAGAAGTGCTGCCAGTTCCACAGTAAATACACATGCATTTTACTTCAGCGAAAGAGCACGTTCTTTGGAGTCCTGAATTGTATCAAGTGCATCGACCGTCCATGTGTACCTGTGTTGCGAAGTGGGACAATCTTCCTCTCTCTGGCCCTAATTGTATGTTTTTGCTCTTTGAGTACGTTTCATCTTTCTAATACGTCATTCCACGTTTGGACCCTGAACAACAGCTTCTTATAATAATAAAGTGAAATTAATTCCAGGCCTCGCCAGTAGATGGCAGGATACGCTTACATAAAACAGGTTGGTCATATCCCAACCTCGTAGCGTAGACAAACCTGGGTTGTCCCTTTCGAGCTAATATTATCATCTTTACAATGCCCCAGTTTACAAAGGTATCCACACAACATCAGTCACCTATACATATTTGACGGTTGGCAAAATAGGCTGTGAAAATATAGACTGTATTGTGACGGTAAGTATATATTTTCTTTTATTTTTGATAGCGGCCATTTCATTTTCTCACAATGCCAGAATTGGAAACTCTTTTCCAATTCTGAATTTTCGATTTCTTTTTAAGTTATTTCACTATAAATGTTAGAAAAAAGTTACGTTTATAAAGCATCTATTAAACAAAGAACAGTGCAGCCATATGTACAAATAGCAGTGCTAATTATCACAACACAAGACTCTATTTTTAACCATACAATTAGACGGCGCGGAGAGATTGATTTCATGGCCAGCCGTTAGCAGATTAAATTGGTAGATTTTCTATAAGCATATTTAAAAGCACGTCCTTTTAGTTTTTCGAATTTGGCTTCTATGGCAAGATCATTCCTGAAATGGGCTGCAAGCATGTTTGTGATCTGGTTTGTGGTCTCCTTTAGTCAAGTTGCAACATGGTGGATAGGACACTTACCCTATTAGCTTGCACACCTGTGCTGGGATCTTTCACTGAATATAATGTTTGTGTACCTGATCAGGTGTACTAATTACTTTCAATTGTTTATGTGTCAGAGTTGATCGAACTGCACTATATATAATGCTTTCTTGGAACAACTGCTAACTATTCCTGCTTTGTAAAACATAAAACAAGCACTGGCGTTGCCAGTAGGTCTCGCAGTAGGAAAGTTTGAGCTATTGGTTTTCTAAATGACATTTTATTTTTTTGTTTTGTGATTTACAGTGCCCATACTTTTAACTTTTCGCATTAGGAAAGTTTGAGCGATTGATATTGTAAATGACACTTTTTTAATTTATGTGTTGTTTTTGAAAATAGCAAAATTAATAGCTTTGTCAGTTACAATGTCAATAGTTTTAACTTTCGCAAATGTGACACCTATAGCATTTGTAATGCAATGTGTGTTGTATTTACGTAACTTAGATGTATTGATATTTCAAATAACAATGGCTTTTAATTTTGTAAAGAATTAATACTTAAATAAAAGTTATTGTAATTTATAATGGCAATAGCTTAAACGTTTGTAAATAAATTTTGTGAAGATTATGTTCAGTGTATTTTATTGTGACGAAAATCCAAGAACATTGCATTTGCACCTACACACACATATGTGTTGTAGCACTGAGTGGTGTGAGGGTGTGAGGGTGAGGGCGTGTGAGGGTGAGGGTGAGTGGGTGTGTGAGTGTGTGAGGGTGAGTGAGGAGGTGTGAGGCTGAGAGTGTGTGAGGGTGAAGGTGTGAGGCTGAGTGAGGGTGAGAGGGTTGTGAGGGGGGGTGAGGATGAGGGGGTGAGTGAGGGTGTGAGGGTGAGGGGGTGTGAGAGTGGGTCCATTTTAGCGCCTGCACCGTCAAAGCAGCATCAGACTGCAACCAGCAGTCGGAACGGTTGGATCGTGCTTCCAGTGAACTAATTTCTTGAACAAACGACACATCCCACGCACGTGAGAGAACGATTGGAACTACGTGATAGAAATGAACGCATTTGTGGTTATTTTTTTTTACGCTTTCTTACTCAAACGTTTTATAAAAGCGTCCTGCAGACTTGAAACCACTGGAGCACTTGAATAAAATAGGACAGTTGAGGATATGTAATATCAAAACACTGGTAATGAACAGAGCCACGATTGAAAAAAGTAACTTTAAAGTTAATATAGCGTTTAGAATATCTGATTCTGATTGTCAAAGCAAAAGGGAAGTGTCTGCAGGGACCCTCCAATATAGTTTACCTATACGATGTTCAATAACTGTCAGATCGTACAAGGAGTTGCTTGTAGACTGCCCGTTATTATGTGGTAAGACCTTAGCATGCTTGCTCCCTGATCACAAGCCGAGCAATCACGTATGTTTCCGTACATCTGTGTCCTCTTATTGCAATGTATCACTGCACAGAATAGAACGTGCCCAGGCGACATATCCATGTAACACTGTACTTCTGCATGGCATTTTTGGTGAGTGAAGACCGATCCGTGAGTGATGTAGGGTGCAGTGAGTGTAGTGACTCTCTGGCAAACAGCAAAAGACCCCCCATATAATACAAATATTCCCTGTCCTAGTAAAGGCCAATAAGCAATTACGAGCGCCAACATATCCCAGTAATGGATACAGACGTCGCACAAAGCTGTTTTGGAGAGTGACGGGGGAGGAGTCCTTTGCGGCAGAGGCAAGGAGTGTGGCAAATGGCCGGAGGGAAGCCAGATGGGTGCGGGAGAGCCTGGTGGGGGGGCGGGAATGTGAGCGACGAGCTCACGGTGAGACTGTAGGGGTCACCAAGCTTTCTTCAAAAGGCTAACAGTGCGGGGGCGGGGTGGGTTGTTGACTACAAATTGTTGATTTAGGTGATGAGCCGTCTCTGTTTCAGCCGCCCTGAAATCCCGCCTTTAAAGTTGTGGTTTCCCTATTGAGGTGCATAGGCCCAAAGATAAGATCTGCCAGAGGCTGGAGCCCGTGGCCGCACGCGGGCTGAGGAGGGAAGGCTTGGAGGCGGGAAAGTGCTTGTCAGAGAGGGAAGTGAAAAGGGCGGGGTAGCGGGCAGAAAACGTAGCGCGTAGAAAAGAGAGTAGCAGTAAAACACGTAAAGAAAATAATAGACGAAAGGAAAAATAAAATGATAGGATAAGATAGAAAAAGGTGTAGAGAAGATGAACAGTGTAAATCGCAAAGAGAGAAGACGGTGACAGAGGACAGGCGAAATAAACACGATAACAGGAGAGATGCGGCAGAGTGCAAATGGAGAGGGCATGAATGAAAGGACCGGAGAGAATAGACACACACAGCGATAACGAATAAATACAAGTTTACTAATCATGGCCCATCTGTTAATTAAAACCATACACGATTAAAGAAATATATATCAAATCAAAGAAATGGATAAAAGCAGAAAATAAGTGATGATCGTAATTTGGGATAAAGAAGACACAGGAAGGTATAAAAAACAAGGAGGGCGTGGGAGAATGGAGGGGGGAGTGAGAGCAGAGATCGGGGTGGAGGAACATGGAGAGAGACAACAATGAAAACATTAAAGCATGGCGCTCGTGAAAGGGCATTCAAAGTGAAAACAGGACCAGCTAATTCACACACTTATGATGTAGGACAGCTTGAGATCACTGCGTCAGTTAGTGAGGTCATTACTAATATTAGCATTGTTATTTAATTGTTGTTGATGGTCCCAAGGCAACAGCGTGAGCAAGGAAGTCACCGCAGCTGCGCGGCCCGATGCTGTAGGGTGGGCACCGGAAGGCTGAGGAAGCTGATGCTGTCATACGTGCAGCTTGGAACATTGTCCTGACATGCCCTGCCTGACTCTAGAATGTAGGCCACTCCGGTCACGCTGTGAAGCTGCCTGGCTCGGAGCCTTGCAGAGGCTGCATGGTCGAGGTGAGGTGTCCGTGTCAGGAGCTCCTCTACATACCAGTGTGAGTGCGACACAACATTCACTGGCATGGACCCAGCAGGGAAGAGTAAGGCGAAGCAGAGAGGCGACTGAGGGAGAATGATAGACGGAGATGAGGAGAAGAGGAGAGGAGAGAGAGGAGGGAGAAGTGGGCAGAAAAAGAAAGGGAAATAATGAGAGTGTAAATGCACGCACGCACGTACCTGATAATGCAGAGCGGCCGGGATAGACGGAGATGAGGAGAAGAGGAGAGGAGAGAGAGGAGAGAGAAGTGGGCAGAAAAAGAAAGGGAAATAATGAGAGTGTAAATGCACGCACGCACGTACCTGATAATGCAGAGCGGCCGGGAAACTGAAAGTACGGCCGGCCGGCCAGCCATGATTAATTAGTTGGGGGAGGAGAAGCCGCAGAGCGCACGCTGGGCGAAGCCCTTTGATGTGCTGTGCGGCCGTGAATGCGCGTGCTTGTTTGGTCACGTGATTCACGTGAACTTAATGAAAACCGCAGCGCAAGAAGCCCTTGGTTTCACGAGCTTTTTGAGGACATGAATTCTTGCTCCGCTCAATGCGCTTGCGCGCATTGATAGGTCGCGAGACCTAAAAAACGTACCCTGTTTTTAGTCAACCCTCTCCAAAAACCAGGACATGAGCGAAATTTCTCGAAATCTGCCCGGACAGCTGGTGAAAAACGGTGACCATCCTGGCAAATCCGGGACGCCGGGTCACCCTAACCTGCAAGGATATGACCATCATGTTCAGGTAGTAGCATGTTTTCTCCCTTTTTAGGTCTCGCCCCGCGACGCATCGCGAAGCGATGTCGCAGCGAGACCTATAGCCGTCAGCTCTGCTTACAATGACTAAAAGAGGGAGACAAGAGATGGGCGCGTGCAGCATGCCGGAATCGGATCGGATCAGGTTGCGCGCGTGAACACGCGCCCTGATTCCGGCATGCTCTTCAATCTCCATGCATCAGGACGAGCGCACGCACGCACACAGCCACACATATACACATGCACAGCTAACAGTCACACAGCCACACATATACACACGCACAGCTACACACACGCACAGCTACACGCGCACCCCACCACTCACTGGGCTATTTTCTCGCTGCGCTGCTACGGGATGTTCTCTGAGTTGGAGAACCTTCCTCGCACCGTTATGCCTTGCCAGCTCTCTCCCGGGAACCCCATCATTCCCGGAATCCCTGCTTTATTCTGGGCTCCCTCTGCCTCCAAGGTGCCGCGCTCCGGACGAGCTACGTCACCTCTATCCTGCTACAGAGGCGGGGCGTCTCCCGGAACTTCGGAGGCTCCAATGAACTTTCCTGCCTATCAAAGTAGAGCCCGCCTCTCTCGCCTGCGTTCCAGACCTCCTTATTAGTCAGTGCTTGTTATTAATGATAAGCATATGGTTCGGCACAACCAGTACTTTGAAGAGAACTCTTAGGCTGTCATTACACTGCGGTTGGATAATGGGCAGAAATGTCACTCTATGGCAAATCTGTTCCTGCGCCTTTAAGTCTTTCACCCGGGTGAATTTTACAACATCATTCGTAGCCAGAGATATCACCTCACATTTCCGCAAATATTCCTCCATTCGGAACAATTTTCATTGTGCAAATTTCGCACGGTGTTACTTTGCAAATATGTATGTTGTAAAACCAGGGGTGCGCTGTATAACTGCAGTACCATGAATACCAGGATTGGGCGCAGAGAGTACTGCAGTATTTCTGACTGCATTGTAACGCGAGCCTTCGCGTTCTTACCATGTATCATACTACAGCGCATAGAAAAACTCCGTAAAAGGAATATTGGAGTGAAAACGGCTATGTACACTTTCTAATTAGATTAAATGATGATTATTTCGTCGGGGTGGATGGAGCCTCCCCTCCCCCCCCCCCCCTCCACTGTCTGAGGATGAAGGAGGCACCAGGTAGCACCTTGTTCACCAGTACTGCAGCTCCTTGCATTTACAAATACATGTATGTGTGCGTGTCTGCGTGTGTGTGTGTGCGAGGAGAGTGCATGTGTGTGTGCATGCGTGGAGAGTGTGTGCGGCTGTGTGCGTATATGTAGAGAGTGTGTGTGTGTATTTTGAGAGAGTGTGCGTGTGTGTGTGTGTGTGTGTGTGCGCGTGGAGAGAGAGTGTGTGTGTGTGTGTCTGGGTGTGTGTCTGTATGAAGAGAGAGAGAGAGAGAGAGTGTGTGTGTGTGTGTGTGTGTGTGTGCGTTTGTGTTTGTGTGGAGAGAGAGACCTGACCCCCGTCTTTTCCCCGATAAGGAGCACCCCCTTTGTTTGTGAGAGAGGCACACTCTTTCAATGTCTCATCTGAGAAGTAAGAAGGAACTTCATCCACTGTCCCTTCTTTGCCTAAAGGAGTGTAAATGTGCAGAGCTTTTGTGCTTTGAAACTGGACAAAAAAAAACACCAGAAAGCAAATAAGCATGAGCATCTATTAAAAAGAAATACACCCAAGCACATTTTGTTTACTCTCTAAAGGCATTTTGACAAGTAATCCAGCATTCTACACGTTTGTTTAAAAACAGTGCCCACTTCAGACATTTCTGAGCTCCAACACACATTGAAAGGTGGCAAATGTGTTGGTATTGTAAAATAGGGCAGCTCCACTTTATAATTGAGGAATATTATAAGGGAACACTATTACTGATTATGACATCACTTCCTTTGGCGTCATTGTGATTTACATATACTTATTACCCATCAGACACGGCCGGGCGGTCTGAGCCTGGTCGGATATATATATATATATATATATATATATATATATATATACACACGCCCACGCCGAAGCCCACGGTCACGCTCTCGCTCTCACTCACTCACTCACTCACTCACTCACTCACTCACACACTCACACACTCACACACTCACACACTCACTCACACACACACTCACACACACACTCTCTCCAGGAGTAGCTATTCAGCTTTTATTGGGCCAGCTTTCTGCTGGTTACAGCAGCATCAGCCACTCAAGGGCAAGGTGCCACACCTCACTGGTGGAAAATGCGGGTAATCGCACTCTGGGGAGTTGGCAGAGGCATGGAAAGGTCATTAATGCTACTCTGGGAAATAGTGTTATGAAAGCTTTACACAGCTCACTATGTAGTTATGTCTCCAGCCAGCTCTCAATGTAAGCATGACATTGATATGTACTAGATGGTGCCACCGCCCAGGGCGCTGGCGTGGGCGCACAAAGATTACAGACGGAAGTTGCATTTCCAAGAAACTGGCATGGAAAATGCCCTCAGAAGATGGGCACATTTCTTGAGGTCTCAATGAGCGTATGGAAATGGTGCAGTGCGGTGCCATCCTAATAACATTACAGGCCCCTGGGCAAAGCAGTGCACTGGGCCCTACCTACTCAACCATTCACTGAACGCCACAGCATCACTCGTCACCACCACAACATCACTCAGTGCCACCACAGCAGCAGTCTGTTCAACCATTCAACAACAACTGGTTCAAAGATGTTCTCTCAATGTTTCAAGCTTTATTACAAATGTCACAAAAAGATGTTAATATTTCCCTTCTGTTCTTGGATTTTCGTCACAATAAAATACACTGAACATTAGATTCACAAAAGTTATTTACAAAAGTTTAAGCTATTGCAATTATAAATTACAATAACTTTTATTTAAGTGTTAATTATTTAAAAAAAATAAAAGCAATTGTTATTTGTAATAGCAATACATCTAAGTCACGTAAATACAACACATATTGCATTACAAATGCTATAGGTGTCACATTTGCAAAAGTTAAAAGTATTGGCATTGTAAATGACAAAGCTATTAATTTTGCTATTTTCAAAACCAACATTTAAATAAAAAATGTGTCATTTACAATACCAATAGCTCAAACTTTCCTATTGCGAGACCTATTGCATTGCAAATGCTTGTTAGGTAGGGGCTCTGCGTGCGTCAGGCTCGTGCACTGCCTGGAACCAAGACATGCTGTATCTACATCGTGGGCTTACGCCCATAGGCTTCCCATATGCTGGCACCATCGGTGCTCCATTTTTAGGGCTCGGGCCTCCGCCTCCACGAAGTGGGGGGCGGAGCTTCCCGAGGTCTTATGCGTTCAAAAAAAGAAAGAATTCATAAAGGGCTCCGGCTGGCACATTCCTTAGTTTTTTCTGGCATGTGCGTAGTGATTCGTCTTCGCTGTGCTGTGTATTTAGTAGCGTTGACGTGATAGGCTGTATGTAATGTACGTGTGCCCGATTTGGCATATTCTGTGCGCGAACGAGCACGGCAGAGTGATTAATCTTAATTAGGAGCTGTCAGAGTGCCCGTGTAATGCAATCCAGATGGTGTGCGCGCGTTCACCATCTAGCAGTGCGTTTGTCGGGCGGGCAGGCAACGTGTGCGGGGAGAGTCCCGGGGCCTGGTGGAAAGAGGGGCAGCACCTGGGGGCAGGCAGCGTGTGCGGGGAGAGAGTCCGAGTCCCAGGGCCTGGTGGACAGAGGAGCCGGGGAGGGCCTGGGGCATACAGAGTGTGTGGGGAGAGTCCCGGAGTCTGGTAGCAGCGGGCTGTCAGCGAGAGCCTCCGGCTCGCAGGCCCCCGCCTGCACCGCGCCCGTCCTGCCCTTGAACTGACAAGTAAATATTCGGCTTCACAACCAGGAGGCAAATCAAAGAGCCCGCGGCTGCAGGGGGAGGCGGGAGGAGCCTCCGTGCAGTGTGCGGGGGCAGCGTCTCATAGCCGGGATCTGCCTGGAGCCAGGCCGAGTCTGGGCCGGGGAGGCCCCCCGCTCCCATCGGTACTGTGAGGCTGGGCACGGAGCATTAACACGTTTCACAAAAACAAGGGGGTGTTTGCCGATCACGCACGGTAAACACGCGTGTAGCCTGCTACCATTTTGAGACTACACGCTTTCCTTCCACGTATTTGCGAAGAGGCGTATTTTACTTTACCTCATATGACATTTCTTTTCATTGCCCAATTTGCTTGGGTTTGTGACAAGAAGCAGGGTGTAGTATGCGTTACAGCCACCCTCGTTCTTTTCCGTGTCGCCGTAGTACATTTACTGATTCCACTTTCAATCACGGATTACACTTCGTTTCTATGGGTTTCCTGCCTGGTGAGTGGCATTGTACTCGCTGTGGCCCCTGGGGAAACCACTAGGAGACTTCTGGTTAAATAAATATAAAAACCGAAACCAAGATGGCCGCGTCCATGCTGCTGTCAGAAGTGACCATAATTGAAATAAACATTGACGCGGGTTCCTATCGGCCCTGTAATGGCGTTCTTAACTTTACAGGCAAAAACACACGGGCCGGGTAAATAGTTACAAAAAACATTGAGGTAATCATGCGTTTGTCGGGCGCGCGTCAAGCAATGCGTGACATCAGTGCACAGAAGAGCTTTGGTCATGCAGCTAAAAATGCCACCTCTTGACATTGTATTGAGGTAAAGGAATTCCTTGTATCCGTGACGTCTGTAATCGGACTGTCCATAACCTTGTTCGCAATCTAAGAAGGGCGGCTCGCAACACATTTTGCATCGTTTTTCCAGGAGAACCCTTGCCGCCTAGAGACACAGATGGTAGTTCTGGTCGGTTTTCTGCGTCTCGCTTTCTTCTCCCTTGTACTCCGTGCAGAAACCCAGAGGCTTGTCAGTTGGCACAAGGGCATGTTTGCCTTCTTTATTTAATGTCCTTTATGTTAGTTTTTCACTTCTTGATGTCGCCTTTCACATAAAGGGGCTTTTCTTTTCTGTGAGCTTGGTGCACTTTCCATTCCAGTGCCGAAGACCATCAGTAAATGTCGACACAAAATGGCAGCATTTTTCGTTCAGTGCAAACATGAGTGTCCAATGTAAAGTGTATATTTTGTTTTAAGCGATCGCATGTATTTGTATCGGGTTTTGTTGCCCCTTTATGTTTTTGCTATGAAATAATAAAAAATGTGATTTAAACCTGGAAATAAGCAACTGTTTATGTTGCTATTTGGCTAAATAGGCGTATGCGCCTTCTAGTGCCACAAGCCATTTATCTACTTACAATAGATTATTCCTTTGTCTGCCCCAGGAAGGCAGTACCAATTCTTCCTTTACTTGAAGATAGTTTTATTTACTTGATCTAATTCAATCATGATGTACTACCCTTTTTGTGACAGTCTCATTCTACATGTGTACTGCACGTTTATTCCAATATATGAAATCACTTTATGTATGTGTGTGTGTGTGTTTCCTTTTTGTGAGTTTGTGTCTTCTTGACATAGCATCCTTTCCTTCACACTAGTAGTTCCACCTTCATCACACACTTCTGTTGTCTTGCCACCGCACATCTAGTGAGTAGAGTAGTGAGTAAAGTAGTGAGTGCAGAGTAGTGAGTAGAGAAGTGAGTAGTGAGTAGAGTAGTGAGTAAAGTAGTGAGTGCAGAGTAGTGAGTAGAGTAGTGAGTAGTGAGTAGAGTAGTGAGTAGTGAGTAGAGTAGAGTAGTGAGTAGAGTAGTGAGTAGTGAGTAGAGTAGTGAGGTGAGTAGAGTAGTGAGTAAAGTAGTGAGTAGAGTAGTGAGTAGTGAGTAGAGTAGTGAGTAGTGAGTAGAGTAGTGAGTAGTGAGTAGTGTAGAGTAGTGAGTAGAGTAGTGAGTAGAGTAGTGAGTAGAGTAGTGAGTAGAGTAGTGAGTGGAGAGTAGTGAGTAGAGTAGTGAGTAGTGAGGAGTAGGGAGTAGAGGAGTAGAGTAGTGAGTAGTGAGTGCCGAGTAGTGAGTAGTAAGTAGAGTAGTGAGTAGAGTAGTGAGCAGTGAGTGCAGAGTAGTGAGTAGAGTAGTGAGTAGAGTAGTGAGTAGAGTAGTGAGTAGAGTAGTGAGGTGAGTAGAGTAGTGAGTAAAGTAGTGAGTGCAGAGTAGTGAGTAGAGAAGTGAGTAGTGAGTAGTGAGTAGAGTAGTGAGTAGTGAGTGCAGAGTAGTGAGTAGTTAGTAGAGTAGTGAGTAGTTAGTAGAGTAGTGAGTAGTGAGTAGAGTAGTGAGTAGAGTAGTGAGTAGTGAGTAGAGTAGTGAGTAGTGAGTAGTGAGTAGAGTAGTGAGGTGAGTAGAGTAGTGAGTAAAGTAGTGAGTGCAGAGTAGTGAGTAGAGTTGTGAGTAGAGTAGTGAGTAGTGAGTAGAGTAGTGAGTAGTGAGTAGTGAGTAGTGAGTAGAGTAGTGAGGTGAGTAGAGTAGTGAGTAAAGTAGTGAGTGCAGAGTAGGGAGTAGTGAGTAGAGTAGTGAGTAGAGTAGTGAGTAGTGTAGTGAGTAGTGAGTAGAGCAGTGAGTAGAGTAGTGAGTAGTGAGTAGAGTAGTGAGTAGAAAGTAGTGAGTTGAGTAGTGAGTAGAGTAGTGAGTAGAGTAGTTAGTAGTGAGTAGAGTAGTGAGTAGTGAGCAGAGTAGTGAGCAGAGTAGTGAGTAGAGTAGTGAGTAGAGTAGTGAGTAGAGTAGTGAGTAGAGAAGTGAGTAGAGAAGTGAGTAGTGAGTAGTGAGTAGAGTAGTGAGTAGAGTAGTGAGTAGAAAGTAGAGTAGTGAGTAGTGAGTAGAGTAGTGAGTGGAGAGTAGTGAGTGCAGAGTAGTGAGTGCAGAGTAGTGAGTAGTGAGTGCAGAGTAGTGAGTAGTGAGTGCAGAGTAGTGAGTAGTGAGTAGAGTAGTGAGTAGTGAGTAGAGTAGTGAGTAGAAAGTAGAGTAGTGAGTGGAGAGTAGTGAGTAGAGTAGTGAGTGCAGAGTAGTGAGTGCAGAGTAGTGAGTGCAGAGTAGTGAGTAGTGAGTAGAGTAGTGAGTAGAGTAGTGAGTAGAGTAGTGAGTAGAGTAGTGAGTAGAGTAGTGAGTAGAAAGTAGTGAGTTGAGTAGTGAGCAGAGTAGTGAGTAGTGAGTGCAGAGTAGTGAGTAGAGTAGTCAGTAGTGAGTAGAGTAGTGAGTAGAGTAGTGAGGTGAGTAGAGTAGTGAGTAAAGTAGTGAGTGCAGAGTAGTGAGTAGAGAAGTGAGTAGTGAGTAGAGTAGTGAGTAGAGTAGTGAGTAGAGTAGTGAGTAGTGAGTAGAGTAGTGAGTAGAAAGTAGTGAGTTGAGTAGTGAGTAGAGTAGTGAGTAGTGAGTAGTGAGTAGAGTAGTGAGTAGTGAGTAGAGTAGTGAGTAGTGAGCAGAGTAGTGAGTAGAGGAGTAGAGTAGTGAGTAGAGTAGTGAGTAGTGAGTAGTGAGTAGAGAAGTGAGTAGTGAGTAGAGTAGTGAGTAGTGAGTAGAGTAGTGAGTAGAGTAGTCAGTAGTGAGTAGAGTAGTGAGTAGAGTAGTGAGATGAGTAGAGTAGTGAGTAAAGTAGTGAGTGCAGAGTAGTGAGTAGAGAAGTGAGTAGTGAGTAGAGTAGTGTAGTGAGTAGTGAGTAGAGTAGTGAGTAGAGTAGTGAGTAGAGTAGTGAGGTGAGTAGAGTAGTGAGTAAAGTAGTGAGTGCAGAGTAGTGAGTAGAGAAGTGAGTAGTGAGTAGAGTAGTGTAGTGAGTAGTGAGTAGAGTAGTGAGTAGAGTAGTGAGTAGTGAGTAGAGTAGTGAGTAGAAAGTAGTGAGTTGAGTAGTGAGTAGAGTAGTGAGTAGTGAGTAGAGTAGTGAGTAGTGAGTAGTGAGTAGAGTAGTGAGTAGAAAGTAGAGTAGTGAGTAGAGTAGAGTAGTGAGTAGGACATCACAGGCAGCAGCTGTGCAAGCTTCTTACACTCACAAGGAGACCACAGGCAGCTGAGGTGCAATCTTCTCCCACTCACAAGAACGACATCATAGGCAGCAGCAGTGCAAGCTTCTTACACTCACAAGGAGACCACAGGCAGCAGAGGTGCAAGCTTCTCACACTCACAAGAAGGACATCACAGGCAGTAACGGTGCAATAGTCTCACACTCACAAGGAGATCACTGGCAGTACACACCACATGAACACACTCCATAACACATAGCAACAATACATTGGCATTTACAATGCCATTAGCTCAAACTCAAATAAATCCGAGCCCGATTGCATTTCTAATGCTTGTTCTTTCTTCCCATTTGCCAAGGGCATGCATACGTCATGCCTCTTCCGTTGTTTAGACCTTCCTGAGCGCACTGCCTAACTTATAAACAAACACAGCAGCCATTTTCATCCATTATTTTTGGATTACTTTGTAAATTTTCATAAATGGGTGACTGTGCGTGCATCTGGCAGTACTTTCCGTTAACGCAGGACTCACTGCGCAATGCATTTATGGCAAGTTGATGTTGTGTACAATATTGTAGAAATACGAGAAGGAGCGTGTACTTGTATTTGATCTAGGTGTCCCTGCTCGTTTCGTCTTTGTATTTTGCCTTAAGTCTTGTGATCACATACAGCAGATTCTCGGACGTGAAGTCTTGTCAAACACCACGAAGCTCTTCAATTTTCTTTGGTCTACTGACACCAGGCGCGCAACACCCATTGGGTTCACGGGGCTTCAGCCGCCCCCCAACCCCCCCCCCCCCCCCGCGCTGCCAATGACAGAACCAACACAACCACTAACCATCGTACTCCTACAAGTGTGACAATTCTGACTATTCCAGGCTTCCAAAGCCATCAGAATGGCGTGGGCTGCTTGGATTAGTAATTTTTAATGTACATTGAATTAATAAACATCTGTTGTTCTGCGCCTCTCTAAATAATATAAACAGCGCAGCCATGTGGCAGACTGTCATAAGTGCCGTGTTGACAACTAGGTGCTGGTGCCGAGCACCGAACTCACCGGCTAAGATTAAGCACTGCATAGAAGATAATGATGATGGGCTCGTTCAAAGAAGGTCACAATTCTTGTGTACCTCGTTACAATTGCTGTGTCACGGTTTCGCCGGGGTCGGAGCGCAACTAAATGTCTAACTGCTCCATTTGTGGTGCACCATTACTCATGAAACTGCTTGATCAATCAACTTTTTTTACTTAATATTTCTCTACGACTACTTATTAAACGTATTTTACATTATTTTACTGTCAAGATATTAAACAGTTTTTAAATTATTGGTTATCGTGTCCCAAAAATGTTGGTGAGACCCTCATGGGTGTTTTTGTAGCGCTTAATAAATCCTGATTGATTGATTAGAATATATAAATATATATACGAGATAAGCTAAGCATTGCCTATAGTAAGCAAAAAAACTATTTTCTATAAAAAAAACAAGTGAACGTGATCATGAGGCATTGTGCTCTCTAATGTATTAATAATTTTTATCATTTAATGTACTGACATAATATCATGTAGACACTCCCATTGATGAGACCGATTGGCTATTCCAATGCTTGTTTATTCTATTTGCTTTTGTGGCACATGCTTGCAATAAACAATGTAAAAAATAGCCATCGGAACTGCTGGCCAAGAACAGACCTGTTGCAGAAATATGTTGTGCCAAGTTTACCCCCAACAGAAACTCCAAAGAGTAGCAGCTCAGTGCCAGGCTTGAAGAAACAATGTCCCTAAAGAACACAGGTAAGTTAAGAAACACAAAAATAGGACACAAGGGAGTACTGGGGTATGTGGGCACAAGGACAAACAGTGGGGTAAGGAGTAGAAAGAAACGGATGAAAAGGCACACTTAAAAATGAGTAGAAACTTACTGACTGGCGTAGGGGGGAAAGGATAGGAGGAGGTTTGGGGGGGAAGACCCCACCAACACATTAACAACCACCACCTGCCCCATCCCAGCCGTCACTCCTCCGAGCTATAGCCCCATCCCACCCGCGCATATTCAAATGTAAGCGAGCAAAAACCAACACACCAGACAGTGATTTTCACCAAGGCGGCTATTCACCACATTGAGTTTGTCAACCTGTTTAAATCTGTTCCTGGTCTAAAATACAAGGAAACCTGATGGAAAGGGATTGTCGGAGGTGGTGTCATCAGGTTGGTTTTAGTCTGAATTCACACTGCTCTCTTCATGGACTATTATTCTCCCCCACATTCTAATTTAGCCTTGTTTTCCTGCCATTCAACAGTTATCCAGCGCATTTCTGCATAATTGTGTTTAATTTGTTTCTTTCCAGCCATACAAAGGCAGAAAGGCATCGTCATTGAGCTGGACTTCGCATGATCTTCAGCACAATAAAATTCTCTGCCTGTAGCTGTTGTTGGAGGGTTGTTTCTAGCTCCAAAAATCAAAGGTGTATGTGCAAACAATGGTATTGGGTGACCAGATTGAGTTCGAGTGCATGCACCAGCCTCAAACTTGTGACAACCAAAGGCTGAATTGCTCTTGATGCTCCCAGTTTAAAGTCTGTGAAACCATTGTTTGCATATTCAACCTCATTACCAAAATGTACAAATGATAAAAAAATGAAGCTTGTTTTTTGTACTTTTATGACTGTTGTGAGCAGCATGCAGATATGTAAATGTGTTTCTTTTTAACTGTAGATTGTCGGCTTCTCAAACCTGACATTCTGAAGTTGATTAACGAAGGAGAAGAGCCATATCTAAGAACTGAAAACTCCTCAGTCAGTGAGTACAAAATATACCATGCTGTTTCATCTCTTAGTAGACATAGGACTATGTTACAAAGTTGAGGGAGTCTAGGTTATTGTGATTGACACTTTCTAGTAAAATAAGGCTTGTGAAATTCTGGAAACTGCTGGAGTTCACAACTTCTTACCCCGAATTGTGATAAATGCTCTTTTTGCGCGTATCTAAGTGGTTGAGTTCGCAGGTGCCCCTTGAGAGTCCTGTGAGCACGCAAATTCCAATATTAGAACAATCTAATTGACGAGGTGGCTTTTTACCCGTCTGCTGCCTCGCTCCAGTAGGAGTGAGATGCTTTTGCAAGTCTCTTGGAAGCTGGCGCTCTGATTGGCTGGCTGCTACATGAAGAGAAATGTTATGGCTGTCATTACAGGACATAGGGACTTGGTCCCCTGGTCCTGAATAGTAAAAAAAAAAGAAAAAAAATTGTTTAAAGGGGGCAGAGGAGTAGGTCCTCTGTCTGACCTCCTGGACCTTGTTGGCGGGGGAAGGGAAACAAATATAGGAAAAACAGTGTTTTGTTTTTTGGTTGCTGCGATCCAACGTGCGCAATCTACTTAGGCTTATGAAAGTTCTGCTGGAGCATAGAGATCCGATCTGGCTCCCGACATATTCCCACAAAATTGTAAAACCATTTATTTGCTTAAAAAGGGGGCGCATGAGTGTCTGTGGTGGGTTGCTTGTTAATGGGCGGTTGGCCTTTGGCTGACCCGTGGATAGTGGACTCTCGCCAAAGGCCATACGTGACTGGGTATTAGCATAGTTAGTTTTGGTAATAAAATATGACTTTATGTCAAAAAAAAACTAGACATTCTCAGAAAAATTCAAAGGTTAGTGATGTTATAGTGATGTGAAAATGTCAGTTTAAACATAAAATATTAAACATATAAAAAACACTGAAATGTTATAGTTAACTGAAGTAACTAACTCAGGCCCTCGCCCATTCACAGCGATGTCCTTAATTATGTAATTTCAGATGACATCAGTGACGGTATCAGTAATACCTTAGAACATGTCATGAGTGATATACTATGTGAGATTGTAAGCAGTGTGTTTTTTTCAGTAAATATAGATATGTATGTGATTCAGCGAAAGGCCAGGATGGACATTTCACAATCAATAAAACTTTTCAAATGGGCCCGTATACACATTAAAGTTTTTTCTAGCTATTTCGCTGGGGGTCAAGTTCATATTCACTTTGATCTTGATTTATTAATGTCTAACTAATCTTCACAGATCAACTCTCTTCCTTTGGTCAATGGACCATTAGTCGAATAGTTGATGATAATATTAACAATTAACTTCCAGATCTTCCATAAAATAACCAGTCTCCGGGTAAGATTCAATAATTTTTTTTATGATCTAAAACTCAGTCAAAGTGAACGCTCATTTGTACAAATTCACAGTGCAAACTCCATCAACTTTCATGGGAGAGAAATTCATGTATCATATACATTCAATTCATAGACTCATTCAACAATATAATGCATCAGGATTGGATAAATGAAGAGACAAAAGGCATAATATATCATACACTTGCAAAGGATCTGCAAATAAGACAGAATAATAATGGCCAATGGCTTCTGAGCCTCCACCTGACAATGCACTGAAAACCAGGCATAGAATTTTAAAGGTGATCCTAAGATGGATCGGGAGCCAATGCAGACTCTTCCTGGCGGCGGTGGCAGAGGAGGTGTAGGGAACGGTCAGGACAAATTTAGCAGCTGCGTTCTGAACGGACTGAAGGCGTAAAATGAGGCTCTTATTTATTTCCGCATACAGTGCGTTACAATAATCCAGCCGTGATGTCACCAGGCCAACCACGGTCTGTGTACGGGCCTGAGGGGAAAGATAATGAGCTATTTTCCTTAGAGTCTTAATGACTCCCCAACAGGTGGACACAGTTCGGTTAACCTGCTGCGTCATGTCCAGTGACATATCAATAATCACGCCCAAATTACGGGCTGATTTTACCGGCACAGGACATACTCCCAGAGAAGGAGGCCACCAGTCACTGGACCATATGTCTTGGTCTTTGCCAAAGATCAGAACCTCGGTTTTCTCTCCGTTCAGCTTCAGTGAGTTTAAAATCATCCATTCGGAGACTTCCTGCATGAAGTTCCTGAAGCTGACAGGGGAGGTACTCACCGAGTGGGAGAGGGACACCATGATCTGCGTGTCATCGGCGTATGACACCACCTCCATCCCGTGCGATCTTACTAACCTGGCAAGTGGGGCCACATAGATGTTGAAAAGGGTCGGACTCAAGGCCGACCCCTGTGGAACCCCACACTGCACAGGTTTAGCAGGGGAGAGGAACTCTCCTAGCTTGACCCTCTGCTCTCTCTGACTGAGAAAGGAGGACAAGAGGCTCAGTGCAGGGCCCTCCACCCCTATCTCCCTTAGCCGAGCTGTTAAGGTCAAAGGAGATAGGGTGTCAAAAGCTGCAGTCAGGTCGAGTAGGACTTGCAGAATAGTCTGGCCTTGGTCAACCTTAGATCGAATATTGTTGACCACTATCGTAAGGGCCGACTCAGTGCTATGGAACTTTCGGAAGCCGTGCTGAGACTGGTCCAAAAACCCAGAGACCTCAAGGAAAGAGGTCAAATGCTGATTAAGATGGAGTTCAAGCATTATAGCTGGGGCAGGCAGCAGTGATATGGGTCTAAAGTTTTTAAGAATTTCAGGATACAGAGTCGGCTTTTTAAGCAGAGGCTTCACTATGGCCTTCTTCCAAGCAGCTGGGAAGGTGCCCTGAGCCATAGCGCAATTTATTATCTCCAGAATGGGGGGCAACAAAGTTTCCCTACATTCTTTCAGGATCTTCAGAGGGCAGGGATCCAGTGGCGAGCCTGATTTGGTCCTGTTTAGGAGAGAGTCTAGTTGCTCAAGAGTAAGGGGAGGGAAGCCAGACAGGATCTTTGAGGGAACTTTTCCCCAGCATCCTAAGGCAGGTTGAGTCGGGAGAGGAAGAGGGCTCATTAGGACTCTCTGCGCTTCAAGAGTGGAGTAGATGTCAGCAATTATTTTGTGGAAGAAATGCGAGATCCTGTCACACAGTTCTTGGGAGCCTATAATAGGGTCAGGGGATTGTAAGGAGCAGAGAGAGTCAACGATCTTGAAAAGATCCCTAGAGGAAGTAAGGGACATTGTGAGTTTAGAGAAGTAAGCCTGTTTTTCTTTGATAACCCTTATCTTGTAATCTACCAACAGAAGCTTATGTCTTTCTCTGTCTTTGGGGTTCCAAGTTGTTCGCCATAGCCTCTCCTGCCTCCTACAGCTCTGTTTTAGGAGCCTAACACAATCCAGAACATGTGTTCTGGATTGTGATACGGTCGCCCACATTGGGGAAGGGGCCAGGGAATGGGTGGGGATTTATGTCCATGCATCTTACCTTTCTTTCTTGCAACTCTGGCGGACCTGTCAGCATCCCCAATCCCGTGTATGCATTCTGGCTCCATGGTGGATTCCACCAGCTGCTCCAGTTCAGTGAGGCTTGGTGCACGGCTCTTCCCTCCACCTGTGACTGAGGATTCTTTCCTCTGGGTTGCAATCTTCTCTTTGGTGGTGATCCTCAGATCATACCACCTTTTTTTGATGTCTTCAATTTCACGATGTGTGACCCCTAGGGCATTTACTTTGCTCTGGATCGCCAGCCAGGTGTTTCTTTTGACAGACTCTGCTACTTGCAGGGACTGTCTCTCAAAAAGGTGGCTGTAATGCTGCACTACCTCCTCCACCAGCACCTGGAGCTCAGTTGTGCTGAATTTTAGCTTCCTTTTTCTGTCACCTCCATCCTTCTGGGCTTCCTGGGACTCCATGGTGATGCTCTGCTGGGCTCAGTGCAGCCTGATCCTCTGTCTCCCCTCCAGCTCTCTCAACAGTTCTGTGGCTCTGCACCTGCATGGGTGTGGCCACCTCCAGGTACTGGGGTGTGGTACTTGCATCTGATTGGTTGATTTCTCAGTTGCTTTGTTGTGGGGTGTGGTGGGTGTCCCTGATTGGTTCACTGGCTCACATGTCTTCTATTCGAATTTTCGAGATCGGATTTTACCGAATTGGTAAATACCGAATCGGTTAATACCGAATCGGTAATCTCCAATTCGGTATCTCCCATTCATTCCTATGGGCCTGGAGGCCCATAGGGTTGAATGGGTGATACCGATTCGGAGATTACCGATTCGGAGATTAGCGATTCGGTATTTACCGAGTGTGGATTCCGATTGTTACCAATTCGGTATTTGTTACCGATTTATTTTGCTACATACGGTTTTCTGATTCATAAATACCGATTCGGTATGAATCGGTATTTAAGAACCGGTAAAATTAAATTACCTACATCGGGCCCCAAATGTTTCTTTTTTCTTCTTAAATCCAAATACATAACAACATCCAGCCAACGCGTTTCATTCCAATTACATTTAGAACTTCATCAAGGCTTGATAGTGTAGAGTGGTAATCTGTCAGATTATGTATAAAATAGAGTATGTATAGTTCCACCCAAATTGCATGGTATGTATATAAACCCATGTGAACTTAGTCATCATTCTCCTGATGTTGTGAAATATTTGGATTTAAGAAGAAAAAAGAAAAAAATTATATTTGGTCTTTGATTAGGCATATTGGATTTACTTTGTAAAGGCAGTCACTAGCCAGTCAGCTAATGACTTGTCATCAGAAGTACCAACAAGCCACACTATTGTACTGTATGGCACTCTATGCCACTTTACTGTACACCATTTAATTCTATGATATTTCCTTGGACTGCACTCCACTCTACGTCTCTCCACTATATGCAGTTCCACTCTACACCTCTCCACTGTATGCACTGCATTATTCGCCACTCCGCTATACCCAGCTCCACTGTATGCACTGCACGGAACGCCAATCTAGTCTACGAAACTTCACTGTACACTACTCTATGCTATTTCGCTGTATGCCAATCCACTGTACACTACTCCATTGTATGCCACACCACTCAACTCTATTCCACAGTATGCCACTCAAATCTACTCTAAACCACCCTGCAACACTCCTTTCTACGCTATTCCATTAAACTCTACTCCACTGTATGGTATTCCAGTTTATGATGAACTGTACACCACTGAACTGTATGGCACTACACTGTGCGCTATTCCACTGTATGATACGCCATTTCACACCATTACAGTGTATGTTGCTGCACTGTATGCGGCGCCATTGTACAACACTCTCTTCCACTCTCTAGAACTGCAATCTATAAAATTATACTGCACTTTATAGGATTGTATGAGACTTTACTTCACTCTGTCTACGTATGTGCCTCTGTCTAACTTGCAAGTCCAGTTTGTGCCTGTACACTCCATTGTACCATATCTATTCCACTAAACATTATTCAGTATGAGGCACCACTCCAATTAATAAGAGTTTGCTCGACTCAATGCTATGCAAAAACACTATAATTAAAGCTTCCTTTTATCCATTTTTACTGACATTTACAGATAAATAAAGACAGAAAAACAATTATTTTCAAATGTGGCTGAAAACAGAAATTGGATTCTTTTTTGAGAAATTCCAACTGCTGGTAGTCGTGACTGCCAGGCCAATAGCTGTGCGGATTGACTGATAAGGGTTTAACCAAGTATTGGCAAAGCCAATAGATCTCGCCTTTAGGGTCTGTTCTTTTTGCCAATTATTTTATCCATGCTGTGCAGCATCACCAGTGCTGTACAGCATGGCTAAATATAAACATAAAAAACATAAGGCACTCTCTCATATGTTGTAATGGTTCACCTGCTAATTTTATATGTCAACTTTAGTTCAGATAATTTCATGAGCAACACTTTCTCTGAATATATTCTAACGTCCGTGAAAGTTCCAGTCCTCCCCGCCAGAGGTTTGAAAACCTTTTTGTCCCATTCCAGTTTGAAGACTGGTGCCACTGACCATCTCCCTCTGGAAAACACCTCATGACGAGCTCACTGAAACTCCAGTTTGAGGGTAGAATGCCCAAAGGGGGCTTCTCTCAGGGTTTTATACTAACCCTGCTCAATAGATATGCCATCTCCCTGTGGAAAGAGTGCCACCTCATACTTATTCAGTATTACCCTGGCAGAGACTGGTAAAGCCCTCTACTTAAAGCGCTGTAATCCACTTCAGTAAAGAACATTGACCTCTTTTAGATATTGTTTACATATTACTCTACTACCATTTCCAAGCACTGTAACCTATAACTATTACCAAATGCAATGCTAGTCATGTTACCAACCCCTTAGGGATGAGAAGCTGAGCTGGCCCTGTAAGGATACAAACTTGTGATCTGCAGGCCGCAACAGATTTCAGTGGTGAGTGTTAACTAACCAAGACCTTGTTCTAACTAGAAAATCAGATGTTCATGCAAGTCTGTATTGGAGGCACAGAGCACGGTCAGTGAACTCGAACACACAACCCCCTCTGCCCTGGAATACAAATATACGTGGGACACCTGCGAGCGGCAATCCAGACTCTGGAAGAAAACGGGTCCTAGGAAACTCCTTTATCTTATGCCGCAGGGTGAGTCCCGTTAACAACATACACAATGCCTCAAAACTCCTTAGCCCATCTCCCACACCTGACCCTCCAGCTGCAGCTCCACTCACTACGGAGTGCAGCTAGCTGTCGATGGTATCGGACGCGCAAGAATCACAAGAGGAAACAACGATCTCCAAACAGGAAATGTTATCGCTGCCTGAAAATTTTAAACGGGTAACATGGCAGGAGGTGTGAGAGACAGGGATGGGATCACTAGGTACAAAAGGAAGTGTGAGGGCTGTAATGTCTTATACTCTCCACGGGAACTTGTCAGAACAGCAAAATAAAAAAATTAAAAACACAACTCGTGGGTAGGTGGAAGCAGGTTTGCTGTGACATGGGAGGAGGTGGGAGGGAGGAATGCTGCATTAAAATGCAAGCAGCTGTGGGCACGAAGTTGAACGCAGGCAAACAGTAATTCAAGCAGGTAACAAATAAAAAAATAGTCGCCAAAGAACAGATAAATCATCAAAATGCAAAGATAGAATACTTGTTTCCTGCTCGATGGGAGGAAACAAAAAACAACAATGAGGGAATAAGAAGAAAGAATACCCAATAGCAAGCAAGACTTTTTTTTAATGACAGCACAAGTAACACATTAAAAGCTAATGGATGGGCTGTAATCCTAGAAAGTGAATACAACACAACATGCCTCAAAGAGGCAGCGCATGTGCTGCCTAGACTTCACCTATAAACGAATGTAATTTTAGTAAAGAGGCTTACCCAGCAGTAGCTATGCACTACCTTGATACTAAAATGTAAATTTTTTCATATAAGTGCATTGATTAATCATTTGTGGGTGTTCCTATTATCGGAACCTATTGGGCGTGTCAGCATGAATGCACATTTATGGGCTACATACATGTGGAAATATACTAGTTTGAACTCATTAATTCACAAAACCCAAAATAAAGATGGATAAATACAGAACATTAGCAAAAAAGAAATATGTTTAAATACAGGCGGAAATGTCAAAAAAAGAAATATCATAAAACCGGGAGCCTAACTATAATCCACTCCACACCACTCTTTGGCACACTAATACAATGTATTATACTTTAATCCACACTACGTTGCGCAACTCCGCTGAACTCTACTCCGCTGTATGAGACTTTACCTTGCTGTACGCCACTGTCCAATCATCCACTTTACCCCACTCAACTGTACTACACACTACTATACTCTATGCAACTCCATTCTACAACCCTGTACTACACTGTTTCCCACTCTTACTAATACCTACTAGCCATCCTGGAGTATAGGCCATCAACCAGGACTCTACAGCCACCTCTGTCCAGATCTTTTCTTTCAATCTGACTTTAGGTGTAACCCATCTCCTTGCAGTCAGCCTCTTGGACAGAGAAACCCTTTGGCACCTCCTCCGAAAACTACAGTGTGCCAGATAAACTTGTAAGAATCATCAGGCACTCTTATGAGAGAATGACCTGCAAGATAGTCTACGGCGGATAATTCAGAAGCCTTCAGAGTGAGAACCGGAGTCCGTGAGGGTTGTTTCCTCTCGCCTTTTCCCTTCCTGCTAGCCATAGACTAGATCATGAAGACATCCACAGAAAGGAGAAGAAATGGGATCCAGTTGGCACCTTGGACGCAGCATGATGACCTGGACTTTGCAGGCGACTTGGCCCTTTTCTCCCATACCCATCTGCACATACAAGAGAAGACCAACAGGGTGTCAGCCACTTCAACCAAACTTGGCCTCAATATTCACATTGGTAAAACCAAGATTCTGAAGGCTAGACTACTAGCAAAACTGCAGTTCGTGCAGGCGAAGCACTGGAAGAAGTCGAGGCCTTCACCTACCTGGGTTGTATCATAGACAAGCGGGGCAGCACAGATGTGATGTCAAGGCAAGAATCATCAAAGCAAAGGCTACCTTCATTCATCTAAAGAAGATCTAGAACTCCAAGTCCCAACGTCTCGAACCAAGATAAGGCTTTTTAACACCAACGTAAAATCGTTTTTCCACTGTACCCTACTACATTCAACTACACTGCACTATACAATACCCCACTCTACCACCACTCAACTGTATGACACTCTGCTTCATTTCACTGTAAAACACTACAATTGACAAGACCGTAATAAATAACACTCAGTACCATGATTTGAAACACATTTTCAATAAACACATAAAAACATTTAAATTCCATGAAAAAAGCAAAGGTTAGGTACAAGTTAGAGCTAGTAAAACTTTAGTGATTGTTTTCCATACAAACCATTCTTTAGAAAAAAAATATTTTTATTGGATTTTTCTTTGGAACAATTCATGCTACACAACATCATGCTTATCAACAATTCAACATGGGGTTCAACTTGCAGTCATATATCCGTACAATTGTGCATTACAGAAACAGCATGTTCGCCATAGTTGAGCCTTTATAGGTCAGAGTCTCTGCTTCCTGTATCTGTGTTTAGTCAGAGATATCACATTGAGAAGTGCCCATCTCCATCACCCCCGTGTCCATATCGTAATACCTGAGCCAGGGTCCCCATACTTAACTGAACTTCTTGGGGCATTCTCTTGCCTTGTATGTTACCCTGTCAGCCACCATATAAGGGTCCATCCCTACTTTCCAGTCCCTGGGGGTGGGTGACTCAGGGGCTCCCCAATGCGGCCACGTCTCGTTTTGTGACTGCAAGGCCCACATTGCTAAAAAGGAGGTCACTCGGGGTACATCTACTTCCGTGGATATTCCCAGTAGGACACATTTATGGTTTGTTAGCAGGCCCATGCCCATTATTCAGTTAAGTTCCTCAACCACAGTAGACCAATATGTGCTTATCACAGAGCAGTGCATAAATGACCGATTCTGATCACCGCATCTTGACAGATAGATGTCTCTGCTCTACCAAATCTATGTAAACTGGCCTTGTCATAGTATACCCTATGTAGCACCTTAAATTGGATTAGTTCTAGGCAGGACTTAATCGCCACGTCCCTTGGGTGCAATAGAGCCGCCTCCTAGTTTGTGTTGTCTATTTCGCCCACCTCGTCCTTCCATTTCATTTGAAGTTTCATCAGGGTATCTAGGACGTTGTTAGGAATCGTCTTATACATCCAGGAGAAAGCTCTCCCAGCTATCTCACGTTGAAGGAGCCGTCCTATTAGTGGTGCATATTCCGGGAGGTCATCTACCACTGCCTTCTCTGCCTTCCAGGCATGCTGTTTTTGTAAATACTTAAAATATTGGGTTTTGTGTAGCTAGTACTCCTGTTGTAGGGAACTAAACTGAATCAATGCACCCTCCTTTATTAGGTCAACCAGCTTAGAGATTCTGATTGTGTACCATGGCCCAAAACATTACAACATCCTAAATTCCTGCAAACGTTTCCCCACCCATAGAGGTGTCTCCGGTGTTAACCTCTTGCCCCACTTCGTCATCCTCTCCACCCCTTTCTTGGTGTCGATGGACATCTGGGTTGCTGTCAGTAGGTTCTTCGACCCTTTCTTCCTGATAGGTAATGTAGATATGAAGGTGTCTGGAACTGGGTCTTCTCTAGCGCAATGTTGGGTGATCTCTGCACATATACCCCCTGTCATTAACCCCTATTATGTGTGCTGCCCAATAGTATGCCCAGACATTGGGGAGGAAAATGCCCCCATTATATTGATTCCTCTGCAATGTCCCCAGTGCCAGTCTTGGGTTACTCTTTTTCCATAACAGTGTTCGAACTTCGTCATCTGTTCTGGCAAACACATCTTCTGGGATCTTATGGTAGTGTGTATAGGAGTTTCGGGAGTGTAACCATTTTATGCATTGCCCCCTGCCCTAACAGTGTCCGAGGCTGCGTTCTCCACCTTTTATCATCCCAGTGGAAATCTGTAACTACCCTCCGTATATTATGGTCTAGGCTAACTTCTTTAATTGCAGTCACATAAACACCCAAATATTTGAATCCTTGCTTGTCCAGTCACAATAGTCCGGGACATTCAGCACCATGCGCTCTTTCACTTTTAAAGCAGCCCAGGACAATCGCGGATGCTTCTTTTCAATGAAATAGGTTTCACTAAAAATGTTAGCGGCTTTACCTACGTGTTATCGACATCTCTGTTTCAGTCTTTCCTTCGGTGAAGGTGGGCATGTGTCGCTCACAGGGTGGTGAAATGATTTAAACAAAACTGGTCTAGTCACACACCCAAGCACCTGGCCCACTTATCAGAGCCTTCAAGTGAAATTATGAATTACATAATTAGGAGTCGGCATTTGGGATGATTTGTTTTGTTTAGGTTGAGCATTCCTTCCTTTACCACCTAGCTACAGAAGGTGAAACAAACAAAAATGACGGCTATACATACCTCCATGCAGCAGTGAGATGTTTTACATGTGTCCTTTTTAATGTAGCAGCAGCAACTTCTCAACACTGCTCACTAGGGGCCTCTAGGAGCAACTTGCGTTACTGCACCGAGAAATACAATGCTGGTTCCTGGCTCACTTCGCAAGTATTTGCAATGCACTAGGTCTTGCATTAGTGAAAGTATGAGCTATTGCCATTGCATTATTATTTACGTCAATACCTCAAACTATCAGTAATGCGAGACCTATTGCATTGCAAATGCTTGTTCTTCTGTGGGCTATGATATTCTGTGCCCTGTCCCTGAGTACTACTTTAGATGCCTCTCAGAGGATCAGAGTGATGCCACCGAGTCTTTGTTTTCATTAAAATACAGTTCCGTATCTACTCTGATTTCCCTAGTCATCTGTTGTTCTTGCAGTTTCAAGGTTTTCAACCTCCTGATCTGTCTTATCCTACGTGTTCAGGCCTGACCGTAAACGAGAGCGGGGAGTAGTCAAAAAGTCCCCAGGCCAAGTATTTGGCTATGTCTAACCTTCATCCTCACCACCGGGTGCAAAGATATAGTCCAGTCTGGCGAACACCCTGTGTGCTCCTGAGTAGTAGGAGTACATACGGTCAGTGGGGTTATGTCGGCGTCAAAGGTCCGAAACCCCTATAGTGTCTGCAAAGCTTGCCAGGGCTGTCTGCGTCTGAGGCCCCCTTATTGGGCTAGTGCAGTCTAAGGTAGGATCCATAACGTTGTTAAAGTTGCCCTCAATAAAGTGAACGGAGAAGCAGGCCACCTACAGCAACCCTGCTTCTAGGGTTGTCTTTTAGAATCTCAGGGGAGCATACACACTGACCAGGGTAATGTTTCTCATTCCCCCCGAGTCTCTCATTCCCACCGAGTCCCTTCACTGCCACGTAAGTCTCATTTGAGTCCACCTATATTTTCTGTATATGGAAGGGGCGTGCGTTCCTGACTTGGATGGCCACAATGGGATCCTGTGGTGAAACTGCATGTGCTAATGTTATGAATGCTCCCCTTCCCAAGACACTGCAGAGAAAGCCTTGTAGATATCCCTCCTGTAGGAGTTCAAGTCTTAGGTTGCAGTGAAGTTAGCTACATTATCAAGGGTTTTATATTGATTCCTTAATGCGGGTGTTATTATTTTATCACTGTGGATCCCAAGCACGTCCTGTGTGCATTGACCTTCGTTATTATTTCTCACGTTTGTTCATAGAAGGTTGTTGTTTACAACAAGTAAGCAATTAGATTTTGTTTGAATAGGGTGCTGGTATTAGGTTGGCATTTGGTGTAATATTTATGATCACTATCCACGCTGGTTCATAGAACATTGTGGTTTACCTCTGTTTGAATGGCATGTTGGCACTAAGTGTTTCATGTTTTGATAGGTGTCTCCATTTGCTAGCTCTGCATTCTTTACATGTCTTTTCACTGATTCTTGGTTAACCACTTGGATGCTGAGCCTGTGCTTGTGCTCCAATGTAATTTCCATTGAAGTCAATGGAAACTCCATGACGAGCTGAGCTCGTCATGAGCGTCGAAGGGGTTAACATGTTGGGTCATTATCACTTTTGCGTTACTCATTCTATTTACCTCCTCATTCTCACCATTTCCAATAAACTGTTGTATCATCTTTTGCCATTGTCTCCTCCATGCATATTTGGTGTTGAGGTACTTATCCCTGTATATTATACAGCATCACTTCACTTACCCATTGAGTTTTATGCTTTTGTATTCATAGAGGCCCCTGAAGAAGGGATTTGAATATCCCAAAAATGCATTGGGCATCACCATCAACGAAATGTTTAAGAACCTTGTTATATTGTAGACCGACCAAGAATTGTTGTATACAATCCTTTGAAATGAGTTGGATATTGTTTCAACTGACTGTACAAGTTTTGGTTTGCTTAAATATGTTGAACATATAATCAATTCTTCATCCATTAAGCATTGGAATGGAATGTGAAAATCTCATATGGTGAAATTCGTACAATTTTGTAATAGGTTAATGATATGTGAAGTTTGATTCACGCTGTGCAACTAGGTATCAAGTGAAGAGTCACTTGTTCATTCTCTACCTCCTGTAGGAGGACCATATCAGGTTTGTGTGTCCTATTGTACCTATTTTATCAGATCAAAGGGGGGAGAAAGAAGAAACTGTGATCCATTTAGCTTCCTTATGCAAATACCAAAAGAAATCAAGTGGGGAATGGATCACTTGTTCTGCGTAACCAGGGTTTTTAACATTTTCGTGTAATATACCGATAAAAAACCCTCATTCACGTACAGAGGCGGGTGTGTCAGTATATCTTGGTTCTCCGCCTGACTCTTTAAAAACGAGATAGCATCATCTTAGGGTTAGTTCTTATGCTTCCTCCACCCGGAGGTGTACCCCTGGTTAGAGGAGTAGTGATCAGTGATAAAGGGGTTCACATGTGGTGAGTCTCAAAAAAAGATGAAAAATGTTAAAATAATCGGATAGCCAGATTAGAATTTTAATAGGTCTGGGTTCGAGGTTTTATTAAAAATAGTCCAGTGCGTAGGGGGGATTATTAGGGATCTCCCGCACTTCAGTATGTCCATTAAAAGGTCTACATGTTTCAGCCCCACGTTTGCCCATGCGGGTCAGGTGGGCTTTCTTCAGGACCTAGAGTGAAAAGATTATAATAAATGTGATAGAAACAAAGTGAGTCCCTGTGAATATAGAACGTTGAGTTCCAGGGTCTAGAAGGATCAAGGTGTATTAACCTGATTTCAAGGAGGTCAAATAGTACCTTTCGTCCTATTGTCCGGACATCAGCGGGTGGCCAGGAAGTTCATAGCGTGCTGTGGTTCAGACGCAGCACGACTTGTGCTGACTCTTCCTCTGTGGGCCCGGTTACCTCCTTGAAATCAGGTTAATACACCTTCAGGACTCTAGGTCCTGAAGAAAGCCCACCTGACCCGCATGGGCAAACGCTGGGGCTGAAACATGTCAACCTTTTTATGGACATACTGAAGTGCGGGAGATCCCTGATAATCCCCCCTACGCTCCGGACTATTTTTAATAAAATCTCAAACCCAGACCTATTAAAATTCTAATCTGGCTATCCGAGTATTTTAACATTTTTTCATCTTTTTTTGAGACTCCCCACACGAGAACCCCTTTATCACTGATCACTACTGCTCTAACCAGGGGTACACCTCCGGGTGGAGGAAGCATAAGAACTAACCCTATGATGATGCTGTCACGTTTTTAAAGAGTCAGGCGGAGAACCAAGATATACCGCCACACCCACCTCTGTACGTGAATGAGGGTTTTTTATTGTTATATTACACGAAAATTTTAAAAACCCTGGTTACGCAGGACAAGTGATCCATTCCCCACTTGATTTTTTTTCCTATTGTACCTAGCCACCAGCCTCCCCCCCTGACCTTGTTACCAAGTCCATTGACATTCCACAACAGTATTGAGTACCTCCCGTCACTGTGCTCACCTGGACCTGGCATTTACATTATATGATAGACTCTGGCCTCCACTGTCTGCTCCTGCATATGTCATGAACGTGTTCTACTTTGAGCAACAACTTACTTATCCTCTCTAGTTTCCTACCCCTCCCCAAATCCTCCTCTTTTCACTCTCCCCTACCTCCCACACATTTTCCCTGACTCGCCAACTTTGGAAACATGTTAGAGGTCAAGCCAGAGAGGTCTGTAGCCCTACCCTCCCTAGTTTAAACCTCCCTCTGCAAATTTAACTGGTCCCTAAACTGATAGCATGAGACCTGCAGGGAAAAAACGGAGAATAAAAAAAATCAACAAGTGAAAGATCAATACAGTCCCCTTCTCAGGTATAGTTGGGGAATTCTAAGCATGGGGCCCTATTGCGTGCCGATCGTTCCCCTCCGGTACTCCAGCCAGCTCGATCCTCCCTTCTGGGATCTCTCTTGTCGCATGTTGCGTCTGTAGCTGGGTCTGGAGAGGCCCCAGTTGTGGACTCTGTCTCCAGATTAGTTATTGCTTCCATTAGCCAGTGGTTATCATCTGAGTCAGTCGAGCATTCATGATCCGATTGGTCTGACGTGGCATCATTTTGTTGCTTATCCAGTGTGTTTTTCTTGGGACACCTCCAGGCATGCTCCCCTTCTGTATCAGTCTAGATGTCGAGGTTCAACTTTTTTGTGGGAGAGAGGTCTTTACTTGTCGTTTATTCCCAGCACCCCCGCTGTGGCCTCTCTCCAACCTCAGGGTTTTGATTCTAGACCCTTCTCAGGTTAACCTCAACTATGTCCCTTGAGTGTCCCTATCTCTGCGCCAGATTGGATGCTGCTTCAGCCAGGCCCATGTCTCTTGTGGAATTTGAAAGAAGATTGTCTTGCCCTCAAAGATGACCTCGTGTTTAACTGAGAACAGCAACATATACTGTATGTTCAGAGATCTCAGTTTCAGCTCAGCGGAGTCAAAGGTTGCCTTTGTTTTTGCACTTTCCTAGAGTAGTCTGGAATTACCATGATTTTGGACTGTGCATGGCAGACTGCTGAGAGAGAGAGAGAGAGAAAGAGAGAAAGAGAGAAGAGAGAGAGAGAGAGAGAGAGAGAGAGATTTTTATTTTTTTATTTATTTTTTAGGGCTAGCCTGAGATAGGATTTCCCCGGAGGCTGAGGGGCCCAATTTTGATTGCAATTTTAAAAGCCAAATTCAGTATGACGTTCGGGGACCACATGACCTAGTACACTGACCTGGCTTTGGGGTCCACAGTCGGTGGTGGGTTAGGCACTGGGCCTCACCGAATGCCAGGCTCTATGGCCAACCTGCGCAGCGAATGCACAGTGTGAGTTAGCCATCTATTTGGGGTTGCCAAAGGCCAGGTCCAAGACCGTGCAGGTGCAAGAGTTGGTTGCCTATGGGGCTAGGGAGAAGCACTTGGCTAGGCCTTGTGACCTACCCTCACAGTACATGGTATGGCCAAAGGTCTTGTTCAGAAGGGTTAGGCCACTTGAAGAGGGGATTGGAGGAAGGGTGCTTCAATACAGTTATGGTTATGAATCATTAAAAAAAACGGTATTCTTTCGATTATGGTTAGTTTCACAAACCAGAAAACGTGCCATGGAAACCATGACTCGCACGTGTCTCAGCACACCTGAACCATGGCCAGCGTTATCGTGTCTTGGGACCGAGGCTGAGGGACGGCAATCCTCTGGCTTACTCCACCCCTCTCCATATCTCATACAAAATACCTTGGGCTAGATGTCTGCTTTGTGGATTCAGCTTACAGAAGTGTCTTCACGCTAATTAACAGCTTACGGTAGTTTATTGAAGGCATGTGAAGGGCTGAATGATTCAGTACTGAAGCAGAAAATGTTATTTAATGTAAATTAATGTGGGAACTTGCTTCCTTCTCCAGTGGGAAATTTAGTTATAAAAGTCAGAGTATCTAAAGCATATGCAACTCAGAAAAGCAATAGCACTCTTCCACGGTTTTGATTTAGAAAGAACCCCTATAATTGGAATGAATGTGAGAGTGGTTTCAGATTCCTGTTGGTACTTCATGTTCATTCACGATGTCACAGAGGGGAGAGACCATTTAAGTGCACATTCTGCAATAGGAGCTACAGCCGGAGTGCGCAGTTGAAAGAACATATGAGAGTTCTCGCAGGTGAAAGGTCTTTTGAGTGCCATGTATGTGGCAGTACGTTCATGTGCTACTCTTCCTTGAGAAGTCACTTGATAATACACAGTGAACTCGAACCATATTGCTATGCTAAATGTGGGAACTGCTTTTTCACTTGTTACTAATGTGGATAGCATTCAAAATTGTATATAGTCGAGTTGCCAAACTTTTTTTCCTTTTGAGGGCAGTGTGTGCAAAAAATACTCTTAGATTTTATTGAACTAGTGCAATTATTATTTATAGCTTTAATTGTGTTTTGAAAATGTGGTTCTAGCTTAAAGTTGTGTATTCTGTGACGCACTGTAACACTGTTTTCTTTTAATCCAACAGAGGCTAGTCATATGGCTAAAAGAAGGATGCATACAGAGCTAAATCCAGCCACATTCAATATTCACAGTTCATCCGTAGACTCCTTTGGTGTGGCTCATTGTTCAAATGTTGCTACATCTTTGAAAAGTGAGGGTGGAGCAAACAGTTCTTCATCTTTGGATAGGAAGCCTTTAGAATGGAACCTCAGAAAGCTGCCTGTTATTGAAAAGAAAATCAGTAACTTCAGGCTAAGAGAACAAATTGTACAACTAAGGACCCAAACTGAAGGACGACCGCACAAATGTACCGAATGTGAAAAAAGCTTTTATAAAAAGTCGCATCTTACAGCTCACAAAAAAACACATGACAAAAAGCCCCTGCAAATTTGTATCAAATGTGAGCAAGGAGTGTGTATTTGTAGTGCTGAAGGAGATGTCCCAACGAAAGGTCCCAAAGGAAAACGGCGCTACATACGTAAAAGTTTAAAGAAAAGCATTAGCACTCTCCCACGGTTTGGATTTCGAAAGAAACCCTATAAATGTGATGAATGTGAGAGGTGTTTCAGTTTCCTGTCTGAACTTCATGTTCATTCACGATGTCACACAGGGGAGAGACCATTTAAGTGCACTTACTGCAATAGGAGCTACAGCCGAAGTGCGCAGTTGACAGAACATATGCGAGTTCACACAGGTGAAAGGCCTTTTGAGTGCCATGTATGTAGCAGTACGTTCATGTACTACTCGGCCTTGAGAAATCACTTGATAATACACAGTGAACTCAAACCATATCGCTGTGCTGAATGTGGGAACTGCTACAGCCGCAGTAGAAGCCTCATAATCCATCAGAGAACACATACAGGAGAAAAGCCATTCACCTGCACTGAATGTGAGAGAAGCTTCAGCCACATCTCAAACTTTCTTATGCACCAGAGAGTTCACAGAGGAGAGAAGCCATATTCAAAAAAGAAAAAACAAGAGGCTGCAGAATAAATCTCTGTTCATACAATGAAGCATCAGTTGGCGCCCGGCATAAAAATCTGCAAAAGCGAATATGAGTTGTCAAAAGGAAAAGAAGAGACTATAGCATTTTTTTTAAACATGATGGATAGCCAGACAAACACAGTAGTTGAAAAACTTCTTCTCTGTCCTGTGCCCTGCTGTAGACCAATCAAAGTGGAGCATAATAGTACACAAGCTGGGTGCTTTTTCTCACCTCCATGTCTTCTTTATATACGTTCATAGTTAATCAAATTATTTTTGAAATTGAAGATGTTTCATATGTTGATTGAAAGACAATACTTTCTTTTGCAGTTCTGGTTCAGTAAATATGGAAAACACTTAGTTCACCTGTTTAATGGTCAATTAGATTATCTTGTGACATTTGAAATCTTAATAATGCAAAGACAATTTGAGTGGTAATAGCATTCTGCTGAAGGCGTGCTCTCTACCCTTATCCTACTGCATTAAAACATTTTAGCCAACGGTGTAGTCATCTGCTAGGGTCAGAGGTGGAAAGTAGGGGAACCTCTGGATCATGATACTGGCAGCTATTTCTATGCTGAATCCCTGGGAAACTTGCTGAATTTGTCTTGGTGTCATTTTCAGACTTGGCCATAACTCAGCAGTGCCTGCATTGCATTTGGAGCAGCAACCTTCAGGCAGCAAGGGGACCTTCCTATTGCTGGACCTAAAACAAAGGCCTAATTTAATGGGATCCTCGGGGGGAGCGGAGCGGAGCAGTCTCCCCCCGTGGATTTTTGCCCGAATGTGTCAGACCCAGGGAGGTGAGATGATAGGTCAGATGCAGCGCGCGCTAGATAGGTGCGTAGGCGTTAGGCAGGGGAGAGGCGCAATTTTAGGTTCCAGCTTAGGAGGTAGGAGAGTTTTAGGCGAGGGCCATTTTAGGTTCCAGCTTAGGAGGTAGGAGAGTTTTAGGCGTGGGCCATTTTAGGTTCCAGCTTAGGAGGTAGGAGAGTTTTAGGCGAGGGGCAGCCTTTTTCTGCCAAGGGACGCCGCAGAGTTGGAGTCGGTGCCTGCGGTACGAGGAGTCGCTTGTCATGCAGGAAGAGCAATCCGAGGGATGCGGTGAGAGCGCTTCTGATGGCAGGGCGGAGTGACTCTGTTTAGTGATTTATTGTGTGTGTTTTTTGATATGGCGTTGACTTTCTCAGGGGGTGCCGGAGCGTTTCACAGGGGGAACAGCTGATATAGGGGAGCATTGCAATTGAACCAATGGCAGAAGCGGGGGTTGCATTGCATGGGGCGGGGGACGGTCGTGATTGAATGGGTTACAGAAGGTGGCAAACGGTGCATTACATGAGGAACAAACTGTCCGGTGAGCAGGTTACAGAGTGTGCGGGGTGCAAGTGGAGGTATACTACTGCAGTCGATGGAGGACACTCGAACACATGGCACATGACGTGGGCAATGGCGGCGTTTGTGCAAGTATCGAAAGCAGGCAAAAGCAGGAGGTGGAAAACAGTGTTACTAGAGGACAGTGACAGGTGCATGTTGCCAAAGAGTACCAACACAGGTACCGGGTAGTACTGCACTAATGGCAGTTTATCAAGCCTCAGGGACACACTGGGAAGGCACTTCCTTAGTCATTGACGTGCTTCGGACGGGCTCGGTTATGGAAGGAGACGGAGGAGCTAAGTGGCCACGGCGTGCTGCGTCAAGAAGGATTACTGTCATTTATCTGCCACCCTCAAGTGGAATTTGACTCTGCTTCAATGGGGGTGGTTTGTAACAACTGCAGAGACGGACAGTATCAGCAGGTTTCCTGCGAGGAGTAAGTATATGGCGGTTTTGACCGGAGCGGTTAAAATTTGGTGGCGGACCTGTTCCTTGGGCAGGTCCTAGTTTTCTTTATCAACAGTTGCGAAGCAGGAGCGGCTTTGTGTAGGTCACAGTATTCACGAGACTGTACTAGTGCGGTGGTCTGTTTTTAATCCTCAATGTGTCCATTTGGTGTGGGTTTGCCCACTCGGACATGTCAACTGCGGTGACGAACGGTATTTCGCAGGGTTACTGCGAAGGGTAAGTGTATGGTGGTTTCTAGCTGGAGCGGTTAGAAATTGGTGGCGGACCTTGCTCCTAGGGCTGGTTCTAAGGTGTCTTTATAACAGTTGCGAAGCGAGCTGTGATCTCTTGATGGAGTATGATGGCAAAATTGGTGATGGCGAATTGCCAAATACTACGATACTATTGCAAATTTTCTGGTTGATCAAAAGGAGTACATTTTTTGGCTATGAATGGACAGTGATACTAATAATATGGGATGTATTTTACAAAAATGCGGGTCCGGTAGTGGTCACTCAGGCATTGGGGTCGGGGGTTTGGGGTAAATTCACGTCTGTCAGTATGTTTCAGAGATCACGAGCGGATTTCACGACGGATCAAGGTCAGCGAGTGGGACATCGTAGGCGTGATGATCCCCAGGACTTTCAGCAGCGGGCTGCGCAGCTAACGTCAGGTAGGGAATAGCTAGTAGGCTGCGTGGTCACGACCTGTGCGAGCAAAGGTTTGCCATTATACCACGTTTTGCTGGCAAGCTTTCAAGGATTTCTTTTTATGGGGCAGTTGTTGTGGGGTAGGGAGTTGAAGGGTGGGGATTTCTAGAAGCGAATTTTCCAAGTTTCAGTAAGAGAGGGCTCATCAGTTTGCATTAGCGGGAGCCACTTACTTTTGATTTGTTACAACAGCTTCCATGGTACTTGCTCGTTTGCTTTTTTGATGGGTGGGAGCTTAGTCGTTTTCGGCTGCGTATGATATGGGGGTTCTTTGGGGCATTTAGGTTTTCAGATTTGTTGGGCTTAAGGGATCAATCGGGTAGGCAATATACAAATGTACAGGTTCAAGAAAGTAATTTGCGAATTTGTTTGCGACAGTAAAAACAGATCAAAGGGGTAGGTTGACATGGTTTTCTCTGAGTGGGAGTGGCATTGAGTTTGTTGTCCACGGCAAGCATGGAAATCCTTTTCTTATCCCCTCATTTCAGGCGCGGTGGTATTTTGTCATGCACACTGGGTCAATATCAGCTGTTTTTTCATGTGCTGGTGGTGTCCGCAAAGTTGTTGACGTTAGTGGGCCAGAATCCCTTATAGTATGAGACCCATTCTTAGAATTGGTGATGTGATCGAAGGCGTCACGGTTGGGACATATATATAAAAAAAAAAAAAAAATCGGTAGATAGAAGTCTGGTGGTTGTTCTCGTTTTCTTCGTCGGTAGTTTGCAATTTGCTGGGTGGGGAGGCCAGTGTATTGTTTGTCAGTTTTCCCTTAGGTCAAGTTCAGCACTTACCGGAAAAGGAGGATCTGGATTATAGGACATTCTTTTGTCAAATGGTCGGTTACATTTGCGGAGCAACACAAGTGTGGCCGTGCATTAGGTTTACACAGCAAAGGTCATGAAGTATTTTGGAAGGGGTTGGAGGGGAGGCAATGGGGTGCTTTATTTCCTGTGCGGTCCGAGTTGTCATGGGAGAAGGGATTTCCAGATTTGTTGATTTTCACTTAGGGGAGGTTGATCTGGTAGCACTGTCAGGTTTCTTTTAATAAAGACTGAAAGTGGATTAAGCGGTGTTGAAGAGTAATTGGTCAGGAACATCTCTAGTTTGGACAGACTTCATTTAGCGCCAGCATTGGAAATGGGCTCGGAACCAGACAGCAGTGGAGAAAGCTCGCCGGAAGTATTGGAGCAATGGGATTTTTCTGTTCAGCGATGGGTCTTTGGAATTTTACTGCATGAGACTATAACAGGTACTGAGGAATACCTTTTTCGTGATGATGGGGTGCATTTGTCCCAGGTGGGGAACGCTTATTATTTGATGGAGTTACGGGAAGGGGGGCTGAAATGGGATACCTTGTTTCCATGGCTAGCCAAAATCAGGTACGACAGAGGTGGCCCTGACATGATAATACTCCATTTAGGAGAGAACGATTTGGTAGCATAATCAGGTTTAAGCAAAAAAAAAAAAAAAAAAGAAATGCAGTTAGATTCAGCTGTGAGCACAAACAATTGGCTAGGGAACAGTCTGGTGTGGACGGAATTTGTATTTAGACAACTGTGGAGGAATGCAAGGAACTACAGTGCTATGAAAAAGCGAGGAAAAAACTAAACAGGGCTATGAACATTTTGATTGGGGATTCAGACCATAGCACACAACAGCATCACTGGCAAAGAAGGCCATTTGTTTAGAGAGGACGGAGTCCACCTAACCCAATTGAGAATGGCTTATTATATACTTGGAATAAGAGACATGTTATCGAAAGTTTTAAAAGTGGAGTTGTGGGTATCTTCCACAAGGGAAGAATAAAAAAAAAAAAACCAGACCATAACACCAAAACACAGAAAGAAGAAAAAGGGTTTTTTGTTTTTGTGTGGGGTCAGGAAAGATCCATGTTTTTTCCTGAGTGGCGGAATAGGGGGAGGTCAAGGTCTAGAGCGGACTTGATCGTCCTTCATGAGAGAGGGTGGTGGGAGGTACAGGATGGGGGAAAAGAAAAGAAAGATGGAAAAGTGAAAGATTTTCAAACATGGGGTGAATTCAGGAAAACGAAGTTATGATGGTTCTTGGATCAATACAGTTACAAACAAATACGTTCAAAATAAATTATATGGTTTTGGTACAATGTGCAAAATTCTATGGTTCTGAAGATATGTGATAAATACAAGTGTTTTTAAGGTTCATGGATATTTATGAAATTGCCTGATCTTACTATTAAAGTGGCCTTTTATGCTACCAGTGATGTTTGTCTCATTGTGTGGGTCTGGATTATTTTGGGCGAAGGGTCATCGGACTTTTTTTCAAGTATAATAATGGCTGGGAGCCATCTGGAGCCGAACACCTAGATGCCAAGGAAACAAAGGCACACAGCATATCATTTCACAAGTATTTTAGAGAAATTATTAATTTGAGGCTGTTTTTTTTACTTTGTTCAGCCCACTATGTAAGAGGTGTGTATGCACTGTAAGAATGCACAATTTATCTGGGTTTATGAGTAATTACCCACATAATGATTTAAAAAGCACCTACTTTAAAAAAAAACAAAAAAAACAGCACTACTCATCTTAATGCAAACTGTCAGAGCTCTTTAAATCACACAGAGAGGCACAGTACATCAAAGAAGTGTGTAATTCAATGTCCAGGATATGTAACATTAGATAACGATGCTTATAAGTTGTAGGAATTGCATATCGTCTGTACCTGTAGACATTATATGATAAGAATGGTCATGAGAAACACAAAGGATATAAAACGTAATGCAGTGATTGTGGTTGCCTGTACTAAAATGGCTTTAATTCTTCACAAAAGTAACCCTTCTTTGCAATCTTAGAATAACAACAGATTGAGAAAGAAAACAGTAAGTCTCTAAACCAATGACCTGCAGTTTGCATGCAGCTCTTTGACGTTGGTAAATAGATGATTGTGCTGTAATATATGAACTGGAAGTAGCAAAATAATCTGTGTCAAAAGCAGTGGCCCACTTACCTATGTACATAAAATAAACCTCTGTGATCTGCATGTTACACAATGTACTTTGCAGCCCTCTATGCTACTTTGGCAGTCACCGCTGTGACTGGACAAAACACTGAACTCTCCATGAACTGTGATAACCGCGAAAGTTCCGTTACCACTCTTATAACCCCACTCACAATTGCTGGGCACACAAAGATCTCTGCAGCAGGTCTCTTAACCCTGTGGGATATTTTAAAATGCATCCTCTTTGTGACCTGTAAGTTAGAATAGATTTAGTCGCCTGTCATTATTGCCAATTTCTTTGCAGAAAATGGTTGTAAAGTAAATGTATAATTTGACTGACTCTACTTTTCCATCTTCCCCACTTGTGACTCTACCTCCTTTCCTCTGCCAGATCTTGAACCCCAATTTATTAGTTCCTAGGGTATTTGTTTTTCAATTCCAGAATTGTCTATGGTGTAGAGACCTTTTAATGCAATATACCGGTAACTTCAGTTTTAGGCACAATTGTGAACATTTCTAAACTTTGGCCTTGTAGAATGTGAAATAGGTGTGCAGCACACAGTGATGATTTGGATTGTAATACCTGCTGTTTGCAGAACACATACCCCAGTTATCGGTTTCCATGTTCAGTAACAGCCATGTTATAAACGTAGTGCAGGGGCAGAAATACCAGGTTGGGTTTGCTTTTCAGACCAGTTTAACCAGCCTGATGTTGTGTATCAGAAGTCGACCCCTGTAACTACTGTCAGCAAAATATTTAGTATTAGTGGAAGGCCACAGACATTTCTGACTCTACACAACATGAGTGTTGACTGCTAAAAAGTTACAGTGACTTCACCCCTAAGGAGTATAAAATAATCTGCAGATTACATATGCAAACGTACTGTTAATAGAAATGTGCCAATTTCTTTGAACTGTATATAGAAATATTTAGGGCATAAGAGATTTGTCAAACCTTTATTGCATCATTTCAAGTGAGGTATCACATATTAGAGTCTTTGGTGCTGTAATAGCAGGTCCTGAAGAACATGTTTTGATTTGTTTTAAAACACTAAACTTTCACTGATACTTTGGGTTGTTCACCCTTATTCCTGGAAGAGCTTTTACCCACATGTATCATACAGGTTAATAATTGCATTGCTACATTTGTTCTGCCTCTTGATACTGCCAGGTTTTATATTTATGTGGATGAAATCCACTTTAAGCCATTGTCTTGCCTGAAGCCTTGCGAATAAAAAGATTAGCCATTTCATCCATGGTTAGAACAGATATCCTGTCATGTAGTATCGTGGTTGCTGAATAATAAAGGCACCTTCCTATAACGCATTTGGACTTTCACTTATTTCTTCAATCTGAATCTGTGTTTCACAATAAGCCACTTGTAGTAGATTTGTTACCCACATATAGCTGGTTCTTTCACTTGGTTGCTGTAATCAAAATGTGTACAAGCTTGTAGGTCACTGGTTTCCGTTTTGGCAAAGTTGACCCAGTCTTTCATCCTTCTTAGATAAAAAAATAATTGCATATCTATTCTCTATAATCTAAAATTCTTTGGATGAAATCATCAAATGCGAGTAGCTCATGATCTAAATCTTTTGCATAATTTAATCCTTCCAAAGCTTATTATATTGTTGAAAATAAGGGGGGGGACACTACCAACCAGAATATAAGATCCTTAAGTATTGCCCGGCGGTGTCGCCTCTTGAACCCACAAAGAAGTTAAACTATTGAAGAGGCAGGCGCTGGAGACTGGAAGGCAGGAAACAAGGTTTTTATTCTCTCCGGAGGAGAACACAACGAAACGGACAGAAGGTATCGTTCTGAGGTGCTCTAACTGCATCTCTGAGGCCTGGCCTCTTATACACAAGTTTATCTCTTTATTGCATGTAACACATTCTCGTCGATACTTTGATGTACGGAAAGACATCCTCAGAATCCCCCTTCCCAGCCCGTTCCCACGCAAGGTTACAGTGGAAGTCCCTGCCCCGTTCACAACAGGTGATGATCATCGCGCAGCTGGATATTCCGCCGATTCACGGAGTGTGTGGGGTTCGATCGGATCTCGTAGGGCGGGGGGCTTTGATCAACCCGGGGATCCCTTGCTGGGGGGAAACTTTCTATTGTACGGGGAGGGGCAAGGATTGGTATCGGCAGAGCTGGGTGTCGGCCTGGGAACGGGGAAGACAAACGGGCACACGGGGAAAAGGGGTTTGCATCAAAGGGCCGGGGATCATAAATGGGAAGAAGGAAGGTGTTGCGCTGGGAACAGGACGAGGGCCTGGGGCAGAGCAGCGCCGAAGAGGGGTTTTATGATTCGCGGCAGGTGCAGGCAGGGGGGTTGTCAGCGAAGCTAGGAGGGAGAGAGAGGCGCGCTGGCTCTCGGCGAGAGCAGGGAAGCCATGGTGCCCAAAATGGCGGCTGTTTTACGCGCACAAAAGGTTTAAGGAGAGCAAGAGGGCGCCGATAATGTTGACGGTTTCAGCCCAACTTTCAACAGTCCCCCCTTTTCAACATATCTAGCCACCTTGCTTTACTCAATGTCAATTTTCATCAAATTCCTAACTTCGGTATCATACAATGCTCTCATATGTTCGCTTCCAATGTACACAGTTTTGGGAAAAATACAACTCGCACATAAAGAACACATAGGTGGCAGACATTGAATTCCTAAGCATAGGCCACATATTACAACTACGGGAATCAGGATAATGGTGAGCAGTCTCCAGCCCCAGCTTTTGACGGTGTCCCAGAACCAACCACCAAGCGACCATTCTTCTTGCTCTTGGTGAACTTCCGAAGAGAGTCTGTGAAGATGTTCGATGGCTTTGTACACTGAGGGTGAGTTGTCCGGTATGTATGTACAACAGCTGGACCCAATAATGCGGCATGCTCCTCCACGGTCCGCCAGAACCACATCTAGAACGAGGCGGTTCTGAAGAGCCACCAAACGGACCGCTTGGAGCTCGGCAGTGTTGTTGGCAAAGATGCCCGCTGTGATGTTCATGGTTGTCTCGACTGCCTGAGTCAAATGTCGGATGGCACGGCTGTTTGCCATCGGGCCCCAGAGGGGGACGAGTCCTTTCATAGCATCGAGGAACTGCGCCCCTGTTGAGTCGACTTGCTCAACGTCTTTGGCTCGTTTTTGCCTGTGGTGATTCGCTGGGGCCACATAAGTTGGAGGAAGGACGAAGGAGATGTAGCAAGTGCCCCCCCAGCCTTTGGGGAGCCAGGTGTAGGCCTTCGTGCCGCAGATGAAATACATGTTTGGGGATGACACAAAGGAAGGTGGATCCGTGGAATCCAGAGTGCTGGTAAAGCGGCAAGCGCTGCGACCCACCAGCTGTGTCCCAAGTCCTTCTACACACATGTGGCCTGTGACGTTGATGACCGACAGGGCCACAGTCAGAGTGGCAGCCGTTCGTTTCCGCAGATAGGAGAAGGTGGGTCTGGTTGGATTGTTGAACACCTGCATTTCGATTCGTTCTTTAGCCGGGATGTCCATTTGGATCGAGTCGCTGGGGGTCAGCGGGCAGAAGTGTGTCTTTGTCTTGTTTCGCCCGGCCCCATGAGAAGAATGTGCTGCAGTTCTGCTGGAGGTGGCATTGCCCGTATAGCTCTCTTGCAGGAGGATCAGCCAGGCAAGGCAGGAGCCGTGGACAGAGAAGGGTGAAGGGATGAATGGTATTGAATGTCCAGTGGCATGGGGTAGCAACCCACAGATCCAGCAGTTGGTGGTATTGGTGGCAAGATTGTGCTGGTGAAGTAGCTGCACGAAAGAGTTGTTCCAAAACTCCTTTCGCCTCTCTCTTAGTTGAGGAGAGAGCGAAATTAGATAATGTTCCTTCATGGTGGTAGGCTGAGCAGTGGTTAGGAATGTTTCGTGAGCAGGTGCGTGTTCTTCCATAATCCAGAGCGTAGTCATGAGGAGAAAACAGAGGAGGATTACGATGAAGAGTGCAATTGTCTTTGAGCTATGGAGTCTGTCTGTTCTCGGATTTCTGTAGTGGGTATTTCCTGCTGTCTCCGTCGGCTTCTTATTTGGCGCTTCCATCATCTTCTTATCTGGCGCTTCCATCATCTTCGTCTTCAAGGTGCTCGGTAGTGGGCAGGACCACAGACTTAGTTTTAGCTTCTCTCCAGGTAACCCTTGGTAGTTTGGGTCACCGTTCTGAGATCCTTTAACCTAGTCCGTGGCCTACTTAGCCGAAGCTCCCTCCTTTCGACGCAGGAAATACCCTTCTCGAGATGGCACAGTGGGGTCAGGATGTTTTGAAAGTTCAAGTGTCTCAGTATCAGGGTAGCAGTTCAACGATGGTCGGTCCTGGTTCAGGAGCTCTTCTTGGGTGTTGACGGTGTCTGTCGTGGCCAGGGCTGGAGAGACCTTTTTGCAGTGATGAGCGTGCAGCCAGTGTTTCTTCCCCTCCACTCGAAGTGCGGTCCGAGTGGTGATCAGCACTTGCCAGGGGCCCGTCCACCGGGGTTCCAAACTCTTTGATCGCTGAAAATTTCGGATCAGCACGAAGTCCCCCGGCTGGATGGCGTGACCCGGACCCCTGGAAGCATCGGGGATGGCCTGCTGCACCTGCTGATGAAGGACAGACAAAGTTTCAGTCAATTTGTACAGATAATCAGACATTAGGACGTCCGGAACGTCATGAATGGAAGTTGGTTTCGGGGCAGACCAGACGCTCATGGGTCGACCGAAGACAACTTCATAAGGGGTTAAGTGATGTCGGGTGGGGGTAGAGCGCATCGATAGCAATGCCAATGGGAGGGCGTCTGGCCATTTCAGGCCCGTCGTAGCCACTATTTTGGCCAGTTTAAGCTTTAGTGTGGCATTGTGTCGTTCGACAAGCCCAGCAGATTGAGGGTGGAAGACTGCGTGGAATTTCTGTTTAATACCCAGCCCATTTAGGATGAGCTGGATAACTTTGGCTACAAAGTGGGGGCCATTATCACTCCATAAAACACGACAGAGGCCATAACGGGGGAAAAACTCCTTTAACAGAACCTTTGCAGTGGCCATAGCGGTGTTGTCACGGGTTGGATATGCTTCCACCCACTTGCTAAATGCGCACACCACGACGAGTACATATTTCAGGCCTTGGCATCTGTCTAGCTGGATGTAGTCCATCTGCAGGACTTCAAATGGGTGGTTTGGGACCCCAAATCCCCCCCGGGGTACTACAGTTCCTTTCCCGGGGTTGTGTTGCAGGCATATTAAGCATTGTTGGACCAGGCGTTTGGCGGAATCTGGGATCTTGTCATTGTGCCAAACCCTGGAGACAAGTTCGATCATGGGGGCTGATCCTATGTGGGCAGGGGAGTGTGCCATGGTTAATATGGGAATCAAGTACGAATCAGGTAGCAACCATCTGTTCGTGTCTTTTGTCCGCCAGCAGCCTTCATCGTCTTTCAATCCCACCCGTGTCCATTCAGTCAATTCGTGTTGTGTGCTAGCCGTTTGTATGTCTCTAATTGTGTCCTTGGCGTCAGTCCAGTTTTCTGCTTGTGACCTGGTCACGTACATATGTGTTGTCGTTCTATTTTCAGCTGTCGTTCGGGCGGTGATGTCGGCTAGTGCATTTCCCTGTCCAATAATGTCTGTCACTTTCTTGTGTGCCTGGCATTTGATAACGGCAAGTTTGTTGGGGAGGAGGACAGCTTCGATTAAGGCGGAGACTAAATCCCCGTGCAAAATGGGTGTGCCGTGTGAGGTCAAGTATCCTCTCTCCCTCCAGAGGAGCCCAAAATGGTGAACCACCCCGAAGGCATACTGGCTGTCGGTGTAAATGTTCGCTGTGGTTCCTGTTGCCAGGATGCAGGCTCGCGTCAAAGCAATCAGTTCCGCTGCCTGGGCAGATCGCTGGGTGATGCGGGCTGTTTCTACTACAGTTCGAGCCGTGGTGACTGCATAGGCAGCGGAAGTGGTACCATCGGAGAGTTTGATGCAAGAACCGTCCACCCACAACTCCCCGTCGGGGTCAGGGAAAGCTGTGTCTCTGAGATCGACCCTACTCCTGGTCTGTTCGTCCGTAAGAGTCACGCAGTCATGTACGGGGTGCACATTGGGATCGTTCTCTGGCAAGGGTAACAGAGTTGCTGGGTTCAGTGTGGTGCATCTTTTCAGGGTGATATGGGGGGCAAGCAAGGTCAGTTCGTATCCAGTCAGTCGTGCACTCGTCAGATGTTGCGTCTTGGTTTGGTTCAGGAGGGTGTCGACTGCATGGGGTACCAGTACCGTGAGGGAATTCGAGAGTACAATCCCCTCACTCTGTCGGATAGAGACTGCAGCAGCAGCTACAGCTCGAAGGCAGGCAGGCAAGGCTCTGGCGACAGGGTCAAGAGTGGCAGAGAAGTAAGCGCACGGTCGTTGCTTAGGGCCGATGGCCTGGGTCAGGACAGATAAAGCGCACCCCTCCCTTTCGTGAGTGTAAAGGGAGAAGGGCTTTTTGTAATCAGGGGTACCCAGGACAGGGGCTGAGCAAAGGGCATCTCGCAGTTCTGTGAAGGAAGTTTGACACTCAGGAGTCCAAGGGAGTGGGAAAGGGACGTCTTTGTTTAGCAGAGAAAGCAGTGGTTTTACAACGAGGCTGAAGTTTGGTAACCATTGTCGGCAGAAGGAGGTGAGGCCTAATAGGGAGCGAACCTGCTTCTGGGTCTTAGGGACAGGGGTATCTAGAATGGTTTGGATTCGATCAGGGGTGAGTTTTCTTCCATCTTTGGACAAAAGGTGGCCTAGGTAAGTGACCTGGGGTAGGCAGAATTGCAACTTCTTCTTGGAGACCTTGTGGCCATTTTCCGCAAGGAAGTGCAAGAGTTGAATGGTGGCGGTAACCGCTAGAGGGGTGGTGTCGGCTGCCAAAAGGATGTCATCGACATATTGTACCAACACCACTCCGTCGGGTAACTGGACTTGGTCTAGTTGTCTTTTGAGGGCCTGGCTGTAGATGCTAGGGCTTTCCGTGTAGCCTTGAGGCGCTCGGCAAAACCTATATGAGCGGGCTTTTAGGGTAAAGCCGAAGAGATATCGGCTGTCTGGGTGGATGGGGATGGAGAAGAATGCGTTCTTGAGGTCGATGACGGAAAAGGTGGTGGCAGTGGATGGAATCAAGGTCAGGATGGTGGTGATGTCTGAGACCACAGGGTACTGGGGTACCACCACTTTGTTGATCTCTCGGAGGTCGATGATGAAACGGTATGCTTTCTCATCTCCCTCTCCCTGCTTCTTGATAATGGGCAAGATAGGGCTGTTGCAAACGTTGCTAACCACTTCCTCTACCACTCCTGCGTCTATCAGTGACTGGATAATCATTACCAATGCCTTCTCGCCCTCTGGCGATATCCGATATTGTGGGAGTTTTGGGAGTGTTGCGTCTGGTCGGACAGTAATGTGCACTGGGTCAATTAACATACGCCCTACGTCCGAATCCGCTTTGGCCCACAGATACGGAGGTAGAGTGTCAAGCAGGGACGCGTCAACGTCGGTGATGGAAAACATGTGTCGGGGGGAGCAATGTCTAAGCAGAACGGGGTTGTCGTAAAGAAACACTCGAACTCCATCTTGAGAACACCTGATCGTCGCTCGGAAGTGTTTCAGTAAGTCAAGTCCCATAATGGCGTCAGGGCTATTGGAGGAAAGCAAGAACGTGGTGTCGGTGGTGTTGTTTTCTACGTCAAAGAGAATCGGGGCAGACAAAGGGTTGGTGGAGGGCGTTCCATCGAAACCTGTCGATGTTATGAGTGAGCCAGACAAGGGTGCCCTTGGAATCAGTCGTTTAGATAACGCACTACGTGTTGCGCCAGTGTCTACCAGAAATGGAGACTTGGTACCCAGGACCTTAGCAGTGACATAAGGGCCCTGCTGGTCAACATAGAGCTCGACTGGATCCCTCCCTCGCCCTTGGCTGTCCTATGCGAAGGTGTGAGTGTCGTCATAGTCAGATTGTTGATATTGGTTCTGCCTGGGTCGATCGAACGTATTTGGTCTGCTTGATCTGTCATTAGTCGCGTCATTTGGGGGCCCTCGTTGTTGTCCCTTAGGTCTCGGTCCGTTTGCTACATCCCTGGGGTCTTTGTTTCTGATCATTTCCAGAAGAACTGGGCACTGGGATTTCCAATGGCCAGTCCCTTTGCAGAAAGCGCACTGGTCTTCTCTAAGGTCTGTGCGTCCACTGTAGGAAGTCAGAGTGCGGTCCTGGGGAAATGTAGTCTTAGGGACGTTTGTCTGGTAGTTTCCCCGGTATTGGTCTCGTCCTATAGTCACCCCTTGCAGTTTGGCAATCATCACCCTCTCTTTTAAGTCCTTCTTCTTTTTCTCTGTCGCCCTATCGTTTTCATTTTTCTGATGCTCATAATATTGGGCCATTTGGAGAATCGCTGTAGGTTTGGAGGCTGCCCAACTACTCTCGCTGGCCTGTAGTTTCTGGGAGATTTCCGATGATAGGCCCTTAACATAATTCTGGACAAACAGATGGTGTCCGGTTGCAGTGGTCATGTCCTGGCCGCTGTAATCGGAGAACACCGTTTCAAACCGGGAGAAGTATTCCGATACATCCTCCTGGGGTTTTTGGCGACAGGCTGTTACTATCAACCAGTCCACTTTCTTTTCTGGGATTAGGGTTTTTAATTTCTCTACGATTTTATCTGGGAGGTCTAGAATGGATTTCAACGGCTTTTGTCCTGGTCCCCGTTGTTTGTCCAGGTCATCGAGTTGTGACCAGGTATGTCCAAACAGCTCAAGGTGGTCGACTTTCCGGATTTGCTTCCACACATCAGCTGGTAGACATAACCCGAAGAACAAGTCGATGTCAGCCAGGGTCATAATCGTTGAGCCCAGGGCTGTACCCAATTCAGTATAGAAGGCAGTGGGGTTTTACGTAGGTCGGGTAGAGATTTCCGGAATGTCAGTATCTCTTGCCGGTCCCATGGCTGGTAGACCCAGTTGTACACTACCCTTCCCTTCGCATCTTGGTTGTTTGCATCATCGTGAGTCCCTGTACCCCGAGGAGGAACCCAGTAAGGGGCAGCCTCACGTATCGGCATCATGGTGTTAGATTGCTCGGTTGGTGGTTCGGTCACTACGGAGGCTGCGGATTTAGCTCCCGGCTTTCGTTCAGTGAGGTGGCGGAAAACCTCAAGCGTACGCGTAAGGAGGTCCGACACATCACACTCGCCCTCATCCCCGATATCGACCTTCCGGTACAGAGTCCTTAGGCTCTCGGGACCTTTGTCTCGATATCGGTCCTCGTATGCATTCAAGACATGATAACACAGTTGTACGGTAAAATGTCGTCTGTGACTCCCTGTATACGAGCTGAAGATATCTGTGATGTACTCTTCATCATCCTTTCTTTCTACCAGTGTCCTTGCTATTTTGTCGATCCCCGCTCGCTCATCTTTGTCTAGTCTGTTTGTTCTTGCAGGGCCAGCCCCTCGAGTCTCATGGTCGTCTAACGTTGTTGTTGATGCGGGTTTTAATACAAGGGGTTCGGCTGGCACAGAGGCCATTGGGGCCGACGCTGTGGCGGTACCTTCGTTTGTACCTGGGGGTGGCGCGTGCTGCGCCAAGGGTTGAGAAGGGGCATATGGAGGGGGCATGTAGATGATAGGAGGACCTAACAGCAGGTCCTCATTGGCTCGTTGTTTCGAGGGTAAATCAGGGTAGAGCATGGAGGGGGTTCTAACCGGACACTGGCTTGGCGTTTCCATTTCTAGTTTCTGTTTAGCTTTCTCTCTTTCCTTTATCTCTTTTTCTAGTTTCTGAGCAGCTAGGTGGGCTGCTTTTCGCAGCTCTTTTTCCAACCTACTCTCAGTTTTCTTTTTACGTTGTTCAGTTTCTTTTCGCCACATGCCGAAGCTGTCAAGCATAGTAGGTGTTGTCTTGTTTTTACCCAGGGCAGTTTCTAGCGTTTTTATTTTATCATCATCGAAGGATCCTATCAGGGGCCATTGACTTTCTTGACCCTTTTTTGTATATTTATGCCATAGTTTACTATAGGCTATAGCGGTCAATCCATGCTTCATGAACATGTCCTTATTAGGGGTGCCTTCCAGTGGGGCTGGATGGTCCATCTCTAATAGGCGGTCCGGGCTAAACAGGCTACTAATCAGTGGGGAGAAGACAGACATGACGGCTCGTAACGAGGGACTAAAAAGTCAGCACTGCCTATCTTATCACTAGGTGCAAAGACTGGACAGAATATTTCTATTCTACGTTGTTTGCAGGCAGTGAATACCTCATGGATCAAAATAACAAAAGACCAATAAATAACAATGGGGAGAATGAGTACGTCCGCAAAGATCTGCGTTACCTACCCTTTTCACTGTCTGCAAAAAGGGTGGTCTCTTCCCTGTTTGCAGACAGGGAATCTCCAGGAAACAATAGTTTTGCGAACAACAGTTCAGTTTCAAGTGATTATTGAGTGGGGGAGAAAAAATAAGCACGGCTGCTGCCCTACCTATCCTCCACTGCTTGCAAAAGAGAGAGCCCGTTGTTTCTCCGTTTGCAGACAGTGAATCTCCAAATAAATAAAAGAGAGCAATACTAGTATTTTTAAACAAACAAGCAATCAAGCAATCATTTCGCAACTTGTCGTGATTACACGACCTTACCCGGACCGCATGGACAGTTTCTTGTCTTCCGAATCCAGCGCCCGATCGTCCTCTCTTCTCCGTTATCCTCGCGGCACTCCTGATGGTTCCCAGTCAGGACCGTAGATCACTCGAGAGAGGTCTGTTCGGAACCAGTGAAGTTCGGATGATCGGCTGTCAGACGAGGGTCTATCGGACAGACGCGTTCCCGATCGTTGCAGTCGTTCACTTTGTCGTCAGGACCTCTCCCACTGGATCCATGGGTCGCTGATGGGCCCCACGCTTGGGTCGCCAATTGTTGAAAATAAGGGGGGGGACACTACCAACCAGAATATAAGATCCTTAAGTATTGCCCGGCGGTGTCGCCTCTTGAACCCACAAAGAAGTTAAACTATTGAAGAGGCAGGCGCTGGAGACTGGAAGGCAGGAAACAAGGTTTTTATTCTCTCCGGAGGAGAACACAACAAAACGGACAGAAGGTATCGTTCTGAGGTGCTCTAACTGCATCTCTGAGGCCTGGCCTCTTATACACAAGTTTATCTCTTTATTGCATGTAACACATTCTCGTCGATACTTTGATGTACGGAAAGACATCCTCAGAATCCCCCTTCCCAGCCCGTTCCCACGCAAGGTTACAGTGGAAGTCCCTGCCCCGTTCACAACAGGTGATGATCATCGCGCAGCTGGATATTCCGCCGATTCACGGAGTGTGTGGGGTTCGATCGGATCTCGTAGGGCGGGGGGCTTTGATCAACCCGGGGATCCCTTGCTGGGGGGAAACTTTCTATTGTACGGGGAGGGGCAAGGATTGGTATCGGCAGAGCTGGGTGTCGGCCTGGGAACGGGGAAGACAAACGGGCACACGGGGAAAAGGGGTTTGCATCAAAGGGCCGGGGATCATAAATGGGAAGAAGGAAGGTGTTGCGCTGGGAACAGGACGAGGGCCTGGGGCAGAGCAGCGCCGAAGAGGGGTTTTATGATTCGCGGCAGGTGCAGGCAGGGGGGTTGTCAGCGAAGCTAGGAGGGAGAGAGAGGCGCGCTGGCTCTCGGCGAGAGCAGGGAAGCCATGGTGCCCAAAATGGCGGCTGTTTTACGCACACAAAAGGTTTAAGGAGAGCAAGAGGGCGCCGATAATGTTGACGGTTTCAGCCCAACTTTCAACAATATGTTGCCTTTTATCCACCAAATCACTTAGCACTTTTCTGTTTTACTAGGACAAGGAAGGCCAGCAGGTTCATTGGACGAATTCAGCTCTTGATATATCCATCAAGTGGTTGTGAAAGCAGAATTTCTTGACCAGGCACATTTCTTTTAACATAGATACACCTCATTGGTGCTTCCGTTACTGTGTTTCTGTGAATTCTGGATTCAAAGGTTTATTCTTTTTTCAAAAGAGCAACAACATTAGTTATAATCCACTTGGTGAGGAAGTGCTCCAAAATATTGAATTTGGTTCTACGTCCTTTCAATTTACAACTTGTTAAGAGCAGCAATACAGGGCTAGACAAGAGTAAAAGTAACTGTTTACCACACCTGTAACATTCGTTTGAAACATGAAGTTGACCATAGTCTGCCTGCAGCACATACATGTATCAAAGGATATCCTATCTCTCTGTCCAACATCTGGATGAAATGCAGCTTAGTGTCCAGACCAGAACCTACTTTTTACATCTTTCAATCCTTAGAGGTGGGTGAAGTCGATGCTGTACACGGGTTATGACACAGATGCAGTCACCCCCCCCCCCCCTTGCATGTGCCCTGGTACTTTTCTTTTCTTGGTTTGTTTGGACTGTAAACTGATTCTGTCATGCTCAGTATTGTCCTACCTTTCTCCTGTATTACTTGCTTTGTTCTTACCAAGTCTCCTGAAATTTGGACTGACTTTGCCATAGTGCTCAAGGATCGAGCCGTGTGTGAAGTGCCACAATCAGTTTTTAGTAACAGATTGGCGTTTGTTTCTGTATGACCTACCTGCAGAACAACCATCTGATGTTTATCTGCATCCTGTGTGAAATGTAGAGGACGAGGTCTTAAAGGTCCATCAGGTGTGTTTGGAGACTAAGGAAAACCCCATAATGCAGGGGATATTTGATACCAATTTTTAGTTGGAAGACTACCAGACAGTGGCACTGTCTGGTTTTCTTAAGACATCTTGGGGACATTCTGTTTTCTGTTTTTTGTTTTTTTGCTTTCTTTCTTTATAACTTTTAAACTTACTGGATCTTTTTTATATACTACTGATTACTATATACCTTTTTAAAGTTACTATTACTCTGACGAAACTTTACACGCTTATTAACTCGGGTGACTAGTGTGCATTTGGTTATGGAAACCTTCTTTCGTATACACTTTCACCTTTTTGACAATTGATGGTAGAGGGTGTATCCCTTATAGTTTAGGTTTATGATTAGAGATGTTGCTCTATATTGTAACATCACTATGAAGGAAGCTTTTTTGTATTATATTATTGTTATTTGGATTACAGCCCTGAAGAAGTCTTAAGTCAATGTACTGACTAGACGAAACACGTGTTGGCTGAATCTGGATTTTGGAAAAGAAATGTGAAGAGTATTAAACTTGGACATACATGTGGAAACACTACGACTGAAGAACTGTTATAATTATTACTTTAAGTGTGCTCGGATGAACCCCTGTACTTTACTTAGCTGCCATAACACCAGTTCACTCTACACCACTCCACAGTGTGCCACTATTTACAACTACACTCTGCCACTCCAATACACAGCATTCTATGGCACTTTACTCCACTCTATTCCACTCTTCGGCACTCTATTTCACTCTTCGGCATTTCACTCTACTACACTCCATGTCACTCTCCTCTACACCACCAACTTTCAGCCATGATGAACAGCTGCCACACTGGTGTACAGCATGGCTAAAACACATTGGCACAGCCAATAGCTCTTGAACAGGTGAGACCTATTGGTTTTGCCAATGCTTGTTAGAAGATGGGATGAGGGGCAAGTGCATAGGTTCGAAACAGAGCATGTTACTTCATTCAGTGATGAAGCAATGCACTTCATTCAACAATCCTTCTCATTCAACATAGATATTTTCCACACTGGTAAAATACTGTACAAGCAACGCACAGAAAAGGAATGCACTTGTTTGCAGAACAGTCTTTTCCACAGTACCCAAAACTTGTCTTTAGCTTGTCCCATTGTCAGGATTTGTAAAAGGGAATTTCAAGCCCAGGGGCTGAAGGCTTAGGAGTCAAAAAGTACACTTTCTCCAAATACACTATTAGTTATCTGGCTGAACTGGCCATCTTCTGTGTCTATAGAGATTATTGTAGGCCATTGAATACTTTGATCAAGACAGTCTCTTCAGACTACAGAGACACTGATATGCTGTACTGAAAGGATGAGTGCACTTCCCTCCATCAAAATGTTTTAGCAGACCATGTCTAGCCCAAATGGGATGATTCAGTGGACAAGAGTTGTATTAGAGAGCTAGCCTGCTCCTCTGAGAATTGCTTAGATCAGTGGGCCTGATTGGGTCTGTCATAACATAACGTGTATTTGTAAAGCGCACGTTCACCCATTGGTCTATTGGCGCTGAATAACAGATGTTTATTGTTACCCAACTCAGTGGTACTCATTTTATCGACCTCTGATGGATGAAAGGCTGAGTGGACCAGCCGGGATTTTAACTTGTGACCATGAGGTCGAACACAGCCCCCTGCAGTGGATGCATTAGTCCATTGAGCCACCAGACCTGGCTTCATACTCCTTGCTAGTAGTCTTAGCATATTCCAACCATGTGCCAAAAATAGTTGAGAGGAAGAAAACGGTCACACTGTTGAGCAAAAGATTTTCTAGAATGAAGTAACATGAATCACTTCCAAGGTGAACAAGCCATCTCAAAATGTAGCTATTTGTAGGCACTGTAGAAAGAAGTGTAGGAAATGCAAGGTGTGTGCATCAGCTAAACTCACCCCTCTGAACTCTCATGTTTGCCAATCACTTGACCGGCAATACCTGTCAGAGGTCCACATTGACCAGTGGAGGAGTGTGTGACCCTCCCTCATCTCATCCTGGAGGATGGGGATAGTGCAGTTTGTGTACCTCAAACCCCTGGGCAATAGATTTCAAGCAGTCCATTAGTGTCTGTTGCCAGACTTTGCCAGAACCCCTTCAGTGCCTGGAGTCCTTTGCCTCAACTGGACTAAGAAGGTCTGTTATATGATACTTTTTATCTGAAAGAGACACATTAGTGATAGATTCCTTACCGTAGAACATCCCCAGTCGTCAGACTGGATCCGGAAAGCTTTCGTCAGCAGTACCCCTGCGCGTCGATAGGCGTCGTCGTACGGCTTTGCAAGCGTCCTTGGCTTCGTATTCGACGCTGACGTCAGTTCTTTCTTTTTCCACATCAGCAAGCGCAGATCCGGAGAGAGCGGTACCCCGTCACTTGTTGACTAAGTCATTTATTTTTTATTTTTTGTGAGTACACTGTACCCCTGGTGCATAGAGATGCCCGGTTTCAAACTTTGCAAGACCTGTCCGCGCACGATGTCGCTGGCGGACCCGCACCGTGAGTGTCTCTTCTGCCAGGACGTGACCACGACACTGAGTCGTACTCCCACTGTCGGGCCATGGCCCTGAAAACTTTGCGGTAGCGGTCCTGAAAGTGGCTGGAGGCCCGGGAATCAGCCCCGTCGTTCCAGGTCCTTGTCCCGTGGGAGCTCGAGGGCCAGGTCGCGGAGCAAGCTCCATCATTCGTAGTCTTCGCACTCGGAGTCAAGTAAGGCGAAGGACAAAAAGTCGAAGAAGCGACGCTGCTCTTCGTCCTCCCCTCGCTGGTCGCAGGACACAGCTGGGGGGCAGGTGGCACCGCCCCTGCGGCTCCAGCGGAGCCTGAGCAGTTTCCGTTGGTTTACCCACCCTTTCCTGGTCCATCGGCGACTCCGGCCGAATTGCAAGAGTTTGTGTCTGCAATGGCACGTATCTTCGGCCCGTGCGACCCCGTCGACACGCCTTCGGGCCCTGCGGGCCCCACTGATCCGTGTTCTTCGACGTTGCTGGCTCCGGCCCCGACGTTGTCGACGCCCAGAGGCCTCCATGGCTCCGGCCGTGGCTCCCCGATCTTGCCGGTGGACCTTGTACGGCCCCCTCCGATGCCGGCATCGACTTCTTTTCCGGCGTCGGCACTGTAGCGGAGGGATGTCTCTCTGCGCCGATCCTGATGCCGATGGGGGACTTTTACCCTTTTATTCACCCGCGCCCTCGTCCACTTGTGGAGGAAGGGGAGGACTGGCAGGGGTTTGAAGACCCCCCGCAGCACCGTGCGAGTCTGTCCCCGACTGGGATGAGGATGCGGAGGCCGGTGGCCCGGATTACACGCCAGGGGCCTGGTTCACCATCCTCTTCAACTACTATGGAGGAGAGTGTTACCTTTTCCATGGTGCTACGTAGGGTGGCCGAGACTCTTAACCTCGAACTCCCTACAGTGGCTGTCAGGACCAACCTACTGACTGAAGTGCTTCAGCCAGCTTCTTCGTCTTCTTCTACAGAACCGCTGTTGCCGTTTAATGATGCACTTACTGATGTGCTTCTGGGCACTTGGTCCCGCCCCAACACAGGGGCCCCTGTGGACAAGGGTGTGGGCCGACGCCATCGCCCGGCCCGGGCGACCCTGCCATCCTCACCCAACACCTGAGAGTTTGGTGTGTCAGGCCTCTGCGTCCCCGAGTGCGTTACCTTCTGCTCCACCGGACAAGGAATCCAAGAAATTGGAGCAGTTTGGGAAGAAGATTTATTCGTCCGCAAGTTCTGGACTGCGGTCTGTGAACACTGCCTGTCTCTTGGGCCGCTATTCCCATTCTGTATGGGATGCGGTTGAGCAGGTGCTACCTCAGTGTCTGGAGGGGGCCCGGAGAGGGCCCGGAGAGTTAACTTTCGCTCTCTTATGGACGGGAGAGATGCGGCCAAGTTCACTATATGTTGTGGTCTTGATACTGTTGATTTACTGGGTAGGGTGATTCCCACAACGGTGGCGCTACACCGTCATGTCTGATTGAGGACAACAGTTTTTTCCACAGATGTCCAGAATACTTTGATGGACATGCCCTTTGATGGCACTCGCCTTTTTGGTGATAAGGCGGATTGCACCTTGGAGTGTTTCAAGGATTGTCGGGCCACGGCCAAGTCCTTAGGCCTTTCGGCCACACGTAATCCATCCGCTTCTAACTTCCGTTCCTTTCTAAGCTCCGGAAGGGGCGTACAAATACATTCATTTCAGAACAAGCTGGCGCAGCAACAGTCCCAGCGCAGCCGTGGATGTGGGGCTCGCAGAGGCGGGTCACGGAGCCAGCGTGCGGGTCAGTCCACCAACACCCCCGCTGCCTGTGCCTCCACACCTTCCTAGTCCGGTGTTTCAGGCCCACCAGACGCCAGTGGGGGGCCGGATTTGTCATCACCTCCCCCACTGGCGCACCATTACATCAGATAGGAGTGTTCCAGCCATGCCACCGCAGTTCCACCGCATGTCGGGGGATCATTTGGCACTTCTCTAGCAGGAGCTTATGGCCCTCTTGGCAAAGGGGGCCATTGAGCTCGTTCCGACACCAGAAGTAGGTCGTGGTTGTTACTCCCACTATTTCATGGTTCAAAAGAAGGACAAGGGTCTACGTCCCATCTTAGACCATCGAAATGTAAATCGCTTCCTCCGGAAGGCGAAGTTCAAGATGCTCACTCTGGCTCAGGTCTTGTCTGCTCTCGACCAACAAGACTGGATGGTGGCACTGGACCTACAGAACGCTTATTTTCATATTCCCGTCCTGCCCGCCCATCGGCGTTACCTATGATTCACGGTGGGCCAGGAGCACTTTCAGTTCACCGTGCTCCCCTTTGGCCTTACCAGCGCCCCTTGGGTGTTCATGAAAGTGATGGCGGTGGTCGCAGCTCATCTGTGCAGATCAGGGGTTTCAGTCTTCCCTTATCTCGACGACTGGTTGTTCAAGGCGGGCTCGCCTCAGTCGTCTCCAACCTTCAGACTACGGCCGACCTCCTGCATTTGCTGGGGTTTTCCATCAACGTGTCGAAGTCACACCTGATTCCCTCTGTTGGAAAGGCGACTCCAGGGGGGACAGAAGGTGTCTGACTGCCCACCCCGAGACCCACCTCTCTGTATGGGATAGGCCGAGCGCCGTAGGGAGGCCTCCTTGGCGAGGCTCCTCACCTACAATCGTCACAGTTGAGCAATCACACTACCTACAGATGGACATCACACAGGAGGAATATTCACAAGAATCTTTATATAAGCAATTAAGGCAAGTCCGTTGCAGGTTAGCAGGCAAGGATCGAGGGATCCGTAAAGTCTTGGTTTCGGGGATAGGGGGTAGCGGGACAGTCTTGACACCAACTGGTGCGTGGATAGTTCAAGGGGTCAGGCCGCGACAGCGTCAGCAGGGCCTCGAAGATGGTTCAGCTCGGTCAGGCCGCGACAGTGTCAGCAGGGCTTCGAAGAGGGTTCAGCTTGGTCAGGCCGCGACAGCGTCAGCAGGGCCTCAAAGGTGGTTCAGCTTGGTCAGGCCGCGAGAGCGTCAGCAGGGCCTTGAAGGTGGTTCAGCTTGGTCAGGCCGCGACAGCGTCAGCAGGGCCTCGAAGGTGGTTCAGCTTGGTCAGGCCGCGACAGAGTCAGCAGGGCCTCAAAGGTGGTTCAGCTTGGTCAGGCCGCGACAGCGTCAGCAGGGCCTCGAAGGTGGTTCAGCTCGGTCAGGCCGCGACAGCGTCAGCAGGGTCTCTAAGGTTCCAGGTGCAAGAGTTCGGATCAAGATCAGCCGCGATAAGGTCAGCAGGGCTTCGACTCCAAGATACAACTGGAGTCCTAATCCAGGGCTGGCCCAGATATAGGACTGGAGTCCTTTGATGTCCGGACCCTCGCGCCTGGGGTTCAGAGGGGCCGGGATGAAGGTGTCCAGACACCCAGCAGGGGGGTGGAGCCAGCGCCCAGGGAGGCTGAAGGGCGATCGATACCAGGCGTCCGGGGACGGCTGGAGGCCCCTCGAAACGCCCCTCTTCCGGGCTCCGCCAAGTGGCCACTCTACCACCTGGGAGGATCTTGGTGCCTCGATGTCGGGGCTTCGCTGAGGCCGGGGCCAGGGATGGCTGCGGCCACGTGCTCGGGACGTGATGGGCCCAAGATGGAGTCGGGCCGGAAATGGTGGCCGGGCATGGTCGCCAGACCGGCGGTGTTGGCGAGCAGGGTCCGCCGGGGTCCCAGGGGGGAGAGCCGTGGGTTGCCAGGGGGCTGCTCTCGTCGAGGGTTCGTGTTCAGGGGGGTCGACAGCGGGTCGACGGAGGGCCGATGTCGTCCCAGGCCCGCCATGCGGGAGGGGTAGGACCACGCCACTAGGCCGAGTCCAACACACGTCCCCTCCAGCTGAAGGCGGGGAGAGTCACCCATCTTCCTGGGGATTCTCCTCGTCGAGGCGGAAGAATCGGGACAGGCCGTCAGCATTGGCGTGGTCGTCGCCAGGGCGATGCTCCACCGTGAAGTCCATCCCTTGGAGGGAGATGGACCAGCGCAGCAGCTTTGGGTTTTCGCCACACATCTGCATCAGCCACCGCAGGGGCCGGTGGTCAGTCTGGACCCGGAAGTGGGTGCCGAAGAGGTAGGGCCTGAGTTTCTTGAGGGCCCATACGACGGCGAAGGCCTCTCTTTCAATGGTGCTCCATCGCTGCTCTCTGGCCAGCAGCCGCCGGCTGATGAAGGCCACAGGATGGTCAATCCCCTCGGGGTCAATCTGGGATAGGACCGCCCCGATGCCGTGCTCCGAGGCGTCGGTCTGGACTACAAACTCCCGGCTGTAGTCAGGGGCTTGGAGCACAGGGGCGGTGCACATGGCTGTTTTCAAGTCTCGAAGGCCACCTGACACGTGGGTGTCCATTGTACTTTTTGGGGCCGGTTCTTGGAGGTCAGTTCAGTGAGGGGCCCCACAATGCTCCCATAATTCTTGATGAATCACCGATAATATCCAGTGAGCCCCAGGAAGGCCCGGACGGCTGTCTGGGTGACCGGGGGCTCCCAGGCCACGATGGCGTCAATCTTGGGTTGGAGGGGAGCCACGTGGCCGCTCCCCACTTGGTGTCCCAGGTAGGTCACGGATCCTTGACCTATCTGACACTTGCTGGCTTTCACAGTTAGTCCGGCCCGGCGGAGGGCCGTCAGGAACTCCCAGAGGTGCGTCAGGTGCTCGGCCCAGTGGAGGCTGTATACTGCAATGTCGTCTAGATAGGCGGTGCTGAATTCTTCTAGCCCCGCCAGCACTTTGTTCACCAGTCTCTGGAAGGTGTCTGGGGCGTTTTTCATGCCGAAGGGCATCACCTTGAATTGGAAGTGGCCATCGGGTGTGGTGAATGCCGACCGCTCCTGGGCGCCTGGAGTGAGGCCGATCTGCCAGTACCCGGCTGTGAGGTCGAAGGTACTGAGGTACCCTGGCGGCTCCCAGGCAGTCGATTAGTTCATCGGCCCGGGGGATGGGATGTGCGTCGGTTCTGGTAACAGCATTCAGTCCCCGGTAGTCGACACAAAACCTGAGTTCTGGAGGGGTGCCAGATGCGGCGGCTTTCGGGACCAGGACCACTGGGCTGGCCCAGGGACTGTCGGAGGGTTCGACCACCCCCAGGGCCAGCATCTTGCTAACTTCTGTCTGGATGCAGGTCCGAACTGGGTCGGGAACTCGGTAGGCCCGGTGTCGCACTGGCTGGCTGTCCCCGGTGTCGACATCGTGGACACACCACTGGGTCACCCCGGGGGTGAGGGAGAACAGGTCCGTAAATCGCCCCAACAGTTCTTGGCAGTCTCGGCGTTGCGCTGGGGTCAGGTCGGAGGAGAGAGAGATTCCCTCGACGGAGCCGTCTTTCTCAGCGCACCTTAGGAGGTCGGGCAGGGGCTCGGAGACGTCTTCGGCCCCATCGTCGGTAGCTAGCAGCAAGCTCAGTTCCGTGCGGGCAAAATGAGGTTTGAGCCGGTTGGCGTGCAGAACCCGTAGGGGGTTTCTGGGGGACTTCATGTCCACGAGATAGGTGACAGGGCTCTTGCGCTCGATCACTTTGAAGGGGCCCGACCATTTGTCCTGGAGGGCACAAGGTTCGACCGGGGACATGACCCAGACCCGCTGGCCCGGCTCGAACTCGATGGATGAAGAGTTCTGGTCATACCAGCGTTTCATGTCCTCCTGACTGGCCTCAAGATTGGCCTCGGCAAGGGCCCGGAACTTCCGAGTCTGGCTTCGTAGGGTCAGGAGGTACCGGTAGACATCCGGCGGTGCGTCTTGGACTGTAGTTTCCCAGCCTTCTTTGACCAGGCTGAGGGGACCTCGGACAGGGTGCCCGTACAAGAGTTCAAAGGGGCTGAAGCCCAGGGATTTCTGTGGTACCTCCCGATAGGCGAACAAGAGGCAGGGCAGCAGGACGTCCCATTTGCGGCGGAGGGGCTCTTCTAGGCCCTGTATCATCCCCTTGAGTGTCCAGTTAAACCGCTCCACAAGTCCATTCCCTTGGGGGTGATACGGGGTGGTGAATTTATACGTGACCCCGCACTGTTGCCACAATGACCGCATATACTTTGATATAAAGTTTGTGCCCCGATCGCTCACGACTTCTCGGGGGAACCCCACTCTGGAGAAGATCTCCATCAGTGCTCGGCCCACCACGGGAGCCGTTATGGTTCGTAGGGGGATGGCTTCGGGATAGCGGGTGGCATGGTCCACCAGGACGAGGATGAAGTGATGCCCTTGCGAGGTTCGGGGGTCCAGGGGCCCCACGATGTCTATCCCCACTCGTTCGAAGGGAGTGGTCACTACTGGAAAGGGTTGGAGCGGGGCCTTCACCTTCCCTCCGCTCTTTCCGCTGGCTTGGCATGTCGGGCAGGTGCGGCAGTGGTTATGCACATCGTTGCGCATCTTCGGCCAGTAGAAATGGGTCACCAGGCGGCTGTAATTTTTGTCCTGCCCCAGGTGCCCGGCGAGGGGCACATCGTGTGCCAGGTTCAAAAGGAAGTCTCTGAATCGTAGGGGGACCACCAACACTCGGCTGGCCCCTAGCTCGGCAATTCTCTGTTCACTGTATAGGAGGCCGTGGTCCCAGTAGACCCAGTGGGACCCCGAGGTGTCCCCGGCAGCTTGGGCGGTGGCTTGCTGTCGGGTCCCCTCGAGGGAGGGGCAGGCCTTCTGTTCCTGCCGGAATTGTTCTCGGGTGGGTCCACCCTCTTGGCGCCATTGGGCTAGTTCGGGGATGTCGCTGAGTTCGGCGCTGCCTTCTTGGTCATGCTCCGATGGCTCGGGCTCGGGTCGGATTCTTCATTGCCTGCGGGCGGTGGAGGCGCGGGCCACTCTGGCTCTTCAGTCGGGGTGGCCTCGGGTGCCGCCAGGGCCCGGGCAGTCATGGATCGGGTCGTCGCGCAGACCCACTCTGGTAGTCCCATCATTCCTAGATGCTCTCGCCATTCGACTTGGGCCCAGGGAGAGCTCTCGAGGTCATTTCCAAGGAGGCCGTCCACGGGGGCGTCGTTCCGGACGGTCACTTTGAGGGTGCCCGACACCCCCCCCCACTCGAAGGGGATTCGGGCCATCTGACACAGAGTTTCGGAGTTGTCGGCGGCCCTCACGGGGCATCGCACGTTTGGTATGATCTGTTCTGGGGTCACCAAGTGGCAGCGGACGGCCGTCACACTGGCTCCCGTGTCTCGGAGGGCTTCGGTCCGTCGTCCATTGATGTGGACCCACTGACGGTACTTTTGAGTGTTCCTCGGTAGCAGGGCCTGGGGGACCATGTCTCTTTCGCCCAGGCAGGCTAGGGCCATGGCGGCCGGTTCATACTCGGTCTGATCTTCGTGTAGACCTCTTCGTCTTCTTCTCCCCCTTCCCCCAGGGCTGCAGCAGCGAACTGGCGGGTCGGAGGCCCGGTGGGGCCGGGGCGCTGGTTCATTGGGCAGAGGGGGTCACTGGCATAGTGACCGGTCTGCGGGCATCTGTGGCAGGTAATGTTCGGGTGGGGCCCCGGCCGTGCTGGTGGGGGCCCTCTTCTGGTCAGGGATGGCGAAGTGTTCTTCTGGGGGGACCCCCGAGGCGGACTCCGGCCCGGGGCCGACGGGAAGTCTCGGCTCTTGTTCTGGCCTCCTCCGCCGCCACGCTGGCGGGGGTGCCCCTGGCCGTTCCGTCCCGGTTCTCCTATGGGGGTCCGGGGGACCCGGGTGCTCACCCATCGATCAGCCTCGACGGCGAGTTTTCGGGGCTCGGTCAGCTTACTGTCGAGAAGATGCTGCCTGAGCTCGACAAAGCAGTTGTTGGAGAGGTGCTCCCAAACGATGAGGTCGAACAGCTGCTCATAGGTGGACACTTTGCTGCCCTTTATCCATCCTTCCAGGGCCCGGCTATAAAAGTTTACGTACTCCACCCACGTGGTACCGGGAATCTTTTTGCAGTCTCTGAACCTCTGTCGGTACATCTCGGGGGTGAGGCCATACCGGGTGAGCAGGGCGTCCTTCATGTGGTCATAGGAGGACATCACATCCTCGGCCAGCTCTAGCAGGGTGTCTCTTCCTTCGCTGACGAATCTCCCCCACAAGCCGGCACCCCAATCTTTTCGCGGGATGCGGTGCGCGGTCATGGCAACTTCATACGCCTTGAACCATTGCTGGATATCGTCATTTTTGTAGTATTCCTTGACGATATCCTTGGGAATGTGGACCTTCGGGTCGGCAGGAGGTGGAGGGTTCCGGATTACCGCGGCGCCAGCCTCTTCGATCTTGGCTTTGATCTCTAGTTCTTTGAGGCCACGCTCGTGTTCGTACGTGAGCTTTTTTTCGTCCAAATCTCTTTGCCTCCGCCTCTCTTCCAGATCTCCCTCTAATCGTAGTTGTTCAATGGCCATTTTCTTTGCTGCTAATTGAAGCTCTCCATCCAGCCGGAGTCGGGCGAGCTCTAGTTCATGGAGCCGACTCCTCTCTCGCTCCCGGGCGTCTTCGTGGGAGAGGCCCGGTTCTTTGTTGGTGGTTCTTTCTTCCACTGGGGCTACGACTGTACTCAGGGGTACTTCTAGGACAATGTCCTCGTTGGCTTGGGGTGGGGTCGCTCCGGTCTCCACCCATGTTTGTAATGCGTCTTTAAAATCGTCTTTTGTGCTTAGTCCGGTGGTAGCGATGCCTAGGGCTTTGCAGAATTGTTTGAGTTCTTTATGGGTGTACTCCTCTAATAGTTCTTTCGGAATTCTGCGGTTGTTCCGGCTTCTTTAGTAGTCATCGTGGTTGTGGGTCTCTGTTAGTAGTGGCGAGTTACTCGCTGTACGATTTGCGCGGGCTCGGATCCCGTCGCTTGCCACCAATGTTGGAAAGGCGACCCCAGGGGGGACAGAAGGTGTCTGACTGCCCACCCCGAGACCCACCTCTCTGTATGGGATAGGCCGAGCGCCGTAGGGAGGCCTCCTTGGCAAGGCTCCTCACCTACAATCGTAACAGCTGAGCAATCACACTACCTACAGATGGACACCACACAGGAGGAATATTCACAAGAATCTTTATATAAGCAATTAAGGCAAGTCCGTTGCAGGTTAGCAGGCAAGGATCGAGGGATCCGTAAAGTCTTGGTTTCGGGGATAGGGGGTAGCGGGACAGTCTTGACACCAACTGGTGCGTGGATAGTTCAAGGGGTCAGGCCGCGACAGCGTCAGCAGGGCCTCGAAGATGGTTCAGCTCGGTCAGGCCGCGACAGCGTCAGCAGGGCCTCGAAGAGGGTTCAGCTTGGTCAGGCCGCGACAGCGTCAGCAGGGCCTCAAAGGTGGTTCAGCTCGGTCAGGCCGCGACAGCGTCAGCAGAGCCTCGAAGGTTCCAGGTGCAAGAGTTCGGATCAGGATCAGCCGCGATAAGGTCAGCAGGGCTTTGACTCCAAGATACAACTGGAGTCCTAATCCAGGGCTGGCCCAGATATAGTCCTTTGATGTCCGGACCCTCGTGCCTGGGGTTCAGAGGGGCCGGGATGAAGGTGTCCAGACACCCAGCAGGGGGGTGGAGTCAGCGCCCAGGGAGGCTGAAGGGCGATCGATACCAGGCGTCCGGGGACGGCTGGAGGCCCCTCGAAACTCCCCTCTTCCGGGCTCCGCCGAGTGGCCACTATACCACCTGGGAGGATCTTGGTGCCTCGATGTCGGGGCTTCGCTGAGGCCGGGGCCAGGGATGGCTGCGGCCACGTGCTCGGGACGTGATGGGCCCAAGATGGAGTCGGGCCGGAAATGGTGGCCGGGCATGGTCGCCAGACCGGCGGTGTTGGCGAGCAGGGTCCGCCGGGGTCCCAGGGGGGAGAGCCGTGGGTTGCCAGGGGGCTGCTCTCGTCGAGGGTTCGTGTTCAGGGGGGTCGACAGCGGGTCGACGGAGGGCCGATGTCGTCCCAGGCCCGCCATGCGGGAGGGGTAGGACCACGTCACGAGGCCGAGTCCAACACCCTCCCATAAGCTCCTCTTCATCGGAGCGGTTCTGGACACAAAGCAGTTTCGGGTTTATCCTCCAGAACAGCAAGTCCAGGACATTCGGGCTATGATTCCAATCTTTCAGCCCTTGTCCTGGGTTTCGGTCAGGACGACCTTGAGGCCGCTGGGACTCATGGCCTACTGCATCCTGCCGACCAACCATGCCAGGTGGCATATTCAGGCTCTACAGTGGGACCTGAAGTTCCACATGGCGCAGCATCAGAGAAATCTATCCGATTACGTCCAGATCTCAGAGGGCACTGCACAACAATTGCAGCATTGGGTCAGCAGCAGAACCCTCTCCCTCTCCCTTCCCCAACCGGAGCACACAGTGGTGATGGATGTGTCCCTCCAGGGATAGGGCGGCCACATGGGAGAGGCGGAGAACAGAGGCCTCTGGTCTCCGGCGGATTTCCAGCTCCATATCAACTTTCTGGAGCTCGGGCGATCCTTCTTGCACTTAAGGCATTCCTTCCCCTCTGTCAGGGGGAAGGTAGTGCAGGTGTTCACGGACAACACCACCGCCCTGTGGTATTGCAACAAACAAGGCGGGGTGGGGTCGTGGACCCTATGTAAGGAGGCTCTGCACCTCCGGACATGGCTGGTACGTCACGGCATTTCCTTGACGGTTCAACAACTTGCCTGTTCTTTGAACGCCAGGGCAGACAAACTCAGCCGCCGGTGTCTGATGGATCACGAATGGCATCTTCACTCGGAGGTGGTGAAAGGTCTCTCAACAGTGGGGATAACCTTGGTTAGATCCATTCGCCACAGAAGAGAACGCGCAATGTCCGCAGTTCTGTACGTTGGGAGTTTCCAAGGCGGCCCTCGCTCGGTGACGATTTTCGTTGCGAGTGGAGCTGCGGTCTGTTGTACGCCTTTCCGCCTATACCTCTTCTACCTAGAGTGCTGAAGAAAATCAGGCACGACCGGGCCCAAGTCATTCTTGTGGCTCTGGACTGGGCTCAAAGAGTTTGTATCCCGAGCTGCTCAGGATGAGCCTGGATCCCCTGATCCAACTTCCTCTGCGGGAGGATCTTCTGTCGCAGCAGCAGGGGACGGTTCTCCACCCAAACCTGTTCAGCCTCCACCTACATGCGTGGAGATTGAGCTGCGACAGTTGATTCCATTTGACTTGCCTCTCGAAGTCTATGATGTAATTCTGGCAGCCAGGCGTCCCTCCTCTAAATCGCTCTACGCCTGCAGGTGGAACAAATTTGTGGCATGGTGCACAGCCAACACTGTGGATCCCCTTTCTGTCCCTCTTTCTGAGGTCCTTTTGTTCCTTATTTCTCTGGCCCGGCAGGGCTCTGCTCTGGGCACTATCAAGGGTTATCTTTTGGCCATTTCAGCCTTTCTGAGGCTTCCAGACCTGCCTTCTCTTTTCAAGTCCCCTGTTGTACAGAGCTTCTTAAAAGGCATTACGCTTATGTTCCCTCCTGTTCCTTTCATAATGCCTCAGTGGGACTTGAATCTTGTTTTGACTTATCTCATGTGCGCTCCCTTTGAGCCGCTTCGTAATTGTCCTTTACGTCTTCTGACTTTGAAGACTGCCCTCCTGGTGGCTATCACCTCTGCCAGGAGAGGGTGTGAGGTTCAGGCTCTTTCTTGTAAGCCTCCTTTTCTGTCGGTTCATCCAGACAAGGTTGTGCTTCACACTCGTCCTTCCTTCTTGCCAAAGGTTGTCACTACCTTCCACACCGGGCAGACTATCACCTTGCCCACTTTCTTTCTGCCTCCACATCCTTCCAGAGAGGAAGAGAGGCACCCCCATCTGGACCCAAAACGTGTGCTCTCCTTTTATCTGAATCACACACAAGCATTCCGGGTGGATGACCAGCTCTTTGTTGGCTACGCAGGCGCCAAGAAAGGCCGGGCTGTTCACAAGAAGACTATCTCCCGCTGGGTCGTCTTGTGTATCAAGGCCTGTTATTCTGTGGCTAAAAAGGAACCTCTGATGGGGCTGCGTGCCAATTCTACTAGGGCGACTGCAGCTACTACGGCATTGGGACGTGGTGTCCCCCTGCAAGACATCTGCCAGGCTGCCACGAGGGTTTCGCTGCCCACTTTTACAAAGCATTATTGCCTTGACAGTCAGGTCCGGAGGGATGGCTTCTTTGGCCGTTCTGTTTTCCATGACTTTCTGGTGTAATCTTGTTCGCAGACCCACCACCGGCATTGGTATTGCTGGGGTATCTATTCGAAGGGTAGGAATCTATCACTAACGTGTCTCTTTCAGATGCACAAGTTACTACGTAGGTAACTATATATCTGTAAGAGACATTAGTTAGTGATAGATACCTTACCGCCCCACCCATCCTCCCCGTTCTGCGAACTGATTTCTAGGGTTGAGGTCATCCTTTCGGGCCCTAGTTTCTATACACCAGTGGTCAGTATCTTACATGGCTCTGCGTTCCTATCGCGGAAAGTTGTGTACAGAACTGACGTCAGCGCACGTGGGCATGTCTTAGTAGCTCCAGTCAAATCATCTCGGCGAATACGACCCCAACGACGCACGTAGAGCCTTACGACGCCGCCTATCGACTTGCTGGGGTACTGCTGACGAAAGATTTTCGGATCCAGTCTGACGCCTGGGAATATTCTAAGGTAAGGAATCTATCACTAACTAATGCCTCTTACAGATGTATCGTTACACAAGTAGTAACTTGTGCATTAGTACAAAGACCCAGGTCGTACTACAGTGAGCTGGTCAACAATCTAGTTCAGCCAAGGAATAGGGCCACCAGAATGGTGTTATCCCTGCTTGTGTCTGCTTCTTTTATGGACATCTTGAGCACTCAGGAGATTTGGCCTGAGGACTCCTGGTTCCTCTCCGTTCCATCTACGCACTTGTGTTTGGACCTGCACTGAATCTCTTGTGCAATAATTTCCTGAACTTTCGGTGATGTCCATCCACTTGGAGATTAGGGCACCCATACTCTAGTGGCTGTCTCTGCATTCTCACCAAAGCCTTTGCTCCTGTTGGGGCTCTGGTTCATTAAGTAGGTCATAAAATCTGATTAGGTAAAGCTATCTCTAAATATATGGACAATACATTCATAACCTCAAAGACAATTGTGTAATTCTTCTGGGAATCACAGAGCTCAGTCTGGTGTTGGTAAAGACATCCTCTTTTAAAGGAAAAACTGTTCGACGTACAGAAGAAAATTTGCTAGTCCAATGATTTCTCACTCAGACAAGCTAAAATCAATGAAGTCATGGGGAACTACAGTTCTTCAGAACTGAATCTTTTATAGAATCACAGGCCGTTTGTAAATTTCTGCATGTTAAGCTAGAGCTCGTCTGGTGTAAAAAAGAAATACATTTAACATTTAAGCCTTTTTGAAAAGAAGCCCTTAAGGGGGTATTTCTGCACTCAGTTAATTTCACTTTTACCCATATCTTAATGCCCTTTAGTGATCTCTTAATCTAGCAATTCCATTGTTTAGATTTTCCACTTGCTAGAACATAGGAGCCCTCCGATTACCTTTGTTTTATTTAATCTATGTACTTGGATTAAAGGGTTTTCTTGGCTTCAGGTTTGTGTCGGGGGGGGGGGGGGGAGGATGGGAGGCGTTCTCCTGAGCTTCCTATACTAGGTAGATTGTACTTTTGTGTGAACCTAATAGAAGAAAGGTTTTATTCATAGGTTGTCCGAGATGTGGCCAGAGCAACATCTTTGAAGATGACCCACACCAGGAATGTGAGTGTACTGCCTGTATCCTTTTTGTGATGTTAGAAAATATAACATAAACCATGCTTTCTGGCTCTTTGGATTTTGAACAGGAAAGGAGACTGAAAAGCCTGCGATTCTAATGGATAATTCTAATCACAGATCCCTCATGTTTAGAGTATCTACAGACCCCAGACTGGATCCAGAGAATTCATCAATGCTCACACATACTGTGTGGCTCCAGAGTAAATGTGTACCACCACAGACGCTGGTAACTGTTTTCCTGTGGCCTTCGACATTGTTCCAGAGCTCTGCTCCCAACTTTCAGTCTTATAAATGTATTTTACTATATGCAAGGGAAAATATCCCCCTCAAAGTATTCATGGTGTCCCAAAACTGCAGGAAGCAGATGTCGATCACGGACAGGCACTACATATATCTCTGGTGTTTGTGATCCAGTCACAACTCAAAGTTGTGTTATAAATGTGCCGTCAATGCCCGTCATGCACTCAAAGGCAATCTGGGAGCGGGAGGCCAAATTCTACCGTTGCAAAAACAGAAGCCCTTCTCCCGCTCCAAGTTGTGGGGCCACTCGCAAATTTGTTGAAGACTTCAGTCCCTTGCAAAGTACTGTTTCCACTCAAAGTCTTTTGTTAAGCTGAAAATGGGCATAGTGCAAGAAAGTTGAGAAGTTCTCCACCACATCTCGACATTCGAAATTAGGCAACAAGGTGCAAGGGTGTCAACTGAAAGATCTTACCCCACAAGCTTCTTATGCCTCTGATCCGGTTCTGCAATCGGTCCGGACCATTGCTGATGCCCCCAGCTGCAATTGCAGCATTCACGGAGGCTGTGCCGCAACTCTCAAATGCTCCACAGTGACTCTGGCTCGCCTTTAAGTCCCGCAGAGCCACAGGGGCCTGCAGTTTGAGTTCTGCTGCATGCCGTCCCCTCATGCAGCTGATCCGTGTCCCATTCCTTGTCCCTACCTGCACCAGTTCAGACTTTCACCCCAGTTCCTGGGTCCACACCAATCTTTTCCATGCTGGTACCGATGTTCACTCTGCCAAGGCCAGCCCTGGACCCAGCACCAACGCTTTTTTTGAACCAACAAGGGCCTGCACCAGGTCTATGGCTCACTACGAGGTTACTGAAGTGCATCCTGAACATTTTTCAACCAGTAATTCTCAAACTCTGCCTTAAGGCCGGTACTATTATTGTCTATAGGCCATATTCAGATATGACTCTGACGCAGTTCAGGGTATACAAAATGTTTCTCACGACTCTGAAGATGAGAAGGAGGCAGACAACCTACTTCTCCCTCACTATAAATACTGATAAAAAGCTATATCTGGATTTACAGAATGCCAGTGTGCTGGATACATCTCCAGAGACTGAGCTGGACTTGCGATCTCTTCCGCAGCAGTAGTGTGAAGGGAAGAAGAAGTGGTAGACTTAAAGCCACCTACTGTTAAAACCAAGGCAATTTTTTTAAACTTAGGTTCTTCGAACTGGTCCGACATCATCCTACTCACTATTGCCATTCAGTAAGTCTCCCACTAACGCTCCCATAGCCTCTTGGTCTGAGGCATGATCGGGCACTCTGGTCAGTTGCTCTGTGGCTTCGGAACATAAACTGTCCCCGAGGGCAAAGTATCCTATGCCTGAAAGACTGGTATGATAGGTGTCAACAAGTTAAGTCGCTCCTATTTCCTTTTCTGCCTAACCCTTCAGATAGAGTCCAAATGTATTGATGCCTTGAAGAAAAATGTTCTCTGTGGATAGTTTAGCCTTAAGAAGCTTGAACGCAGTGTGCCTTCTGGGTAGGTGGATCCATGCTTTATGGGACATGGCAGGTAAGATCTTGTCCGGCGTCCCGCAAGAACTCAGAGACCCACTGGCTAAAGTGATACAAGATGGACATGCATGCTGTCTTGGACTCCACAGAGCTGTTGGCAGTGTTGTGCTTATAAGGCATTCCAGGAGGAGATCAACCATGCTTTCTGGAGATGTCTAAGCTTGGACATGGCCTTTGGCTCCAGATTGTTTGGAAAGAAGGCTGGTTTAGCACTGAATGAGTTACATCACAATCCTTGGGACTCTTGTGTCCCACCAAGCAGTTCCAACAGCAGTATTTAAAATGTAGGGGCTGTTTAAGGGGGCTTGCATATAGACTGCACCAGTTCTCCAGATCTGTGTAGCAGATCCACTCTTTCACAGCAAAAGTAATGGTGGGGGATGAGGCCATTCCCACCACCAGTGACCGCTTTCCTCTCATTTTTCCTCCCCTGCTGCAGCAGCTGCAAAGTTGCTTTCACTGTCCTGGCAGGCTCACAGCCAACTGGTTGTAGGAAGAACATGCCATTTCTTCCCTAGTTGGCGATCCATCACGTTAGACCGATGGATCTTGTAAATCATTCAAAGGGGATACACCCTGCTCCTTTTATTTTCTCCCTGCTTCATTTTCCCCACACATCAGACCATTTTGTAAACTTGTTGCAAGAAATCAACCTTCTTCTGGCCAAGGTTGCCATCTTATCAGGTGCTAGATTCGAAGAGCGGAGAAGTGTATAATTTATGCGACTTCCTCTTACAGAATAAGGTTGGAGCCCTTGGGCCTATGATGGACCTCTGTCCACTGAATGCTTTTTTTAAGAAAACCTCAAAAGGCTCCCCCAGATTCTATATGCTCCCGGTGTAGGAAACTGGATATGTCACTGTACTTTCACAGCACCTATTTTCATATACCTGTCCTGTAGTCCCACCGGTGTTACCTGCAGATCATGGAGGGATTGGAAAACTTCTAATTTGCTGTGCTCCCCTTTGATCTTACCTCCGTCCCTCGGGTGTTCATGAAAGTGATGTTAGTGATCGCTGCTCACCTTGGAAGGTCAGAGATACATTTTTTCCCATGCCTCAACAACTGGCTGTCCAATACAGACTCATCAATCTTAGGCCACCTCTGGATGGCGGCCAAATTCCTGACCTCTTTGGCATTTTCCATCAATGAGTGCAAGTCCCTCTGGGGCCCCACACAGAAGATTCCTTTCATTGGTGCTGTTCTAGACATGGTGCCGTTCAAGGCCGTTCCACCACCACTGCCAGTCTGGGACATTCAGGATATGATTTTATGTTTTGGGCTCAACTTTGTTCTCTGTGAGGATGCCTGTGAAACTTCTTGAACTTCAGGCCTCATGCATACTGAACAACAAATGGCATATATGGGCTTTGCAGTGGAACCTCAGGTTCCAGTGGGCTCAGCATTAGGGCTGCCTGTCCTACTCCATTCAGATCTCACAAGAGATGATGCATGCTCTTCGGTGTTGAAGGACAAGTGCCAACTTGACATGCAGCACCCCACTCCTGCCGACCCTTTGACACTCCACGCTTGTGAAGGGCATGTAGATGGTGGGTTTGGGGTGGTTCACCTGAGACAGCTGGATATTGAAGGCTTCTTGTGTACAATGGAATGACAGCTTCACATAAATCATATGGAGCAATCGGCTAACTCTGAAAGCCTTTTTCCTAACAATCAAAGTGAGGCTGGTGCAAGTCTTCATGGACAACATGAACTCCACGTGGTCCTGCAACAAGCAGCTCGGAGTAGGGTCTTGGATCGTGTGCCCAGAAGCCCAATGTCTCTTGAGGTGGCTGGGCCAGAAGAATATATTCCTGGTTTCCAACCATCTGGTAGGATCCCTGAGTGCCAGAGCAGATGAATTGAGCAGACATCCACTAGTAGACTATGAGTGGCGACATCCTGATGTAGAGTAGGCATCCTTGATCATTGGGATAAGCACTGGCTACATCTGTTTGCTACCATTGAGAACATGCAGTGTCAATACTTTGGCATGCTGGGGTTTCCTCCAGGGTGCTCTCTGGCAGACGCATTCCATCTGCGGTGGGACACAAGGCATCTTTACATGTTTCTGCTGCTACATCTCCTGCCTGATGTTCTAAGGCAAATAAGGACCGACTAAGCCCAAATCATCTAAGTGCCCTCTACTGGTCCAGTAGAGCATGACGAGAAGCCTGAGCAGCGAAGCATGAGCACATGCTCTCCCATCCGGTTCCACTTTGGGAGAAGCTCCTTTCTCAGCAACAGGAGATGCCCTGTGCAACCTTTGCCTCCATTCATGGCGATTGAGTAACTGTAGCTAGAGGCATTCAATTCTGGGTGAAGCAGTTGCTGTAATGACCACGGAATTGAGACTGCTTAAAGACGAACGTAGTTTCAGGAAAAAACTCAAGACTTGGTTGTGCCCATGATTCCTCCTCCTCTACACCGTGCCTCCTTTTAGGCAGCGCTAGAAAGCCCTTAGGCAGCCATGCGCATGATAAATCCCATAAACATAAACATCATAGCACCCCAAAGCCTTTCGACAAATTCTATTTTTGCTGGGATAAATTCCTTGCCTGGGGTAGTCTTTGTTATACGGATCCCCTGAGACCAAACTTTCCAATGTGTTATTGTTTGTTCTATTGTTGGACCAGCTAAGCCTTGCAGTGGGCACTGTTAGGGGTTATCTGTTGAACTGTTCAGCTTTTTTGTGTTTACCCAATAAACCCTACCTATTTAAATCACTTGTGATAAATTGCATCAACGGCCTTACATCTTTCCCCTGAAGCCATTAGTCATATCACAATGGAACTTGAACTTAGTGTTGGTATTCTTTATGTGCAGGACTATTGAGCCAATACACCCTGCACCATTCAAAAAAGGAGAGGCTCCATGTTAAAGGGCTTTGAGTTTCTATATTGACAGAACAAAAGACCATTGCATGAATGATCTGCTCTTTTTGGCATGCTGTGGAGTAAAGAAAGGGAAAGTGGTACTGAAAATTTTAGGAAAATACTGGAGTAATGTATTCTACACTAGTTTCTATCCCTTCAGATGTTTGAGGTACTAGCTGACAGAGGCTCTAACAGAAGTTCTGAACAACGGTTTATTCTCTGTAGACCTACAGAATGCAAATCTGTAAGTGCCTGCCCTTTAGGCTCACAGGAAGTTCCGTCATTTCACATGGTGGACAAGCATTACTAGTTCAGAATGCTGTTCTTCGGCCTCAATGTAGCTTTGCGAGCATTTAAAAAAATTCTGGCTACTCAAGCAGCATTTTTTGTGGAACAAAGGGTCTGTTGCTACCACTGCATAGATGACTGCCTCATGAGCATCTCCCACAGGGCTGGATGTGTTTAATCTGTCATACTTCACTGGACATTCTTTGATATTGATTTCTCTATGAGCTCTCCATTTCCCTGTCTGACGCCATCAAGACACAAGGTTCCATTCTGTATGTGGGTCTGGTAAGGACCTTCCCTCCCCAAATATTGATATACATCAAGAAGGACTTAGTCCTGTTCTTTGGCACTTTGGTGATGCCACAGGTTTCAGAGAGTGCAGACCTTTTCTTTTCATACTTTCTACCACAGATTCTGTAATTTCAGTTTATTCGCTTCCTTCCTCCCTCTTCAGAAACGGCCGACATGCTGTTCCCCAGTGCACACCTACTTGCAGGTTGGTAACTTTTGCACTGCTTTTCCTGTTGGTTTGCTTGGTAGGCCAGCAAAGAAAGGTGCTGGGGAGCACGGGGTAAGGCCACCTGTCCTCTGTCATGCCGCCTCTTAGAAGAAGTCAATTTGTGATGCCTTCTACTGTGGATCAGGAACAGTGTGGCCGGGGTGGGAGAGAAGACCTTCTTTTATTTATTTATATGTTCATTTATTTCTGAATTTATATATTAGCGCGCAGCTACCCCCAAGGGTTTCCCGGCGCTATGTGGAACAGTAGAGGGTAGAGGGGCCTATTGCCTGAACAGCAAAGTGTTGAGAGATCTACGGAATAGGAGAAGGTTAGATTGCGTGCGTAGCGAAAGAGGCAGGGCATTCCATAAGATGGGACCCAGGGCGGAGAATGAGCGTCCTCCCATTCGAGCCAATCTAACTTTAGGGGTTGGAAATTTCTTCATTAGACTCCTGCAGCTTCGCCTCCTGCAGTCCTGGGTACAGGTCCTGGGCCATTAGTCTAAGTCTGTTCTGGTCCACCAGTCTTTGTTTCCATCTGTGAGGAGATGTACCCATGCTTCAGGTCTATTGGCAGGGTGTGCCCCTGCATAATATTCATGCAGCTCTTTGTCATAAATGATCCCTCAGAGATTCGGGGTTAGTGGATGGCAGAATGCCATTTCAGGGGGCTTTTCACTATCATTTTTGTGCTGTGTGCGTTAGGTCAGATATATAATTCTATATAAAGCAGTTGGAGGTGAAGTCGGTCTTTATGGCCTTTAAGACTTTCCTTACAGTGGTGAGGCCCACAGTGGTCGTGATGCACAGTAGATGCACCATGGCTCTCTTCCAACTCTGAAAATAGCGACCCTGACCACAGTCCTACCAGCTAGCAGTAGAACTGTGGTAGTTGCTCATTTCCCAGGACATGTTTCCTCTGATCTTCCCCAAAAAGGGGGAGACCAGAAGGCAATCGGCCTCAGCAACAGTCTGCCTTCACTCCCAGGTCAAACATGATATCCCCCTACTCTATCTTTCAGGCTTGGGCCAATCAGACTTGATGATTTTGCAATACATTTAAACCCAAACTGCAGCAACTTTGCCTCTTAAATGAGGAGTGGCATAAGGTCCTTAAGGGACATCCTTCTGTCAGACTAGTGAGGTAGATTTCACTATATCACTGCCTGAAAGACAGCCTCCGGACACGGCTCCGTATATACACTGCGCCCATGATGGAATTCTGGGATATTCAGTGAGAAATTCCACTCTCCTACTCGAGAGTACTGATTCTCTTTACTCAGAGATAAGATTATTTTTTGCTGCCGTTTTCGACTTATCTGATGGATCGCTTGCTCGCTATAAAACTAATTTGTCTTGCCCTGAAGAAGCCCATGTCTGGGTGAAACGTGTTTGCTGTTTGCTTCATCTGCATTTATTGCACAACTGAAAATAAAAGACGGGAAAACTAGATATATGACTGTGTCGTGTCATTAGAGACTATTACCTTGTTCTGTTGTATATATGTTGCCTCTCATCAAAATGATTTTGTGAAGTAGATTTCAGTATGTCTTTTGTCAGACTCGGCTGGTTCCGAGTAGCCTTCAGAACTCGAAGAACATCCCCTGGTTCTCGATCATTCTAATTTCACAAACCTAGCCTTGCCAGGTATGGTTCACATTCATCCATTTCCAGAGGAAGGTCATCTACCTTCAGCTCAGGCAAGACCAATTCGTGAACATCAGTAGAATTCTCCATCCGTTCGTAAAACCACTCAGCTTGAGCACCTGTTTGCTAAAAATCTTTGGCCTGTTGGCTTCTCTTATGATGACCTAGATTGCTTGGCAGATTCCAGGCAGTCCACCACCATGTTTCATCATTGTAGCAAGCAGTGTGACTTTTTTCCACTGAGTTATGTCTGAGAACATCAATCCCATAAAACAATGGATGAATAACACCCTTTTAGGTAAAGTAGAGCCTGCCAGATCACACAAGCTGTCTAGTTGGAAAACACTGGTTGCCATTTTACCAAGAACTTACAGTACACTTAAAGCCCATCATTGCTTACCGTTAGTTGGTTTTATTTGTCTTTCTCATTTGCTTGCTTATTAGTAAAAGGCTTGCCTTGTCCATTTTGTTTGCCCCTCCCCTGTAACATATTTACTTGTATTCTTCCGCCACTCACTTTTAGGGAACTACTTTTTTCTATTTGCTTACACACTCCATGAGGTTGTATGTATTTTCCGGTTGTTGCCCTCATGTGCTTCAATTTCCTCATGTTGCTCTCGCTTGCCTGTAATCTTCTTTCCCCCCTGCATGCTCTGTTGCGCTTTATCACCCGTGTGGTTCTCTCTCCGTGCACTCAGTGGTGCTGTCTCCCTTGTGTGCTTCTCCCACTACCCTCTGTGTTGCTCTATCCATTTTACCCCCTGCCCAGCCTCCATTGCTTTCCCCAGACCCACTTCCATGGTGCCGCCTCCCCAACCACTATTTCATTTGGGGGGGGGGGGGGGTACAGCTAGTTGTTGTTGGCCCTCCAGAAAAAATGTTTTTGCTGTTATTTTTTTTATTGACCAATATACTTGCCACTGTGTGAGACCAGTCAAAAAATAAATGAAAATTGTGGCTGTATCACTTTGTAGGCATTCGTATGTGGGTTGATTCATGCAGGAGCCTACAGAATGATTTGCAGACCAGCAGAATCATTGCGCCTTTTTTATTTCATTATTTGTTTGCTGATATCAAACAGTGCTGGTGAAAAGTATTCCTTTTTACTAATGCTGTTGAGCATCGCAAAACCACTGGCAAAGGCAATAGGTACCAAAGTAGACCATTTGCCTTTTCCCATGCTTGTACAGACAGCAGACAGAGTCTTTCATACACGGGGAGTCAATTTTCTCCTTCAAGAGGCATCAAACGTCATCCTACTACTCTATTGCTTTTGTTCCCTTCAGTGGGGATATTTGGAACATTACATTTTGTAAAAAGCAGGCTGCAGCTTCCTCTGACTATCAGTTTAAAGCATTGTGGAGAGTGGTGGGCAGGGTGTTGTCAGGTTAGCTAGGTGTCTAGATACCTGCATCAGTAGGGGCAGGATGAAGGACTGGACCGATGAGGCACTTTGATTGGAATGGGCAGACCTCTGGCTGGCAGTATGAGGCTTCTGAACGGGTCTTCTGATCCTTTCCCTAAACAACCAGTGCTAACGTGCTTGTGCTCTCTCCTTTAGGCATTGTAAAATTGGCTTACACCCAATCGGCACATTTAATTTACTTATATGTCCCTAATAAAGTCGTACCACATATACCCAGGACCGGCAAATTAAATCCTTGTAGTTGGCCTGCAGCACCTATTGTTCCACTCACACATGTAGCCCTTTTAAACATGTCTCGGGCCTCCCATTGCAGCCTGTGTGCAATTTTAAACTGCCCGTTCGACCTCACAAATTAACCTATTGCCAGGTCTAAGCCTCCCGTTTTAATACATGTCACCCCTATGATAGTCCCTAAATCCATAGGATAATGTGCATTGCATTAAAAGTGTAGGACGTGTGGTTTTATGTTTTACATGTCCTGGAAGTAAAAAACTCCCAAATTTGTTTTTCTTTACAATGAGGCCTACCTCTCCCATAGGATAATATTGGGTTACCTTATTACATTTAAGTGCTAATGTTTAATTGGGAATAGGTAGAAATGAAATGTTTGGTCTCAAAAGAATTGTAATTTAAAATCCTCTTTAATGATGATATTGTCAGATGTGAGAGGATTGTAATTGAAAACCCTTTTTAATGATGATAATGTCAGATTTGAAGTCACAATTCTGAAAATGCCACTTTTAGAAAGATGGTATTCGTTTGTCCTAACCATTTGGTGCTTGCAGCCTGTGCCGTGGTGCATATGACTGTTAATAGTTTGCATTTGGCCTTTGTGTAGTCCTCCCAGACAGTGAGACAAAAGGGGACTAGTTTTTGGTAGGATCGGCTATCCTGCCAGGATGAGTGGGTCGGAGCTGTTCCCTGCCCAACTTACATTTCACACAGCACACCTACAATGGACCTTGACACCAGCCTTTTGTCACCCTAGACTACTTGAATCATGGACCGGGGAAGGAAGGAAATTTCCAAAACCTGATGGGGAAAAGTTAGCCTAGAAGTTTCTACCAATTCAAAGAGTGGCACCAGATATAAACATTGGACCCTCAGACCAATTCTTCAGTACACTCCTGGACTGGTGGAGGACTCCCAGTGGGTCTCTATTTTCCTCCTGTTCGACTATATTTGGATGACGGTTGTATCCATGGTTTGTTTACTTTTGGATGATGCTTCTATCCATGTTTCTCCATCATCTATCTTCTAGTCCTTATGTGGACCCCATCTCAGGCAGACAGTGGCCCTTCCCACATGCCGGGTCGAAACGTCGATGACCCAAAACTAAGCCTGGATTGATCAGCTAGTTGACATGGTGGCAATTGTTACCTAACAACTGTGCCATCCATAAATGTAACAGAACCTATTGCATTGCAAATGCTTGTTATCACCTTTTCCCTATCTCTGTCACTTTGTCTTCAGATATGCAGACAAAGCAGTCCCCTAAAGAACTAGTCAACGATGTAATGCAATCCCCACTTTTGTTCCCAAAACCACTGCAAGTAAACATGTTCAAACAAACTTCCGGACCACAAAGTGCACTACTTCGAGAAGCAGCCAGAGAAGAATGTGTCTAGAAGGCGTGGGAACAAGTCGTGCAACTGGCCACCACATGTACCTTCAGACACACTGATGCCTCCCGTAGCTCTGGTAGTGCCTGCACAAGCCTCGCCTCTAGGTGCAGATGCGTGGATCCTGTAGCAATGCACAACCCCGGGGCCATCCATCCTGCAGCATCAGCTGCCAATGTTCCTGCATCCGACCAGCGTTAGCAGGGAGAGGGGGTGAGGGCCCATGGAGACAGGGCCACTGTCAGAATGCCAGCTACTTTGCTAGTCAAATTCCTGCTTGCCCTCTAGCTGCGAGAGAGGAGGCAGCCAACAGGAGAAGACAAACAGAGCATGTCATGTGCTGTGGGGTGAGAACGATCCAGCATGTGTGGAAGCTCTGGTTCAGAGAAGTATTATAGGCCGTGTGCAGTGGACTCTTCGAGGCTGGGGTACATAGTGCCTTAATACGCCGAGATAGTGCTCGTTTCCTGAAAAGCGCCCAATCGTGTTTATTCTTATGATTCTAATATGAAACTCGGCCGTCTGGGGCGCCGATGCTATATGTCGCCACAGTCGGCAGGTGGTAGTGTCCTTGAAGAAGGCACATCACATTTTAATATTTACTATTGTATTTTGAGTAAATCTGTTTGGTAGGAGTTTCTGTAAAACATTTCATAAAAAAAGAATCTGATAGATATCCACTTTGCAAAGACTGACTTATCACCTTTCAGTTGTTGGTTGCGTTAAACTAGTGCTAGTGAAGGGAAACGTATGCCGCCTTAGATAGTATTCATTTCACGCAGGGGTGGGAGTGGGGGCAAATGAGGTGGAGGAGGAAGGGAGTAACAGAGAGTGAGCAGTGGATGGGGGAAAGCAGAAGACTCGAGAGAGCATCACAGGAGCCGGGACTGGGAGAGAAGCACACAAGAGAGATGCATGGAGTGTGAGGAGGAACGAAGGGAGGTGGGTGAGTGAGAGGCAAAGGAGAGAGAGCTTTCAGCGTGGAGTGCAGGGGAGCAGACATTTGGAGGGAGAAAGCTGGAACATGCACACACTCTCATGGAGTGCTTAAGAAACAAGGCGGCAGTGTGCCGCTAGTGATAACGAACGTGCCGCTGTGCCAAAAGTTAACTTGTGATGGAAATACTTAAGCTGCTTATCTACCCAGCGGATACATACCAAGTGTAATCCCTGCAGCCGCTCTGGAGGTGCCAGCCTACGGCACGCGTTGCTGTGCGGGGATCAGGGCTGTATACCTAGGGACAGAGTGGCATGCGCTGGTAGACCTGCGATACGAGTCTTAGTTCTAGTCTCTGTAAGTGCTTAGTAAACAGTAGTACACGCTATAAAAACAAGTGATAAGATGTGCGCACGCACTCAGGAAAACGAAATAAGCGTGGGGGCGGGACTTCCATCAAGTGCGGGAATCAGCGCCCAGGAGTTTGTTAAAGTCCCCGCCAGGCCGCCGCGCTGCCTGCGACGACCCGGAAGCGGTTGGCCAGCCGGCCAATCCCATCGCGGCCCCAACGGGAAGTCCCGTCCCATCGCGGCGAGAGCGAGCTGCCCGAGGAGCCACGAAGGCTCCTGATTGAGTCCCGGTCCCGAGATGGGGGACCGGGTGAAGAGCGGCCGGGCGCATGGGGAAGGCGGGGCTCTCATGTGGTGAGAGAGCCCCGCAAAGCGCTACCGCCGCCCGAGAGGCAGAACCGCCGCCGAGCACCGCCAGAACAGGTGAGTGTGTTGAGGGAGAGGAAGGGTGAGTGGGGGTGGGGTGTACGCGCGTGTGTCTGTTTGAGTGTGTCTGTGCGTGCGTCTGTCTGTCTGCGCGTGTGTCTGTTTAAGGGGGGGTGCGTGTGTGTATGCAGTGTGTGTATGGATGTGTATGTGCGCATACGTGAGTGAGGCTTTCTTTGTGCATGGGAATACGATTAGTCCCCTTGATGTACTCAACATTTCTCTTAGTTTTCATGCACAAAGCGTTATTTTTTGAAAAACATTCCTTGCCACTTCATGAGATATCTTTTTTTTTTGCTTTTCTCCTCACCAACATGTCTCTCTTACCCGTGTGCTTTTGCCCCCCCCCCTCCGCCTTGTTGCTTGTCCGCCCCCTTCCGCTGTCCATGTTGTGACTTGCTCCCTCCTCTGTCCATGTTTAGGTTTCGTCTAGGACATCCAATAGGGATGGTGGGCGAGATTATAGTAAGGCTTCCGATAAGTCTCCCCAAACCGTGGATTCGATACAGTTCATGTGAGACAGGCGCGTGCAAATCGCCAGCCACATCCCACACCATGCCTCGGCATCAGACTTCAAAGGAAGCCGCTCCACTGCCCCCCCCCCCATCAGACTTCAAAGGAAGCCGCTCCCCCGCCGCGCAATGCCAGAGCTTGTTTATCGCGCGTTTTTTTTGTTCTTTGTGGCCCGGCCGCACGGCCAATGCTTCATTTCACCTACCACTTTACACTGACTTGTTCACTTTCCTTCCATTTCTATCTCCTTCTCTCAGTCAATTGTTTTCATTGTTTTTGTTTTCTCTTTTTCTATACATGCTTTTGTGTACTTTCTCCTTTCTTCCCCATCCTCCATATTTTCTACCACTTTATCACCTGTATTCTCATGTCTTCTTTAATACTGCCTTCCTTATTTGATTTCCTCTTCTTTATTCCACCTTCCTTGTTCTCGCTTCTGTTTTCTCTTTCTTACCTCATTCCTCGTTCTTTGCAACATTGCCCCATCATCTTCAGTCGTTCTTTCTCTCTGTGCTTCTGCCTTTCTCCGTCTCTCCTTCTGCTCATTATTTCTTGTGTCCCCCCATGTGCAGCTTCCCGTCTTTATTACTTCCATTCTCTTCTTTCTACCCTGTCGATCTTTCTCCTCTATTCCTTCCACCCTGCATGCTTGCCTCTACAGCTTCCTTCATTTTCTCTCGCTTTCGCGCTTTATTTCCTTAGTCTTTATTCTGTCAATCCACTTCTGTTCTCCTCCCTCATAACCCCCGCCTCCTTTTATCCCTCTCTTCTCTCGTCGCCCCTCCTCCTTTCTTCTCATCTTATTTTCTTCCTACTCTCCTTTCCTCCCTCGTTTTCCCCTCTCTTTCTTGCTTCCTCAGTTCCTGTCCGTGTCCAGCCCCCTCTCCCTGGCACTTCCGACCTTTCCCGCTGCCTCCCGACCGCCCTGACAGTCGGGAGCCGGTGCCTGCAGGCGCAGAGTCGGGCTCGCCGTGATATATGCCGTCGGTATAACAGCAGACACACTGCAGTCCATCACTGCAGTCCCCCCCTGATTAAAATTCAGCTCCGGCCCGACTGCAGCACTCCACAAATGGAATATTCTACATAATTTCCGAAAATGCTTGTTTTTCTTGTTTAAAAAAGTGACCTTGCATGATGTAACTAGTGTTCATTTAAAGCGCTGCAATACCTTCCGATAGAGTTCGCGCTAAATAAAAGTGCAGAAAAAACACACAAGAAAAATCGAACACTTTAAAGCAAGAAAGGAACACCTTTCACGAGGCCCCCATAGGCAGAGCGGATGTTTCTTGCCATTCCCAGACCCCAGCTCTGCTGATTATCCAGCAGCTACCAGGCCTTACAGTGGCACCTCGTCCACCAGAAAACCCTCGCCCCCCTCTCCGATCTCACACCTCACCAAAGATCTTTTGATCGGCATTGAACAGGCCAGTGCTCTGGCCATAAAAGACCCAAAGCTTTGAAGTATAGCACTGCAAACCGCAGCCTGGAACAGGCACTGTCTCCGCACAGACAGCACCTCCGGGACCATAGAGCGCTACAGCTAGCACGTTCCACTCCGGTGACGTTACTAGCTTATCTCAACCGACGCTGCACAGGCAGAGTGAGCTGGACTAGGGGCAGCTTTATGGAGCACAAGCTGGACCGGAAGAACACCTGTTACATTCACATTCATTTTATGTTATTATTATTTTTATAGGCAAGGGGAGATAAAGTGATTTGCCCAGAATCACAGGATGTTGAACTGACGCCGAGATTGGAACCCGATTCCCAGTTCCAAAGTGAACAGCTCTAGCCGTAGCACCACATCCTCTCCCACGTTAGACTACGCCCCCACCCCCCTTCAGTATTGGCCTACACATTGTGGGCAGTTTCTCAGAATGTCCCATTCCCAGTTACGCCCCAAGGTGGGCTGTAGGTAACTGTGCACACAAGACAGCCAGCAGTTCCCAGAGTGAGAAGAGAAGTCCAGGGAGGCAGCCCCCCACCCCTACATTATTCCAACAATATGGAAGGGAACCAGGTGCCCCCCTCCCTTCCGGCCCCCTCCCCAACATCCCACATACACTCCAAACAATACCACTCAGTGCCACATAATTACATGCCACACAATCACACTGCACTCAATGCAACATACACTCCAAATACCACTCATTGCCACATAATTACACTGCACTCAATGCAACATACACTCCAAATACCACTCAGTGCCACATAATTTTACTGCACTCCATGCAACATACACTCTACATACCACTCAGTGCCACATAGTTACACGCCACATAATTACACTGCACTCAATGCAACATACACTCCAAATACCACTCAGTGCCACATAATTACACACCACATAATTACACTGTACTCAATGCAACATACACTCCAAATACCACTCAGTGCCACATAATTACACGCCACATAATTACACTCTACTGAATGCAACACACACTCCACACAATACCACTCAGTGCCACTTAATTATATGCTACCTAATTACACTGCACTCAATGCAACATATACTCCAAATACCACTCAGTGCCACATAGTTGCACCCCACATAATTACACTGCACTCAATGCATTTTTTTTGTATTTTATTGATTCGTTGGGCCCTTAAACCAACCCAGATTAGATGACTGGGGGCGATGAATTCCAGTTGCTTTGCTGGCACCCTAAAGTAACTGTGGGCTAGCATCACTGGGGCCACCGGTAGAGCGCCGGCCCAATACTTAGAACCCTAGGGATTAGTGGCCATTAAGTGGGAGTCGAGTGCCATTTTTACCTGATGTATGAATTTCCCGACCCTGGCTATCAGACAGGTCGCGGAAACAGAAAGGCACCAGTCCGAGGCCTCTCTACAAGTTCTGTAGCCTAAGTTCCGTAAGGTCGGATGCAGCAAGCGATGACGGTCATTGACCAACTTTGTGCAGCAACACAGCAAGTGTAGCCAGGATTCTCTGCGATAGTTGCATAGACGGCAGGCTAAGGCGCAATCCTTTCGTGCCCAGTCCGCGATCCTGAGGGCCAAGAGGCGAAAATACTGAATTTTCTTTCTCACGTGGGCGGATACTGGGTCTTGCAGGTATGTTTGGGGTTTACCAGAAATATATGATTTATCCAGGGCCTGAGTTAGTGGGTTTTGCCGAAGGGATGCAAGGTCGAGCCCGAAAGAGATCGTCTGGACTTGGCGCTTAACAGCTTGGGCCCAGGCTGAAAATGGAATTTCGTGCAGGGGCAGGCTTCTCCTCTCGATTTTCAGTGCATCAATGGCTAGTTCCACCTTGGAGTGCCATGGGGAGCCCACTTCACCAAAGATTGTTTTTAGGGAGTACTTTAAGGTGTGTTCTGGCGCTTTCGATACTCTGATATAGAATTTTAACAGGTCCCCCAGTAGTGCCAGCTCTGGTCGCTTAAGGCCTATTTCTAGCCTTAGCCTATTGTTCCTAGCATATCTGGGGGCCTGTAGCACCATCTTGTAGGCTTTCGCCTGGGCCGCATTGACCACTTTGTTAAATGCACCTGGGTAGGCTATATGCCAATACGAGATGGCGGGGATCAATTTTGCCCTGAGCACTGTCAGCATTGGTTCGACTGAGGGACTGGCCAAGCGAAGACTTAAGCGTCTTAACGACAGTATGGTTTTGTCTGTTTTTGATTTAAGCTCCTTCAAGTGTTTGACTGCAGTGGCATTCTCGGAAACCCAGGTGCCCAGGTAGTTGTAGGATGAGGCGGTGACGATGCGTTGCTCCCCCATGGACCATCAAGCTTCTTTTTTATGGGGGTATTTGCCAAAGATGACGATCTTAGTCTTGCCCACGTTGATCCGTAGGTCATTTGCCTTATTATATGTGGCAAGGCTGCTTAAGGCTCTTTGGAGCCCCACCCTGGTGTGATCCATGACCACCGTGTCGTCTGCATACTGGAGCGTACCCAAGACGAGCTTCCCCAATCTTGGGGGTGCTAAGTTGGCATCTTTCAGGGCTGTCCCCATGTCCGCAGTATACAAGTTGAAAAGCATAGGGGCCAAGACGCACCCCTGCTTAAGGCCAACGTTGGTGTCGATTCTTGCAGTTGTTATTGTGGGACTTAGTTTCACCTTGACCCAGGTCCCCTCATAGAGCGCTTTTATTGCTTTTAGTAGGACTTGGGGTAGCCCCCAGGAATCAAGTTTTGCCCAGAGCCGACCTCTGTTCACTCGATCAAAGGCTGTGGAGTAGTCTATGAAACAGCAAAGCAGAGGCAGCTTATTCCTCGTGTTGGCCTTCTTCGCGAGGTAGGAAAGGGCTATGATGTTGTCGAGGGTGGAGCTATTGGCCCTAAAGCCGGGCTGTGTGGGCGGGAGAATGCCGTTCTTGTCCACCCAATCCTCCAGATCCCTTAGAAGAAGGCGAGCGTATATCTTTGCTTCTATGTCGAGGAGAGCTATAAGCCTGTAATTGGCCGGGTTTGTGTGATCCCCCTTTTTGTGAATAGGGAATAGGATTGAGCCTTTCCAGGAGGTTGGCAGAATTGCGGTGGCAAAAGAGTGGTTGAATAAAGGAGTAAGTCTGGATACAAAAAAGGCTGAGGCTGATTTGAAGACCTGGGCCGGAATCCCATTTGGGCCTGGAGCGCCATCGGTTCTAACGGCCTTGATGCACTTTACGACTTCCGCCTCTGTGAACTTTACGGGCCGGGTCGAGCTTTGGCCTTCTGTCGGGGATCTTTCGGGTTCAATTGTTGCAGCCGCCACCTTGGACCACGCCAGGCTTCCGGGGATGGGCTGGTTTGGCTCACAGGTGTACAGCCCCTTGGCATACAGTTCCCACACTTTCCCGGCAACACTGTTTTCCTTGTGCACGCCTCTGGGGGTCAGACTATTGATAAAGCGCCAAAGCTTGCTGTTGTCGTTTCCCTTAATTAAGGAAAACACGGTCAGCCAATTTTGTTCGGTCTGCAGTCTTTTATGCTCCCAGACTTTCTTTTTGTAGTCAGTTCGCAAAGTGGCAATGGAGTGCCTCCCTGGCAAATGAGTGCCTTTCTTTAGTGCCCTAATTGCCTTGTTGAGAGCACGCTTACTCTGTATCAGGCACCGTGATATTGAACGGCGAGACCCAGTATGGAATTGGCCGCTTCTTGGAGGGTGATTGTTGCCCAGAGATTTCAATATGTCGGAGGTCAGTGTTTTCCAGAGATGTGTGATGTTCACAGTGTGAGCTGGGTTTGGTTCCTCCTCCCTTCTGGCTACATAATCTGACAGTCTATGGCTGAGATTGGTTGACCATTTTATTCTTTTAAGGACTTTATGATGTTCTTCGCCTGTGGTGGTTCCAATGACTTCTTGTAATTCCACTTGTTCCCGCGCCAGATTGAATGTGGCGCGGAGGGGCCTGTGGTCGCTTTCATCTCTGTCATCCACTATGAAATTGCAAAGTTTGTGGGCCAGCCCTTCGTTGGTGAAAATGTAATCTATGGTGGAAATGTTTCTAAAGGTTGGATTGGCGGTCCATTCTGGGTGGCTCTTTTTTTGTGTTCTGTGGGTGGAGTGCAGATTGAAATTTGCGAGAAATTCAGTCAATGGGCCTGACTTCTTGCTTGGTGGTGCCTCCGAGAATAGACTCAGGCCTCTGAAGTTGAAGTCGCCCGCGATTATTACATCTTGGTCCTTCCGGTTTATTTACAGGTCTTCCAATGTTGTGATAAGTGATTCCATGGCCTGGGAGGTTTGATATTTAATTGGGTTGAGATAACAATTAATTAGTAGAAGGGGACGGGATTCTTGACCCGATAACAACCCCTCTATTGTGATGGATTGAAGGTCAGGAGACCCCAGTTTTAGTTCAGTTGTATAAATTTTACACGCATGACTTACGTAGATGAAAAGGCCCCCTGACGGGCGTCCAAAGATTGTCCTTTTAGTTGCTGGTTTAAAATGTTCATAAAAGCCACCAATGGCAGTCGTTGACCGTGCCCAGGTTTCCTGAAAGCACAATATATCCCCCTGTGCAAGGTAATCAAGTGTAGCAGTGTCCCTAAAAATGTTGCTCAGCCCGGCGATATTCCATGAAATAATGGTTGGCTTGCGAACTAGACCCCTGAATGGGTTTGCACGGGCGTTGTTTACATTGCAGTTAGTTGGGTTAGGGACCCTGTCTCCATGTGACCTCCGGAAGATCTGATACCTGCTGAGGCCGCTGCACTCTCCGTTGCCAGTCATTTTGCTGGATTTTGATTTTTAGCGGGGTTCTTGCCTGCCCTGATTTCGTCCCCCCGTCTGAGCGGGTGGGCCTTGTGCCTTTGAGAACAGATGTAGGTTCATGTATGTCATAAAGAGGCATCAGGACGTGTGGGTATTTCGGTGCCCTTGGGGTGGCGACTTCGATACCCCATTCAGCGAATAGTGTTGCTTCCTTAAGGACAGCCTGTTGAGCTTGTTGGGTCACAAATCCGATTATGGTAGAGTCGTCGTGGGTGTCTGTCTCCAGTCTCTTGAATATCACCCATTCGATATCTTCTGATGTAATTTGTGCCAGCGAATCAATGTGGCCAAAGAGGCGGAGAATGTTAGACCTGGTCAAGGTGTCAAATGAGCCTTTAGCTATGTACCTTGGGGTTAACAGCAGCTCGTAGGTAATTAGTTTATTTTTATGTGCGATGGAGCACCAGCTCGCCCCTTCTCCCGGGAGCTTTGGACTTTGGTTGCTTAAATTTGGAGGGTTTTTATGAGTGGTTTCGGGGTGCTGCCCATTAGGCACCATGCTAGATCGTCCAACCGCATGCGGGTATCCTTGCCACTCCCCCTGGTCTGGTGTCGGATTTAGGTGATTTTTGAATGTGTCGCCTGGCTGCTGATTTCCTGGCCCCTCAATCGGTAGACCTACCACTCTTGGCAGTTCTGGCTGAATGCCCTGGTTCAGTTTAGGGTTTGTTTCATTCTCATGTTGAGGAACCCGACCGAAAGGGCTGGGGGCACTTGATGGTGTGGCGGCTGCCACCTGTGAAGGCCTTTGTTGAGAATCCTCGTTGGTTTGACCCTCCGTAAAAGGGATTTGTTGTCTTTGGGCTTTGCCAAAAACGAGGGATGCGTCACAAGACTTGCCGGTCTTAGATGCCTGTTTAGGTATGAAAATGGGAAAGAGTGGTTTGATGCTTTTAGTTTCAGTGGCACCCAAGGTTAATGACGTCGGTGATTTGTTTCTGCTTCTGGCTTTGGATTTCTTTAGTTGTTTTTTAAGTCTTTTTTTAGCTCTCCTTGACAACGGAGCTTTAGCACTTGCCGATGCTCCTTCGGCCTTCTCCGCCAGGGGGGTAATAGAAGACAGTTCGTCACTTGCGGTATCAAGATCCGAGACCTCGGGGTCACCATTCCCTTGTACAGCCAAAGTGAAATTATTACAGGGCCCTACTAAAGGTTCCTTTGGGGCACTGTTGGCCGCCATGTTGTAGGATGTTGTTTCAGCGTGCTCTGTCGTCAATACTGGTAGCTTTTGTGCGGCTTGTTCTTGCGTGGTCGACTCGCCCAGACCCTTGGCTAGAGCAAGCATCTCTTTTAGAACTTCTGGTAGGTTTGCCCATTTATCAATTATGGCAGCGCAGGAGTTAATACTGGCAGCGTGGGCGTGTTGTGCGTCGAATAAGACTTCCAGCTTTGCCAGCTTATCGTCTTGACGTGCCAGGTGCTGGGCTATCGACTGCAAAAGATCGATTTGGACTTCCATCTTAGTGGACTGCCAGAGCAGTGCCCTAGCCATTGTGTCCTGAATTTCTCTTATTACGGACAAGTTAAGATCTTTAAAAGTGGCTTCTTCTATTGGGTTAGTTAGGTCTTGGTGATGAGTTAAGCCCAACGGGCTCCATCCCTCCGTTTGTGCGATTCGCGGGACATTAGCTCTTCCTGGATTTATAGGTGTTGTTTCAAGTGTGCGTTCGATTGACTGTTCCAATTTTAGTAGAAACGGGATTGTTGGTATCTCCGTTCCCTGGGAATTTGGCCTCTGTATTTCCCGGGATGTCACACTTACATTCGGTCCCTTGCCTGTGCTCTTTGGAGAGGAGGATGTGACAGCCGCATTAGGCCTCTCAATGTCTGTGTCCGCGTTCACCCTCAATATGGGTCTGTCATGAATGTCGGCAGTGATCCTAATCGGGCTCTTCACCCTGGTGACGGGCTGAAGACGTGCTTCAGGGCTCCCAGTTGTCTCGCGGTTGACAGACTCGCAGGAGTGAGAATCCCTTTGAGCCTGGTGGAACTTTGGGGGCCCCGGTGTGGCATTGCTCACAGGACCTTGTGGTGTTTCTTCCAAGGGTGATGGGCAGATTGAGGCCTGAAAAAATTGGGTAATGAGGCCTCGAGGGAAGGAATTGCCAGTGCCAGTGAGTTGGTCCTGGGGTTTTTGAGTACTGATACTTCTGGTTACCCTTCTTTGTGCTAAACTCTCAGGGTTCACTTCCGCCTCATCCTCCGTGCAGGATTTAGTCTTCCTCAGCGTCATCTTTTATACGCCGTTGGCTGGGGCTGGGGCCCCAATGAGCGGTGATGTTCGCTGCTTGTAAGCCGCCTAGTTAAAAGGGTTAAAAGCATAGAAGGAGACACCTGTAGGTGCGCGCCTTATGTCCCTATTTAGTGTATTGTCTGAGTGTCCGACTCTGCACGCACGCTGCAGACGGAAGGCTAGGGGGACTGCGACGTCTAAAGTTCTTTGAGGGCTTACAACCAACTGTCGTCGTGCCTGAGACTCTCTAACAGGAAGCAAGTTTTCCGAGGGAGGCTCGTTCCCCCTGCTGATATTGTTGCTTGCTTGGCCGAGGACTCTGAAATTAGTGGCCACAAGAGGCCCTGCCCAGCCCAGCAAGAGAGACCTGAAAGGTGTGGATGCTGGTGGGGTGTTTAGGCTTTTGACCCCACCTGCCCGTGAGCTACGAAGCTGCAATGTTGCAGAGCCAAAAGGTTGAAATGCCGCTTAGTAGCTCTAAGTCTCTGTGTCACTGTGTCTCTGTGTGTCTCTCTGTCTCTCTGTCCCTGGGCAAGTTCGTGCCGGGGAGGGGGTACTTATGAGGCCCCTGTGTTGGGCTGTGTTTCTTGAGGGAGAGGGGGGGGGGGAGGGAGGGGCAGGCAAGCGGAGCGCACGGGGGGGCCGCAAGCTGGGACACCTGGTCTGGCAGACCCTCAGACTGCACCCCGGGCTCTTACTTCGCAGCGGCCTCTAACGGCTGCCGCGCTCACCACCACCTCTTACCTCTCACCTCCCACAACGGCAGCTGCTCTTGATGCTCCGGTCGCCCCAGGTGCTCAAGGTGCTCCGTGCTCCGGATACTGCTCAGTGGGCGGTGAGTGGTCCCCCGCTCGATGTGCACTGTCAGCTAGGCTCTGCTTGGCTAAAGGCAGGCAGGCTCAAAGCTCCAAGCCCTGTGCTCTGCACAGCGATCACGATCCTGGGCGTGGTCGTGGAATTCTGCGCTCACAGTCGCTCCCTCCGTGGGTCCGCGGCCCCCACCGAGAGCCTCTCAGAGGGTCCCGCCTCCGCTGGGTCGTCCCCCAGTCGCTTCCCGTGTTTGCCCACGGTCAAGCGAGAATCTGTACCGAGGCACTTAGGAGGGGGGAGGGGGTGGCTCGGAGCAGCGAACACGAAGCAGGTCAGGAGCAGAAGGTTTGCAGGGCTCTCAGGCTCCCCCCGGCTTCAAACGCCACAAGCGCCTCAAAAATGGCTCAGGCGGAGCACAGGACCTTCCCCTCCTCCTCGTAGGTTTTTTCCTGCACTCAATGCAACATACACTCCAAATACCACTCAGTGCCACATAATTACCAGCCACATAATTACACTGCACTCAATGCAACTTACACTCCAAATACCACTCAATGCCACATAATTACCCGCCACATGATTACACTGCACTCAATGCTACATACACTCCAAATACCACTCAGTGCCACATAATTACCCACCACATAATTACACTGCACTCAATGCAACATACACTCCAAATACCACTCAGTGCCACATAATTACCCACCACATAATTACACTGCACTCAATGCAACATACACTCCAAATACAACTCAGTGCCACATAATTACACGCCAAATAATTACACTGCGCTCAATGCAACATACACTCCAAATACCACTCAGTGCCACATAATTACACACCACATAATAACACTGCGCTCAACGCAACATACACTCCAAATACCACTCAGTGCCACATAATTACACGCCACATAATTACACTGCACTCAATGCAACATACACTCCAAATACCACTCAGTGCCACATAATTACACACCACATAATTACACTGCACTCAATGCAACATACACTCCAAATATCACTCAGTGCCACATAATTACACGCCACATAATTACACTGCGCTCAATGCAACATACACTCCAAATACCACTCAGTGCCACATAATTACCCACCACATAATTACACTGCACTCAATGCAACATATACTCCAAATACCACTCAGTGCCACATAATTACCCACCACATAATTACACTGCACTCAATGCAACATACACTCCAAATACAACTCAGTGCCACATAATTACACACCACATAATTACACTGCACTCAATGCAACACACACTCCAAATACCACTCAGTGCCACATAATTACACACCACATAATTACACTCTACTGAATGCAACACACACTCCACACAGTACCACTCAGTGCCACTTAATTATATGCTACGTAATTACACTGCACTCAATGCAACACATACTCCAAATACCACTCAGTGCCACATAGTTGCACCCAATATAATTACACTGCACTCAATGCAACATACACTCCAAATACCACTCAGTGCCCCATAATTACCCGCCACATAATTACACTGCACTCAATGCAACGTACACTCCAAATACCACTCAGTGCCACATAATTACACACCACATAATTACACTGCACTCAATGCAACGTACACTCCAAGTACAACTCAGTGCCACATAATTACACTGCACTCAATGCAACATACACTCCAAATACCACTCAGAGCCACATAATTACACTCTACTGAATGCAACACACACTCCACACAATACCACTCAGTGCCACATAATTATATCCTACATAATTATACTGCGCTCAACGCAACATTCACTCCAAATACCACTCAGTGCCACATAATTACACACCACATAATTACACTCTACTGAATGCAACCCACTCCACACAATACCACTCAGTGCCACATAATTATATGCTACATAATTACAATTGAACATACACTCCAAACAATACCACTCAGTGCCACTTAATCACATGCCACACAATTACACTACTGAATACAACATACACTCCTCATAATACTACTCAGTGCCACATAATTATATGCTACAAAATTGCACTGCGCTCAACGCAACATACACTCCGAATACCACTCAGTGCCACATAATTACACGCCACATAATTACACTGCACTCAATGCAACATACACTCCAAATACCACTCAGTGCCACATAATTACACTGCACTCAATGCAACATACACTCCAAATACCACTCAGTGCCACATAATTACACACCACATAATAACACTGCGCTCAACGCAACATACACTCCAAATACCACTCAGTGCCACATAATTACCCGCCACATAATTACACTGCACTCAATGCAACATACACTCCAAATACCACTCAGTGCCACATAATTACACACCACATAATTACACTGCACTCAATGCAATATACACTCCAAATACCACTCAGTGCCACATAATTACACGCCACATAATTACACTGCACTCAATGCAACATACACTCCAAATATCACTCCGTGCCACATAATTACACGCCACATAATTACACTGCACTCAATGCAACATACACTCCAAATACCACTCAGTGCCACATAATTACCCACCACATAATTACACTGCACTCAATGCAACATACACTCCAAATACCACTCAGTGCCACATAATTACCCACCACATAATTACACTGCACTCAATGCAACATACACTCCAAATACAACTCAGTGCCACATAATTACACGCCACATAATTGCACTGCACTCAATGCAACACACACTCAAAATACCACTCAGTGCCACATAATTACACACCACATAATTACACTCTACTGAATGCAACACACACTCCACACAGTACCACTCAGTGCCACTTAATTATATGCTACGTAATTACACTGCACTCAATGCAACACATACTCCAAATACCACTCAGTGCCACATAGTTGCACCCAAAATAATTACACTGCACTCAATGCAACATACACTCCAAATACCACTCAGTGCCCCATAATTACCCGCCACATAATTACACTGCACTCAATGCAACATACACTCCAAATACCACTCAGTGCCACATAATTACCCGCCACATAATTACACTGCACTCAATGCAACATACACTCCAAATACCACTCAGTGCCACATACTTACATGCCACATAATTACACTGCACTCAATGCAACATACACTCCAAATACCACTCAGTGCCACATAATTACACACCACATAATAACACTGCGCTCAACGCAACATACACTCCAAATACCACTCAGTGCCACATAATTACACGCCACATAATTACACTGCACTCACCGCAACATACACTCCAAATACCACTCAGTGCCACATAATTACCCGCCACATAATTACACTGCACTCAATGCAACATACACTCCAAATACCACTCAGTGCCACATAATTACACACCACATAATTACACTGCACTCAATGCAACGTACACTCCAAGTACAACTCAGTGCCACATAATTACACTGCACTCAATGCAACATACACTCCAAATACCACTCAGTGCCACATAATTACACTCTACTGAATGCAACACACACTCCACACAATACCACTCAGTGCCACATAATTATATCCTACATAATTATACTGCGCTCAACGCAACATTCACTCCAAATACCACTCAGTGCCACATAATTACACACCACATAATTACACTCTACTGAATGCAACCCACTCCACACAATACCACTCAGTGCCACATAATTATATGCTACATAATTACAATTCAACATACACTCCAAACAATACCACTCAGTGCCCCTTAATCACATGCCACACAATTACACTACTGAATACAACATACACTCCTCATAATACCACTCAGTGCCACATAATTATATGCTACAAAATTGCACTGCGCTCAACGCAACATACACTCCGAATACCACTCAGTGCCACATAATTACACACCACATAATTACACTGCACTCAATGCAACATACACTCCAAATACCACTCAGTGCCACATAATTACACTGCACTCAATGCAACATACACTCCAAATACCACTCAGTGCCACATAATTACACACCACATAATAACACTGCGCTCAACGCAACATACACTCCAAATACCACTCAGTGCCACATAATTACCCGCCACATAATTACACTGCACTCAATGCAACATACACTCCAAATACCACTCAGTGCCACATAATTACACACCACATAATTACACTGCACTCAATGCAACATACACTCCAAATACCACTCAGTGCCACATAATTACCCACCACATAATTACACTGCACTCAATGCAACATACACTCCAAATACAACTCAGTGCCACATAATTACACACCACATAATTGCACTGCACTCAATGCAACACACACTCCAAATACCACTCAGTGCCACATAATTACACACCACATAATTACACTCTACTGAATGCAACACACACTCCACACAATACCACTCAGTGCCACTTAATTATATGCTACGTAATTACACTGCACTCAATGCAACACATACTCCAAATACCACTCAGTGCCACATAGTTGCACCCAAAATAATTACACTGCACTCAATGCAACATACACTCCAAATACCACTCAGTGCCCCATAATTACCCGCCACATAATTACACTGCACTCAATGCAACATACACTCCAAATACCACTCAGTGCCACATACTTACATGCCACATAATTACACTGCACTCAATGCAACATACACTCCAAATACCACTCAGTGCCACATAATTACACACCACATAATAACACTGCGCTCAACGCAACATACACTCCAAATACCACTCAGTGCCACATAATTACACGCCACATAATTACACTGCACTCACCGCAACATACACTCCAAATACCACTCAGTGCCACATAATTACACGCCACATAATTACACTGCGCTCAATGCAACATACACTCCAAATACCACTCAGTGCCACATAATTACACGCCACATAATTACACTGCGCTCAATGCAACATACACTCCAAATACCACTCAGTGCCACATAATTACCCACCACATAATTACACTGCACTCAATGCAACATACACTCCAAATACCACTCAGTGCCACATAATTACCCACCACGTAATTACACTGCACTCAATGCAACATACACTCCAAATACCACTCAGTGCCACATAATTACCCGCCACATAATTACACTGCCCTCAATGCAACATACACTCCAAATACCACTCAGTGCCACATAATTACACACCACATAATTACACTGCACTCAATGCAACGTACACTGCAAGTACAACTCAGTGCCACATAATTACACTGCACTCAATGCAACATACACTCCAAATACCACTCAGTGCCACATAATTACACTCTACTGAATGAAACACACACTCCACACAATACCACTCAGTGCCACATAATTATATCCTACATAATTATACTGCGCTCAACGCAACATTCACTCCAAATACCACTCAGTGCCACATAATTACACACCACATAATTACACTCTACTGAATGCAACCCACTCCACACAATACCACTCAGTGCCACATAATTATATGCTACATAATTACAATTCAACATACACTCCAAACAATACCACTCAGTGCCACTTAATCACATGCCACACAATTACACTACTGAATACAACATACACTCCTCATAATACCACTCAGTGCCACATAATTATATGCTACAAAATTGCACTGCGCTCAACGCAACATACACTCCGAATACCACTCAGTGCCACATAATTACACGCCACATAATTACACTGCACTCAATGCAACATACACTCCAAATACCACTCAGTGCCACATAATTACACTGCACTCAATGCAACATACACTCCAAATACCACTCAGTGCCACATAATTACACACCACATAATAACACTGCGCTCAACGCAACATACACTCCAAATACCACTCAGTGCCACATAATTACACACCACATAATTACACTGCACTCAATGCAACATACACTCCAAATACCACTCAGTGCCACATAATTACACGCCACATAATTACACTGCGCTCAATGAAACATACACTCCAAATACCACTCAGTGCCACATAATTACCCACCACATAATTACACTGCACTCAATGCAACATACACTCCAAATACCACTCAGTGCCACATAATTACCCACCACATAATTACACTGCACTCAATGCAACATACACTCCAAATACAACTCAGTGCCACATAATTACATGCCACATAATTGCACTGCACTCAATGCAACACACACTCCAAATACCACTCAGTGCCACATAATTACACACCACATAATTACACTCTACTGAATGCAACACACACTCCACACAGTACCACCCAGTGCCACTTAATTATATGCTACGTAATTACACTGCACTGATAATTCTGCCATTAATATCAAACAAGCAGAATTGAATGAGTTGAAGCTTTTATTGTCTACAGTTCTGGAGAAGAGGGTCATTCAGAGATGGGAGGCAAGCAAACTCTCACATTTCCAATATGGGGAGGGGGCAGGGAAATTACTTGCCTGGAAAACAAAATCAGACCGGGTCCGTAACAATATCTGTTCTGTTACTACTCCTCAGGGCACTGTTTCCAGGGATGATGAAATTAGAGCAGTCTTTAGGGATTTTTTTGAGTCTATATACCAAGATGATCTTAAGCCCAAACAGAGTGATATAATTAATTGGCTTGAAGATATATCTCTCCCGTCCCTAACCATTGAGCAGTCCCGCTCATTAGATAAAGAAATACCCATAATAGAGGTTGAGGAGGCCATTAAGAAATCCAAGAGCGGAAAGGCGGTAGGTACTGATGGTATGCCTTCCGAGATATATAAAAAACTTGTCTCGGAGGTCGCTCCTGTGCTGGCCACTTTGTTCAACCAAATTCTTAGAGAAGGCGAATTACCACCAGAATCATGGAATAATGCCTCTATTACCCTCATCCTGAAACCTGGCAAACCCGCTTCTGAATGTGGCTCATACAGACCCATCTCCATATTAAATGCCGATTCCAAAATTTTTACCTCTATACTAGCAAATCGGCTAGGTCAGGTGACCCCAGATATTATAGATCCTACACAAAAGGGGTTTATTAAAGGGAGGCAACTTGGTGATCTTACGTATGAATTGATTGGTACAATAGACATTGCTATAAAGGAGCAAGTCCCACTGGTTGTGCTTACCCTTGACGCCACCAAGGCCTTCGATAGAGTGAACTGGTTATACCTATCGGAGGCTTTGAAGAGGTTTAATGTTGGGGACAGATTTCGGAGGAGCATAGAGCTCCTGTACCGCAATCCATCCGCCTCATTGTTAATTAATGGTGGTTTGACAGAACCCTTCAAGGTCATGAGAGGAACCAGACAGGGTTGCCCCCTGTCCCCTCTTCTTTTTGACGTTTACATAGAACCCTTTGCTCAAATGCTTAGGAATAACAGTCTTATTAACTCCTTTAGCTTTGGTGGTTGGGATAAGAAGGTGGCACTCTATGCTGATGACATCATGATTTTCTCCACAAGCTATGAAGAGGCATACCCTGAGGTAGTTGAACAGGCCCTTACATTTGGGAAAGTCTCCGGGTACGAAATCAATGCCCTCAAAACAGAATCAATGTCCTGGAATTGCAGTAGAACGAATAATAATGGGACATCAAAAAGTCTAATTCGGTATTTGGGGGTAAATATAGTTAATGATATCAACGCTATTGCCTCTCTAAACTTTAATAAAGTAGCTGCAGAGTGCCGGAAACTTATGAGAGGCTGGTCTCATCTCCCACTTTCCATTTTGGGTAAACTTAATTTGGTGAAGATGAGTATTTTACCGAAAGTTTCTTTTTTATTTAACACTATACCACTTTATTTCGATCCTAAGTTAATTTCTAAATTGCAGAGCTCGATTGCTAGTTTCATTTGGAATAACAAAAGTGCCAGAATCTCGTGGAAAAAAATTAGGCGTCGTAGGGAGAAAGGGGGCTTGGTTGGCCCTGACCTTCAAATATACGCATGGGCGTTCCAATTATCGCATATGCGTATGCTGTTTAAAATCCCCACAACTACAGGGAAGGGTCCGCTTTTTTCCGCTTTACTGGATTGTGAAGGAGTTGATCATACCAGTTTTCTGTTTAAGTTTGGAGATCCCAAATTCTTTAAAAAGATAAAATTGAAAGTTCTAAAAGGGTCTATATCCACGTGGTATAAAATTAGGCAAGCGATAAAGATTGGTTATTATTCTGCAAAGGCTCCAATATGGAACCTACCCAACCCACCCATATGGACAACAGATGCTCTCGATAAATCACTATTAGAAGCTGATATCCACTGCTGGGAAGACCTGTTTATGGACGGGTCTTTACTTCCATGGGATCATCTTAGCAATAAAGTTGGTCCTGGGTTGTCAAGATTTAAATATATTCAGATTTCCAGCTGGGCTCAGTCACATAAAGATCTGCCAGCAAGACGTAACAAGCAACATATAGGTGGTCTTAGCGACCTGGTCAACTGTTTGGTAGATAGCCCGGTGGCAAAAAAAGAAATCTCAAGCTGGTATAGTAAAATAATAGATGAAATGGATGTCAGTTTCCAGTTACCAACCACGCTGTGGGCAGAATTAATGCCAGGATGTGATGTAGAAGAGCTCTGGACCGCCTCATGCTCATTGTTATGGAAGTTAGTTAAACCTTCGTGGCTTCGTAGAAACCACCTTTTTACTATACATAGGGCATATTATTCTCCATACAGGTTAACTAAATTCTCATTAACAGGCCCAGTTAAATGTCCGAGATGTGGGTTAATTGAAGCTACGGATACTCACATGTTTCTAGAATGCCCAGATCTAACAGAATTTTGGGAAGCCATTAAAAATAAGCTGTCAGAATCCTTGGGTGAACAGGTCAATATAGATTTGGTTCTTGTTATTTTTGGTGTGAGAAATAAAATCTGCAACTCAGCATCCAAATTGATATTTTACTCCATACTTGCTGCACGCAGGGAGATATGCAGGCATTGGAAAGACGCTCAACCCCCCACAGTGCATGAATGGCGAACATCACTCTTCCAAATTTCCAAACTTGACCTAGCTAGGGCAGGGAATCCAAATAGCAGAGCGTTTTGGGCAATGCTGGTCTAGTCGTGACTAATCCTGGGTTTTTTTTTTTTTTTTTCCCCAGGTCCTATGATTAACGTGCGCACTGCCCATCCTGTTTAACAAGATTATCAATCTTGGCACCAATGGGGTCTCGATAAATCGGGCACTATCAACTGAGATACCATCCTAAGCTGGTTTAAGATTGGTCACTGTATATAGTGCTGAGTGGAACTGGCCTTACTTCGCTCTCCATAATTTCCCTTACCAGCTATAAGCTGAGTGGCACAATACACGACTGGTCGGCCTATTGCTCTGTGGTGGTTTTCTCTTTTGTTTTGGTAGATTGGAGCTACGCACACAAATGAGGATATAAAAAAAAAAAAGAAAAAAAAAAAAATAATTACACACCACATAATTACACTGCACTCAATGCAACATACACTCCAAATACCACTCAGTGCCACATAATTACACGCCACATAATTACACTGCGCTCAATGAAACATACACTCCAAATACCACTCAGTGCCACATAATTACCCACCACATAATTACACTGCACTCAATGCAACATACACTCCAAATACCACTCAGTGCCACATAATTACCCACCACATAATTACACTGCACTCAATGCAACATACACTCCAAATACAACTCAGTGCCACATAATTACATGCCACATAATTGCACTGCACTCAATGCAACACACACTCCAAATACCACTCAGTGCCACATAATTACACACCACATAATTACACTCTACTGAATGCAACACACACTCCACACAGTACCACCCAGTGCCACTTAATTATATGCTACGTAATTACACTGTACTCAATGCAACACATACTCCAAATACCACTCAGTGCCACATAGTTGCACCCAAAATAATGACACTGCACTCAATGCAACATACACTCCAAATACCACTCAGTGCCCCATAATTACCCGCCACATAATTACACTGCACTCAATGCAACATACACTCCAAATACCACTCAGTGCCACATAATTACACTCTACTGAATGCAACACACACTCCACACAATACCACTCAGTGCCACATAATTATATGCTACATAATTATACTGCGCTCAACGCAACATACACTCCAAATACCACTCAGTGCCACATAATTACACACCACATAATTACACTCTACTGAATGCAACCCACTCCACACAACACCACTCAGTGCCACATAATTATATGCTACATAATTACAATTCAACATACACTCCAAACAATACCACTCAGTGCCGCTTAATCACATGCCACACAATTACACTACTGAATACAACATACACTCCTCATAATACCACTCAGTGCCACATATTTATATGCTACAAAATTGCACTGCGCTCAACGCAACATACACTCCAAATACTACTCAGTGCCACATAATTACACGCCACATAATTACACTGCACTCAATGCAACATACACTCCAAATACCACTCAGTGCCACATAATTACACGCCACATAATTACACTGCACTCAATGCAACATACACTCCAAATATCACTCAGTGCCACATAATTACACGCCACATAATTACACTGCGCTCAATGCAACATACACTCCAAATATCACTCTGTGCCACATAATTACACGCCACATAATTACACTGCGCTCAATGCAACATACACTCCAAATACCACTCAGTGCCACATAATTACACACCACATAATAACACTGCGCTCAACGCAACATACACTCCAAATACCACTCAGTGCCACATAATTACACGCCTCATAATTACACTGCACTCAATGCAACATACACTCCAAATACCACTCAGTGCCACATAATTACAAGCCACATATTTACACTGCACTCCATGCAACATACACTCCCAATACCACTCAGTACCACATAGTTACACGCCACATAATTACACTGCACTCAATGCAACATACACTCCAAATACCACTCAGTGCCACATAATTACAAGCCACATATTTACACTGCACTCCATGCAACATACACTCCCAATACCACTCAGTACCACATATTTACACGCCACATAATTACACTATCTAACTATCGCTATCTATCTATCTATCTATCTATCTATCTATCTATCTATCTATCTATCTATCTATCTATCACCCTCACTCTATCTTTCTATCTATCTATCCTTCTATCTATCTATCTATCCATCTATCTATCTATCTATCCATCTATCTATCTATCAATCGCCCTCACTCTATCTATCTATCGCCCTCACTCTATCTATCGTCTTCACTCTATCAATCTATCTATCGCCCTCACTCTTTCTATCGCCCTCACTATCTATCTATCTATCTATCTATCTATCTATCTATCTATCTATCTATCTATCTATCTATCTATCTATCTATCTATCTATCTATCTATCTATCTATCTATCTATCTATCTATCACCCTCACTCTATCTATCATCCTCACTCTATCGCCCTCACTCTATCTATCACCCTCACACTATCTATCTCCCTCACTCTATCTATCTATCTATCTATAGCCCTCACTCTATCTATATATCTATCGACCTCTATCTATCTATCGCCCCCTCACTCTATCTATCGCCCTCACTCTATCTGTCTATCTATCGCACTCACTCTATCTATCGCCATCACTCTATCTATCTATCTATCGATCGCCCTCACTGTATCTGTCCATCTATCTATCGCCGTCACTCTATCCATCTATCTATCTAACTATCTATCTATCTATCGATCTATCACCCTCATTCTATCTATCTATCGCCCTCCCTCTATCTATCACCCTCCCTCTATCTATCACCCTCCCTCCCTCTATCTATCGCCCTTACTCTATCTATCGCACTCACTCTATCTATTGCATCACCACAGCATCACTCAGCACCACCACAGCATCACTCAGGGGCACCACAACATCACTATGCGCTACCACAGCATCACTGAATGCCTCCGCATCACCCGTCGCCACCACAACATCCCTCAGGGCCACCACAGCATCAATCTGTGCAACCATTCAACAACAACTGGTTCAAATATGTTCTCTCAATGTTTCAAGCTTTATTACAAATGTCACAAAAAGATGTTAATATTTCACTTCTGTTCTTGGATTTGCGTCACAATAAAATACACTGAACATAATCTTCACAAAAATTATTTACAAAAGTTTAAGCTATTGCCATTATAAATTACAATAACTTTTATTTAAGTATTAATTATTAAACAAAAATTAAAAGCCATTGTTATTTGTAATATTAATACATCTAAGTCACGTAAATACAACACATATTGCATTACAAATGCAATAGGTGTCACATTTCAAAAGTTATAACTATTGGCATTGTAAATGACAAAGCTATTAATTTCGCTATTTTCAAAACCAACACATAAATAAAAAAATTGTCATTTACAATACCAATAGCTCAAACGTTCCTAATGCGAGACCTATTGCATTGCAAATGCTTGTTTTGCTTGTCCCCACCCACTGTCTCTGTTGTTGCTTTCCCCACCCTCTCTCCATCTTTATGCTGTTCTCCTACCACTCCGTTTTGTTTCTTGCTACCTCCTTCCCTCCCCGTTGCTCTTGCCCCCTCCTGCCCCTAGTTGCTGCTTGTCCTCTTCCGCTGTCCAATGTAATTGCTTGCCCCTTCCTGCCCTCCTCTTGCTTTCCATCTTGTTGCGTACCCCCTGCTGTCCTCTTGCCATTATCGATGTTGCCCTCGCCCCCACCATAACAAAAACAAAAATGCTACAACACAGCCAATTGTGATGCGACCAATGCTGCCCGCATCATAGCTTTTTCTTTTGCTGTTTTTTTCTTTCTCCTAGCCATGCTACAGAGCCGCTCTGCAGCTGTCCAAATTGCTAAAAATGTTGACAAGGCCTACAGTTTGCATAGGTGAGACCTATTTGCTTTACTGATGCTTGTTCTAAATTGGTGTCGGATTTAGTTTTGTTGTGTTTTCACTATATCACTGTTTGTGTACTGCATAAATACTTTACAAATTGCCTCTAAGTTAAGCCTAACTACTTTATGCATTTCTACCAGAGGGTTATGCACAGGTTAATTTACTGACTTTTGTGTTTCATCCCTACAAGGATTGGGGTTTTCGCATGAGTAGGGATCTCACCGACCTCAACCCAAATTCTTACAGTGACTGTGTGGTTGATTAGAGGCTCCAGATGAACTTTTTTTTAGCTTCCGGGTTGTTTCCTATCTGTCATGCAAAGTATTAAGTGTACCAATTATTTGTTTGTTTTTTAGGCTCACAGAAACCCAAAGAATACTTTTTCTGGCTTGGCAATAAAACTGCCTGCATGACAATTGTTACCAGTCCTTTTAAAATGACAGAGTAGTCTTTAGCTTTACCCAGAAGAGTTTCTCCTCATTATATAGGCTACATGTATCTTTCCACCTTTGAAGAAGTCCTGTTGTAAAGCATGAGGGACTAGTTTACATCTGAAAAATACACTTAATCATCACATTGTTTGTCATGTTGAATTCTTCATCTCCAGTGTACTTTCTATGCTGAAAGTAATCCAAAGCCAGTAGGGCAGGCTTTAATTTGATAAACCGCATTGGTGCATGCAGTTATAGCAAACTGCAATTGTGAAAAACTCTATTTACATTCATTGACACACGATACAGCCAGAGTTATTGGCCTTACTAACTCATGTTGTTTATCACTGCTAGAAATTAAAATGTATTTTGCTTGTTGTTTACCTCAGTTCACCTCAGATGAGCCATCCGCTACATTTGACTATTGTCTAGCATGCTGTGAAAACCTTCATAGATCCCACGAATTTCTGCATTACTCACTGGAATCTGCTCCCATTTTGGTTGTTCAGTGGTTCCCACCAGTGGACAAGAAACTCTGATACTCAGTTTACACCCCTTTGTCATCACAAGTGCCAGTTTTCAATCACTAGTTTGCAGGGCACGAGTCGGGGGTACACCTGGGTGGACGGCGTCCCCTGACTATTTTTACAGGGTGAACGCCGTCCACCCTGATCATCAAAATCGTGATAACAGCGCACCAAGCAAGCATTTCCAGGTCATTCCGGCTGAATCTGGAAATTTCTTGGACTGCCGGTCACCGTCCATCTACACTCCCGTCTCCCTGCTTTTCAATCACCAGCCCCACCTCCCTCACCTTCGCGTCTTTCGATTCCCTCCTCAACTCCCTCTCACCACTGTACTTTGGCTCTCCCAATGCGCCTCTGGACATGTTTTGGGTCGATTCTTGGCGAGTGGAGTGAAGAGGATGGAGGGAAACCTGATGGGGGATGGCTTAAGTTGGAGGTGGAAATTAGGAGCTATATAAAGCTGTAGCAACACAAATAAAACATTTCGATATGTTCTTACATTTTCTACTGATAAGACATACAAATATGTGGCCAAACGATACCAGAAATAAAGGTACACATTACATGTATCTGCTGTCACTCTTTGTAGGCCCTGATTGATTATGAGTTAGGCATATTAGTAATTACCACTTGCAGGGATAAATAGCGCATTAATTTAACTAATCATCTGATCATTCACAATTTAAAAACTGCATTTGTTATTTAGCACAAGTGCAAAATACTGCATGTATGTAGGTCAACATACGCTATTTACTGCATGCGCTTTTTACTACATGTGAAAAATGATGCATGTGGTATATAACACCAAATTACAAGTATGAGAAGTCATTGAAAACCAGTGGAAAATGCCAACTTAAAATACCTCTGGTCAGAAGCAAGTGGTAAAGTTTCCTGAAAGTGTAGTGTGTGAAAGAAGAGCTGTAAAAAAAAATTCAAATTATCTAGACCAAGAGAATAATCTAAAAAATACATTACATGCACTGTTGGAGCTGAAAAAAATAAAATGTGACATTCTTGCACACAAACTTGGACCTACGTAAACAACTGTGGTAGGTTGAGCTTTCACAGATTGATTGCAGCAGCTCTTACTTCAATTCAGCAGTACACCAGCAAGGCTACAGCACTACTAGGCCACTATAATCATGCTATGGCAGATCCAGGTTCTGCTACATGCAAATCATGCAGCATGAGTATGGAAGACATGCCACCAATCAAGGACCTCAAATGGTGCAGCAACGCAGGATAAGCGCTAGGATTGATGGAGTCCGCATGAAACCCAGAGGATACACTGGCTCGATATGGGCACCGTACCAAACATATTTCATCACTACCGACAACCTGGAGCCAGACTTATGGATTCACTGCCATCCCCCATTCCTGAAAATGTTAACAGTATTAAAATTATTTGCAATAGGGGCCACACAGCAGACAGTAGTATTGGTACGTGGCATCCCTTAGCCAACGTTTAGAAAATACTCTGCTAAGTGATGGATGCTATGCTTTGCAGAGAGAGACTGAGCATCATGTACAGTTCCCCTTGGACACCCTTACAGCTAATGTCAGCAAACCAAGCATTTGTGCTACAGCAGGATTTCCTGACATCCTAGAGCCAATTGACTTCACTCATGTACATCCTGTGTCCTGATGTAGACAGCAACATGTGTGCTGAAACTGTAAAATGAAGCACGCTATTTGTGTGCAAATGCGGTGTGATGTGGATCTGTGTATACTGAACTGCTGTGTTAGGTGCTCTGGATGAAACCACATTGTTAAGGAGCAAAATTATTTATACTGTGGTGACACATCACCCTTGAGCTCCAAGGATGATGTGTCTCAATGTGGCAGACAAATTAAACCTTCATCATCGAGATTGCAACGCATTATGGTTGTTGTGGTCCAATCTCAATAAATGTCAGCAGTACCATTAAAGAGTTGTTACCCACAAGACATCACACACATGGATACATGTGAATATGTGCAACAAATTACATCAGTCAATCTTCACAATGATTATGATTCTCAAGCAATGCCAGCTTTTTAACAGCCACATGTAATTCTATTGAAACTTTTCATTTCTCTTACCATGGATTCCTATGAAATCAACACCTTCTTTCATGTTTTCCAATCTAGACAAGTTGAGGATGGACATAATTGTTTCTTCCCACAGCTTGAGGTGGAGCTGAGGTGGAGAACGACCCCCAATCGCAATGTTTTAGTGCTTTTGCTTGGCAACCCACTTAAATATCTAGAATGTCAAGGGTAAGAACCTGTTTTTAATGTTCCTAACATCATATGTTGATTCAGTATTGGTTTTGTCCATTATTTCCCACAGGCAGATAGATAAATGTACTATAATAATAATTTGATATTGTGAATACATTTGATGTATTCAATTTCTTGATAAAAAAGTGGGTTATAAGAGTTGTTTTGTACTCAGACCGCTGGGCTGTACTGCGACTTATTGCACACTGAAATGATTGACTAGATATACTCCTTCTATTCATTTACCAGGCAGGTTGTTGTTTGCTTTTCCTGTGGTCACATGGTATGTGACAAAGATCATTCACTTCCCCGTTTCTTAAAATGCTTTCACAGTCCCTTTTCCATACACACATATTATAATTGATCACAAATTTTAGGCATGGAAGGTCTGCCAGAAGTGGGTATTTGTGTTTGTTTTTGGTGGCATCTTCAGCAGCATTAGATCCCACAATAGATGGTCATGATGTCTTGGCACCTCCAGCCCAGGATCCGTAAACTCTTATTTCCTTTCCCTGCCTAGGTTCATGATGAAAGAGATTGACAGGGTTCTGCTTATGATGACTGAGTAACATCAGATAATGGCACTGGGTTCTGTTTGTCTTGTGTCATGGTGCTTTCTCCACACAAAATGAATGCCAATGCATTCCCACAAATGGGAGGAGTTATTGGTGTACTTTTAGGGTGTCCTAAAGTCCTTTTATGTGCTGATCTGTTTTTTCTGTTCTCTAGGGATTCATTTCCTCACTCTGATAACTTCCAATGCCTGAAAATTGTCAGTTCCTGATGGTTTGTGTATATATTTTATTTATAGGGTCTGGTTTGTACCATATGTGCTAAATACCACAAATTGTGTATTGAAAACAGGCACTAAATATAGATTCTACTATACACAGTAAAAACTCTGATCTGTGTTATTCAACATGTGGTGTTTAGCGAACCCTGTGGAACTGGTATTCACCTTACCTGTATGTTTGGTGGTATTTACCACCAAACTCGTAAATGAAGTATATAGTGTCTTATGCATTACTCTTTTACAACTTCAACCTCCGATTCTGATTTCAGAACCTAAAAATACCCTTACCACCCAAAACCCAAACCCATCCTAAACTCTGAAGAGGAGTAAGGGAGAAAGGGATATATGTAGGAAACCAAATTGCGATCGCAAATGCTGAAATTTGCAGAATTTCAGCGTTTGCGATCGCAATTTGGGCAGTGTGCTATGCAGCAGACAAAAACCCACTCGCAAAATAAGGAATCGCAAAATTTGCGATTCTCTATTTTGCAAATGCATTTAAGGAATCCAAAATTGCGATTCCTTAAATGCAATGTAGGAAGCACCGACGTTGTGCGATTTTGGCTTAAGGTATCGCAAGTTACCACCAACTTCAGGTTGGTGGTAATTTGCGATTTCTTTGAAAAATTCACTTTTTTGCATTTTCAAAGTGCCATGTGGTGCAAAAACATGCCCTTAGCTCACGTCTGTGCGCCACATGTGCACACATGCTTATTTCAGGGGCGCAACAGGGTGTCCTATTGACACCCTTGCAACCTTGAAATTGCATTCTCAATTTGCAATTTTCTAATTGGGAATCGCAAATGGAGAATGTTTCCCATTCATTCCTATGAGCCTTCTAGCCCATAGGCATGAATGAGAAGGTATTCCTTATTTGCGAATCTCAATTTGCGATTCACAAATAAGGAATATGTAAAATATTTTGCCAATCCTATCTACATTGTAATTTCAAAGTGGTAACCAGTCACGCACTAAGGGCGCTCTACACATTCAGGGGAAGTAATAACAAACAGTTCATTGAAGGTGCTCAAGGAGGACAAGAGGTTGGTTACCACAACCCCGATATTATCCACACAAGTAGAAAACAATAGATACAAAAGATTCCTCCGAGCACTCAGATATCAGTAAAGAGATGTCCATATAGATGCTTCTTCATAAGATGTAAAGGGTCAGGAGGCACAGTCAGGTAAGTTTTATCTTCCAAAATTGTTTTATTAATTGTTCCAATTTGAAATCCAAAGAACACAGCTCCAATTCAAAATAAAACAGCCAACACGTGTTTCGTCTTGCTTAAATTTAGCAAATGACTTCTTCAGGGCTGCAACTCAAAATAACATTACATAAGTATAACTCCAAGGTTCATTCTTGCACATTTCTGCAAATACCGTTCATTAATTAGGGCTCCATAAAGGTTAAACACCTACAAACCAATAACCTGTGTCTCAAGGAAAGAGGGATAGATCCAAGTTCCCAACATGATATCACCCATTGAGTGTGTTATTCAATGATTAATTCTTGAGTCTGTAAGCCTCCAATAGCAAGAACTGCTACCAACCTTTTGTAATGTCTGGTCATCTTCTCAATGTTCCTTCACATTGTACACTCAACCCAAATCACATTAAATTCCTCCTGTGCAAAAATAAATAAATCCCTAAGGGGAAATAGGAACACGTCATCTTCACTTCACCTCAGGTAATCTGTCCAGATAAAACTACCGTAATACTACCAACACATTGTAAATACAAAACACAATAGCAATCTATGAGGATCAAAATGAAGTACCCACTATTTCCTAAATGCTATCATCTAACTTAAGTCACCCAAATATATACAAATTCCAATCAACGACCATATTTATTCTCTAAGTGCCATAGAGATCCGCAAATTGGCTCAGTCAAAAAGCTCATCATATCGTAAAACTACGGAACATCGTCCCTCAGACATGTCGCATGCTCACCTGAGTATCACGTCACATTCAAGACTAAATCAGTCAAGTATCTTCAATCCACTTATGGTCTTCAATAGCGCATCTCCTAAAATTCACCATAAGCGTGACAATGTAATACCCATGTCACACTCTTCTAAAATCTGCACAAATATCTCAACCAAACTTCTCAACTCACCTCCTGTAATGTTCGTAGCGTAGCGCTCACAAAATATCAGCGTGTCGCTCTAATTCCAAATTATATAACGAAAAATTCACGAGTACGCGATCTGTAAATTCCAAATAATTACATAAATTAGACTTGTAACTAGTCAGTGAGAGCCTAAGCACCCCCAGCAGGATTCATTACTCACCACATGTCCTTAGCACTGTCCCTGTATACTGACGCCCGCGTGCATCTCAAGCGCCATTTTGGACCGGCTATTTACACAGTTTCCCCGTGGGCGCCATCTTTACCTAGTTCCTAATTTTGTAAGTACGTAAACAATTTAGAATGTTGGTCCTAAACAACATTCTCACTTCATTCATCATGTAAACCAATATTAAAGTCACAATCTCAACCATCAATTACTGTTCAAATGTATATAAATAAACTACTCGTCTTCCGTAGTCTCCCGATAATACGTGTTAGCCCATTCCAAGTCTCATCGTGTAGTTCTCTTACTGAACTACTAGAAAAACACTGTACATCATTCGTATCTAGCACAGATAAGTTCAGGGCTCAAAGCTTCTCAATATAATCAGACGAGTCATTAATGAAGTGAGCCAATATTACAATCACAATCTCGACCTTAACGTACTAACATAATGTATATCAAAAAACTACTCCACCTCCGTAATCTCCCGTGATTACGCGTTACTTCATTCCAAATCTCATTGTGTAGTTTTCTTGCTAAACTGATAGAAATCACAGTACATCAATAGAACCTGACACAGGTAAGTTCAAAGTTCACCATAGTAAACAGATTAAACAACCTAACGTGATCTGGTGGGTCAATTATCTTATAATATATGCTCTAGTCAAACTAATGATCCTCTTGCATTGTCACGCAAATTAAAGAAACCATTATAGATCCATATGATTATAAAATTGAACGTGAGGGCAACAATCCAACCAAATGCCTAAAATAACACCAACATATCCACGTCACCAATCACCATACCTCATCACTATTCAACAAGGTAATCATAACAATACATGTTACAGACCACATATAAATGGTCAGAAATCCCTAATTATCTCCATTGTAAGTTACTAACATACCCCAGTCAGTAGTGGTTATGTAAAAATGATAGTTAAGATTGGGAAGGTAATGCAGAAGGGAAAGAGTATAAAGAGAGAAAACATGGGCGGATAGAAGATTGGAGAGGAGTTAACTCCAATGAGCAGTAATATCGAAATCCTGTCTATTTACATCTATAGTTACAAAGGCACAGACAAATCCAAAATATTCAGCAAATTTACATTCTCATACTTTATATACATATGTCATAGACGACATAAACTTCCATATGCATATCTACTCATCATTTTACTTGCCAATAAGGTGTGGCACCAAGAGCTACTCACACTACGTAATCCAGAAGGAATAAGTAAAAAAAGAGCAAACAAAGTCAAAAGAAGAAGTAAAGGTGCACTAATATTAGTTAAGAGACAATAAGAAAAGAAAAAACAAGAGGATAAAGCAAGGAAACACAGGAGAGCAAGAAAAAAGGAAAATACAAGCAGAAACAAAATTAAATGAGACAACAAGAAAGAAAGTAAAACAAAGGGAAAAAAAACAGAAAGAAGAAAAGAAAGCACAGAAACACAAAAAGAAGTGAGAAAAGAGAAAAGATAAACGAAAGTGACAAGTAAGAAAAACAGAATAAAAGAAAGAGGTGCCACAGGCCAACAATGACTGAACAAGGGAGTGACAAACAGAGCACCCAGTACCGCAGACCACTTCCATTCAACCGATCTGAACCACAAGTAGGCATCAGATGGGAGCGATGGGTTAACAGACGCCAGGCAGTTGGATCTGTTTTTAAACCTCGTAGGTGACAAAGTAGACGACCTACTAGTGACATTCCCGGATGACCTAACAGCAACATATAAAGGGTTAATCAAGTGCCTCGCAGACAGATTTGATCCACAAAGAAACATTGACTTTGAGAGATACACCTTCGCAATTGCATTTCAGCACACAGACGAGTCCCTTGACGACTTTGCGACAAGACTGCGCAAATTGGTCACACACTGCGAATTTGACAAGTTCAACAACGAACAAGCAGTTCGCCCCTCACAGCTCCACAGGACGGTGTCACGTCGAGCTAGTGCTGGGCAGATCAAGCAGGACGAGGCTACCGCAGCTGGAAGCAACTGCAACGCCAGGGCAGAGCAGTATCACCATCAAAGGCCAAGAGGCCAAGGCAAAAATGAAGACATATGCAAGGAGACACCGTGGTGGTACGACAGCGGCAGCTGAGGAAATCGGACAGCCCACTGATCCACTGACGGTGACCGAGGTAAAAGGGCCCATGATAACAGCAGCAGCAGGACGCTACCACATCATGCAAAACAGGTCACACTTCAAGGAACTCAAGATCATGGATGAAGACGGAGGAGAGGTCGCAACAGGAGACCGAGGCGTGAGACAGGATTAGGACGCGCAGATGGACAAAGGAGAAACACGTCAAAGAAGAGAATGCAAAAGACCAAAGAGACTGATTGAAGAAATGTAATGAGGACGCATGTTCGTGTTCTCTCTCTCTCTCTCTCTCTCTCTCTCTCTCTCTCTCTCTCTCTCTCTCTCTCTCTCTCTCTCTCTCTCTCTCTCTCTCTCTCTCTCTCTCCCCCCCCCCCCCTCTCTCCCCCCCCCCCCCCCTGCCCCCCCCCCACTATTTGGCATCAACCATCTCTCAACAGGGGAGGAGATGTCGTGGCCTGGGCACAGGGCACTAGGACCCTGTACCCGAACTGGTGGGAGGGAGCAAGGAACAGGACACCACTTCCGGTCAAGTGGTGGGGGACGGGCAGAAAGCCAGGAACTGGGCATGAGGCAGGACGTATGTCATGTGTAGCTAGAAGGCTAATAAAGATACCTGACTGAATGAGAAGACTCCTGTCGTGCTTCGTCGATAAAGACACGACAGTGAATAGCGGAGTGGATTGGTAAAGTCAGCCTTTACCACCGCTTTAAAACAAATTAAATGTATGTGAGAGAGGGGCTATGGAGAGACAAGCAGCATTTGAAGAAATCTGAGGAGGAGTTCATTGGAGAGGCGTGCCAAAAAAGATTGTCACACCGGCCGCCACCAGCGCTAAAGCTGGCCCACATACACTCCTTTGTTCCTGATAAGTGATTTATAGGGTTTCTACCTTTTTTGTTCCCATAGTAACTTCGGCCTCCTGTAGTGACTGAAACCCACACTAAGAGTAAGAGGTGCACTCATACTTTAGCTTTAGTGTCTTTCCTGTGCCTGATGTTATCTAGTTAGACAACATTTTCGGAGTTCAGTGGTAACACAAGAGTTAGCCTCTGGTGTAGGAGCTTGGTTTCTGAGAGAAGAGATGGGCATTGAGGGCATTCAGATCCTTGGCCCGTTGTGTGGTACCAGCCCTTAACATATACTCTCAATTATAGTCTAGGGGGGGCTGATGCTAGGAATTTGGTTTTACAACTTTTACAGCTGAACCAACTTAATCACATATTATGATGACTTTTTGATCAGTGTTTCATAAATTAATTTGTAACTTTCTTTTCATAAAGCTCTAGCCTATTTTCTTTTGTATCACACAATGCTGTCAAATTGTTTTGATGCATTTGCTAGTTTGAAGTAAAACTAATGTGCATTTATGTAAATTCTATTTTGGTGCCAGTTCTGGAGTAGGATTCGTCTTCACATGTGCAATAAGTTGACTTGGCTGATTACATCATTCATGTTGTGGGAAGGAATGGCTACCATCTTGGAGGAGACAAGATTAAATTGTGTGCCACACAATCACTGCTTTTCCTCACAAACATGTGTCATTAATATCTCTCTTGGTGACAGAGACATGATGGGCATAACATCTTTTGAACAATACTTTTTTTACATGTTGCCTTTTCTCTGGCGTGTTACTCATCGCATATTGTTGTACTGGAGTGCAGCCTACCAATAGGTACAATGGTCAAAATAGTAACGCCAAGGAAAAGAGTAGTTGTAACATACTCTGTAAATTTATAGAAAGAATCAGCATTTTACCTCAGGAAAATCTCCTTTTTAAATTACCTAAGGGTAGGAATGCTATTGTGTTGTTGTAATCAATCAATCAGCATTTGTATCGCTGTTCAGCATTTGCGTTATTTACTGTCACTAAGAAAGGGAGGAAGTCAGAGTGCAATGTCTAATATAGCTTTAGAGCCTGTGAGGGCCTTTAGCAAGCAAGCAGGCCTTTAATGGCCGGTAGATCCCATTACGCAGGGCTCACGGTATTAGAACATTATGCCCCTAGAGGGCAGAATGTTCTAATTTCTAAAACAAAGGCCGCACGGAGCCCGAATAGGTTGAAATCCCCTCGGGCTCCGTGAGGCCTTTGCTAATTGTTCGAATGTTGATGCTCCGGTCTTCTACCGGCCATTAGAAGACCAGATCACTCTATTATTTTCTTTTTTTTTAAATTGTTTTTATTACAACCTCAAAAACATGGTAGTACAGACATTGTTCAAGTACATTTCCTGCTCACTTAATTCACGTTCCTTACATATTCATGCTTTTGGTAAATCATTACATCCCTTATTGTTTTCTCAGGTCCTCAACCTATCCTTCCTGCCTCTCCCGTCATTCCCCCTCTATCTCATCATCTGAGCTATCTCCATCAGAGTCTGTCAGCGATTCATAAATGTTCCCTCTGAAAACATTCCACGCCGCCCATATCTTATTCCATTTCTGTGGACACTTTCTGTATGCGTATACTGTACGTTCAGTGACCATCGTTAGCACCCTATTATTTTCAATGGAGTACTCAACTTTCTAAAGTTATAATATAGCCTTATAGCCCGCCGTAGCGAGATATACCGGCTAATAAAGGCCCGCTTTAGCGTTAGCCTCTTCCGCTAGTCCGACGGCCCCCGGCCCTCTGACATCACAGTGGGTGCGTGCAGAGGACGGCCGGGGCTGTCCGAACCACGCACGCGTCAAATTCCTCAGCACCGCGGGGGAATTCCGGCCGCAGCGAAGCGGTTAAAGGCTCGAGCCGAAGGGCAATAAGGCTATTACAACATTCTGCCACTAGAGGGCAGAATGTTGTAACAAATAAAACAAAGGCTTCTCGAAGCCCTAAGGGATTTAAATCCCCTCAAGCTACGAGAGGCCTTTGTGAAAACATTGGAATGTTGCTTTGCGGGCCTTTACTGGCCCGGAGAAGCACGGAGCACTCCATTGTCTTCAATGGAGTGCTCCCCATTCCAAAGTTCTAATGTTAATTGGTGTATGTGGAAGATGGCTGAGAAGTTACAAGACAGGAGTAGAGTAGGCCATTGATCCAAAGTTGCAATGATGGAGAACACATTTAAGTTGATCGCGTGTTTAAGAAAAACTTTCAGGGTTTGGGAGGCGGGGCAGAGGTTGACACAGTGTTTAAAGCATGTTCGTGTAGGAGCTATCAGGGTGATAATTGTTGTTTTGAACAAGTAGTGATATCTACAGCAGAACGAAGGTGAGTACTAAAGTCAAAGAGTAATATACAAAGATAGGGTCAAGAAGTTAGATGAAAGGAAGCAAGATTTTTATAATAAGTCGGAAATAGGAAGTTGAGTATCTTGTCATTCCTATTTCCATGCACACTGCATTTGTTTACTAAAGAGGTGGCGTTGTATCAAAGTTTTCATTGATACAGTGCCAAGGATGGAAGTCATTGTGCAGGGAAATGGCAACAACAGAGGTCAATGTGGGTGGCATCTATTGCGAACAACTGATTCTTAATTTGTAAAAGAATAAGTGCCAGGGCCAAAGGTTTCTTCTCAGAAGTTTGGAGCTGGTGCTGTTGAAAGTGGATGTGCCAAACACTAAGGCTGTGTAGTCTTGATTCCACCTCACATGTCTGAAATCCATCACAGGGATTCTCTGACCCTTTATCCTATTGTTGCACTTTCCTTTTCACCCCTGCAGTCCCCCTTTGTCATGTTTTTTCAATCTTTCTCTTCATCCTTAATCCCCCCTTTATTGTTTTTCTTCTCTTGATGTTGATCAAACTCTGATGAGGAAAGATAAGTGCCAGTCCCAAACAATAGGTTCCACACGTAACCACCGGCTCAAATTAAGCACTGGAAATGTTGTTCTCAAGCTTTTTTAATTTGACTAAAATAGTTCAGACACTTTTTTTATCGAAAAGCAACCATTCTTCACTGTTGAAGCAAGCCCGTTGATTGCCTCAAGCTTGAAAGGAAGTGGGGGGTGGGGGTGGGGGGGGGGGGGTGGGGGTAGGGGCTCCTTTTCAAAAACAGCAAAAACAGAAATAAGCTTTCTTAAGGGTGTCTGGCTGCTAAATGAAAGAAATTTAAGTGTGTGCAATTGGTTAGACAACATATCATAAGACTGCTCTGTGACCATTATTTTTTTAAGAAGTTCTGTTATATATATATATATATATATATTCACGCTCCAAGGTTGTCCACCTTATGAGTAGCACGCGAGCAGCAGCTTTATTTATGTGTAGGTGAGGACGGGGATCCGCTCGTAGACGCCGCTCCGTAATGGATCTGCCCGACGCGTTTCGAAGCTCCATCTGCTTCTCTTCAGGGGCTTTAACGGAAGCGGTGTGCGCACCCGTTACACTTCTCCAATTTCATATAACTCACCCGCCAATGGGAGGCTCCAATGAGACTTCTGGGAAGTGTAGTGCGGAAAGCACACAATCAAGTCCTGTATGGACTCCACGAGTGGGCCCGTCCTCGATCCCATGTACGGCTGCTACTTCACTGCCGTGACCCCCACGTTAACGGGGTGGTGCATACTCTGCGGCTGGACTGCCGCATATAGATTCACGCTCCAAGGTTGTCCACCTTATGAGTAGCACGCGAGCAGCAGCTTTATTTATGTGTAGGTGAGGACGGGGATCCGCTCGTAGACGCCGCTCCGTAATGGATCTGCCCGACGCGTTTCGAAGCTCCATCTGCTTCTCTTCAGGGGCTTTAACGGAAGCGGTGTGCGCACCCGTTACACTTCTCCAATTTCATATAACTCACCCGCCAATGGGAGGCTCCAATGAGACTTCTGGGAAGTGTAGTGCGGAAAGCACACAATCAAGTCCTGTATGGACTCCACGAGTGGGCCCGTCCTCGATCCCATGTACGGCTGCTACTTCACTGCCGTGACCCCCACGTTAACGGGGTGGTGCATACTCTGCGGCTGGACTGCCGCATATAGATTCACGCTCCAAGGTTGTCCACCTTATGAGTAGCACGCGAGCAGCAGCTTTATTTATGTGTAGGTGAGGACGGGGATCCGCTCGTAGACGCCGCTCCGTAATGGATCTGCCCGACGCGTTTCGAAGCTCCATCTGCTTCTCTTCAGGGGCTTTAACGGAAGCGGTGTGCGCACCCGTTACACTTCTCCAATTTCATATAACTCACCCGCCAATGGGAGGCTCCAATGAGACTTCTGGGAAGTGTAGTGCGGAAAGCACACAATCAAGTCCTGTATGGACTCCACGAGTGGGCCCGTCCTCGATCCCATGTACGGCTGCTACTTCACTGCCGTGACCCCCACGTTAACGGGGTGGTGCATACTCTGCGGCTGGACTGCCGCATATAGATTCAGGCTCCAAGGTTGTCCACCTTATGAGTAGCACGCGAGCAGCAGCTTTATTTATGTGTAGGTGAGGACGGGGATCCGCTCGTAGACGCCGCTCCGTAATGGATCTGCCCGACGCGTTTCGAAGCTCCATCTGCTTCTCTTCAGGGGCTTTAACGGAAGCGGTGTGTGCACCCGTTACACTTCTCCAATTTCATATAACTCACCCGCCAATGGGAGGCTCCAATGAGACTTCTGGGAAGTGTAGTGCGGAAAGCACACAATCAAGTCCTGTATGGACTCCACGAGTGGGCCCGTCCTCGATCCCATGTACGGCTGCTACTTCACTGCCGTGACCCCCACGTTAACGGGGTGGTGCATACTCTGCGGCTGGACTGCCGCATATAGATTCACGCTCCAAGGTTGTCCACCTTATGAGTAGCACGCGAGCAGCAGCTTTATTTATGTGTAGGTGAGGACGGGGATCCGCTCGTAGACGCCGCTCCGTAATGGATCTGCCCGACGCGTTTCGAAGCTCCATCTGCTTCTCTTCAGGGGCTTTAACGGAAGCGGTGTGCGCACCCGTTACACTTCTCCAATTTCATATAACTCACCCGCCAATGGGAGGCTCCAATGAGACTTCTGGGAAGTGTAGTGCGGAAAGCACACAATCAAGTCCTGTATGGACTCCACGAGTGGGCCCGTCCTCGATCCCATGTACGGCTGCTACTTCACTGCCGTGACCCCCACGTTAACGGGGTGGTGCATACTCTGCGGCTGGACTGCCGCATATAGATTCACGCTCCAAGGTTGTCCACCTTATGAGTAGCACGCGAGCAGCAGCTTTATTTATGTGTAGGTGAGGACGGGGATCCGCTCGTAGACGCCGCTCCGTAATGGATCTGCCCGACGCGTTTCGAAGCTCCATCTGCTTCTCTTCAGGGGCTTTAACGGAAGCGGTGTGCGCACCCGTTACACTTCTCCAATTTCATATAACTCACCCGCCAATGGGAGGCTCCAATGAGACTTCTGGGAAGTGTAGTGCGGAAAGCACACAATCAAGTCCTGTATGGACTCCACGAGTGGGCCCGTCCTCGATCCCATGTACGGCTGCTACTTCACTGCCGTGACCCCCACTTTAACGGGGTGGTGCATACTCTGCGGCTGGACTGCCGCATATAGATTCACGCTCCAAGGTTGTCCACCTTATGAGTAGCACGCGAGCAGCAGCTTTATTTATGTGTAGGTGAGGACGGGGATCCGCTCGTAGACGCCGCTCCGTAATGGATCTGCCCGACGCGTTTCGAAGCTCCATCTGCTTCTCTTCAGGGGCTTTAACGGAAGCGGTGTGCGCACCCGTTACACTTCTCCAATTTCATATAACTCACCCGCCAATGGGAGGCTCCAATGAGACTTCTGGGAAGTGTAGTGCGGAAAGCACACAATCAAGTCCTGTATGGACTCCACGAGTGGGCCCGTCCTCGATCCCATGTACGGCTGCTACTTCACTGCCGTGACCCCCACGTTAACGGGGTGGTGCATACTCTGCGGCTGGACTGCCGCATATAGATTCACGCTCCAAGGTTGTCCACCTTATGAGTAGCACGCGAGCAGCAGCTTTATTTATGTGTAGGTGAGGACGGGGATCCGCTCGTAGACGCCGCTCCGTAATGGATCTGCCCGACGCGTTTCGAAGCTCCATCTGCTTCTCTTCAGGGGCTTTAACGGAAGCGGTGTGCGCACCCGTTACACTTCTCCAATTTCATATAACTCACCCGCCAATGGGAGGCTCCAATGAGACTTCTGGGAAGTGTAGTTCGGTTAAAGCCCCTGAAGAGAAGCGGATGGAGCTTCGAAACGCGTCGGGCAGATCCATTACGGAGCGGCGTCTACGAGCGGATCCCCGTCCTCACCTACACATAAATAAAGCTGCTGCTCGCGTGCTACTCATAAGGTGGACAACCTTGGAGCGTGAATCTATATGCGGCAGTCCAGCCGCAGAGTATGCACCACCCCGTTAACGTGGGGGTCACGGCAGTGAATTAGCAGCCGTACATGGGATCGAGGACGGGCCCACTCATGGAGTCCATACCGGACTTGATTGTGTGCTTTCCGCACTACACTTCCCAGAACTCTCATTGGAGCCTCCCATTGGCGGATGAGTTATATGAAATTGGAGAAGTGTAACGGGTGCGCACACCGCTTCCGTTAAAGCCCCTGAAGAGAAGCAGATGGAGCTTCGAAACGCGTCGGGCAGATCCATTACGGAGCGGCGTCTACGAGCGGATCCCTGTCCTCACCTACACATAAATAAAGCTGCTGCTCGCGTGCTACTCATAAGGTGGACAACCTTGGAGCGTGAATCTATATGCGGCAGTCCAGCCGCAGAGTATGCACCACCCCGTTAACGTGGGGGTCACGGCAGTGAAGTAGCAGCCGTACATGGGATCGAGGACGGGCCCACTCGTGGAGTCCATACCGGACTTGATTGTGTGCTTTCCGCACTACACTTCCAAGAAGTCTCATTGGAGCCTCCCATTGGCGGGTGAGTTATATGAAATTGGAGAAGTGTAACGGGTGCGCACACCGCTTCCGTTAAAGCCCCTGAAGAGAAGCGGATGGAGCTTCGAAACGCGTCGGGCAGATCCATTACGGAGCGGCGTCTACGAGCGGATCCCCGTCCTCACCTACACATAAATAAAGCTGCTGCTCGCGTGCTACTCATAAGGTGGACAACCTTGGAGCGTGAATCTATATGCGGCAGTCCAGCCGCAGAGTATGCACCACCCCGTTAACGTGGGGGTCACGGCAGTGAAGTAGCAGCCGTACATGGGATCGAGGACGGGCCCACTCGTGGAGTCCATACCGGACTTGATTGTGTGCTTTCCGCACTACACTTCCCAGAAGTCTCATTGGAGCCTCCCATTGGCGGGTGAGTTATATGAAATTGGAGAAGTGTAACGGGTGCGCACACCGCTTCCGTTAAAGCCCCTGAAGAGAAGCGGATGGAGCTTCGAAACGCGTCGGGCAGATCCATTACGGAGCGGCGTCTACGAGCGGATCCCCGTCCTCACCTACACATAAATAAAGCTGCTGCTCGCGTGCTACTCATAAGGTGGACAACCTTGGAGCGTGAATATATATATATATATATATATATATATATATATATATATATATATATATATATATATATTCACTGAAAAAACCATAGGTTTCACACCAGTTATAGTTAGCTGGAAATTTTACTCGCATAAAACCACTGAAATTCCCACGTTATAGTTAGTTGGACTCACTATAACTTGCACGTGCAATGCACTGCTGATGACGTCACATATTACATCACTCATGACATGGTCAATGACATCACTCATGACATCACTGATGACACCATCCAGTGAATGTGTGTCTTTCTGAAAAATAAATATGTGTTATATATGTATATGTAAAAGTTGATGGAAGAATAAATGTTTAAATAAGTGTTTACATGGATGTTTTTTATTTTTTAAATTGATTGGTTAACTGGTTTATTAAGTGTATCTTAGTGAATACATATATTAGAGAGTAATGTTTAAATATTTAAATATATGTATTAGTGTTTCACTTTGTGTATAAGTGGCTGCATGGGTTGGTGAGTAGCTACATGTGTATGTATATGGGTTATTAGATGTTTTTCTTAGTATCAGTATGAGTGTTTGTATGGTTTGGTGGGGGTATTACTTAGCACATACATGCATGAATGACTGACTCTCTCTTTGTATGTGTTTTGAAGACAGCATTAGCAGTGTAAGAAGACGTTTCAGGCTTCACACGGGCAGGACAGCATGTCATCCTGTCCCCGCTTCCAGACACACGGAGGTTAAGACGGTTGGAGACAGGAGGGAACGGTTTGCTCTACGACGGCAGGATATGAAGACTTGGACAAATTACAGCGTTTCCCAACCCCCACGCAACCGCTACCAGAAAATGACTAAATGAACTGCATTCTGGGTTTGGTAGTCGCGGCTTACCATGCGACCACGAAACGGACAATTGCGATAGGCATTGGAGCCTGAAGGGGCGGGGAGAGGCTGGACTATAAGGAGGGGCGTGATATTTGGATCAGAAAAACCCACCTGGAGCAGCTACACCCGTGGCGCTGACGAAGGCTAATCTAAAGCCGAAATGCATTCGCACTACAGCGGGTGTCACAAGAAACCATTACCTGCCTAAATGGATTAAATGCAGTTTCCACCTGTTCTCCTGCTGTTGGCCTCTTCACTCTCGTCGTTGGAGGGGGTGATGGAACGTATATATATATATATATATATATATATATATATATATATATATATATATATATATATATATTCACTGAAAAAACCATAGGTTTCACACCAGTTATAGTTAGCTGGAAATTTTACTCGCATAAAACCATTGAAATTCCCACGTTATAGTTAGTTGGACTCACTATAACTTGCGCGTGCAATGCACTGCTGATGACGTCACATATTACATCACTCATGACATGGTCAATGACATCACTCATGACATCACTGATGACACCATCCAGTGAATGTGTGTCTTTCTGAAAAATAAATATGTGTTATATATGTATATGTAAAAGTTGATGGAAGAATAAATGTTTAAATAAGTGTTTACATGGATGTTTTTCAATTTTTTTAATTGATTGGTTAACTGGTTTATTAAGTGTATCTTAGTGAATACATATATTAGAGAGTAATGTTTAAATATTTAAATATATGTATTAGTGTTTCACTTTGTGTATAAGTGGCTGCATGGGTTGGTGAGTAGCTACATGTGTAAGTATATGGGTTATTAGATGTTTTTCTTAGTATCAGTATGAGTGTTTGTATGGTTTGGTGGGGGTATTACTTAGCACATACATGCATGAATGACTGACTCTCTCTTTGTATGTGTTTTGAAGACAGCATATGTGCAGGACTGTATGGGTGGATAAGTGTGTATATGTGTGTGTTAGTGAGTGAATGACTGTCTCACTAGTGTCTTTATCAGTAACTACATATGTTTTAATCTAGTATATGTGAATATTGATGTATATAAGTGAGTATATGTGAGAGTGAGGGATTGTAAGAGTTCCTGTTTAAATTAGTATGTGTTTCTATAAGTGATTGTTTAAAAGAGTCAGTATGTGTAAGTTCCTTAGAAGTAAAGTGGTAGTGGTTGTATAGCTGTATATGCAAATAAATGGATGTTCAATAGTTTATTTACATGTGTGAGTATGTGTGAGAGTATCTTTTGGATGACTGTCGGTGTGTAAGAGGATGTATAGGTGTATCACTACATATGATGAGTGAGTATATGTATGAGCGACTATATAGAACTGTTGGTGAATGAGTGGATGTGTATATAGATGGTGCAATTATTGAATTGGTTGTTGTAACTGGTATGGGTATCTCCATTTTTTTGAAAATTTATAGTTTCTATTTTTGAATATGTGTTTCAAGGGTTACATTACAGTGAAAGGAGGTCTGTCACTCTGTCACAAGGATGGTGTCATCAGTGATGTCATGAGTGATGTCACTGACCATGTCATGAGTGATGTAATATGTGACGTCATCAGCAGTGCATTCCACGCGCAAGTTATAGTGAGTCCAACTAACTACAACGTGGGAATTTCAATGGTTTTATGCGAGTAAAATTTCCAGCTAACTATAACTTTTTTTTTTTTTTTTTTGAAAACTTTATTTTTGTTGCAGATTTATGTCACAAACAATAAGACAAAGATGCCGACAGTGCTATCCGTATGCATTACAGGTGTCAAACCAATGATTGAATATCACACAGCCCATCAGCCCACATCCCGAAGGCCGGGCGGCAGTAGGTGGTAACACGTCATAGCAAATAGAGAACACAACAATGCATCTGTACGGCAGAGTAATTCGTTCTGCTTTTGTCTCCTACTACATTTAGATTAACCCCCAACTCCCCGAAGGAACCCCCCCCCCAAAAAAACTGGCATCTAACGGGAATTAACCCAAGCGTGTACAGTTCGTTCACCTCAGTGTGACTCTCCTAGGGGCCGAAGAGACAGCAACGATTGTCCAAAGGAATAAGAAGAACTCTCTCCTGAGACAAAACACAGTATCAGCAGGAGTAAGCATATACGTGCGTGCTGGGCCAGGCCCTACTCCAAATTAGTACCCTCCCTCCCCCTCCCCACCACCCTCACTCTCTGATCCCGAGCCCTCAGGGGTGAACAACTCCGCACTCGTGCCCTCCGAGTCCTCAGCAGTCGCTCCTACCACACGCATCATTCTCCACGCAAGCAGGTCATCTTGTAGCCTCTCATCCCTGCGCACCTGTTGCATGAAAGTTTCCTCCGCTAGGGTCCACTCACCCACATCTCTAAGCCACTGCGACACCTCCGGAGCCCTCCGTCCCATCCACGTAATCGCCACCCTCCTCCTTGCCAGCACCAACAGCAGCTGTAACATCTTATAGGACAGGTTACGTTTCCTTGGTTTGGGGACCAAGGCTAACAAACAATGTAAGGGAGTCAGCTCCAGCCGGAGCCCGGTAATCGTACGTATGCGCTCCACCACCGACCGCCAGAATGTCTTGACCAACGGGCAGTCCCAGGCCAGATGGAGAAAGGCCGCTCCCGCCACCCCACATCTAGGACAAGCGTCACTTTTTTCCTCGGAAATACGGTTCAGGGTAACCGGCGTCACATATGTGCGGTGCATAAAATTAAAGTGGATCAATTTAAACCTCTCGTTACACGACACCTTTCGTGTGAGGGCGCCTATGCGTTTGCGCTGTCCCGGTTCCAAGTCCAGTCCCAGGTCAGATTCCCACGCTGCCCAGGCCGGAGGGATCGGCTGAGTGGAGTCCTGCCTCATAGCCGAGTACAATAGCGTTATCAACCTCCTACCCCTACCGCAGGAGAGAATAACATTGAGGGCATGGGACATCGGGGGTGCCTCAGGAAATTGAGGCCAGGTTTCCCGCGCCATGTCGCGAAGGCCCCCATATTGTAGGTACTGGCCCCCGCTGAGCCCGAACGTCTCCGTTGCCCGCTCAATAGATAGAAACGTGTCATCCGGGTAAAGGTCAGCCAGTAGCTCACAACCGCCGGCTCTCCACTCCTGAAACGGCATATGTTCCTCCATGGCCACCACCGGGGCCAGAATCCATAACGGCAGTTCCCTATGGAATGGGGCCCTGCGTAGGATTTTCTCCACGAAGCGCTGCCAGATAGCCGCCGTGTGTCGCACTATGAATGGCAGTGCCTCATCCGCACCTCTCCCGCGCAGAAGAGCCAATTGTACCGCCCTCTCGTCCGCTCTACCCGCCAGGAGCCGTAGTTCCCAGTTGTCCGAGTCCGCGAACCATCTGGCAGCCGGCAATAACTGGGCTGCGTAGTAATATAAGTCAAACCTTGGCGCCTCCAGTCCCCCTTCATCCCAGCTCCGTACAACCGTGTGCAGGGCAACCCTACTACGCTTGCCCGCCCAAAGTAAAGACGTGAGGAGTGTATTAAGGGTGCGAAATATCCGCTGAGGAAGTGGGCACAGAGAGTTTTGCAAGGTGTACAGCACCCTTGGTAACATCACCATTTTGGCCACCGCCAGGCGTCCCATCAAAGAGAGAGGCAGCGTGTTCCAAAAGGACACAGACTTTTGCAGAGATGTAATCACCCGATCCGCATTCCGGGCCAGTAACTGCTCATCCGACAGTGCCACTTGAACCCCTAGATAGCGGAAGGCCTCCAGTTCCCAGCGCAGTCCCAGGTCCGGCAAGTCCCCAAGCCTGGCCGCGCCGTATCCCGCAAGGGGGAAGATCAGGGACTTGCCAGCGTTAATACGCAGGCCCGAGGCTGACCCGAATCAGTCCAGCAGTCGTAGCAAGACCGGCAGCGACTCCCGCGGAGAGGTTAAATAAAACAGAGCATCGTCTGCATACAAGGAAACCGTGTGCACCGTGTTCCCTACTTTGATCCCCCATTGGGACATCGTGGCCCGGACCTCAACAGCTAGTGGCTCAATCGCCAGGGCAAACAGGAGCGGTGAGAGGGGACACCCTTGACGAGTGCCCCTCCCCAATGCCCAGTCCGCGGAACGTGCGGTCCCAAGTTTAACCCGGGCTCGAGGCGCTCGGTACAGAATTTGGACCCACCTGCAAAACACGGGTCCCAGTCCGGCCCGTCGGAGCACCTCAAGCAGGTACTCCCAGCTAACAGTGTCGAACGCCTTGGCTAAGTCAATCGAGACCAGGACTCGGGGATCCTCCCCGCCGCGCACCTCATGTAGGATGTGGTTCAACCGTCGTAAGTTCATTGCGGTGTTGCGGCCCGGGATGAACCCACACTGGTCCTGGTGTACTAGGTGGGCCATAAGCGGTGCCAAGCGCGCGGCCAACAGTTTGGTCAGGACCTTCACGTCCGTGTTAATCATCGTTATAGGGCGGAAGGCCGCGGGATCACAACCATCACCGCCCGGCTTCAGGAGCATGCAGATTTCCCCTTGATACATCGTGGGCGGGAGGAATCCGTCATCCAGTGCCCTCAGGAAGACCTGGAGGAGGAGGGGGCCGAGCATATCCCCAAACGTGTGGTAGAATTCGGAAGGGAACCCATCACTCCCCGGGGATCTAGCCCGTGGCAGACCAGCCATTGCCACTCGTATTTCGTGAAGCGTCAGCGTCCCACCCAACTCCTCTGTCTCCTCTCTCGAGAGGGCCTGAAGGGTCAGTCCCTGGAGGTAAGGCCGATACGAAGCGTCCGTGACCAGGGGATCCGCCCGATACACCTGCTGCAGGTGGGTCTGGAGGACATGGAGGATATTCGACTCCGAATGCACCGTAACCCCATCGGAGCCCCTCAGGGCAACTATACGTGCCGGGGCCGTTTCTCTCCTCAAAATCCAGGCCAACAGTCGGCCGGACTTGTCCCCCTCTCGGTGTAGACGCTGTCTAAATTGACCCAGGGTGAACTTATCTAGGCGGGTAAGTATATCGTGTACGCGTTCCCGGGCCTCGCGCTCCGCCGCCAATTCTGGTTCCCCAGGGTCTGGTGAGGCTTGGCTGATCAGCAGGGTGTCTTCTGCCGTCTGCAATTCACGAGCCAGTTGTTTCCTGACCCCATAAGTAAGCCCCATACATTCACCCCGTATCACAGCTTTCAGAGCGTCCCATTTCGTCGAGAGGGGTATGCCGTCCCCATTCCAGTTCAGATCAACGTAGTTCGTTAGGGCCGTCTGCACCTGATCCCTACCCACCGGGTCCTGTAAAAGGTCCATGGGCATTCGCCACGTGCGGGGGCAACAAGGCCGGTCCACCTCCTGCATGGCGCACTGCACCGGGGAGTGGTCGGACAGGAATCGGGCCAGATGTGTAATCGTCAATGAAAACGACGCATCCATGTTCGCTGCCAGGACCCTGTCCAGTCTGCTATGGGTGTTGTGCGTAGGTGTATAACAGGTGTACAGTTTCTGAGAGGGGTGACCCAGGCGCCATATATCCTCCGCCCCCAGATTAAACATCACCTCTCGCAGCCCTGCCGTCATGCGAGGTTTCGTTCCTGCACGGGGAGGGTATCTATCTAGGACAGGATCCAAAACACAGTTAAAATCCCCAAACCATAAAAGGGGGCTGTCCAAATCCGACACCAGGACCTCCTGAACCTGTGAATAAAAGGCTGCGTCATCTACATTGGGCGCGTATGAATTGAGCAGTGTAAGGTCCCTCCCATTCAGCTTCACTTTCAGCAGCAGGTACCTGCCCTCAATGTCCGCCTCCGCATACTGCACCGCAAGGGGGATCCCGGGGGCCACCCAGATCAATACCCCCCGCGCATATGTGGAAAAGGAGGAATGAAACAGCTGCCCCCGCCACTTTTTTGCCAGTTTCTGCGCACCCTCCTCATTCAGATGCGTTTCTTGCAAACATGCGATAGAGATGCCATGTCTCCGGAGGAAAGACAGGACTCTGTGTCGTTTGGTGCAGGTTCCCAACCCACGCACGTTCCATGTTAGGAATTTGTACCCCATAATCCCTGTGATCGCCCAGCCGGGCCATGCAATCTACTGTCAACACACCACCTCCTAGGGGTCCGAACGGTGATACACATGATGCCTACAACATAGTAATTCAAAAACTCCCCCCCCTCCCACCAATCTCCCTGTTGCATAACTGTTAAAGAACATATCCCCCCACCCCCACCCACGAGCAGGATGACAGCAACAAACCAACAAGTCACCCCGCCCTTCCCCTGCTGGTGCCAGGACGTACACAGCCACCCCACACACCCCATACTACCCATCACACCCCCACACTACCACAAAAACTCCAGCCACCCCCCCCCCCCCCCAGCCCCCCGTACGACCCCGTGCATACTAAAGATACATCTGGCTCCGCAAAAACTTCCTCAAACAAGAAGGACCTAGAGCCCACACCCGCACCCCCAACCCCCGACTATACACCAGCCCCCACCCAACAACGGACGGCTCCCCACCCCACCCCACAATGCGGAGGCTGGTGGTTCTGGGCACAATAACAGTCAATATACAACTATACCGTAGTCCCCCTCTAGGAGTTACTCCAGCCAATCAGGCACATCATGCACAGTCCCCATATCACCTCATGAGGGGCCCTTCACCCCCGGCGCATCAGCTCCACCAGTTTCCGGGACCACCAATTCCGAAGGCGTCGTGCCCTGCTCCGAAGTCTGTAGCGTATCCGGGACCAGGACGTCACCCGGCTCCGGCTGGCTCGGGGTCCCCGACTCGGCCCCCAGGAGCATAGGTTCCAGGAGCATGCCACCATCCGCCCCAACCGTGATCCTAGGTCCTTCGGTACTCTCCGTCTACTCCGTTGCCTCCGCCGAGGGCGACTACCCCACATCTCCTTAGGGCCACCCCGTTCTCCCGGTGGCACGCCATCTCCCCTGACCTCCAGCCATTCCCACACCTCCTCCGGGGATTCAAAGAAGTGCGCCTTGCCCTGTGCGAGCACTTTAAGTTTGGCGGGGTAGAGCAGCATGTATTGCAACTGCATCGCACGGAGCTTCTGCTTGACCCCAAGAAAGGATTTTCTCTGTTCCTGAACCAGGTGCGTGTAGTCTGGGTATATAGAGATCCGTTTGTTCTCAATGGTCAGATCCGGTGTTTCCCTCGCAGCTCGCAGGATGCAGTCACGATCACGGTAGTTCAATATTTTAGCTATCAGCGCTCTTGGGGGGTCCCCCGGACGCGGCGGGGGGACTAGCGCCCGGTGCGCCCGCTCGATGACAAATACCTCCGAGAGACCCTGAGGACACAGCTTCGTTCTGATCCATGTTTCCAGGAAGCGTTCGGGGTTACCAGCCTCCATCCGTTCCGGGACCCCTAGGACTCTTATGTTGCTGCGGCGGGCCCTCCCTTCCGCATCCTCCGCCCTCCGTTCCAGGGCGCTCGTCGTCGCCGTAAGGTGCGTGACCGTCTTTCTGAGGGAGGCCACTTCCCCCTGCAGCTGCTCAATGTTACCCTCGGCATTCGTGACCTTGTCCGCCACCTTCCGGAGGTCCGTTCGCAATAGATTGACGTCTATCGAGACGGTCTCAATCTGCCTCTCCAGTGCTGAGTGGGAGCCCTTTATCGCCTGCAGCAGCTCTGCGCGGGAGGGTTCACCTGGGTTCTCCGGTTCCTCATCTTGGCCCGTTTGGCGCGTGATCCTCTGGGACGGCAGCCTCTGCGTGGTGTACTGAGTGATCGTGTTGGGTTGCGTCGTGCGGGGCATCCGGTCCTTGCCCATCTCCAGGGTGCTCCCAACGGAGGGCCGGCTCGTCTATGAGACAACAGCTGACTGAAGCACACCGTTCCCCAATCGGCAGTCTGTGCCGGGGGGAGCCTTATCGCTAGACTCACTCCCTCGCAGAGGAAGGCTGGCCCTCCGCCGCCGTCACCCCACAGGCCCAGGACTGCCACAGGGTATGCAAGACATAGGCAGGGGACTCCGCAGGCCTGGGGGGCAGACAGGATCCACCGCAGTTCGAGCCCGGTGGGACCAAGAGCCCCCACCAGCGGTACCTGCAGGCTACAGCCGGATGGACACACAGCCTCCCCACTCGTGCAGCCGGTCTCCAAAGGTAACAAGCCGATGTCCAGGAGCAGTAGATGAGCCCACAGGACCAGGGCCCCCAGGGGGCCAGCGGCAGGTCTCACTCCCCCCTGTAACACCGTGTGCAGGCAGGCGGGGGGGGCGGGGGGGCAACAGGTGTCGGCTCCCTGTCCCTGGTTAAGGGTCCAAAGACCAGTTCCACATTGTCTGGGCCCTCCACACCACCACGTTGTGCCCCAAACTCACCGCCTCCTAAATCGTCTGCAGGGAAGGAGGCCCTCACTCCGCCCCAGGCCCTGCAAGGATCGCCGGCGTCCGTCTCCTTCTCCCGGAGAGTAGTCCCCAAGATGGCGGGACTGTGGGGGAGGGGCACGGTCACTCCACACGCGCTCCCGCTGTACCCCCGCTGCAGTTGGGCCGCACCGTACCTGCGCGGACCTCCTGTGACCTCGCTCAAAGAGCCCGCCTCCGGAGCGTCCCCGCGGCCGAGGTGCCCCCTCACCGGACTCCGGAGCGCGAGCCAGGAACTGTCGGGACCGCCGCTCCCCGCCGCCGCTCACAGGATCTCCGGCCTCCGCCCGCAATGATCAGGGCAAGTGCTCGAGCCAGCAAGGCTCCCGCCAGACACTCCGGTCCTCTCCGCCGAACTGGGGCTCCACAGGGTCAGGCTTCTCACGGGCGCCCAGGCCCAGACCACGGTCTCGCGTAGGCGAGGCGGCCGACACCTGGCCACCAGCACCCGTGTCCGGCGGCGCCAACGCTCTCCTCCGGCCGCGGCTCGGACAGTCGGGTCCCCCCGCCTTCAGCAGGGCAGTCTGGCCGCGGTCGCGGCAATCGGAGCCCAGACAGGATAATCAGAAAGGATTTAGGGGTCCGTCGGACGGGAGCTGGTGAAGCTCACGTCCTGTCGGCCATGCTGCTTGGCCACGCCCCCCCCAGCTAACTATAACTGGTGTGAAACCTATGGTTTTTTCAGTGAATTTAATAGGTTTTTTAAAATGCTAATTCCTAACTATAACTGGTGTGAAACCTATGTTTTTTTCAGTGAATTTCATAGGTTTTTTAATAGCTAATTCCTATTTTATAATGAATCCTATATTGTATATTTATGTAATACTATTTTTTATATATATATTTATTTTTTTGCCCTGGAGCGCACCGGTAAGCGCAGTCTTGTGGCGCGCCCTGGTGCGCGTACCGGTGAGCGTCCCGTTAGCGCTATTGACGCAAACGAAAACATCATCGTGACGTATCGCGTAGCCGCGAGATGACCACAGCGTAAGCGCACCCGAGAGCGCCTACGTTCGCGCCGTATGAGCGCCCCCGGAAGCGCCTACGTTCGCGCAATGTGAGCGCCCCCGGAAGCGCTCCGGTGCGTGCAGCGTAAGCGCGTCAAGTCATGTGACCTTAAAATAACTCTTTTCATTGGTTCCTAACAGTTTTTTTAACAAAGAATGAAATCCCCACCCATTTCCTTCACTTCTTCTTTCACTTTTGTGACTGCAAGACCTGCCTTTTTTCTGTCGGATCTTTGTGGGAATAAAATCTTGGATTATCATGGCTGCCAGACCATTCAGCAGTGAAGATGACTCCAATGAATTTCTTGATGAAGAGGCTCCTCAGCCGAAAATAAAAGAACACTTTATTTGGAAGTTTTTTTCTATTCCTGATGACCAGAAGAAAGTAAATGCTCCAAAAGTGGAGTGCAGGATTTGTCACACTGTCCTGTCACGGGGTGACCCCACTAAGAAATATTCATTTGGTAACTCTACAATGATTCGCCATGTGGAGAGGAGGCACCCCCAGAATTTTGCCCGGGAAAGTGTCAGGGCTCTGGCACGAGAGGCTCCCAGTGATGGGGCCTCTACTTCAACCGGAGGACAAACTGCATCAGGGAGGGAGCAATCACAAGAGCAGATTCCCAACATCCAGCATGCTTTTAATAAAGGCGTTATTAAATGCAGATATTGCGATAAGTTACTTTGCTATGGGAAACAAAGTGTTCTGCTCATTGTTCGAGCATTGGATAACCATCGCTGCCGTTACCAGCCCTAATTTTGTTTTGTTTTTTTGCTCCTGTTGAGCAGTTTCCCATTCCCTGTTTTTGTTCTAATAAAAGAAAAAAAGAAGAAAAAAAAAAGTTCTTTTCAGAACTACCTCCAATTCTCATCAAAGAGCTGTGTTCTTAAAAAAATGAAAAAGAGTAAGTGAAGTGGAGTGCATTGATAAACGAGAAGAAAATGAGTGAGAAAGCACAGAAAGGGACAAGAGGAGAAGGGAAGTGAAGTAGGGGGACTGAAAGAAGGTGAGTGTCTGACCTCACCTCATCTGCACCCTGTTACCATCAATTATACCCAATACATTGAGGCCGGTCCAGGGGGCACAGAGGAGGTGAGTCTTGTCCAAGGGTCAGAGGAGGTGAGTCCTCTCCACTGCACTCATGGACACAGGCCTCACCTCCTTTGCACCCCTGGACATACCTCACCTCATCTGCACAATCTACTTCCTAATCTGAGGAAACACAGGTGACATGATTATAAAAGGTTCAAATATATTTATTTAATCTTGCAGACACTATTTATTCCTACACAAAAATGTAAAAGCCATTAATTTGCTCCAAAATCGTGTTTCCAATAACATTTACGAAACAGAGCGCAAGTCATATGTACAAGCATTCCATTTCACTACTGAAACCTTACTATTTTTCAAAATACAATTCTTCTATCTAGGAAATGTTGATACCAAACATTATCATTAAACTTAACAAAAAGAAAAAAGAAAAAAGCTCAATCTGCTTCCTAATCTGAAGTAACACAGGTGACATCATTGTGAAAGCTTCAAATATATTTATTTAATCATGCAGACACTATTTATTCCTTCTCAAAAATGTAAAAGCCATTCATTTGCCCCAAAATCGTTTTTTAAATAACATTTAATAAACAGTGCGCAGATGCTATGTACAAGCATTCAATTTCACTAGTGAAACATTACTATTTTACAAAATACAATTCCTCTATCTTGCAAATGTTGATACCAAGCTTTATCAAAAAACATTAAACAAACCAACAAGAAAGAAGCTCAATCTGCTTCCTAATCTGAGGTAACACAGGTGACATGATTGTGAAAGGTTCAAATATATTTATTTAATCATGCAGACCCATCGTACGCTCCCCGGTACGCTCCCCGGTGCGCGTACCGGGCGCTCCCCCCGTGAAAATCGAATTTTTTTTTTCCCCCGTGGGGCCCTTTTATAGCCCCCACATTAAACCTAGGGGGTCAGGGGGGTCTACCCTGCCCCCTTATGGTCATTTCCCCCTTTGTTTTTGCCACCTCTTGTGTCTCGATCCTACCGAGATACAAGATGGCGGCCGCTCCGGACTGTTTGGAATGTTGACAGACACCCGAGAGCCAATCAGCTTTCCGCTCCCGTACTCGCGTAGCGCGCCGGGTGCGCGTACCGGGGCGCGCATATAGATATATATATTTTTTTGAACCTAAATTACTCAAAATCCTCTGGAGCACATATCTTGAGACATAGCAAAGGCACATCGGGCTACCAGTCCCTACAATTTTGCCACGTTTGGTGGGAATCCATTCAGCCGTTCGGGCTAAAAGTGAGTCCAACCTAAGCATGGGCGGATTTTGCGAATTGGCAATCCGCGAACTTGCGTATTTACGGATTCGCAATCCGCAAAATCCGCGAACTCTCGCGAATTATTTTTTTTTGTGTTCGCAAGGATTTCTGCCAGTTCGCGAGGGTTTTGTACCAGTTCGCAATTGCGAACTTACTTGTCGGCTCGCAACGGCCGCAAATATGTTGTTTCTACATCTGGTTCATCATCACAGGTTCACAGCACCCTCTGTTTCACCACTGCCACCCTGTGGTACACCCATGCCACCCTCTGGTACATCACTGCCACCCTCTGGTTGGTTTATCACTGTAGATTATGGGGGTGAAAAAAAGCAAGCACACCTGCCCTGCTTCAACTGACATGAATTAATTTGGGGTTGATTAATGTGTCACTGAATTTAAACTTCCAGTCTGGCTGGCACCTGCTTCCTTATCTGTAATTTGCTTTCTGTTGCAGTGCAATTTTTTTTCACAGGACCTTTGTGGCCTATAGTTGCAAGTAGGCAACTGAACTCTGAAGGGGCCCCTCAGGAAGCACTACAGGGAATGGTTACTAATGATAAGATTGAGCTTTTGCACCTGCTGAGTGCTTTCAGTTTTGTCTGAAATTGCTTTCTGTTGCAGTGTAATTTTTTTAACAGGACCTTTGTTGTATACTTGTAGCTATTCTCTGAGCCTGCTGTGAGGGTCAGAGCAGGGTCATAGAATAGTTGCAAGTAGGCAAATGAACTCTGAAGGGGCCCCTCAGGAAGCACTACAGGGAATGGTTACTAATGATAAGATTGAACTTTTGCACCTGCTGAGTGCTTTCAGTTCTGCAAAAATCCAAATATCCAGCAGCATCCACAAAAAGTAATCCTTCCAGGTCAAGATCCAAATCAAAGTGACCAGCACATGAAGAAAGCACTGGGAGGAGCCTGGTGGACAGGAACAGGAAGTTGGAGACTGTGGGGCACTTCCTTCCTCCCACCCCCACCCCCCCCAAAATGGACTCCTTGCAAAGAAAAAGTGCAGGCAAATGTCAACCTGAGGAGTTATTCTGATAAAAATCATAATTTTCAAGGTTTATGCTGCCTGCTGGTGGATTTCTTGTGCGAAATTTCAAATTTTGCAATCTCGCAATTGCGAGATTGTCGCTGCCCGCCGCATCTACGTGTTCGCAAGTGTTTACTCCCGCGAAATTGTATAGTATTCTAGTTGGCAAGTGCGACCAAGCAAAAAATCCGCTTCGCACGGATTTTACGAATTTTCGGCAAGTTTGCGAGAGTTCGCGGATTGCGAATTTACCCAAAATCCGCAAAATCCGCGAGCGGAACGGATTTTACGCCCATGCTTAGTCCAACCGCCCTATGGAAATTAACATGGAGAAAACACGTTTTGGGACCCCCTTTTATCTCGGCCCCCGCTTGACGAATCCCCCCCAAACTTTCAGGGAAGGAGCAGAGCGGAGCGGGCCATCTAATTTGAGAAATTCGCGAAAATTCGCCCACCGGCGCCAACGTTATTCCCAATAGAATGTTGCGGATTTCCTATGGAAACTAGGTCCTAACTATAACTACCTACTGGCGACCGCCAGTAGGTAATATAGTGCCGTTTGCAATAAAAATAATATATATATATATATATATATATATATATATATATATATATATATATATATATATATTTTTTTTTTTTTATTGCCAACAGCATTACAAAGACTGTAAAATGAAGACAAATAGAACAGTGATACAGTGAAAGCATATAACCAGCCATTACAAATCCAGAACCAGCTAGTAGGCTACTAACTACATCGTCTCATTAAGGTATCAGGCATGAGAACATATGTCAGATAAACAAGGAGATCTCACATGATGCTAGTTTCTAGTGTTGGTAATCCATCCATTATTCAGTATGGCCATGGCCACTCTCTTGTGATGTTCTGAATGAACAAAGCAGCTCAACGGGGACAATAAGACCCAGAAAGCATCTCAGACAGTGGATTATTACCTACCATCCTCCCCATAATCCCCTTTGGGTCCCGAGCTAGCAGGTACACCTTAAGGAGGCATCAAATGTCCACTGGTTTTGAGGCCAGTGGCAACAATTCAGTGTATAGATCTAGATGCTTATTACAATATATCATTGAGTTGAGCCACTGGCCATATTTCGAGGATCATTGTCTACCGCAACAGCAGGCCACCTGCCTATTTGTTGACAGCAAGGCCAGGGCAACACTATTCTTGTGTGTGTGTCTATATCCCCAGTCCAACCCAGAAGGGCAATCTTAGGCTTTAGTGGTATAGACATGTCTACCATATCAGTGAGGACATGTGGGAGCCGAACCCCAATGACTGTGTGAGCCCCAATAGTTTATGTACCCCAATTTTTGCTTGAGCACTTCAGTTCTGGAGTCTCTCTCTTATTTACAGGTAAGAGTCTACACTCCTCATTAGGATAAACATTCATTTTTAGCGGAGTAAAGTCAAAATAGAAACTGGGACCATTAATAACCATTCATAACTGAGTTTGAGATCATAAATAGACATAAAAGGATTTATTACAGAATTATTAATAAAAAAAATGCAGAAAGATGCATGACTTTGCCATAAAGAATCAGATGCAGAAATACAGAATGTCAAACCATATAAATCTCTTTTTAGGCAATAAAATCCCTCTAAATTCTAAATGTCAAACTCATAAAGAGTACTGACAGCATCTCAGAACAATCGAAGAGAGTCTTGGGAGGAAAATCACCCAAATAGTTCAAAAAAAGGGTTTTTTATATACAAATTATGCATAATAATTAATAAAACTAGATTCAGCATGGTAGGATCATGATTAGGTTACATTGGCAATCATAATTAAACACATAATTCTAAACGTTCTTCGCACTAACCCATTTCTTAAGGTAAGAGAAATCTTCTGCTTGCTTCCTCAGCAATTGCCCTCCGGAGATGGCCGGCATAATATGAAACATTTCTCAAACAATATCTCATAGTAGTATGTTCTTTTGCAGGCCTGCACTGGAACGTCCAGTGGAAATCCTTCAAAATGTTACATCATATTGATGATGTAAACTTACATTCACAATACACGCTTTCAAATACAGTTTTTTCTCCTTTATCATGGCATTCTGTGCTTTGTAGAAACTGTGGGGTGAGATGACTTGCAGCAGGACACTGATTGGGAGGGCAGGGAAGAGACAGGAGCGAGACAAGCTAAGCATCAGAAACTGCATCCATTTTAAAACAATAATGTTGCTTGGAAATGTGGCATAACTATACTACATTACTAATCACACTTCTAAACAAAATAATCATGTTGTTTTAAGTGCAACATTATTAGTTCATTGGTTACAACTGTGTGCGTCATTAAAATTTTTAAATCACACTAATATTTTGTCACTCAAAGTTGCATATCAGAAAACATGTTAACAGATGGAACACTACATCCAGCTAGTACCCCTGCACTCTATCATAGGCACAAGTCAGGTGTAAGAAGCCCACCCATGATGCACCACATTTATCACACTGAGATTTCTCCCTGAGGGCAAATCCCCTCAGGGAGACTGGTGCATAATATGCCTGCTGTAAAAATGTATAATGGATAATACAAAACCTACTTTAGGAAGTGCATTCCAATAAGTGCACAACCAAATTTCCAGATTTCTTCTGGAACCTCGGACCCCAGCTCTTCCTCCCACTCCAACCTGGCATCCGGTTCGCTGAAGGCATATCCTTCTACATTGAGACATATATATTAGTAACCAGGTGTTTGGTAAGAGTAGCGGCTAACAGTCCGTCCAGTGTTTTGAACAAGTCCGGGACCCTAGGGAACGGTGGCATAGTATTCACACGTCTGCGTCTCAGCCTGCAGTACAAAAAATATCTAAAAGATTATATGACTGGTCTCCTTTAAATTCAGAGAGTGTAATAAAGGAATTGCCTCTATAAAGAACCAGTGGCGTAACGAAACTTGAGCGGGCCCTCCTGCAAAGCACATGGAGGGGGCCTCCCTGAGGCCCGGCCCACCACAAACTACTTTGCCCCACCACCCAGAAATCTAGTATGTTTTGATTTGAAACCTCAAACATTTAAATGTAATGCCTCTATATTGTCTTTCTCTAAGTTCTAATGAGAAAATGGGAAATACTCTTAACATACAAGCGATCCCATTTGTAACAATACTGTCAAAAGCAGATTATTTAACTGAGGCAGAAATCAGAAGAATGCCAAGGGGAGCGATCTTATTGTCTCAGGAACCGCCTATGACTGAAGAACAAAGAACTACTATGAAGGGTCTGAAATAGAATTGACATTAATGGACAATAACTTGAAACTTTGAAAGACAAACCCAAACCTGTAGTTCCATAAAAACTCGACTGACAATGTACATGAGAAGTATACAAGATAAAACTCAGTATCCTGCGAAAGTCAAGAGAAATAGACTGGTGAATTATCTGCATGTCACACACTAGCGACTGTCAAGGGTTGTGCATGATAATAACTTGAACTGAGGAATCAATTTCAATTTGAACCATCATGTTTTTAATAGTAAGCATTGCAAAACTGATGCTCATGGTTTGGAAAATCTCAGGAGACATGATGAAATTGATGGAATTTCAGGGGCAGCTGCCGACTTTATACAAGTAGCTTGGGCTCTTTCCACCTGAAAATGATATTCTACGGCATAAAAGCGATGGGTGGGTTGGTGCCTTCAAAGGGAGGTGGATCCTGTGGATCCTGTGGGATCAGATTTGAAACACATCCTTAATTTCCTCTCAGAATGTGCTGAATTTGGTCTTTGTTACAGGCCAGTAAAAATGTTAGATCTGCAGTATCAGCTGGGCACAATCCTATAGATGGTAAACCGGTGGGTGTTCACCCTGTTGTATGCAAGCTTTTGAAAGGAAAAAGGGTGGTTCGACCATTGAAACCCAGATACACTCAGTTATGGGATGTTAATAATGTGCTATCCCTGTTGGAATCTTGGCCAGAAAATAAAGATTTATCATTGAAACAATGGTCAGCTAAATTTATCATGCTGTTATGTTTGAATTCTTGCCGACTGGTGTCGGATATACATGCGCTAGATCCAGCAGGTAGGTTGGTTTCTCCATATGGTGTCTCTTTTATATTCCCAAACGTTCTAAGACTATGTCACGCTCCTTTGAGTACCCTGCTTTTGAATACAATGATAAGCTTTGTGTAGTAAAATATTGAAAGGTTTATGAGGAACATACCCGGACACATAAGAATGATACATTAAGGCCCTTACTTCTGGCACTCCAGAAACAGTTCCGCCCTGTGTCTGCTGCTACTTTTTTCACCTTGGGTTCGATGGGTCATGGCTGAAGTTGGGATTGACATATCAGTATATGGTGCTCATTGTACTAGAGGTGCTATGGCGTCAATAGCCTTTGTGAGTGGTTCTAGATTAGAAGATATTCTCAGGGCTGTAGGTTGTCTGATTCCATGTTTAAGATATTTTATTACAAACCTTTTGTGCATGTTTAATCTATGGTTGTTGGTGAGCTTTGAACCTGCATAATTGGAGCCTCCGGTACCACCATAGAATAGAACATTTTCTAGCATTTGCGTTTGCGACAAGAATTTTGAAATCTATTAAGGATACGGAGGCAAGGATTATCCCATTGATTGGGCCAGGTAAGAGTTATAGCTCGGACTGTCATGATCTAATATGGTTTATGTTTTGACATCGGTATTTCCCTCCCTTCTTCTGTTCATGATTAAGAGTCGTTAATATTCAAACTTATTTTGATTTCAGGAGCGAATTTGAAGCAAACTTAAATCTTATGGATTGATATCTGCAGTGACGCGTTTTTACGCCAGATCAATGAAAATTGTCTTTTCTGAGATCCTGTTTCATGTGGATTTTGCTCTCCGTTGAGATTTGGAACTGTTTCCTGTTATAGTTTGGACTGGTTATAGACTGCTTGTTCGCAAAGAAAGAGACAGCAAGATGGTGCCTCTCTATTTTGTATATCCTGAATACTGTTGATTGGTGTATTATGGAGTTGTGGTTCAAAGCGTCATGGGATATGTAGTGTTTTCAATGTTTTACTGTTTTTTGATAGGCTGCTGTATTTTGAGTAGTAAAGATTGAAAAGCATCTTGCTCGCCTGCATGTCCTTAATAGAATCTAAAATTCGTGTTGCAAATGCTAGAAAATGTTCTGTTCAACCTTTGACTTAAAATTTACTTGCAAAGTACATTGTCAAAATAAAAGAAGGCAATTTAGTACCAGCTGCCCTTCCTGAAGAAAATGAACCTAACCTCTGTGAAACACACGTCACAGCAACAGTTCAAACATTAGCAGACTTACCGGTTACATGTTCCATGGTTTCTCTGAAAGTATATTGGCCTCATGCTGCAGCACCTCACCTCATGGCCTACATTGGAACTACACTTACATCCCATCTAAGCCTGCTTTCTCTTCAAGACCAGCTTCATCACACACGACTACCAGAAACTATACCACTGCACACCTGGCAGAAAAAACACACCTGGGGCACACAGTGTTGTGCTAGAAGACAGGACAATGTCATATTAGAACCAAATTGTAAACACACTAAAAACAAAAAGTAGGCTTTTCCTGTCCTAGCTACCAGGAATTGGAATATCAACATCAGAAAGGCCCTATCCTGAAAGGACCGTAAGATTTGCCTTTTCAAGAACGCTACACTGCTTAACAATAGAAATCACCATTGTAAGAGTCTGCTTTTTGTAGATGATAATGAATCATATCCCTGGACTCTTGACAATGTAATCATTATTAATTAGCTTATAAAGCGCACTGAAACCTAAACTGTATCCTGGTGTTGAGATAAATGGCAGATTCCAATTACAATTAGATAAGAGTACTAGTTCAGGCATGTTGTTTATAAAGCAAGGTTTCTAAGCTTTACTAACACAACTGCTGTGGATTTCTGCAAAGTTGGGCAAAGTGTTCCAATGTTGAACAGCTTTTACTGAGGAGTTGCCTCCCACCTAAATTGCCGAATGTATGGTTCTGGCTGAAATAAAAAACTTCAACTTATTTTGTACTAGCAGCCCGTCCCGACGTTGTCCGGGAGCAATCAGGCTTCTGGGCCCCTGCCCGCCCCGACGTTGTCTGAGGCTTCAGGGCCCCCGCCCGCTCCGACGTTGTCCGTGGGTCCCCCGGAGCGCACCCGCCACTTTCAAGGCCCCCAATGAGCCGCTTCACCTACCTCAGCCGCCGCTCCTCCCCGCCTGTCCGCCGCTCCTCACCGCCTGTCCGCCGCTCCTCACCGCTCCTCCCCGCCTGTCCGCCGCTCCTCCCCGCTCCCATGTCCGCCGCTCCTCCTCGCGCTCCTGTACGCCGCTCCTCCCAGCGCTCCTGATTTAATCGTAAATATTTTAAAGAACGTATATTTTTTTTTTATATAGCCTATATCCATCTGCAGACCCTGACAATTACAACGATGTATCGGGTGTTTGGATTGGTGCTGTGGTTCCTGAGTTTACCCGCCTAAAAAGGTTCAAAGTTCTCTCTTTATAATAGTAGTATAGATATAGATATATATATATATAAAGTCTAAACAGGAAGCCCCAAATTAAAGCAAAGCCACACGAAGTTCAGATCAGCACATTTATTTGCATCCATTTCACTGCTCGCTCCTTGACAGCTTTCAGAGCAATCTTTGAACATGTAAAGCCTGGCGCGTTTCAGGAAATAATCCTTTCTTCAGAAGCATTGTTCACGAAGGGCTGGAAGAGCAGTTTTTGGCCGCGTCTGCTCATATAATCACTGGCACCTGCCACAGTGGGCGTGGCTAAATCGCAAAGCCTTCTGTGCCTTGTAGTACGCTGGCCCTCTTCCCACAGTGGGGCCACTCAACGGTCCTTGCAATTTGAACCAAGTATTCACCAAGTGGAGTAAAGTAAAGCCCTGTAAGCCCTCAGATTGCGATTTGCAGCAGTGAATTCGTGCTCAAGGCAGCACCACCTGCTTTGGAGCTGCTCTTGTCTTCGTTCCGTCTTTGCAAGCCCCTTCTCAGAGCCTGCACGAACCCTTCGTAAGGTGGGCCTCGCTTCTCGACTGGGCAAACAGACGATATCCATATAGTCTAAACAGGAAGCCCCAAATTAAAGCAAAGCCACACGAAGTTCAGATCAGCACGTTTATTTGCATCCATTTCACTGCTCGCTCCTTGACAGCTTTCAGAGCAATCTGCGGCCGGCGCTACTTCCAAGGGACTACTTTTTTTTAATCGTAAATATTTTAAAGAACGTATATTTTATTTTTTTATATAGCCTATGTCCATGTGCAGACCCTGACAATTACAACGATGTATCGGGTGTTTGGATTGGTGCTGTGGTTCCTGAGTTTACCCGCCTCAAAGGTTCAAAGTTCTCTCTTTATAATAGTAGTATAGATGTAACATGGGCCCTTACCATGTAGAGACCAATGAGCCAAACACAAAGATTTGAAACTGATCCGCTTGACAATCAATAACCAATTAAAAGAATCCCATCCTAGGGAATCCGAAGGCATCCTCGGCCATTTTAAGGCTAGTTTGCCAGCCACATTCTGAATAAGCTATTAGCCCTTAAATATGCCTACTGCGTATCCTAAGAATAAGAAATTGCCGTTATCCATGTGGTTCACAATTAATACCTAGACAACCACAAGCTAAGCTTGAGAAGGAAAGAGTGGTTCAGCATTCAAATGCTCCCTAGCTCAGTCTGTGCTATGTGAATATACATACACACAAACCTGGCCATACCTAAGCAGTCAAAAGTACCCCATTTGGTTGTTTGAGACCTGTCCAGAGATTTACCAAAGTCTCACCTGATCATTATGTCCAGAACTGAGACTGGTCAGTTTCCCAGTTCATTACCACTAACTGGGTCACAGATTTGGGCGCCGGTAACAAAGAAAGTGACCTGCTTGCCTCCCTCTGCCAATCCCAAACTATTACAAATGCCTGTGAATATCCAATCTGAACATCCCTGAATAGTTAAGTTCCTGTAAGCATATAATGTCATCCTCTATTAAATAGGGGCTTGTGAGCTCCATACAAGGATAATAAATAACACTAATAAAGTCTTCAAATTGTTCAGCTGCCCTTTTCTGACCAGGTTCAGAGATATGCAGAATTTCATCTGGCAGTTCAGAGATTTGTGAGCTTTTAACTCGGCTATTCTGGAGAGCACTGAAGCTCCATTTAGCATCTCTTTACCAGTATCGAGATTTTCAGGTCTTCCAACTGGCCACCCCTTACCACCTGGCAAACAAAAGAGTTTCCAAATGGTTATGTGAGAGATGATGTGAAATATGCAACTCTTCCACATGAACATCCCTAACCTCTTCAGAGACTAGCAGGTCGCCTACTTCGCTGTTCCTAACCAGGCTTAGAGATTCGCGCACATGCCATGCACTACTCAGGTTCATTGCTCCCACAAAGTGTTGGGTATTGATTAGGAAGCTGTAACTCACCTGCCAATCTGCCTAGCTCATATGTGGGCAGTCATTTAAGTAGGGCCAAAAGACATGCTAGATTCCTAGAAATAGATCTTTGGCCGACACAGGCTCAACGCCACCTTGGCTTATTCATCTGTAAAATCAATACAGTCCCTTCTCTTAAATGTATGTAAGAGGTTAAGTGTAACACCAACAATCAAGGCTCTGTTTTTTAGCGAAAAGCTGTTGTATTCAGGAACTTCTACTTTCATTTTAAAGTTTACATACGGATTGAAAACTCTTAGCACTCAAAGTGCTGCTGTTTGCTAAAAACCCAGCAATATAGGTCAAACATGACATAAGGTAACTTGGCAGTTCCTTCACAACATCATGCTGCTATAAAGGGGATACCATTATGAAATTAGAGAACATTCAGAAGTAATATTAAAACATATATTTTCAATTAACAGTTATGAACAAATGAAAAAATCAACCTCCCAGCAGAGGGGTGTTGAGAGGACCTTGATATAGGAATTAAAAGGATTGGGACAATCCCGGGTGAACACCAATCCTCAGTAAGCAAAGATATCGCTGAATACCTTGTAAGAACAAGAACAGGCCTGTGACTTCTGTTTGTATAGTGATAACAGCTGGACAGCGAGTATCTAGTCTGCAAACTGGTATGTGTTCATTGGCAGTGCTAATAAATATTTCCAGGAGGTGTTCTCCAAAAATGACTGGTGTCAGACCATCTCTTGGACATTAGAAATATTTTCGTTTCAATTTGGATTTACAAGCGTCAGTGTTCTTTTTCACTATTGCATGCCAGGTTATCAGTGCTGTAAAGTGCCCTTGTATCCTTTATATATTTAATAACATATGGTTGCCTAATAACCCAGTCAAGAAATACTGGGAACACCCATGTAAATGATATGCTGGTGACTCTCCAATCTTTTCTAATGGCGGTACAGGCAAGAGATGTCAACCAGTGTCATATTCATTACTGCAGTGCTTATTTGTACTGTCAATGAACTAAAATGTATTTAGTTCAAAGGGAATTGTGCAAACGCTGCAGCACAACCATTGCACTTTTCATATGCCAATCGGCTGCCTGCATGGAAACTGAAGGATTGGAGGGTGACTTTACGATGCCCTGGCCTCAGGAGCCCTGCTCAAAATGCTGTGACAACAAACAAACAATCAGGAGTTCCTAGCGTCACTTGAGCCCTCAGCCCTGGCTTAGACCAGGTATTATACTTAACTAAAAACCGCCTCGCCTCCAGTCAGCAAAAATGCGCTGTGCCCTGTAATTTAACAAGCTGACACACAAACCTATAAATAAATGTTATCAAGTCAAGAAAAATTTAAGAAAATGAGTGTGGTATCAAAGAGCAATTGTGGACGGCAAGGTTTGGGACATCCTCTGTGCAAGATAATGGAGTAAAACAACGTCTATCAAACGCTATTTTGTGGATTTGATATTGTAGGCTATGTGTCATTATATTATTAAGTAACATTTATAACAAACAATACCCTCTTAATTGTTTTTGGCGACTGCTGCGGGTGCATAATAAACACCTATTTTACTGCGATTGGTACTTGTGACGGGCAAGATGCAAGAGGATATTCTACAACAAACACAGTAACCCAATGTAAAACATTACCAGAACACAAACCAGATACCTGCAGGTTAGTTACATGCAGGGATCCGAAACAGGCGGTACAAAAGGGGGTGGTGATGGACGGAGCATCTGAACTAATCAAACACTCACACCCAGTCAACAGATCTGGGTTTAATCCATCACCTTTCTTTAGCCCACTCTGCCACCCCAGTTCAGACATGGCCATATGCAAATCTGTCTGACCCTGTGCCTCATGGGAACAGTCCAGCCCGAACTGCCAAGCCATGCCTTCCCCGGACCGGAATCAAGCTTCCTAGGACTGGTTTCTGGCATTTCAGCCGTCTTCAGCCAGGCTTGCTTGAATTCAGTGGCAAAGCGAGCAAGGGACTCAACGTCTGAGCATACCCTTCCAACTTATGGCGAACAAAGCGGTACAAAAGTGGGTAGTGATGGATGGATCATCTGAACCAATCAAACACTTACACCCAGTAAACAGATCTGGGTTTAATCCATCACCGTTCTTTAGCCCATTCTGCCACCCCAGTTCAGACATGGCCATATGCAAATCAGTCTGACCCTGTGACTCCTGGAACAGTCCAGCCCGAACTGCCAAGCCATGCCTACCCTGGACCAGAATCAAGATTCCTAGGACCGGTTTCTGGCATTTCAGCCGTCTTCAGCCAGGTTTGGTTGAATCCAGTGGCAAAGTGAGCAAGGGACTCAACGTCTGAGCATACCCTGCCAACTTATGGTGAACAAAGCAGTACAAAAGGGGGTGGTGATGGACGGAGCATCTGAACCAATCAAACACTCACACCCAGCCAACAGATCTGAAACAGGGGCATTCGTTTTTTCAAGTTTTTATGTTGTTTCAAACCTCTGACTAGTAGTCTATGAGGTAGCTGCACAATTTTCCGAAGCCATCTTATTTAGTATTGAACCTTGAGGTGCTTGATACCTAGAGACCTATGTAACAAGCTCCTTAAGCTTATAGACAGTGGGTCTATCTGTAACTAATAAAGTAAAAGAGAACATCAGTTGGTATGTGTACATTTTTGTGGCAATATGTTGAGTGATTCTGTTTTTCAGTTATGTTATTTTGAAACTCCTACGCCGCATTGCTGTATGGCAAAGGCTCTTTATTACATGAAGCAGGCCACAGTGCTGACGCTGATGTAAATGCTGAGAGCAGCCAAACGACAACCTCTGAGACCCTCTTACCCTGGGGAAATTTCACTCACCGTTCCATTCTTCGCACCTTAGTACCATCTTCGGTTCTGTTCGATGGTGCTTCAATGCTTGTTCGGCCTTGTATGAGCGATGGCAGTTTACAGTTTGTACAACTAAGTTACCGAGGGGGTGGTGTTTTGCTGCCTGCATAAAAGTGGTAAGTTACGCCTCGTTTCCACGTGAGGGAAGTGGGGAGGGTTACTGCTCAGGTGAGTTGTGGGCACAGACTTCGTAGCCCACAGGCAGCAGAGAAGGCACTTGCAGGGCAAGGAGGGGACACCATTTAATATAAGAGCCAGTGACAGCTGGTGAAATGTGTAATTGGTAGGGCGTAAAAGCCTCTCCGAAATTGCAAGGAGCAGGCAAGCAAGCCCAAGTGATGGTGAGTAGATACATGTATAAAATATTGATGGTTCTTCTGAAAGGCACCATAACTGCAATAGGAAAATGCCTTGAACTCCCCATCCTCCTGAATTTTTTAGGACCCTTCGAAGGGGTAAAGTCTTTATAGTGGCTCAATCATTTGTTATGTTTACTTTGTATTATACATGTATGCCCTTTTTTTCTCTATATGTTTCTTCCATCAGCATATCTCACGTCTTGTCCCTTTACTCTTCACACCTTCTTTTATTCTCTGCATTTTCATTTAATTTCATTTTGTTAATTTTTTGACAACTGTATTTTCTTCACACATATTTGCAGAATTTCAACTGGAATACGTGACCATTGCTCTGTGCGCTCTGCAGAGAGGCCAACTATTGGATGACCATGTACTCTGAACACCGTTTTGACATAGGGGCATGCACTGTAAGAATCTTGTGCAGCTTTAACCACCAATTACAGAGCTCTCAGTCATGGCCAGTTACAAACACCTAGAAAGGACTCACTTCAAAGTAATCACTAAACAAGTGTAATAGGGCTCATGAAAAAAATATAGAAACACAGCATCTTACAAATAGCGAACACTTTTAGGTAATGCAATATTAAGTAAAACGTGAACTATAAATAGAAATTAAATAGCTGACATAGATTACCTAAAATGTTTTTGCATTCATTATTGATAAACCGATCAGTGTTTTTGCCATTACAACTAAGGACATTAATAAAGGACCCTAGGAGACTTGTTTCAATGTCCTTTTTAAAGTATTACCGGCCCTCTTAAAGCCCTGACCTCACCTGAAAGTATTGTCATAATCCAGAGTACATGATATGCTGTGGCTAAAGAGTTGCTAGCAGATGCACAGAGCCATATGGCAAACGTTTTTTTTCACATTTTTAGGCACTGTAGCTCTGTGGGGAACATCCATGACAACGCGGTCAAAACACCGCGCTGCCATTACCACGCACCTTTTACAACGCAAGTCGTTACCACGACTTGCGCTGGAGGGCGCTCTAGACTAAGGAATAGTAGATTTACTATTCCAACGCCTTCCCTACTGTACGTAGGCTGGAGTTGGAATAGTAAATCTTACTATTCACAAGTCCAGCACCCTACAACGCAAGTCATGGTAACGACTTGCGTTGTAAAAGATGCGTTGTGATGTACCGCGATCTAAAAGATCGCGTTGTAACATCATACAACCAGCTCTGTCCTGCGGAAGAATATAAGTGACAAAGTGAGCCCGAGATGTCTGAGCAAATCTGAATTAATGCATGATACTTGATAAAGAATATCACTGACTGCAAACCTTGGAAAGTTGAACAAGAATATGTACTCTATAGGCCGGCACTATAGACAAACTTTTGTAAAGGTGGAGGGATCCGCATTTAAAACTTGCTAAACCTAGAGTGTTTTTCGTGGCCCAAATGCATTTTGCTATTTCAAAATTATTTCCGATTGCAGGTGCCTCATGAGAGTGTGGCCATTGTGTGCGTCTGTTCTGCAGCACCCCCTGCTGCACGGATATGATGTTCATTTTCTGGCAGTCTATCTCATTCTGTGTTTAATACTTTTTTCTCATCTCAAGGTCTAGTTTATGTGTATAATACATATATTAAACTAATGACTTACATATTAGGCCTTCCACAGACCGAGCCTCGTAGCACTATAAATAGACATCACTGTTCCTCAGTGCACCAACCAGGATTAAAGTCAGTGACCCTGGAGTTACAAATGATTGTATTAATCAACTGAGCTTTCGTACCATAACAATACATTTACCATAGTTTAGATTAACATACCATTATTTTTCATTTAGGATATGTGTGTTATATGTTATATGCAGTTAGCTGTAAGTGAAAGGCCAACAGAATAGTTTTTTTTTATATAAACAAGTTTTATTAATTTCCAGCTCAAATAACTGCATCTTTATCACCACATGCAGCACATTGCATAGCCATAACATGTTCATTCATCCAGTGCCAAATAATGGTATTCCCATAATTTACCCCAAATCATCTCATATTTCTGTGGTTAGCTGCGAGCCGTATAAATGGTTCTTTCTTATTGTGCACACCAGTCCATCTCAGCGCGCCACTCAGCCACTGTGTGGGGGTTGGTGATTCTCTATTTCCACGCAGTGTCCCTCTTGCCGACCAACGATGCGACTCTATGAAGGCATGCCCCAGTCTCAGGCCTCCCAGCTCTTCCGGCAATCCCAACAGGGCGACCCTTTGGTAGAGTACCAGTGGCCTGTCTAGGACCGATATCAGCTCTCGTTCTATTTTATGCCAATATTGGACCATTGCTGGACAGGACCGGACCACGTGAAAAGAATCTGCCTCCGGTGCTGCACACCATAAGTAGTTGAATTTGAATTAGAATTTTAAATATTTATATAGCGCTACATTCACCATACGGTTTCTTGGCGCTGTGGAGACTAATTTAGCAGTAGGAACGAAAATACAAATGAGGGGGACAGAAGGTAAAATCAGTTTATATTAGGAAAAGCCTGGGTGAACAAAAAGGTCTTAAGATCTTTTCGGAAGAGGGAATAGTGTCTGGCCAGACGTAAGTGATCGGGGAGGGAATTCCAAAAGGATGGTGCCAAGAATGAAAAATTGGCACCGCCCCATTTCTTACGTCTGTAACGGGGTACCTGGAGAAGAGATTGGGTAGATGAACGGAGCTCACGAGCAGGGGTATACTCTTTTAGCAGGGAAGAAATGAAGGCAGGAGCTGTACCCTGGCGCGCCTGAAAAACCATGCAGCCAGTTTTAAAAAGGGATCGCTCCCTGACAGGTAGCCAGTGTAATGCCTTCAGTAAGGGGGTGGAATGATGGAAACGGGGGAGGCCATACACCAATCTGGCCGCCTGGTTTTGAACCAGCTGGAGCTTCCGCAGACTATATGCTGGAATGCCATTGTATAGGGCGTTAGCGTAGTCCAGCCGGGAAATCACCAGAGCGGACATGATTAGTTTAAGTGCAAGGGGAGAAAAAAAGCGAGAGACAGAGCGGATAGTTCGAAGGACAAGAAAACAAGAAGAAACAACAGAACTTATTTGTGAATGAAGATTAAGATGGTTATTAATTTTGATGCCCAGGGTCTTAACTGAGGAAGAAGACGTGGGAGGGGGACCAAAAGAAGAAGGCCAGAATGAAGAGTTCCAGGGACTGGAGGAACCACCCGTCAGAACCAGTTCTGTTTTATCGGGGTTCAGCTTCAGATGGTTGTGGTTCACCCAGTCCCTGATGAAAATCATAGTAGTCTGAAAATTATAAATAGAATGAGAAGAAGAAGAAAGATTAAAGATAAGCTGGAGGTCATCCGCATAATTATAAACGGTGACCTCCAGTTGCTGAAGTGCAAAGATCAAAGGATAGATGTAAAGATTAAACAGAAGAGGGGAAAGAGAAGAACCCTGGGGAACACCACATGTGACCTTGAGTTTGGTGGCCGAGAAATCCCCCAACCGGACCGCCTGGGTGCGGTCCCTCAGGAAGGACGATAGCCAAACCAGGGCTGAGCCCTCGACTCCCGCCGCTCCGACACGGGAAATTAAGATGGAATGATCCACCGTGTCGAAGGCGGCGGAGAGATCGAGGAGCACCAGAGCCTGGTGGTTGTTTTGGTCCATGCCCTCCCTGAGGTTATTCAGGACCGACACCACGACGGACCCGGTGGAGTGCCTAGGCCGGAAGCCTGCCTGGCGGGACGCTAGGCCCCCATTGGCTTCTACGTGGGCACTGAGGACCGATGTTACATGTCGCTCCAGCACCTTGCCCAGATAGGGCAGAAGGGAGCTGGAGCAGAAGGATCCGCGCCAGGCTTCTTCAGGATGGGCACTATGGTGGCAGATTTAAGTGCTGGGATTACCACCCCCTGGGCCAGCGAGCTATTGAGAAGGGAGATTGGCGGTTTGGGGCAAGCAGAATAAATCTGTTGCAAAATATGGGCTGGACAAATGTCCGCCGGGGAACCAGACTTTACTTTGGGAAGTATTGCAAGGAACACTTCTTCGGTAAGCGGAGGGATAGAAGAGAGACAACAGTGAACAGCCGGGGGAAGGGGTTCAGCAAAAGTGGGGGAAGGAAGTGGGATATTGGCTTTGATGTTGCTAATTTTTTTCAGAAAATAAGAGTTCAGAGAGTCACAGAGGGACTGAGTGGGGGGAGGCTTAAGTGTGGCCCTGTCGGAATAGGCCAAGTCATGAACGATGGAGAAAATCTCCCTAGATTTATTCTCCGCCTCCAGAATTTTAGCTGAAAAGTGTGCAGTTTTAGCGCCTAATATAGCCCTTTTATAGTCGCTCAGCAAAGTCATGTAATGAGTTTTTAATAGAGGGCAGTAATCCTTTCTCCATTGCCTCTCGGCCCGCCTGAGGGTCAGCTTTTTTATCTTCAGGTCATCGCCGAACCACCGATTTGACTCCTTAGATCTTCGGGTTGAAATCCGACGTAAAGGGGCTACCGTATCGCAGCCTCCAGCAAGCCAAGTATCGATGGCAACGGCTTGAGAGATGGAAGATAAACCCTCTAGGTTAGGTACAGAGTTCAAAAGGGAAGATGACAATGCAGGAAGGTCTACCCTGTTCCAGTTCCGCACCCAGGTGTTTTTGGCAAGCGGAATCTTTGCTGCTGACTTAAGGCGGAGGGAGAAGGAGATCAAGGCATGATCTGACCAGGGGCATGGGGACACGGACATGGAAGAGACCAAGATATTAAGAGACCAGACCTGGTCTAGTACATGACCGTGAATATGCGTAGGAATCTGCAAGTGAGGGACAAAATTCAGGGATACAAGTGAATCAGAGAATTGCTTAGAGGCGGTACATTCATGAGGGTCTAAGGGCCAATAATTAAAATCCCCCAATACTAGGACTGAGGCGTCATTAATCGCTAAGGTGGCTAATAGGTCCTGAAATGCTGGCAAAAACAAGTGGGAAGGCTGGGGAGGGCGATACATTAATAAACAGGTGAGCGGGGGAGAGAAGGCAAGAGAGCGAGCCACAAGGTGCTCGGTGGAGTTAATAGGAGAGGAGGGAAGGAGTTGAAAATTGTGCTCAGATCGGGCAATAGGAGCCACGCCACCCCCTGCCTTGCCCGCTGATTGATCAGCGCGAAGGGCCACATAAGACGAGGGAAGGGCAGCCAAAAGAGAGGGCAAGGAGGACTCACAAAACCAAGTTTCTGATAAAAATAACATATCAGGCTGGTGGGTATCAAGCAGCACAAATAACTCCTGGTGATGCCTTACTGCCGACCTAGTGTTGAGTAAAATAATGGACACGGGAGGGGAGAGGGATAAAAAAACAGGATCGGGAGCGTAGGGCAGCGAAGGGATCGTGTGGGTAGGGATAATGTGATGGGAGGTATGATCAAGGCCAAGAGCAGAAATGTGCCTAATAATAGGCACCGACAGGGGCCAATGACCCTGAATAGTACGTAAGTCCTCAGATGAATAAGAAAGGACAAGTTAGCTTGGGGAATCCTACCAGCTCGGTGAAGTTGCAGGGGGTCATATAGGTTAAGTGCAAACAGTTAAGCTGGACTAGCCCGAAGCGTGTGGAGATAGCTAATTACGGGGGGGTCAACCTTGCTTCTGTTCATTCATCGTCATCCAGTTCGCCCACCCACACCTCCCAACGTTGCTTCAATCTAGGAAACTGGTCCGATGCATTAATGACTAGTAATCGATAGACCTGCGAGATCACGCCTTTAGTCAGCTTCCCGGTCAACAGCTTAGCCTCAATAGGGCTGAAGTCAGGTATTGCAGTCTCTGGGGGAATATGTACCCTACCTCGTGTCACAATTGCAAGTACTTATGGAAGTGAGGTGGGTAGAGACTATACCACTCCTACAAATCCTGGAACATTTGGAAGTGACTACCAGACTAGACATTGCCAAAATGAGTAATTCCTATCCTATCCGTCTTCGAAAAGCCCTCCAGCCTTGCTCTGTAGTAGCCTTCTCCCTTGCCAGAGAGGGTCCACAATGTCAAGCCTGCGATCCCAGCCTGTAAGGTGGAGTGCCATCCTCCAATTCAGGAAGGTCACCCGAGTGATCTCCATGGCGGGCCCGAGGAATTGGATCTCCATATAGGACAGCCATTATCCTGTCAAGTCTCAACAGCACCAACTCTGCTCGATAAGCTGGCTCATCCTAGCCCCCATTAAGTCAATCATTAATCATCATTAATCACAGTCACCTGTGAAGCTACTTTATTGAAAATTCCGACATATGCCTTTTCCAGGAGACGTGGTTAGTAGAACCTGTCTTCCGTGTTGGCTATCTCAACTTCTATGTCCCCGCATTGAAAAAAGATAGGGGTTGACCAGCTGGGGGATTAGTCATATGGGTGAGACAAGAACTAGGATGTGAACTCAAGTAGTGCCCAGTAAGTAACAATGATATACTATCAGTAAAAGTTAGTACTCCCGCAGGAATAAGTTTAGAAAATTTTAATGTTTATGCGCGAGGTTGCCCGGGGGGGAAAAAATCTGAAATTGTAAACTGCCTGGAGGAATTGTTAGGGACCTTGCCCCAGGATACCTTGCCTATTGTAGCGGGGGACTTTAACACAACTTTTGAGCCCCTAGGTCATGATGATTTCCAGCTTACAGAGGGGGATGATTCTATTTGGGGTATCCCGGCCCTTGAGGTAGATCCAATAAAAAGGTGGACCGAGGCAGCAATTCATTTGAAAGGATTGTGCATGGGAAGTCATCTGAGGGCAGCAAACGGGCGTACCTTGTCAGATAAGCCTGGCAGGAATACTTTTGATAATGGCCTAAGGTTGAGTCGAATAGACTACATGCTTGTCCTCCTAAGGCTATGGTCTTATCTTAAAGACATGGAGGTATTTAACCGTATCGAGAGTGACCACCATCCTCTCACCTCCGTTTTTAACCTTTCCTTTACCGGGGGCCCATTACCCACCAAGGGAGCTTCAGCGCATGATTATACATTAGCCAACGATATGCGCCACCTAAAATGGAGCAGAATCGTTGAAAACCCCGAAATTGTAGCTGCAATCAATAAAGATGTAACTAACGCACTGTTATTGCTGGGTGCTGCTACCGCCAGTATGGACACCAGCTATAATGTGACGGAGGTCCATACGAAACTTTTTGAAGGGTTAAATACATACTTTTGTAAGCCCAATGCTGGCAGGAAATCAAGGGGACATAATTCGGACGGATGGTATAACTTATCTTGTCGGAAAGCTCAGGCTAACCTTGGCTGTGCCTTAAAGACATACCAATGGTAAGGTCTGCACGGGCCTGTTATAGGAAAGCAATGCTAGAGGCAAAAAGAAGTTGAGATGAAGAAAAGTGGAAAGACCTCAAAGACGCCTGTATGGCCAAAAACCCTAAGTTGTTTTGGGATATATTCAAATGGGACAGGGGAGGTTGTCCTGACCGCCCACAGAATAACGTGGCTCAAGATGCTTGGGTCGATTATTTTAAGCCGCAGTATGCAAGGAGCAGTGATGAGGACCTTAAAGAGCCGCACCTCCATACATATTATGAAGGGGTGGTTTTTACCCCAACAGATGTTGACAGGGCATTGGATGCAGTGACCGGGGGTAGAGCACTGGGCATGGATGGTATTCCGGAAGACGTTTTTGTTAATGACAAAATACCCTGGCGTCATTACATAGCGCATATCGCTAATGCAATCGCCCAAGGAGCGGATGTTCCACCCTCTTGGAAGGGTGTGGAAATTGTCCCAGTGTTTAAAAAGGGCGACAAGGCACTAGCCGCCAATTACAGGCCAATCAGCCTAATAGATTCTGTGCAGAAGGTCATAGGCCGTTTGGTTCTGCATAGGATCTAGACATGGATAGAGGATTACGACATTCTGAGTCCTATGCAGGCCGGCTTCCGGCGCCGTACCAGTACGATAGACCAAGTATATAGTTTTGTTATCTTATACTGGAGGACGGTGGTTTTAGGAAAGGGAGCCCTTTATGCGGTATTTGTTGATCTAAGGGCAGCTTTTGACCAGGTGCCGCGAGAAAAACTATGGCAGGTTCTCAGAGAAATGGGGATCGCCTCTGAACTACTGTCCCTATTCATCCGCTTACACGAGGACAACTTTGCACGGGTTTGGTGGGGTGGGGGTGGGGGAGAGGTGACAGAAGACTTCCCGGTTGGCAGGGGTGTTCGACAAGGATGCGTTTTGGCGCCTACCCTGTTCTCACTCTTTGTCAACGGGGTGGTCAACTTCCTCTCCCTATCCCCCACGGATGCCCCGGTGTTGGCAGGGCTACACATCCCAACCCTTATGTTTGCGGATGATACTTTAATAATCTCCAAGACCCCTAGCGGTTTACAAAAAGCCCTGCTGCGTTTTGAAGAATTCTGTAAATTGCGTGGCTTGGAAGTGAACACAGCTAAAACAAAGTCATTTAACGAACATAAGTCGTTCAAGGGCAACGTGCTTATGGATAGTTTGCCCCTGGAACAGGTTGCCTCTTTCACACATTTGGGAGTTACCCTACAGAAGGATATGCGATGGAACTGCCAATTAGATCGGGCCGTTCTATCACACAAACAGCAAGCAGGAATCCTTCTAACTAAGTTTAAAACATCCTTAACAAAACCTATTAGTCCTGTCCTGGAGATTTATGGGATGAAGGTACTGAGCTCATCCCTATACGGGGCAGAACTAAGGGGGTTCGAAAACCTGAAATGCTTAACTGTTTTGGAGAATGCGTTTTTACGCAAAGTAACAAGTCTCCCACAAAGCACCCCCTTAAGACCGCTATTATTGGATCTTGGCAAGAAGCCCGTGGAACACCTAGCGAAGCTTCGCCCTCTACTCTATTGGTGAAGGATATGGTGCACGGAGGAACTTGTCCATTTTACAAGGGGTCTTATGGATGTTTGTAGCACAGAAACGGTGGCAGGCACTATTGCTGCACTAACTGACAGTTGTTACAACCGTTCTTTGGTTCACGCTATAGTTCCCACTCTTGCCCACCTCCTAAGACCAGCCACCAGAAATGGTCTTAACATATAAACTTATTAAACACAACAGTGGAGAGGCAAAGCGTATTAGTACTTATTTATGGCTTTAAATGCCATACATATAAATCAACATAGATGACAGGAGTAATGGTTTTCCAAACGATGACGTGATTTTCAAGTGCTTTTATTGTGTCATAAAATCCACAGCCAAAATCCACAGCCTACGCGTTTCGCCCAACATGGGCTTCTTCAGGGCTTGGTATCGTATTTCGGTGCTACAATGGCTTCAAAGCTGGATTTGTCCATTTATGTGGTTCCAAAAAATGGCGAATGTGTCCCACTTGCTTTTATTAAAAGGTCAGGTATTATCTTGTGATCCTTTGTATGCTTGTAAACTCCTTATTTCATACGATGTAAGAAAGACTTCAAATTTAGCCGTGTCGCTATACCGTGCCGATTAAGGCATAGTGTACTATCTCCTGTATCGGAGCCCTTCTCCTTTGATATTCATTCCGGAAGTGTAGACACAGGACAAATCCAGCTTTGAAGCCATTGTAGCACCGAAATACGATACCAAGCTCTGAAGAAGCCCGTGTTGGGCGAAATGCGTAGGCTGTGGATTTTGGCTGTGGATTTTATGACACAATAAAAGCACTTCAAAATCACGTCATCGTTTGGAAAACCATTACTCCTGTCATCTATGTTGATTTATATGTATGGCATTTAAAGCCATAAATAAGTACTAATACGCTTTGCCTCTCCACTGTTGTGTTTAATAGTCTTATGGATGTTATAAAAACTGATTCGTTCCACAAGATAAAATGGCTAAATGAAATCAGATACCTCCTAGGGAAGCTCGGGTTGTTAGAGCTTTGGAATGACCCCCTGAATGCTGTGTTTCCCTCGAAGGAAAAATTGAAAGAAAGGTATTGGGAAATGGTATTCACACTAGAAATCTCACAAGGTCTTTTAACCCACCTCTCAGGTCGCTTCCTCGAATTTAAGTCCCGCCCAGTCTTTGAAAGGTATTGGGATTTAATTGAGAAAGTTGCACCCTACAAGGCTAACAGAGCCTTGCGCTCAGATCAGAAACACCTGCATAGAATTCCTAAAGTTAAAAAGGCACGAACGGGGGGGGGAGAAGATTCTCAGTGAATATAGCGATTCTTTGGAACTCACTCCCCCCTGAGCCTACGTTCGGAGACTTGTCTTCTGCGGTTTCGAAAGCTCCTTAAAACGCACCTCTTCCCTAACTAATGCCTTTGATCATGCCTGACTGCCACCTTTCTGTTGCTCTGGAATAAGCGCTGGGATGTTCGAGGGTAACTACGCGCTATATAAAACTCGAAATAAAGTTTATAACCGTAAACTGTACTTTCAACTAAGGGTGGGTGCTCTTCCAACCCGTGAATTCACCTGCAGATTGGGAGGTTCGAGTAACGATAAATGTTATAAGTGCATAGAACAATGCGAAACTGTGGGGCATATATTATTTTTCTGTCCCATGTACACTGCGCCCCGTAAAGTTTGTATAAAGCCCATCTGTAGGGCAATGGGCATCCGGAGGTATGTTGTTGCCTTGCGGATATTGTGTACAGATCCCGCCCCCCCCCCCCCATCGCTATAGCTGTTGCGAAGTTTATAGGATGGGCCTGGCGAATTCGTTCGAAATCATTGTATTGAGGTTCTAATGAGAGACCCTTTATCATATCTAATGCCTGTTGGGATCTGCTGCTGCAAGATGTTCTGTTTGCTAGCATTAAGCTATGTGTTTCCTTAAGACTGTAAATTCAGTGTTACTACCATATTTGTGTAATGAATAAATGGTCGTTTTTAGATATCAATTTTAATGTGACCCTATGGGATTTTTATATTCGATGGTTATAGAATGATTTAAGTGTATTTTTATATTTTTAGATAATTTTAAAAAAACTTGTTTTTAAATGTATTGTGTAATGTGCTGTTATGACTTAACTGTCGAATAAAGTTTTTGAAACGGCTATATATTAGCACTGACAGTATGTCATTACCAGACCTCAAACGTAGGGAAATTGTCCGCAATTAGTAAAGGTGATCTTCCTCCCATCCATAAGTAGGAACGTAAAACGGAGCTGAGGTTTTGAAACCACCTTTTTGAGATTGAGAGAGGGAAATTTTGAAATACATATATAAAGCTGGGAAATAGCATCATTTTGAAGAGGGCTACTCACCCCAGGGCATGCACAGGGAGGCACGTCCACCTCTAGAGATCTTTTTTCATTTTAGTGCACAGGAGAATAAAATTGAGGTTCCAAGTCAACTCCGGGAGTAGCGTGATATGGATACCCGGGCCAACAGAATAGTTTGTTCTTTTATTGCTGTATATCTTACGACCCCCCCTCCCCCTGCCAACACCACCACCACCAATTTATTGACCATGCCATCATTGTATACAGCATCACAGTTCCCATCGTTTTTAAGGCTTGCATAAGCTAAGACTTTTTGATTTAATTACATTTTTATATTTAACAACTTAAAGGGGTTTCATTCATTGGTCTATTGTTGTGCCAACCACATATTTAGTCCAGCCACTACAGCATACAGTGGGGTGCCGTCAGTGCTTTAAATGGAAAAAAATAAGTGCAGGTACTCACAAAATTGAGATGTGGGCTATTGGGTGGAGTTAGGGGGGCAGGGTGATGGTGGCGGAGCGATTGGGCGGGGCTACAGATAGTGCTAAGGGACTGGGCTAGAGGCACACGTTTAATTTGATTGAGATTTAATTGGTGTGTAGTTATGCACACTGCAGACAACAATCACTCATACAAGAACACACACAGGGACATAGAAGCACTCGTGCATGCAGATTCATTGATGAAACCTCATGACAGAATGCAACTCTTCATTTAAGATTTTGTTTGATTGGCGCTTTTGAAAGGCACTAAAAAAAGTTCACTAACATTTATTTTCTGTCATAAATGTTTTACTTTTACTTGAATGTAAACCCCTTCTTAAATTGTTTCCAGTGTAATAGCGCCTTGGGCCTCACAAGCATTGGGAAAGTGCAATAGAAATCAAACATACATAACACAATATCACTAACTTTCTTGTTCAATTACATTTTAAAGGAAAAGTATGTATATTATTTCTCCTTTTTATAAGTTAAGCTCTGACAAGGTACGGCTGCAGTTTGTTTATTAGTATGGAGAGGGGCGACATTGCAAATGGGGCCTTTCATCTGTCCCCCACTTAGGGGCAGATTTATGAGGCCCTTGCGCCACGTTTACGCCGCTGTTGCGTCATGCAAGTCGGCGTAAACGTGGCGCATCCCTACGAACGATTTTCAACGTGACGCATCTAGGCAGATGCGTCACGTTGTAAAGCCCTGCGCCGCTTGTGGGCGTTCCGGCGCAGGCTGGGCGTTCCGGGGCAGGTGCGCCTCGCAAAAGTGGCTGAGTGAAATCTATAAGATTTCACTCAGTCAATTTCAGGCCAATGCTGCGTCAAAAGCCTGCGCCTGCTTGAAGCAGGCGTAGGTCTTGACGCAGCATTGGTCAGATAGGGCACCCCCGAGCCTTGCTGGAGCTGTGTCGCGCTTGCGACGCAACTCCAGCAATGCGCCGCCTTTACGGCACAGATGCGTCACGCATCTGTGCCGTTTTTGCCCCATGGTGCGCCGCATTGTAAATGCGGCGCACCATGGGTGGCGGAGCTGTGGCGCACTGTGGCGCACATTAACTGGCGCATCCCTGGGGATGCGCCAGTTAACATAAATCTGCCCCCAAGTCTTTTACGCCTTGTAGGGTTGAAGAGAGCTGGACGACAAGGGGTACAAGAAGAAATGTAAAAAATAAACAGAGCTTCCTCCACTTTTCGAAGGTGTTTGGATGGCCAGCAGAGCACAATAGCCCAGCGTGCAGGTCTGTTGAAAGAATCCTGTGTGTCCAGGAGGCTGCAGCAGCCCGGGCTGGAGAGCACACCGGAGGGAGGGGCGTTGCTCAATTAGCAGATGGTAAAGGGAGATTAGCACTGGAGTGATTCACAAAAATGGACTGACTCCTCAGCTGTGTGTCACGCTTTTTTAAAATACCAAATTGCACTGAGTTGGCTTGCTGCCCCTTGAGCACCGGTACTCTCTTTGGACAAGAAGATGTTCCGGTACTGAAGCACAGAAAATTTTGAAGTGCCGGTACTCAGTACCGGTGAGTACTGGCCCATTTAAAGCACTGGATGCCGTGCAAGAACCATGGGCTAAAGAAAACTATGGACAAGTATGGCAATGTGTGTGTTTTTTAGATCAAAAAAGAGTTTTGCTTTTAGCCATTTCTTTACTCAATTTATGGGTAATGTCCAGGCGTAACTTTCATCAATATTTGTATTCAACCGATGACAAAACCTCGTTGACAAAGCCAAAAGACTGGCTGCCAATGCCAGACCTATTGGCTTTGCCAATGCTTGTTTTTAACGCACTTCATTGCTGGGTACGGTCGATAGAGAAGTCACCCCTCTGTGCGTTGAAGAGGCGTTTCCGCACGTGTGCTGAATATTTGACATTTGCCCACCACATGCCTGGCACGTGCCTTGCCATGAAGTTACACAACGCAACACGAGGTGCGTCATTTTATTGCGTAATACGATTCTTATTTACAAGCCCCTTGAGCCGCCTTTGCGTCACTTTTAAAATGGGGAAAAGTGACGTATGGGCAACGCAAGGGGCTTGTAAATAAGCCCCTACATTCTTTACTTGGATTTGCTGACGGTACAACATACACACAGGTACTTTCACCGATTATTACCAGCAATTTGTGTGGTAGTTAACAGTGCCGCCACATTGGCATTCCGTGGGCATTTAGAGCAGGCTACCGTCTGACATCTATTCCCTGTAGTTGCCCCTTGGCGCGCGCCCCGCGCCTCCAGCTCCGCGCTCTGGTTAAGCAGGTAATCTAAATTCTGAAGGAATGGCCGCTGCTCGCTCGGCCCCTGGGGGTGCCGCGCTCGCGCAGTACAAGTAGGCCTCACTGTCAGGTGCAGCAGCTGTCGCGCTCGCGCCAACTCCAACTGCCTCGATATCGCATTACCGCACTTTAATGTTCCTGGCTCGAGCACTGTCACTGAGAATAAACGCTCGCCAGGCTGCTTAGCTGAGGAAATAAGACGCCGCAACGCCTCTCGGGCAGAACTGCCTTTACTTGTAAACAGGCGGTGTTTATGTGAGAGAGCACAAGTTTGAAAAAAATGTATAAGTACACCATATTTACAAGCACGTAGTTAGTTTAAACATGTTTTGCACACGAGTGTTTTATATCCAGGAGTGAAATATATAGAGTGGTTTATATTCAGTAGCGAAATGTATAGAATGTTAAGTAGAGTAACCATAATTATAACGGTGTGAGATTAAATGTAGAAATGTTGGAGTATATGTGAAAACCTCATGTTCTCATGTTAAAAGAGTCATGTCCGAATTAAATGTAACGTTGGATTCCAGTATTTTGTGTAGGCCTTAGGGCAATTCACAGCAAACCTGAACGTGCTGCTAAACTAATGTGAGATAAAGTTGACATGGTTCTTTCAGAATGTACTATTGAACTTAGGGTTAAAAGTATATGCTTTATAGATGTGTTATTTTAGAAACGTATGCTAGTTAAGAATGTTTGCTGTTTAAATCAAGTTAACGTTTTAAGAGTGTAGGAACCTGCTGCATGTAAATCAAGTAGGCCAGAACAGATAATGTCATGTAGTTTAAATCGTCATGTGCTCGTTAGAGGAGAGGTCGTGAGGTGTCCAGTATGGAGCTCTGAGAGTGTTTTATGGCCTAAGATATGGTGAAGTCTGGAATTTGAGGCCCACTGCAGGACGAGCTGTATGCAGGTGCGAGGGTCCTAATCAGCTCGAATGAAAGGGACTTTGTTCAGTGGCGCCTTGCGCAGGCCTGTAGGAGTTTCCAGGAATTTCAGGGGGTATCAGCGCACGGAAGAAGGAGCCTGGGAACCAAGGTCAACTATAACGAGGGTCTTCAAGAGTACCATCATGGAGTTTGCCGCGGAAAGATGTACCACGTGAGGGGCGTCCCAAGGGGCGTTTCTATTGGAAATGTGATTTGGTATTAGGGAAAGTGACCCGGGAGGAGAGCAGAGCAGATGATTTTGGGAGCCTAAGGAAGCGGATGGGTAGGCAGATAGGCTGATCAGGAGAGACCCATTATCAGAGAAGAGACAAAGAGAAGTGCGTGATCTTCTTAGGAAATCACCACGGCTGACACCTAGAGGGTTAAGATCTTGCTAAGTAGGGATGTCATTTAGTGTAGTGTAGGGACAGACTAACCTTAATTTTTCTTTCTGTAATGACTTTGAGGTTGCAACTTGTATTCATTTTGGCAACGCTCATGTTATTAGAAGTTGTACTCATTATTTTGTTCTTCAGACTCAGACTATTCAAAAAGTTCATGTTTATAGTGATACCAATTTACCTGTTGAATCTCATTTTGAGAAGTTTGTATCTTCAGTTATCTTTGACTTTATATTAAATCTTTAAAACTTAATTTTGGTCAGTGGTCATTTAGAGTGGTGTAAGTTCTTAAATTGATTGTTTACTGCGAGATTACCTTTTACTCAAGACAGGTACCAACGATTCAGTCGACAGGAAATGGGATTTGGTAAGATAATTAGTAACCAGTAATCCCGCGTTAGCAGTTGGTAGCAGAGTGAGGATGGTTATCTTCTTGAGGAAGGTAATCTAGAGAGGTTAGTTTACCCCAAGGTCCGAGACGCCGAGAGACGAGCAGCGGAAGAATCGTGTGCCGAAAGGTGCAGACGGTGCGAGAAAAGCAGCAGTATCGGAGAGTGAGTATAAAAAGGGTCATGCGTGAACAGATTGCGGTGTTTTGTGTTGTATTTGTATTGTAATGTCTTGCGGAGTTGAATGCCTGTAGTGTGAAAGAGAGAAGGTTGTGAGCGCGCGCAACCTGGTAAACTGGTAACCTGGTAAACGGGTTAACTGGTGAAAATCTTAAGTTCAGGCCAGAGCTTAAGTGGTTTTGGGTGTATCGAACATCCAGGGTAGTTGTCGACCATAGTACGGAGGTCACGAGGTACCATTGACCGCCGTGGATCCAAGATAGGGGGAGTGTAAGAGTGAATGTATGAGTAACGGACGCTGGTCGAAAGTTACTGCGTGTGAGTAACCTATCGGAGAAGGCGATTGTCTGGAAGTAAACGGAAAGACATTTTGCCAAGTTAAGGTGACAACTACAGAAAGACTGTGGGCGTACAGTCAAAGAAAGGTGATCGCTTGGACGGAAGTAATCATTTTTCAGAGTATGAATGGGATGCGTGCATGACCGAGGAGACGAGCTGAGAAAGGAGGGGAACTGCTGCGAAGGGGGACGGGTGACGTCGGCTAGAGCCGCGCTGTGATTGAGCGGTTGGTGTGACGTTAGCTAGAGCCGCGCTCTGGTTGGGCGGCTAGAGTGACGTCGGAGGAAAGTCGCGTACGGATAGGCCAGTTAGTGAGAACGGCGCTGAGATTGGTGGAATATCATCAGGAAGTAAACAAACGCGGAGAAAAGAGAAATCATGAAGTGTTTTAAGTGTTTGAAAGGGATTTTTAAACGTAAACGAAGTGAACATTATTACGGGGAAGAGGCTCCCCCAGAGGGTACACCAGCTCATTATATGGCAACGAATGTGGGGCTGCATACGATATTGTGGATTGGGGCTTGGAATAAGCTTACGGAAGGGAATGAGGAAATGCAGTTCCCGAGGTACGGGACGTTTAAATTAGAGGTGTTACATCGGCTAAAAGCAACCATGTCCTCATTGAAACCCTCGCCCAGACCAACACAGTTTGAGGCTCTTAATGCATGGATTAAGGCTGCACACGACCGAAATTTGAACAGGCGTCAACAAAGGCTGACGCGATCGGTAAGGGCAGTGCGAGATTCCAAATGGGATGAGGAGGAAAAGCGTTGGAGGGTACAGACTATTGAGGTGGAGAAAATGTATCCGATGAGGGAGGTGTCAGGAGGAGGAAACCTCATGGAAGAAGACGAGGAAAGCGAGTCGGAGGACAATCTGATAAACAGATTGTTAATGGATAGACCACCTCCGAGAGTGGAGTTGATAGAAGATAGAGGGCTCGCAAGGGAGGATGGGAATGACATAGAGGGATATACACCACTCCCTATATCGGAATGGACACCTAGCAAAGGCGGAGAAACACCTCCAAACAACACTGTACAGAGTGTAGTGGGAAGGTTTGTGGTGCAGAAGACGCCAACCACAGAAAGGGTTGAGTCTGTGGGATTGCCAGACGCTCTTCAAGTGCCTGTTACCATAGGACCCATAGTTTCGATCTATAATTCTGAGAGAGATAGAGGGGAACAACAAAGGCAATTGGATAGGGAAAGGATTGAGATGGAAAGGAGGAATAATGTGACAAATGCATGGAAACAATTGCCAGGTTCGGTAACATGGAACACCCCATTAGACACAACTGTCGGTCCCAATTCAGAACAGGGAGGTCCGAGAGGACCAATGGATCTAAGGGGACCGCGGCCAAGATCTTTTTCAGAGTTAAGAGCTGATTTGAGAGAATGGGACGGGTCCGTAGTATCTCCAAGTAACAGGACAAGAACGGAACCAGAGTGGGAAAGCAGGGGAAACGGGACAGTATCTCATTGTGGGGCCAGCGAGAGTAGTCAGAGCCGGGAAGGCCAAAGTCAAGAGAATAGAGGGGATGCATGTCCTACAAATCAGAGAGAACAGCCGGAACAAAATACTAGGATTGTAGAATGTGAGGAAATGTCCCGTCTCTGGGGGAACGGAGGAGATGAGGCGGTACGGGCTTTTCAGAATAGGTTTAGGTGCCTTCATCATACACTCGGGGAAGACGTTCAACATTGGAGAAAGGAGAACAGCGATAGGTCCCGCCACGCCTCGAATAATCAGGAATCACAGGGAAGTAGGGAAGAAAGAGGGAGTAAGGGAACATCTTACCCTGCATCCCGTGAAACTAGCCCGGATGGGGAGAGAGGGGCTATGAGGCATGAAGGAGTGTTTCACCACCCACCCCGAGAAGACGGAAAGGCATGGGATCTAGAGAGATGGGAACAGGGGAGGACTCCTTATAATTCACCCATACCTAAACATAGATCTCGGAGCTGGGATGGGAGAGATGCGGATGGAGGAGCTAAATTGAGTGTCTTGAAAGCTGAAATTAAGGCAAAAAGGCTTGATGTTACCAGTTTAAAATCAGATGTTGATGAGATAATAGATGGAACCTTGCCTTTGGAAAGGATAGAATTGTATGAACAGGATGAGTTATTGTTCATGGCAAAGGATATTACTAGGAAAGCTAGAGCGTTTCATGAAAAACTGACTGATTTGGCAGACAAGTATGCCGTGGATTTGTCTAGGACAAGGGCATTGCAGAGCAACCACAGATTACAGTACGCAGACCAAGATCTAGATGAGAAGAGAACTACTGGATTAAAAACACACATAAGAGAGTTGGTAACAGGGATAAGAGTGTGGAGAGAACTGGATAAATGGGAGGAAAGGTGGTCGAAAAAGGGCACAGTTAGGCGAAGTACAAATGTGATGACCCCTGAGGGAAGGGTAATGCAGATGGAGGCATTCCCTTTGCGAGAAATATCAAACGGAAATTATGTACATGTGCCCTGGAGTAGAGGAGACTTAGCCGCATTTACCAACTCATTTCCGAAGTTGCGGGACAATCCAGTCGAATGGTATAAGCAGGTAGAGAGGTTCGTTAAAATCTCGAAAGTACTGTGGATAGATTTGAACACGTTGTTTGACATCGTGGTCCCATCTGATCTGTGGACCCCTTGTAAGACTAGTGTCGAATGGCCAAATGCTGAACCATTGAGGGATGCTCGAACAAATGGACCATCTGAGATTGTCATGCGAAAGTATGAAAGGGTAATAGCATGGCTGAAAGATAAGGTACCACCACAGGATATAGATTGGGTAAAAATAGACCGAACAAGGCAGGAACCCAAGGAGACAGTTCACGAGTTTTATGAAAGATTGTTGAAAACATTCAAGCAATACAGTGGACTAGATGTAATGGATCCCAAAGACATAGGGCAGTTCGTGTCAAAGTTTGTCTTGGGGTTGAGACCTGATATTTGTTTGATGATACAGCAACATTTAATCTGTTGGCAGAACAAACCACTAGATGAGATTTTACGATATGCGAGGTACTGCAGTGACGAGATAGATTCTAAAGCCAAGAATCTAAAGGAGAAATTGATGGTGGTGCAAATGCAGTCCGCTGGGAAGGGTGGCCAGCAGAAGCAGGGGATGGGACGAAAACCAAATGGTCAGAACAAAGATAATGAAGAAGGGCAAAGACCTAGGATAGACTTTGCCACTTTAAAGAAAACGACAAAGTGTCATCTGTGTCATCAGGTGGGGCATTGGCGACGCGAGTGTCCCTTTAACCCTGAAAACGGAGAGCTAGAAGTAGAAGAGCAGGTCCAAGAAGACCCAGTGCAAAAAGTGACAGTCCCAAGTAGTAAGGTGGCCAAAGGGGGGACTTCGGCTCCACGGGCCCAATTCCCACAGCCACCGAAGATAGCAGCTGGAGGAAAGGTCTTTAAACAAATGCCTCTGTTTATTGAGGAAGAAAAATGTTATTACATTGATCCATTGACAGGACAACGGGTGAGCAGTGAAGAGGACTGTACCCTCGGGGCAGTTCTAGAAGTGGATCAGAGAGGGCCATTTGTTGAGGCAGAAGTGGCAGGGTGTCCCACTAAGTTCTTAGTGGATACTGGGGCTACTCGTTCGACTCTGAGATCAGCGGTGGTTCCAGACTTGCCGATGTCAGGGGAAACAATTCAGGTGGTAGGAGTCGCAAATAAAAGAATGACTAGTCCGTTGACAGAACCAGTATCTGTGAAAATAGGCAATCATATGAACGAACATCAGTTTGTGGTTTGTGACTCGAGTCCGGTATGTCTGTTAGGAAGGGATTTGTTATGCAAATTGAATTGCACCATATACTGCACCCCACAAGGAGTGGAGGTACAGACTACCGACGATGATGCTACCTTTAAGGTGGCCAATTCAAAATTCTGTGTAGAACTATATCCTACTCTGACGGTAGAAGATCTTCCACAAGACTTAAGAGATGCAGTAGCGTCAGAGGTGTGGGATTTCACAGGAGAAGATATAGGATTGATTAAAGGGGTAGAACCGGTAAAAATTCTGGTAAAACCAAATGTTGAGTTTCCAAGAACGCCTCAATACAAATTGTCCCAGGAAACGATTGCAGGAATAAAGCCTGTGATCGAGTCAATGATACAGCAGGGAATACTGAAGGAAATCGTGGGCAGTCCTTGTAACTCCCCGATTATGGGTTTGCAGAAACCTAGCGGGAAGTTTAGGATAGTTCAGGATTTACGAAAAATTAACAACATAGTCGTTTCATGTTGTCCCGTGGTACCGAATCCATCAGTAATATTGTTTCAGATACCATGTCAAGCAGAATGGTTCACAGTGATAGATCTTTGTCAGGCTTTCTTTTCAATCCCATTGGATGAAGAGAGCAGGTACCTTTTTGCGTTTAAAATGGAAGATCGCGTTTTAACATGGTGTCGAATCCCACAAGGATTCACAGACAGCCCATCCATCTTTAATCAGTTGTTGAAAAAGAATCTTGAGAATCTAGTACTGCCACAGAACTCGGTTCTGGTACAGTACATAGATGACCTACTTGTTGCGTCAGAAACAGAGGAAGCTTGTAAAGTAGATTCAATTGCCTTACTGAATCATTTAGCTGAAAATGGACATAAGGTATCTCCGAGCAAGTTACAGTATTGTCTGACAGAAGTACAGTATCTAGGGCACAGGTTAGAAAAAGGGAAACGTAAGGTGTCCCCAGAGAGGATTGAGGCGATAATGAAAATGAATGCGCCTACAACACAGAGAGAAGTTAGAATGTTCTTAGGAATGGTGGGTTACTGCCGACAGTGGATAGTTAACTTTTCACTGAAAGCAAAGCCCTTACAGAAACTGACGCACAAGGAGGTGAGTGATCCGGTACCATGGGATGAAGAATGTCTGGTGGCGTTTTTACAGCTGAGAGACGATTTATGTCGTGCTCCGGCTCTGGGAATGCCAGATTACGAAAAGTCATTTTCACTCTATTGCTGCGAGAGAGAGGGATGTGCTTTGTCAGTCTTGGCACAGACCCACGGTAATGCCCGTAGACCAGTTGCATATTTTTCGGCTACATTAGATCCAGTAGCCGCAGCGTTGCCCGGATGTCTCAAATCCGTTGCTGCAACGGGTGTCAGCATTGAAAGGAGCGAGAGTATTGTGATGGGACATCCAGTAGTGGTGTATGTACCGCATTCAGTTGAATTGTTAATGACCAGGACGAAGACGCAGCATCTGACCAATAGCAGGCTCACGCGTTATGAGCAAGTTATACTTGCCGCAGAAAACGTGACTCTCAGGAGATGCTCTGTCTTGAATCCTGCTACTTTGATGCCATTACCTACTGTAATAGAAGGCGAAGGATGTGAAGACCACGATTGCCTTGATGTGACTGAACTATGCACGAAACCCAGACCAGATATTGTGGATGAGCCATTGTCTGACCCCGATGAAATTTATTTTGTTGATGGCTCATGTTTAAGAGACGATACTGGTCGGTTGAGAGCAGCTTATGCTGTTTGTACCATTACTGGAGTTGTGGAAGCCGCTTGCCTGGAAGGAGTACATTCCGCACAGGTAGCAGAGATTATTGCCCTAACTCGTGCCTGCATAGCAGGAAATGGAAAGAGAGTCACCATCTACACGGACAGCCAATATGGTTTCGGTGTGGTTCATGATTTCGGGCAGTTATGGTCTCAGAGGGGTTACATGACCTCCTCTGGTTCGCCCATTCGAAATGGAGAATTTGTGCGATTGCTGATAGAAGCATTACAAGGTCCTGTTGACATCGCGGTAGTGAAGTGTGTAGCTCATACTAAGAATACAGATTTTGTGTCACAAGGTAATAGATATGCTGATGAAGTCGCACGCTATTGTGCGGAACAAAGTTATTCTTTCTCAAAGGTGGAAATAGAAGGTGCAGAAGAAAAGACTGAATTAAGTATGATGTTAGAAACTGTAGACACTTGGGAGGATTTAAGAATAATGCAGGAGAACGCACCTGAAACAGAGAAAAAGGCATGGGAAATAGCAGGCTGTGTGCGAAGTGAAATGGATTTTTGGGTTTCAGCAGATGGGAGAGCTGTGTTACCTGAAGAATTAGCTAATCCCATGGCGAGAGAAATACATGGTCCAGTACATCTAGGAAGGGATGCTATGGTGAGAGTTTTTAGGCAGACTTGGTATTGCCCGAAATTCAGAATAGCAGCAGAATCAGTATGTAAGCGATGTGTTACCTGCCAACAACTGAACGTAGGCAAACGAACACCAGTCACACTGAGTCACATTGGGAGGTCGGGGGGGCCTTTCAATAGAATGCAACTAGATTTCATTGAAATGCCAAGAGTCAATCGCCTTCGGTATGTGTTGGTGATTGTATGCGTATTTTCCAGATGGGTTGAAGCGTACCCTACACGTAGGTGCGATACACTCACAGTGGCTAAATTGTTGCTCAGGGAGTTGATACCGCGCTTCGGGGTGCCTGCCTCTTTGGAATCGGACAGAGGAAAACATTTTAACAGCGAAATAGTGAAGATGTTGTGCTCCACACTGAATATCGATCAAAAGCTGCATTGTAGTTATCGACCAGAAGCTTCAGGAATTGTGGAACAAGTGAATGGCACTTTGAAGAATAGATTGGCTAAAGTAGTGGCATCCACATCCTTGAGTTGGCCAGATGCTCTTCCATTGGTGCTCATGAGCATGCGCAGCACACCTGATAGGAGGACAGGTCTCTCTCCCCACGAGATCCTGATGGGGAGGGCCATGAGACTTCCTACAGTTCCAACTACTGCTCTATTGAATATTACAGATGATCTGATCTTGGATTATTGTAAAGGACTGTCTGACGCCATCCATTCTGTGTCCCTTCAGGTGCATGCGGCTGAAGTTCCAGCAGCGAGGAACCTGTGTCATGACCTGAACCCAGGGGACTGGGTCCTGGTTAAAAAGCACGTCCGGAAGAACTGCCTAGATGTTCGCTGGCGTGGGCCCTTTCAGGTAATCCTGATAACGAACACCGCGGTGAAGTGCGGGGGGCTGCCAAATTGGATCCATGCATCCCATACTAGAAGAGTTCCAGCACCTCTAGAAGGAACAGCTCCCATCCCAGACGAAAGCCCGGAAGTGGAAGAAGAGTCGCAAGAGGGGATTGAGGCAGCTGAGGAGGTGTCGGAAGAAGTTGGGAACGCAACGGATTCAGAAGAAGAGCGAAGGCAGGACGGCAGTGAGACAGAAGACGCAACTGAAGGAGAGAGCAGAAGTGAATACGACTCAGACTCAGATCCGTATCGGAGCGATCAAGAACCAAGTGGGAGGACAAGGAATAGGAGAATAAGGCTTGGAGCTGCCACTTGGCCAACAAGGAGAAGAAGGCTAAGTTTGAGGTCGGCCCAGGAAGAAACGCTTACTCCTATATCCGAAGACTCAGATCCAGAAGAAGATATCCAGGATCAAGCCGAGGAGGGTCTTAGGAGATCAAGTAGAGTGCGAGTGCCTAGCAGAAGATACTCTACTCCCGACTGGACCTACCTTGTTGCAGATGTCTGGGAGACACAGAACAGGGAGGATCAGGGAAGTGGAACTGATCAGAACTGACCCGATCATCACAGTACAAATAAAGTTTCTACTGCCAGGAGCGGAGACCGAAAGGTTGCTGACACTCAACATCGTTCATCCTGCTCTCCTGAGTGGAATAAGAAAATTGATTTTAGAGACAGTTGAGTTTCCAGTTTGCTGTTCACGATATCCAATATTGGAGGGAACTCTTCTTCGTTTGGAAATGCTTGAGCGAGTAGTAGAAATGCTAGGAGCACTTATTGTTGTGGACTGATACCATATTGTGAATGTCTTCAAAGGGGCGCAGAACTGGAAAGGTGAAGAAAGTGATCTTGATTAGAACGGACCCCTTTGTAATTGTGGATGTAGAACTGATAGTACCAGGAGTGGAAATTGAAAAAACGCTAACTCTTCATTTTGTTCGTCCACTTGTCTTGAGCGAAATAAGGAGAATAATCCTAGAAAAGGTTGACTTTCCATGTTGTGGTACGAACTGTCCAGAACCTGAGGGAATGATACTTCGGATGGACGTTTATGAAGAAGTAGTGTCACTCCTTGAACCATACATAACTTCAGACGAAAATAAGACTGTTGCAAAGAAATTGTAAACTTGTTTCAAGATAACCTAGCGCCGAGTGGAAGAAGAAAAGTGATAGGGGTTTCATTTTAGTGGATGGAGAAGGGCTAGGGTTGTCTATTTTCTACTGGACTTTGAATTGTTTTGCGGAAACAAATTGTCAAGCTTCCAAGTGTTCCAAGAAAGACATTGCAAGAGAGAAAGACTTTGTTTGAAAAGAAGAGGAAGTGAATGCTGGAAGATAGTCGAAAACTACACTGTTTGAGAACATGGAGGCTGGCAACCCGAACCGCAGGGCAAAATGTATAGCTGTTACATTTTTAGGAGTAGTGGTTTCTCTTATTATTTTAGTGGTAACTGTTTCATTCCTAGCGGGACACGAAGGGGATGGAACCACAGTTAAGGAGGATAAGGGAGTGTCAACACCGAGAACTACCATTATTAAGGAGAAGGGAAACATCAATGAGAAAGACAAAGCGTTGTTAGATGCAGAAGTAAAAAGGTTACACATGGATGAGTCACAGGGGAATTACAAGTCAAATGCTTATGCTAAGTTGCTTTATGAATATGTTGATGCCATGGAAGTAAAGGATTGCTATGTCTGTATGCAATTACCAATTTCGGTAGAGGAGGGTATCAAATACCATCATCTCCCGTTGACATATGGGATAACGTGCAGTTTATTGTTAAGTATGTTTTATGGACGAGACGGATTTGAGTATTACTTCTCGAATTTCGACTCGACATTGCCAGAGGTTCCGAATTTTAAGCATTTGAACAAATGGGACTACTACAAAAGCGAAGACAGGTTACACAAATGGTTTATTCCATGGAGAACGTTAGATACTTCACATGCTCGAATAAACAATCTGACTTGTCAAATATCAGAAGTTGAGAAAAAGTTTATAGCACAGGTAGATACTAGATACAGGAAGCAGAAGGTATTGAAGGCATCAGGACAAGGGGAAACAGATTGGACCAAGGAGGAAAGGGCACAACAACGAAAAGGTAGTATTGGTCCAATTGCTTTGGATAAGGAGAAACGGGGGAAACTGTGCATTCACAGGAGTTACTCCTATTATGAAAACGTTTATGTAGGGCAAGTAAATTGTGAACATGCCTTTCAATTGGAGTACTACTCTAAGAACTTCATGAAAGGGATGCAAGCAATACCAAATGTATATTTTGTATGTGGAAGATATGCCTATGTGAAGTTACCAGATAATTGGTACGGATCATGCTATCTGGCTGTTGTCTTCCCTAAAATATATCATGTTGAGAATTTAGACACGCCTAAGAAAGAAATATCAACTAGATGGAAGCGAGGGCTGGGTGCAGCAGAAGTAGTTGGAGATGTAATAGGTGCTGCATTCCCTTTCTTAGGATTGATAATGAATGACATTAAGATCAGGAGGTTAGCTACAGTCGTAGATAGACTGTCTGCCAGTACTGCAAGATCCTTGATGCTGATAGAGGGGGAGATGCAATCGATTAGGGCAATGGTTCTTCAGAACCGACTTGCTTTAGATGTTCTGTTAGCAAAAGAGGGAGGAGTCTGTAGGGCCTTGAAGGTACAGGAATGCTGTACTTACATTCCAGACAATTCAAAGCCTCTAGAGAAGTATATACAAAACATCACTGCCATACACTACGAAATCGAGGACCTGGCAAAGGTAAATGTGTGGGAAAAAGTAGGTCATGGAATGGGTAAAGTTGGAAGTTGGTTTGCCAACTTAGGAAAGGGTATCGTTTGGTACATATTGAAGCCCATCATCATAGTAATGATTTGTGTAATCACTTTGTGGGGATTGGTGCGTTTGTATCAATGGTATAGAGCAAATAGGTTACAGAGAGCTATGAAGAAACAGGAAGAAGAGTTGACAGCGATGCAGGACACTCAATATAAAAGTCTGAAAGCATTAGAGAGTATGAAAAGAAGTGGTACTGTCCTGTCTTCACTTTAAAGGTTCTACATTTTTAGTGTCATGGTGATGATGACCCCTGAAGGTCATCAAAGGGGGGACTGAGAGAGCACAAGTTTGAAAAAAATGTATAAGTACACCATATTTACAAGCACGTAGTTAGTTTAAACATGTTTTGCACACGAGTGTTTTATATCCAGGAGTGAAATATATAGAGTGGTTTATATTCAGTAGCGAAATGTATAGAATGTTAAGTAGAGTAACCATAATTATAACGGTGTGAGATTAAATGTAGAAATGTTGGAGTATATGTGAAAACCTCATGTTCTCATGTTAAAAGAGTCATGTCCGAATTAAATGTAACGTTGGATTCCAGTATTTTGTGTAGGCCTTAGGGCAATTCACAGCAAACCTGAACGTGCTGCTAAACTAATGTGAGATAAAGTTGACATGGTTCTTTCAGAATGTACTATTGAACTTAGGGTTAAAAGTATATGCTTTATAGATGTGTTATTTTAGAAACGTATGCTAGTTAAGAATGTTTGCTGTTTAAATCAAGTTAACGTTTTAAGAGTGTAGGAACCTGCTGCATGTAAATCAAGTAGGCCAGAACAGATAATGTCATGTAGTTTAAATCGTCATGTGCTCGTTAGAGGAGAGGTCGTGAGGTGTCCAGTATGGAGCTCTGAGAGTGTTTTATGGCCTAAGATATGGTGAAGTCTGGAATTTGAGGCCCACTGCAGGACGAGCTGTATGCAGGTGCGAGGGTCCTAATCAGCTCGAATGAAAGGGACTTTGTTCAGTGGCGCCTTGCGCAGGCCTGTAGGAGTTTCCAGGAATTTCAGGGGGTATCAGCGCACGGAAGAAGGAGCCTGGGAACCAAGGTCAACTATAACGAGGGTCTTCAAGAGTACCATCATGGAGTTTGCCGCGGAAAGATGTACCACGTGAGGGGCGTCCCAAGGGGCGTTTCTATTGGAAATGTGATTTGGTATTAGGGAAAGTGACCCGGGAGGAGAGCAGAGCAGATGATTTTGGGAGCCTAAGGAAGCGGATGGGTAGGCAGATAGGCTGATCAGGAGAGACCCATTATCAGAGAAGAGACAAAGAGAAGTGCGTGATCTTCTTAGGAAATCACCACGGCTGACACCTAGAGGGTTAAGATCTTGCTAAGTAGGGATGTCATTTAGTGTAGTGTAGGGACAGACTAACCTTAATTTTTCTTTCTGTAATGACTTTGAGGTTGCAACTTGTATTCATTTTGGCAACGCTCATGTTATTAGAAGTTGTACTCATTATTTTGTTCTTCAGACTCAGACTATTCAAAAAGTTCATGTTTATAGTGATACCAATTTACCTGTTGAATCTCATTTTGAGAAGTTTGTATCTTCAGTTATCTTTGACTTTATATTAAATCTTTAAAACTTAATTTTGGTCAGTGGTCATTTAGAGTGGTGTAAGTTCTTAAATTGATTGTTTACTGCGAGATTACCTTTTACTCAAGACAGGTACCAACGATTCAGTCGACAGGAAATGGGATTTGGTAAGATAATTAGTAACCAGTAATCCCGCGTTAGCAATGGATTTAGACCATGGTTTCCCGCCAAGCGTAAGTGTAATATCTATCCTCACAGGCAATGTAAATGAAAGCAAAGCACCGCAGCGATAAATGACCCCGAGAGGACAGGAAGACAGAGCTGCAGGACTTCCTTCTGTATACCACCAGCGAAAGTTCGTGGGTGTTCTGGCACTTGATTAAGCGTTATTTTCCAAATATTGAACATAAATGTGCTTGCTTCTTCAGTCAGGGTCGTCGAGGCAGAGGCCGTAAACTTCGAGGTGTCAATCTCAAATGTCTCAACTAAAAAAAGCAGTGCGCTGCCGGGTGGAGGGGTGAGATTTCAAAAGTTTGGGATGACCTGTTGACGAAGAGGGCCAGTACTGCTTTGCATTAGGTGGGCCTCTGTCTGTAGTGGCACTGTTGGTGAGAAATTATGGGTTGGAATGCCACCCAAGCTTTGCCACTGGTTAGACCGCTTGCAAGCATTCACCCCGACACATTTTGGGTGTTTGAAGGCAATTAGTATGACTGTAAACCTGAAACTTTAGAAGAAAGAGCAATGCTCCTATTAACATCAAAATGGCACGGAAATCCAATAGCCATATTTTATGATTAAATAATTGTATATATTTCAAAATTTCCATCCATCAAATCATAATGTACAGTGAGGTGCAGGTGTCTGTGCTCAGAAAAGTGACATACTCATGTGATATAGGGAAATAGTTGTGTGTCCTAAAGCTTAAAGATGACCCAGAGAACAAGTTTGGAAACAAATTGCATTGGGTTTGCCTAATTAGTCGACGGTGTTTCTGTCCCTATCGATCATCATCAGGAACCCTAATATATTAGTCAAAGAAGACGTTTGGAGCATGTAACAAAATGCAGCAAAGTATTGCTGTGAGAGATCAGAATTGGTGGCGTGGATCATCTCAGTTGAAGTGCTTGTCCGAAAAGGGCAGGTTAAACAAGGGCAAAGTGCTGAACCGTCCCCTGAGAGATTCAAAGTTAAACAAGCTAAAAGTTCTACGTGAAATGAGAAGGAAGAGGATAACAAACACAGACATATCAAAACTGACTCAGGTCCCCCAGGTTCAACCACCAAACAAAGAATGCATTTGGAGGGGGCGCCACATGCCAAACACCGCCTCTGAAACTTCACCCCTGCCCGTCCCACTTGGGCCTGGTAGTTCTCCTGGGAAATTCATGACCATGGACATGTAGAACCCAACAGCCTGAGTCTCTGCCCTGGAATCACTTATTTTAAATGTATTTTCTCTGCACACATTCTTCTTCCTTGATGGTAGAGTTGTTAAATTGGCAAACGTAGGCAGTGCTCCATTTTCCCAGCCTTTGCCTTTTACAAATCATTTTGTTAAGTGACTGACCGCCCCATGTACTAAAGCCCAAGTTGAAAATAGAGTTGGGTGCGCCAGGAAATAAATAGGGCGAGTCGAGCCAGAGCAGAGCCAAGGATCTGGCCAGCCGCGGCCGGTAGTGGGAGTAGCTGCCGGGCGGTGACGTGGGGAGTGGGAGGGGCAGGGTGGGGAGGGGGTAGTAATGTATGGATTATGGACTTTAACAGGTAAGTAAACATATAAATAAATAAAACGAATTCCGTTGTGTGCACTGCATCACCAAATGCGATGCAGTGCACGCAACAAAATTCGTTTTATTTATTTATAAGTTTACTTACCTGTTAAGGTCCGTAATCCATACATTACTACCCCCCACCCTGCCCCTCCGCCTTCCCACGTCACCGCCCAGCAGGTACTCCCACTACCGGCCGCGGCTGGATCTGGCTTGGCTCTTAGAGTCATGCACAAGCCAAGCGATGAAAACGTTCAAAATGCACACTGTGCAACAAACACGGTGTAAAAATATGATACAGTCTCTTCAAAATTTCAAAAGGTGTATTTCTTTAACATGGGGAAGCTTTTCAGCTTAGTACATTAGATTAAATCACTGTATAGGCAAGACGCTTATTAAAATTAACAGTTTTTAAACATGAACTTAGAAACATTAATGGCTACCACCCCAACGTTAATGGCATCTGTGAACTAAGAGGCAAGTCAGAAGTCATGTAAACTCTAAACATGGTGTAGATTGTTATTGTAGAAGATGAAATGAAATAGCATTTATAAAGCGCATGGTTACCCGAAGGCATCCCAGCGCTAGGGCAGAAACTGCACTAAGTTATGGCGATCAATTTGGAAAAAGCCAGGTTTTGAGCTTCTTACGGAAGACGGTATGGTTTGGCTCTTTACGTAGCTGCAGCGGTAAAGAGTTCCAGTGTTTAGCAGCGTTAAAAGAGCAGAGCCGGCCGCCACTTCTGGACCTCATAATTCTGGGAACAGACGCCAGATGGAGGTCATTTGAGCATAACCGTCTGTTGGCTTGGTAGGGCTGGACAAAGGAAGAAATAATAGCCGGTCCCACACCCCCTAGCATCTTATGGGTGGTGCAGAGGGCTTTAATGTTAATGTTAATGACATTTCTAAAGCGCACAAATACCCTAGGGTGTCTTGGCTCTGAACAGAATGCAAACCCTGTGAAGAATGGAAGGGGAATGATTAATTTAAAAACAGCCACGTTTTAAATTCTTTCCTGAAGGAAAGGAGAGAGTTGGCCTCTCTCATATAAACAGGAAGTGTATTCCATAATTTGACCGCGCAGTAGGCAGTACTCCGGCCTCCCCAACTCGCAGTTCGGATCCTTGGTACCAACATTAATCTGGCATTTGTAGATCTTAACTGTCCGCCTGGGTGATACCATGAGCAGAGGTGTTTCAAAGGCACCTGTCCTGTCCTATTCACTGCTTTATAGGCAAGGCAGAGTACCTTAAACTTAATACGTTGCACCACAGGCAACCAGTGGAGCTTCTGGATTTCTTCTTTGATTGATTGGTACTTGGGTATATTCAATAAGAGCCTGGCTGCAGCATTCTGCACCATCTGAAGTTTCTTCAAATGTTGTTTCTGTAACCCAAGGTATAGGCTGTTACAATAATTTAACTTTGACAGCACCAAGGTTGTTACAACTGTTTTCCTAAAATCATAGGGAATGTAAGGCATAACCGTCTTAAGTTTTTTTAGCAGATAGAAAGAGGCTGAGACTGTGGCATTAGTTTGTTGGGCATAGGTATGTTTATTATCTATCAATACTCCAAGATTTTTGGCCTTCTCTACTGGATTAGCGGGTCTGTCCAAATTCGACTGGCCACCACAGTCAGTCCCATTTCAGTTGAAGATTACCAAAGATCAACACTTTGGTTTTGTCCGAATTCAGCTTTAGACAATGTCTTGCCATCCAGTGGCTGATTTTCCTCATGCAGTGCTGAAACTGCATTGCCGGGGATTATGTGTTTTTGTATGCCGCGACAACAATCTGAGTGTCGTCGGGATATGATGTCAGTTTAAAACCGAACGGCTGTATTAAAGGTGCAAGTTCTGATACGTAAATGTTAAACAAAAGAAGGACTTAACGACGAACCTTGAGGGACCCCACTTGGCAATACATAAGGAGTTGCCTGAAACTGATCAAGAGACACTGTCTGCTTTCTATTCTTCAAGAACAATGATATCAGAGACAGGGCATGGTCCTTGACCCCTATATGTTCGAGACGTTGAAGCAGTATATCATGGTGCACAGTATCAAAGACCGCTGACAAATCGAGGAGAATCAGCACAGCGGCGGCGCCCTGGTCCATCACTGCTTTAATCTCCTCGGTGGCCTTGATAAGAGCTGTCTCAGTGCTATACCCTGGACGAAAACAAAACTGAGAGGGGTCAAGTAATTAATTTTCTTAAATGAACTGAGTGAGTTGGATGTTCATTATTTTCTCGACTATTTTTTGCGGGGAAAGGGAGCCTAGCAATCGAACGATAGTTACTGGTTATGGAAGTATCTAGGTTTGCTTTTTTTAATCAAGGAAGGATGGCTGCATCTTTTCAAACTGCTGGGAAAATGCCTGCTAGGAACATATTGTTAAAAATATTTGTTAAAATTGGGCTTACCTCCCCTACTATGTTTTTCAAAACTGCCGGGGGGCAGAGGTCTGATGGTGATCCCGATTTAGTTTCCTGAATAAGTTTTCCCACCAACTCACTAGATAATTGTGGAAAGATCAACAACTCATTATTTTGGGTCTCAATGATGGGGAGCACTTCGACTGCCTCATTGGGGGTATCAGTGAAGATATTATATATGTCATTGACTTTATTCCTGTATGCACAGGCAATGTCCTCACATAAAGATTGACTGCTCACTAATGATGAACTATTGGGTATGGTTGTAAGCTTCTTCACCACCTGAAATAACTGTTTAGCTGAATTTTTGGAGCATTCTATCTGTTCGGTAAAGAAGATCCCTTTTTCGGTAGCTAGTAAGATTTTGTAGTTGACTAGTGCATGTTTATAGCTATCTTTTTCCTCTGCCTCATAATTCACTCTCCAGTGCCTTTCTAGTCTATGACATTTTTGTTTCTCTAGTTGCAGTGCTTCTGTGAACCAGGGAGCTGAGGGTTGATTACGATTTCCAGTGTTTTTACCGTTCGGCACCGTCGCCGTAAAGGCATTATTCAGCCAATCTGTGTATTCCTCAACAGCCTGATCCACCAGTTTGCTCAAGCTTGGTCGTGTCTGTTCCAGTTAGAGTTCAAGCATGTTGATATCTATCTTGTTCCATGCTTTGAAAGATTTTCCCTGTGCTTTAGCAACATTGGCTTCTGGTGAGATTTTGGAAGGATATTCAAATTGGATCAAGGAATGATCTGACCAAACGATAGGAAGGATATTTTTTACTATCATTTCTGGTACAGAGGAAAATATACCATCCAGGGTGTGCCCTGCCTGGTGTGTAGGTTTATGTACCAGCTGAGTGAGTCCCAACATGCCTAGAGTTTCAGTAAATATTACTGTATCTTTATCTGACAACAACTCAAGGTGTATGTTAAAATCACCCAAAATTGTAAACCTCTTTGTAGTGAGGTAAGGTCCTAAGAGTGCGTCTAAATTAGCGATGAAATTAGTTCTTGACCCCGGAAGGTGATAGACGAGAGTGCCCTTAAAGGTGATTTTTGGGCTTGATTCTATCGAAAAGTTCAGCCCTTCATAGTGAGGATTATGTACTGGGGAAAAGGTGGCTCTAAGATGTTCATGGTAAATAGCAAGTCCGCCCCCTCGCTTAATGGGTCTGTCAAGTGTGAATGAATTGAAGCCCTGAGGGACTACGACCACAAAGTCAGGGTCAGACAATAGATCTGCCCATGTTTCTGTGAGGAATAACACATCCAAGTTATATTGCAGGATTGTATCAGCAATTTCAACTTTATGCTTTGCAAGTGACCTTACATTAATTACATCTGTGACTCTGTATCGGTTTAGATTTTGGCTTTATATTAGCTGCCAAGCCTAAATCCATCAAATGTCGATCAGGGAGCGCAAAACCACAGGAGCATGTAAACTGATAAGGTCCAAATCCTTTGTCTGGAATACATCTGGTGCAGCCTTGGTTTGAATCTAGCCTTAAGTTTGTACATCTCTACACTTGTATATTGCAAAACATCAGGTCCAGAAGGGCAAGGGATTGTGGCCCTGGGCCTGGTCCAGGCACAGACAGGCGCAGACTGGCTTGCCTTTGGCGCGCCCGCTGCGCAAGTCCGCTGCGCGCGTCCTTTCCATGCAGTTTAAGTAGCGTGGTGGTGGAATGACTAGACGGCTCACCACCGGAAATGAGTGTTCCTAACCGACTCAGCCCACAGGAAACTGCCTATTGATCACCGTGCCCTCCGCGCAATCAGCACACAGCTGCAGCGGACCGGGGCGTGAACCAAAGTGCAAGTGCAAGATAAAATGGACTCTTTCCTGACTAGGAAGCCATTGTAAAGACCTAAGGGCCGGTTTAGCTGACTGGCAGCTTGGAACACCCTCAAGAATCCTTGTGACACAATTTTGCATTTTATTAATTTTATTTATTTAATTTATTTTATTTGTAAAGTTTTATATAGCGCGAAATTGACCCACGAGGGTATCAGAGCGCTTTACATTTAGGACCGTTGCGTTAAAATTTACATCATATACAAGAGCATAGTAAGACACAGTACACATAAACAATGTTTCAAGATTCGTTGGAGGGAGGGGAGGAAGGAGTAATTGGAGGGAGACAAGGAGGAACTGTGCCCAATGTCTGGCTGGGTAGGTGACGGTCATGGGAGAAACCAAGGCCAATCTCCTCATTAGCTGTCTAGCAGCTCCATTGGTCATCAGCCATGTTGCTCAGGTCACAGCGTTCAGGGAAACCAGTTTTTAGTTTGTTTGATTTGCGAAGGTTATATAGCGCTGTCTAGACCCGGAGGTATCAGAGCGCTTAACCAGAGGATCGTTGCAATACAAGGTACATCAAAAAGGATTATATAGCGCTGGCTTGACCCGGAGGTATCAGAGCGCTACAACAGAGGAACATTGCGTTACAAGTTACATCAGTTACAATAGTCTAGTAAGGTACAGTAAATAAACAATGAGGCTGAGAGAATTTGTAGGAAAGGAGGGGAAGAAGGAGCCATAACAGGGAGACGAGGAAGAACTGTGTCCAATGTCCGGCTGGGTAGGTGACGGTCGAGGGGGAAACCGTGGCCAATCTCCTCATTAGTTGTCAAGCAACTCCATCAGGCATCAGCCATGTTGCTCAGGTCTCAATGTTCGGTAAAAACAGATTTGAATAGATACATTTATTTATTTATTTATGCGTTTTTATATAGCGCGGACTTTACCCGAAGGCGTCAGAGCGCTTCACAATAGGAACAGTAATGATATATGAGGAGAAAATGACAAGTGAATAAATTACAAAAGTAGACGTTAAGTTACATGAGGTAAAAGTGATAATTGTGAACAAACAAAATATGTGAGGTAGCAAACAGTGCATTACAGGAGGAAAAAGTGACAAGTGTGCAGGTTACAAGAGAAAACAAAGTACAATTAGAGGTATAATACTACAGTATATGCTAGACACTCAGGCACAAGAACAAACGTTACTTAGGCAATGGTGGCACTTGTGCAAGTATCAAAAGCAAACAAAATGTGAGCGGTAGCAAACAGTGTGTCACAAGAGAAAAGTGGCGTGTACATGTTACAAAAGAGTACCAAACACAGGTACAAGGATAATACTGCAATAAATGGCAAACACTCAAACCACAAGAACACACTGGGAAGGCACTTCCATAGTCCTGGAGAATAGAATGTTCAGTAATGGGAGGTCTTCCTTCAGATAATAGAGAGGGCGTGAATTACTTTTGGAGGTGTCTCTGGAGGAGGAGAACTTTGAGGTCCGTTTTGAAGGCCTGGGTGGAGGTGGTGGTCCGGAGTTGAGGCGGAAGGGAGTTCCAGATTCTCACCGCGTTGCCTGAAAAGGATTGGGCCATCGATCTTTCCTTCTTGAAAGTGGGAGGTTCAAGCAGTAGATTTTCCGCATTACGTGATGGTCTAGAACCTCCAGAGAGTTTCAGTTTATTCGCCAGGTAGCGAGGAGAGGAGGAGTGCAGGGTTTTGTGGGTGATACAGGAAGTCTTGTAGATAGCTCTAGCCTCGATGGGAAGCCAGTGGAGGGTGGATAACATCGGTGTGATGTGGTCGCTTCTTCAGGCCCCATAAATGAAACGAGCTGCTGAATGGAGAACAGATTTAAGGGGGGACAAGTGGGATTTGGGGAGGCCAGTAAGAAGAGAAATGCAGTAGTCCAGTCTGGAGAGGACCAGCGATTGCACCAGGGTTTTAAGGTCCTGCTCCGGGAAGAAGCGACGAATTCCCCAAAGAAGGCGCAGTTGGTATCGAGCAGACTTTGCAGTGGAATTGATGTGGGAGATTAGATTGAGTTTTTTGTTGAGTATGACACCAAGGTATTTAGCGCTGTCGACAATGATGGGTTTATTATTAAGTAGATTCATCTGATCCATCCATGATTGAACCGGGGGAGAACCGGGGGAGGAGCGAGTGAGGAGGAGAGGAGGAGGAATTCAGTTTTGGAGGGATTCAAAATCAGTTGATGAGTTGACATCCAGTTTTGAATGGAGTCGAGAGTAGAGTTTAGGATGGAGAGATCGTGAGTGGAGGCAACCTTGAGGTAGATTTGAGTGTCGTCTGCATAGAGATGATAGTGGATCTCGGATTTACTTAGGAGATTTCCCAGTGGTTCTAAATAGAGATTGAATAATGTGGGTGCAAGTATAGAGCCTTGAGGAACACCTTGACCTACCGCCACAGGAGATGAAAGAAGGAGGTGGGAGGAGGGAGTAAAAACAAGTCAGAGAGGGAGCTAGGGCTACCATATAGGCCAATGGGGGGTGTGATCAAGGTCTAGTCGGAGTCCGGCAGTAGGGAGAAACTGTGGCAGCCATCTTGGGATCAGGCAGGGGATTCTGACCTTGGAGTTAGAGACATACAGTAACCATTTGCCGGTGACTCTCAAAGTGCAGGGCGGTCCCACGCCACATATATATATATATATATATATATATATATATATATATATATATATATATATATATATATATATATATATATATATATATATATATATATATATATATTAATATACAAATCAATTGGCCCTATCAACTTGCTGGAGGTATGAGATGTAAGGTGCCCTAGTGATGTGGAGATCGGGTGCCACTCCTCCCCTGGTGCAGTTCTGTAGCTGTATGAGAGGCCCCAGTGCCCATACGAGGCATGGCGACTGCCGGGGGTGCCATGTTGAAGTCAGGCAGCCTCTGAATTTACTGCCTCTCAGGTGTTTGCAGGCCGTGAGGGGACCCCATCCAGCAAGAGGTATCCGGTGTGGTATGGTGCCCCCGCTTCAATCAGGTGACCGCCTATCCCCCGCTGAGCCTCCATCTGCCTCGACTGTTCGCACCCCCAAGAAAAAGCACCCGTCGCGTCTGCTGCCCAGCGCTGTAATCACTCACTAGGTCGCCACAAGCAGGGGGTCCCTGCAGGCTTCGAGTCACGGCCCGTATCCAGGAGCTAAGCCGCGCTGCCAGACCCGCGAAGTCCGCTCCACACCTCCAGTCCCACACCACCGGCAGCTACGGGCGGATCTCTGGCAGAAACAGCAGCCTCTCTTCTGACCCTCTAACACTTGTCCACCAGCGCTCCTGAATCAACGTTTCTTAAAAACCGCACTGGGGGCACCGAGATAAAGAGTTTTGCCATAGTCCAGGTGGGAAAAGACAAGTGCCTGGACCACAAGCTTTCTTGCTAGAGGGGGAAGCAGAGGCAACACTTTACGCAGCATTCTTAAAATGCCTGTAGCATGAGACAACGACTTTCCTTGCTTGGGTTTTAAAACTGAGCTCAGAATCAAGCCAGAAAACCAAACTCTTTATTTTGGATTTGGGAACAGGCGGAGGACCCATACATGCTGGCCAAATGGCGGAAACCTCGAGGGGGGGGGATTACCAAGCAACATGATCTCGGTCTTGTCACCGTTCAGTTTAAGATGGGAGTGGCACATCCACCTCATTACCTCCTCGAGGCATGGGCCAAGGCCAGTAGGGGAACTGCTTTTATAATTAAATGCCACCACTAATTGGGTGTCATCGGCATACGTAATTATATGCACCCCAAAGGGTAAAACAATGTCCGCGAGAGGGGCCATATAAACATTAAAGAGAGTGAGACTCAGGGACGACCCGTGAGGCACTCCACAATAACGAGGTCTAGGACTTAAAATGGCCTCGCCCTCGAAGACCTGGAAGGATCTGTCCTTCAGGAAAGAACACAGCCAATTTAGAGCTGTTCCTGCCACGCCCAGATCTTTAAGTCGATGAGTTAGGATACGGTGATTCACTGTATAAAATGCAGCGCTAAGATCCAACAATATCACGGCTATAGAGCCACCTGCATCAAGGATCCTTCTAGAATCCTCCACAACTGCCAATAGGGCTGTTTTAGTCCCTTGAGAGGGGTGAAACCCAGTTTGGGATGGGTGCAGGAGTTTACCAGCTTCAAGGTGCCTAGAGAGAGCCACATTAGCATGCTTCTCTGCAATTTTACCGACCCAATTTTACGGAAGCAACATTATAGTGTATTCAATTAAACATGAGAGGTGCTTGTACAGCGAGCATCCTGAACTCAAGTATTTAAAAGTGCTTTCATATGTGATATTAAAGGAAAAGGAGGCTCTGTGAAATAAAATGTTTGCCTAGGATCGCACAATTTGGACAAGCAGGAAAGTCGGTATTGATTCCAGGTTATCTAGTTACACATTTTTACATTCAGTAATCAGATGTATGTCTCTCTCTTTCCTGTTTTATATCAAATGTCACTGGTTTGACTTTGATTCTTGGCATATGAGGAAAAAAAACGATACAGACACAGCAGCCCCAACTCAGGTACCCCAGATCCAACTAACAAGCCAAAAATAAATGTATTTGGGGGTGTCACCCCCCCAAAAAAAAGATACGCTCCTGACTACAATGGGGCACAGGTTTTAATGAGTCTCAGGAAAACTCGAGACATTTTATGGCATAAGATACATTTAACTGAAACTGGATTGAAGTGTTGTTGAGTAGTACTGTGGAAATGTGAATATTACAAGATTAATGTTTCCGGCGTCCAAACAATGTCAACATTGTTTTGTCCTGGTTTTTGTAAACATATATTGTTGGGGTAGCTGCCAGGCCCTCATCAATCTAAAAAAAAAGTCTAATAGCAAATTATTATTTGGTCTCAAAACGTACGCATTGTCATAGTAATCCCTGTATCCTAAAGGAACTACCTTGTATGTGGATGTGTGCCATGCAAAACAGCAGAATGATGTCATTCACAGGGAAGTTAGCCAATAGCAAATGTGGGCTGACCCACTGCCCCATGATATATGCTGTAGAGGGTGGAAGAAAATTGTGAATGAGACAACAACAGATCAATGGATGAAGAGAGCTGGCTGAAAGCCCCTCTAAGTAAGTATATCCTACTTCTAATTTTAGTAAAATGAAAAGGTCTTCGCTAATCCTAGACCTTAAAAAGAGGGATCAGTCCCTCATGGAAAAGTGGTTGAAGATTGAATAATAGTATTCCTAGGAATATGAATAAAAGTTATAGCTTGACCAGTAGTAATGGTACCAACAGTGCTAGTATCAGTCCCATAAGTACATGTGGCTCTCGATCTAACACTTGTAGTACATGTAGTGATAGTTTTACAATTTGCAGTTTCAGAGAATGAAATACATGTATTAATAGCTAATGTTAGCTAAAAGCATGGCTGTTTTCGAATTCAACTAAGTAAAGAATAATTAGTCTTACTCTGAATCTGCTAGCGCTAAGACTCCTTGGTATTTGTGTGCTCTATAAGATGGATACTTACTTACCAATACTACTACTGCTGCTAATAGTAGGGGTTGGAGTAGTATTACTTGCAGTGCAAAAACATTATTAGCCATAAATATAGTACCAATAGTGACATTATTAGTAATAGTAGTACTTTGTGTACTAGTAGTGACAGATATAGTTGTAGGTAGGTAACAATGCAAATAGAGCTAGTACTGCTAATGCTGGTTGCAGTATATATGTCATTTCTGTTGGGACTACTTTGGAAAGTAGTTTTGGTATCACCAGTTCATATTGTAGTGAACAACTAACAGAACCCTATCCTGCTTTGTTGCTACCAGTCATTAGAGCTGTAGCAGTCAGTGAAAGCCTAAGGAATCACTATACACTGTGTGTCTCCTCCCTAGCTGATTTGAAAACTAGTCCATATAGCAAAATCATTGGTAAAGACAATGGGCCTAGTGTTGCCCACCCTGTCCCTTTAATTTGCCTGTTTGTTTCATCATTGTTCTTGTAAAATGTTATTGCTGAGGAAGCTGCCAGGCCCTAGCCAATATAAGGGGACGTGCTGACTTACCTGCATAGCCTGCTGTGAGGGGAACGGCTTTACTTCCATCAAACCCGGCTCTTTCTTCATTGCAGCCGTGAGGGGAACTGCGTATTGCTTCCTTCTCCTGATTCCAGGACATACCACGCCGTGAGGTTAACGGCCCGCGGGGAGGACTACAAGTCTCAGCAGGCACTGGGTGGCACATGGTAATTGCGTCACTGCAGCGCGGCGCAGAAGGCCCTTAAAAAGTCAGCCAGCACTCCCGCAGCGCGGGATGCGCTGACTTACCTGTACAGCCTGCCGTGAGGGGAACGGCTTTACTTCCAGCAAACCCAGCTCTTCTTTATTCCAGCCATGAGGGGAACGGCGTATCGCTTCCTTCTCCTGATTCCAGGACATACCACGCCGTGAGGTGAATGGCCCGCGGGGAGGACTACAAGTTTCTGCAGGCGCTGGGTGGCACATGGTAATCGCATCACCGCAGTGCGGCGCAGGAGGCCCTTAAAAATCAGCCAGCACTCCCGGAGCGCGAGACGTGCATAGACCGCGCCCGGGCAAAGCCCAGGCCAAGGGCATGCCCGTTTGAGCCCGTTCGAGACCGGATGAGGCTGGGCTGGCCCCCCTCTTAACTGTCCAGTCCTGTAAGGTCAGTCTTTATTACGTGTTGTGGCATCTGGGCTGATTTTATACGAGTTATCAGATACTGTGTTTTGTCAACGATGAACTCGCAGGAGGGGAGGGGGCGGAATGCCATCACGGGTGGAAGTGTTGTTGGGACTCTGGATCAATTCATTGTAAGAGCCACCTCGGTAGTACCACATGAAATCGCCATGACTGAACGGCGGTTATCTCTTGATCCCCAGCAAAACAAACTGTCATCTTTGGGTGGACTAATGCTTAAACGCTCGCCAGAACATTGCCTGACTATAGGTTCAGATTCATTGAATTCTATAGGGGGTTGCTGCCAAACTCCATCATTACTGCTGGATAACCTAATAACAACGGAGCCATCAACTAGTTCCACCCCGCATGATGTGGTACAATTGAGTTCATCAATCCCCACATTACAACGAGTCACTACTAGGTATGTGCCCCAACCAAACATGTACTGGAAACCTTACCAGAGCCGGCCTCAAAGAAGAAGCGGGGAGGGGGTCCCCAGAGGCCACAAAATGTAAAAATACCCAAAGTGACTAAAACTGGTGGGTCAGCGCCATCATTATTATCAATATCATCTGAGCCACAGCCTACCATTACCACAGCCGGCACACAGAACATGGTTATAACTGGAAATAGGTTGATTGAAAATGAAGAGAGACTATGGGCTAGAATGGGGGCCCTTATATCGGCATCTTTCACCCCAATCCTAGAAAGACTTATTGTAATAGAGGAGAAAGTAACCAATCTTGAACTTTAAGCTGTGTCTAATCATGCTTCTGCCATGGTTTTGTTGGGGGGAAAAAAATTGGCCCTCTGAACTGATGTCAAATGTGATAAGCAACCCCATAATCTCAAATTCGCTACCTGGCATCCCACCAACAACGAATCCACTATTTACTGCACCAACTAGAAATAGGGGGGTGGCAATTGTATTTGATGCTGGTACAGTGGGCCAGGAAGGCGGCGGGAGTGAGGAAGGGAATACGTCTGGTGAATTTGCCCAGCTCATCCCGAGCTCGCCTAGGGTGGAGGGAGATGGACCCAACGTTAAGATCACTAGCAGCATAGTAGGCAACAACTGCATGCTTGGATTAGATAACCAACTAATCCTTGTCCCTGGGATTACTAGACATGTTTTTCCTCGCAACACATCTTGGGCTGGGAAATAGTTGATCTAGACACAATCCCAGGGTAGTAAATCTTCCCCCTACTGCAGCCCCATTGGTTGTGGTCCTGAGTAATGTACCTACCCTACAGGAAGGCCAGGTAGAATCGACCAAACAGTTGATGGCAAAAACAATGCACTGGCTAAATGTACAATTGAAAGAAGCGGGGGTATGGGGCTGGGATATTTGCAATCATTTTATAATGACTAGACGTTCATCTTGGGTTGGTTATTCTACGAAAGATGGAGGGGGTGACTGTGTGGTGGCTAACTTCAATAAAGAGCGTGTAGTCAGGCTCATACTTGAATGTTTAGGGAGTAGGAATGAAAGGCCTTGTCTTGCTAAAATTTCCGTGCTTCCCTTAGGTTTTTTTTAGACCTTATCACAACTCCCTATTAGTAGGGAGGGTCGGTAGTGACTACCGCAGCATCCACCATGGGGTTATGGCGCACCCACTGGAATTAAATTTAGCAAATAGATTTGCCCCATTGTCTGGCCTAGATGGCTGTGACTGACTGTCACCTGCTGACCCACCCGGGATGGAAAAGACCCCCAACGATCCTGACACCTCCCACCCGTTGGATTTAAATCTTCAGTTAGTAAATGCCAATGGAATTCAGGGTATTGCGAACATGGTTACGCTTGAACCAAATGTAGGCTTAACCGAGTGGTCATTGAATATATTATCCTGGAACATTGCTGGGTTGCTTATGAAGACCAGATCCAAGGACTGGTCAAACTTCATTGAGTCGTGCGACATGGTTGCGTTCCAAGAAACCTGGGCTCTGAGTACGATCTTTCAGCCAGGTTATTTGGCATTCGGCAAGCCTGCAACTTCTAGTATTAAAGCGCGCCCATCCGGTGGTCTAACAATATGGGTGAGACAACAGGCGGGTTTCCAGGTTGAAGACATAGTGATCGATAACCCAGATATTCAGGCCATTAGAATAACCTCCACACATGAACCTGAGTGTATATTCATAAACGTCTATGCCAGAGGCCAGGTGGGTGGAAAGGCTTCACCGACCATTTCTAGTTTGGACTCTTTTCTGAAATCCCTAAATGGGCCCTGTCATAAGATCATTGCGGGGGATTTTAATTGCAAGTTCGGGCCTTTTGGTTTAGAGGACGGGAATCTTACCAGCGGTGAAGATGCTGTTTGGGGCGTCCCGTCATTATTGCTCGCCCCAATCAAGAAATGGCCTGAAGCACTCAGCTTAAAAGTCTAACAATGGAGAGATGGCTCAGTGCAGTTAATGGAAGATCCCAATCAGATATCCAAGGCAACTTCACTCATAGTAGTGGGCTAAGGAAAAGCAGGGTTGATAATTTTTTTATTAATTTAGAACTCTGGCAAAGGGTGAGGGACATGGAGGTCGTGAATCGACCAGAGAGCGACCACAAACCCCCTTTTTTGACAATAGAGGGGAAATGCACCCGAATCGGAGTGGCAGCCTGGACTCTGTAACATCAGATGTGATTACGTCCAACGATTCCCGCAGGTTAAAATGGGTACAGGTTGCCGTGGATGAGGGCACTGGAACTCAAATTAGGTTGACACTTGTAGATTCTCTTGCTTCCCTTTCGCAATTTGATCCTAATGAGGATACCTTATAAGCCCTTACAGCACATCATGAGGCCCTGTTTGCCAAGCTGAGATCTTATTTTGTAAAACCCAAAGTGCGAAGCAACAGGTGCCTAGGGTATAAGGCAGCAAAGTGGTACGATGGGGCATGCAGGAATGCTTATAGGGCTCTGTCCAACGCAATAAGGGCAGGTTCTGCCCAGGAGGTAAGGAGCAGGAGATCTGAATATAAGGTTATCCAACTACGGGCAAAATAGGCCAATGATGAAAATAGATGGAAGGACCTGCTGGCTGCATGTAACGGGAAAAACTGGTGCAGATTTTGGGGAGTGGGGAGGTGACCATGCTGGTCTGGCACCCGCTAACAATGTTCCCCCAGAATCTTGTGTTACATATTTTCAGACCCAATTTTCTTCTAACACACATGATTTAGGACAGTATCAATGTGCAGTTCCAGAGGCAATATTAACATTTACCCCACTAGAAATAGAATGTGCTTTAATGTGGTGGCTGCAGGCAGAGCCCCGAGACCGGATGGCATCCTGGCGGATATATTTAAATCTGACCGGGAGAATTGGGTGAAATATATTCTTATTCTCCCAATGGTCTAGCTAGAGGAGCCCCCATCCCAGAATCTTGCAACGGGCGGAAATTATCCCCATATATAAAAAGGGGGTTCGAGCCTGCCCATCCAACTACCGGCCCATCAGTCTTATAGACACTATGCAAAAGTTGGTGGCTAGATTAGTGCTAAGTAGGGTAAATAGGTGGATTGATGATAATGAGATACTATCCACCTATCAAGCAGGATTTCGCTCCCATGTTAGCACTACTGATCAAGTTTTTAGATTTATGATGTTATATTGGAACACGGTGGTCTTAGCTGGGGGCACCCTTTATGCAGCATTCATAGATCTTAAGTCTGCATTTGATCTAGTCCCCCTTAATAAACTTTGAGACACTCTTAACAAAGCTGGGCTGCCCGCAGAGATCCTTTCATTCATCATTAAACTACATGCTTCTACCTATTCCCAAGTTAGATGGGGACAACAGAGGGAGATAACTGAATGGTTTTTGGTAAACAAGGGAGTGCGGCAGGGGGGTGTCCTAGCTCCTGCCCTTTTCTCTTTGTTCATCAACAATGTTGTCTCATATTACTCTGACTATCCCACGGAAGCTCCGACTCTCGCTGGTTCGAGGGTTCCTTTATTAATGTTTGCAGACGATACCTTAATTTTGTCTAAAACACAAGCTGGTCTGCAAAGAGCCCTCAACCGATTTTGTCTTTTTTGTAAAGACCATGATCTTGCAGTCAACGTTGACAAGACCAAGTTCATGGTCTTGCCCAAAAAATAAAACAGTGATAGCCAGAGTCGAAATGAATAATGTGACCCTTGAACAAACTGATTAATTTACTTACTTAGGGGGCACAATAGGCAAAAGATTGAATTGGAAGCCACAAATGGATTTCCTGGTTTTAAAGCATAATCAACTAGTGGGGGCTCTCCTAAAAGAATATCGTCTATCCCTAACCAAACCTGTGGCTCCGGTTATGGCTATTTATCAAGGAAAGGTTAGAGCCTCAATAATTTATGGAGCTAAACTCTGGGGATTCGAAAAGTTATTTCCTTTAGTCCAAGCAGAGAATAAGTTTTTGAGGGCACTGACTGGTCTCCCACTGTCTACACCACTTAGACGGTTACTGATGGACCTTGGGTGTATTTCCTATGAGGAGGCAGTGGGTTTTAGACCTCTTGCCTATTGTCGACAGCTTTGGACTACCCCGAAGCTAGCTCCCTACGCGCAAGCACTTAAGCACATTAGAGAAGCTGATAAATCCAACAAAATTTCATGGTTACATAGGATTAGGCTACCTTCTTGGATATGGGCCTCAACCACTTGTGGCTGGACCCAGAAGGGAATTCTTTCCCCTCAAAAATGGAACTTAAAGCCTTATATAGGGAGATGGTCTGGCAGAAGTCCTTTTCTCAGGTGAATGGTGATTTCTTAACAGCCCTCTTTCTGGTTCATAAAATCGAGTACAGAATGGAGGCCTATTGGGAAACCATTACTAGTATTGGAGATAGGATGCTCTATCACCAATTTAGAGTGGGAAGCCTCCCCATAAAATCGTTTACAAAAAACTGGGGGACTGATCTAGACTTATACTGCCACTCTTGTCCATGTGAGGAAGAGATCATGCCGCATATCCTTTTTGTTTGCCCTGCATATAAGGCGCCTTGCCACTAATGGCTTAAGCCAGTTTGTGCCAAAATGGGAACAGGATCCTGCCAAACGGCTTTGCGTATTTTAAAATCTGATACCAGCGAAGCCATAGTTGTTGCTATGCCCAAATTTTGGAGCTGGACGTGGGCCATAAGAAGGAACAAGATGCAGGGCACTATGTAATTATGTAATCATTTTAATACTTGACTTGTTGTCATTATGTAATAGATGTTATTGAGTTTTGGTGTTTTAGCATTCTCTAATTTAAATATGCTTATATATGCTTATATGATTGCGACCTTTTTGTACATGTAACTATGGTTCTACCTTTTCGTTATGATTTAACTTACCTTCAATGATAAAAGTCTTATTATATGTATTCAAAATTAGATAAGTTTAACTGGATTTTATCGAGTTATATGTTTTAATAAGCCAATTCTGTTTTTTTATTGTTCTCCTGTACATGCGTCTTTTATGATTGTTTATAATCGAATAAAGACTAATTGAATTGAATTGAATATAAGAAAAATTCTTAAGAGCAAAAATCTTTTTTGTTTGTCTCAAAAATCATGCATTGTGGTAGTACCCGTGGCATTAGGAGAACTACTCTGTTTTGTTGTGCGCCTTATTCAGAAGCCAAATGCAGTCACTCACACTGAAGTTAGGCAATTTCTGAGTGGGCAAACTGATAGCCCCATGATGCATGATGTTTAAATGATGTATGATGTAGTGGACTAAGGAAAAATGTGAATGGCACAACAATGACCAATGAATGAAGAGGAGTGGCTGAAAGCCCCTATAAGTTAGCATATTATGTTTAAACATTTTGCAAAATGACAAGGTCTTGGCTAATGCCAGACCTAGCAATATTCTGTCTTGATCTTGTAATTGCAACACATCTAGTAGTACAAATTCTCTGACTGCTGGGCGCATCTATTGTTCTTTACAGTCGACTCTTGAGTCAGTACCCTTTTATAAGACGTTGAGGATACCTGCCTTACTCATTTAAGTTAAAAGTATCTCTTTCATTACATTCTTCAAAATGTGGTTGCCATTTTGCATATAATCACTAATATTAGCTTAACTTAATATGTCTCAACATGTGTGTGCATACATGCTTTTGCTCTTCCACATGCCTTACTAGATGAAGCCATTCCCTTCTTTAGTTACCATGTTTTCATTCAGGGAGCTGAACCCCAGCATTTTGTCATCTAATGTAAAGGCACAGCAGAGACGGACAGATATTAATCGAGCAGTGGCCTGTAAGTTTGGAGGGGAGTTTACCCGGAAGTGCGCGAAGTAGACATCCTGTAAAAAAGCTTTGGAAGAACATTGAGGGAGAAATAAAAAAGATCAAAGCAGTTTTAGTAAGGCAAACTTCAATCCACTACATCAGCTACTAAGAAATGGCACCAGGAAAAAGCAAATTACGATACGGGTTCAATGGACATTTACAGATGGACCACGAGGTCTCAATGGAAACGGAGGACATTAGAAGAAAGTACTGGAAATCCTAGAGAAGAAAAGAAAAGGATATTAAGGAGAAATATAAAGAATAAGCCTGCATCCGAAAGCCCACTGCATGGAGTGAAGGGGGCAGCATCTGTATCTAAATCAATCAAGGATTTTGTGGGCAAACATTTTAAGAGGAAACAATCCACATTAGATACTTTGGAAACTGGAGAAGTGCAACAAATAGAGGATGAGAATGTCATCCAATGCATACTTGATTTAGACTTATTCATCCTAAATTATCAAAACATCCTAAACCAAAATCAATCTACCATGGAACCAAGACAGTCCTCATCACCACTGCTGCTCCTAGATAAAGAAGGGACACTGTAGGAGAAGAACAGTACAGATGGAAAGAGGGTAGATTACGATATAGCCCCTAGGGCTGAACCAGAAAAGAGTTTGGGGCAGTTGGAAGGCCGAGGGGGTCAAGGATACAGATGGGTCAGCACAAAACATTAAGCTAGGATTAGATATCTCGGCAACACCCTCTGCCTCAATGTTGGATATAATGCTGATGTTGCAAAAAACATTACAAGGGTTATTAGAAGTAACTATAATGACTAATGATATCCTAAAAACCCCAAAAGATAAATTACAGAACATTGTGGGAGAATTGAAAGCTATTCAGGACCATATGCCGACTATAGTTAGACGTATTATCGAAAATCAGAATATGGAATGTGCTGAAGAAACTCCGCGGTCAGCAAAGTTGCAGAGTTTGTATACCTCTAGATCCCTAATGTTGATAAAGACATGGGTAATCATTAAGGTATAGTCAACATATTCCGTGGATAAAAACAGGAAGGAAGGTCCAGCAACAGGGGAAGGAAATAAAATAGCATTAAGGAAAAGAAGGGGTAAGCTCCCCATAAGTGGATAAACAAAAGGGGAGAGTCTCTACAAGTAATATAAAGAAACAGGAAAAGGGGATGGAAGCCCAAGCGGAGAAAAGGAATGATTGATTAAAACTCAAATGAAAAAATAAAAGGGAGAGAAGAATAGATACACCACAGGTAAAAAGTCCTGGAGAAATTGGAAACACCGGGGATCAAGTGGAAAGAGGAAGAAATCTAAATATAACACCCAGTGGGAAGGCAGGAGAGGAAAGAGGTTGATAAGGAAAGGGGAAAGAAGCCTCAGAGTTAGATATGATCTCAGAAGTTATACTAATCAAGTCAAAATGAGGAAAGTATATAAAGTGTAAGTCCAAAATCAGAAAAAGAAATTCAAAGAGAAATGCTGGGGGAATCTGCTGGAAGCAAATCGAAAAAAAAATGCATGAAAATTCTGGAAGTTACTACAGGAAGGCTCAGGTAAGACAAAAGGGGCTATTAGTTGTGTGGTGGAGGAAGCTGCATAGGAAGAGTATTTGGGGGACCTGTATGGCAAGAGAAAAGAGCCCGTAGAAAGAGACTCAATACCCTGGGTCGGGGTGGATGAAGATATAAAAATACATTTTCCAGTAGATAACATAAAATGTACTATAGTCAAATTAAAACTGACCTGTACTGCCGGCCCAGACATCTTCCCTGCAGTTATAATAATGACACAGCCTGAGTGGAGGGCTGAAGTGCTATTTCAAATGTTTTCACTTATATTAGATACAGGCCAACTCCCTGATAGCTGGAGAGGTGCCATAATTAGACCGAGACATAAGAAAGGAGATATGAAGGCCCCAAAAAACTATAGGCTGATCAACCTCCTGGTTGTGGGAGAAAAAGTATTCGCAAATATAGTCTTGGGAATACTGAATGAATGGGTGGAACAGTGGTCAATAGTGCCTGAAGAACAAGCTGGTTTTAAGGAGGGCCACTCCAGGGGCGTGGCCAAGCAACATGGCCGACAGGACGTAGGCTCCTTCGGCTCCCGGGGGGGCGACATTGTAAATCCTGCAAAAAGATCCTTTTGGGCTCGTTGTTTGACATCTGGCGATAGGTATGCGCCTCGAACACCCTGTAGCTCATCCTGAAGAATTGTGGGGGCAAGCTGTGAGCTGGAGAGCGCGGTGTCTGTATCGTGACCAGTGGAGGCGGAGCTAGAACTACGCGAGGCCGGGGTCCGGGCTTGTGTTCGCGCTAGGTGGCCTGCCTGCCACGGAGGCTCTGTTGGGGATCCCGCGCGGCGGCGGCGGTGAGAAGACCTTCCGCGGCCTGAGTCGGCGGACCCCTGGAGCCAGCTGGGTGAACGGCTGATGGGGACAGGAACATCCGTGGGGTCTGCCGCACCGGCCGGCGCCATCGCTACTGACCCGGATTCTCTGCGGGGGGGGCCCGGCTCTCCTCCTGATAGTGAGCCACTAGCCCCGGAGTGTGCCCACGGGTATCGGAGCCCCCCCGTTTGCGCCTGGGCCATGAGACCGGGCGGGGGCCCAGGGGAGCCTGCGGGAACCAGCCGGAGGAATCTGGGACAGAGGGGCTGAAGTACGGCGAGCCGGGGGTGTGAGGCCTGGCCTGTCGGGGCCAAGGAGTGCTGACCCCTGGACCCGAGGCCGCTGAAATCCTGTAGCGGATGGAGCGCTAATACAACTGGGAGGCCGGCTGCCATCCAGAGACTCCTCCTGCGTGCCGAAGACTGTTGACGGGCTGCCTGGATTTGCGGTGGGTCCCCGGGGCCTTGAATGCTGGGAGGTCTGGTGCGGCCCGCGCTGCTGCGGTCCTGGGATCGAGGCCTGGCTGGGCCCGACCCAAACGAGTGAGCGCCCATCGCTGCCGGACCACCCCTGTACCCTGCGGACTCAGGCCTGGGGTTGAAACTCGAGGTTGACCCGCGACCGGCGGCGTGGGCCTGACAATCCTGGTAGGACCCTCCTGGGGACACTGAGAGCAGAGCCTGGCTCGGGCCCTGGAACCTACAGAGACCTAGCCTGAGAGGTGGAGCTGCTCCCGTCGGGGCTCTAGTAGACCGGAGGAGCGTGGAGGACCGGGCCTGGAGTGGGGGTGCCCGCACTGACGAGAGACGACTTGGCAAGCAGGAGAGGAGGCAAGCCCAGCGAGTCTTCTCAGGGTGGAGGCGGACGGTGTTCGAAGAGATCGGTGGTACTTGAGGGCCACTGGGAACACTGACATCCTGTGCATACCCTGGGGACTGGAGACGAGCTTTCCCGCGGAACAGGTAGAAGCGGCTGGCTGGGATAGTGGGGGGACAGCTCTTGGGGCCCCCCTGCTTTAAACTGGGGCTGAGGCCGTGACTGAAGGCTGGGAGTGGCTCCTACGCAGTTCGTGGGCTCCCGGTGGACTGGTGACCCTGGGAATATTGCTGGAACCACCTGGGACGGCACACCGGGCCCTGATCGGAGATAAGGACGGTGCGGAGGCGGGGCCGACACCAGGACAGGCCAAGATCTGGGGCCTGTGCTTCTGAATGGACGGACGCCTAGACTCTGCTGTGGGCGATCTGAAGGCCCTGACCCAGGGGACGGCTGTTGCCGGCTGGGGCTCCGCAACCGTCTGGAGGCCCGGTGGTATAGGGACCTCTACTGAACGGGCCCCCGGACATAGAGGAGCCCGGGCTGTGGATTGCGCCGGCGCCTGAGGTGAGGAGGACGAGTGCTGTGTGTGTTAGACGCCCCCGCGAGTCACCCTGTGGGGCGTCCTGGTTGAAGAGATGCTGCCGCTGCTGTGGCCCACCGTGAGGTATTGATGTTGGATGTATTGAGGACCCATAGGAGTGGAGTGGTGGCCGCAAGGACGACCTTGGACTGCTGGCCATTGGAGGTATAGGCACTGAGGAGAACCGTAGACTGCCGCTCGCTGAGGGCCTTGGGGCGGACCGTCAGGTGAATGCCAGAGATCCCCTGAGGGAGTGCGCGGGGGGGACCTGCGATGCGGAAAGATAGGATGTCTCGTGCCTCACAGCCGAACACGATTACCCAATATACCACCCAGAGGCTGCCCTCTCAGAGGATAACGCGTCAGTCGGGCCAGGAGGATGGAGCCGAGGCCCCAGGGGGAACCCTCTTGGGCGGAGCTGCTAAAGGCGATTCAGGGTTCACACTCGGCATTGGAGAGACAGTGTCCATCGATGTGAACCTGCTCATGACGGACCTTCGCAAGGTGGCCGACAAAGTCTCTGATGCCGAGGGGAACATAACACAGCTGCAGGGGGAGGTTGCGTCACTCCAAAAGACAGTCTCACAACTCACGGCCATGACAGGAGCCCTGGAGCGCAGAGCGGAGGACGTGGAAGGAAGGGCGCGCCGCAGTAACATCAGGGTCCTGGGAGTCCCGGAACGTGTGGAGGCAGGGAACGCAAAACATTTCCTGGAAAATTGGATTCAGACGGAGCTTTGCTCGAGGGGTCTATCAGAGGTCTTCGTGATCGAGAGGGCCCATAGAGCTTTGGTCCCGCCCCCGGCCGGGGGCCCCTCCGCGCGCCCTCATTGCCAAAATCCTCAACTACCGCGACCGGGACTGTATCCTGAGGGCCACGAGAGAATCGGCGAATCTCACCTTTGAAAACAGCAGGGTCTCAATTTACCCGATTACACCCAGCAGGTCCAAAAGCAGAGGAAGTCATTTCTGGTTGTCAAACAGAAACTCAGGGAGATGCATCTGCAGTACATGTTACTCTATCCTGCCAAGCTCAAGGTACGGTAACAAGGAAAGCCGCATTTCTTTGACTCCCCAGAAGAGGTTTGGGATTGGCTGGAAATCAGGGGTGATGCCCTCCCTCCGGGAGAACGAGGGAGGCCCCACAGGGACTGGGGAACCCGACCTCCTCGACGACGCGCCAGCAGGCGACGCCGGAAGTCCGAGACAGCTGGGAGTGAAAAGGGACAACGAATGACTGTGGGGGAAGATGGAGCCCTACGCCTGGCACCGACTGAAGGTGGAGAGGTATCAACGCCATCAAAGCACCCTGGGTCCAATGACATACTGGTTCCGGATACCCATCAGGTTACGGTGGGGGACACTTTGCTTATTGCCTCTGCAATTCCTGAGACGGTGAGAGCCGGGACACCTGAGGCAGCGGCTCCATTTCAAAGTGACAGAATAGATGAAGGCGATGGGCCGATAGAGGAATGATATGTGGCCTGGCCTGAATGGGCTTTTCCCAGGGGGTGTGTGATTGCAGTATAAGGCATAGAGGAACCCCCTTCTCATACATGTAGCATATTAGGGGAGGGAGAAATGGAGGATGTGGGGCGGGGGCCTCAGAGAGCCTCGCCTTGGAATTGTTGATCTGAGCCCTGTCTGAACGTGGAGTGAATGGGCCTTCCTGGGAGTCGGGGTGGGAGGGGGGAGTTTAGTTCTTTCTTGAGGGAGTTCGCTTATTCGGGCATATGGGGTGGCTGTGCACGTCCTGGCACCAGCGGGCAAAGAGCATATTGACATGTTGTGTTGTTGTTGCTGGTATCTTGCTCGTGGGTGCGCTGGGAGGGGGGTGGGGGGACTGTTCGAGGGGGATGTTGAAGGGGAATGTTTTAGGCATCATTTGTATTACAGGTCGGGCATCGGAAGGGAACTACACTGTGCACGGGTGGGTGCGGAGGGGTAGAGTACTTTGGAAACCATGGGGTACAAGTTTCTGAGTTGGAACGTGAGCTGGCTAGGAACATGCACTAAGAAATACAGAGTCCTCTCCTTCCTTCGGAGGCATAAAGTGTCCATTGCTTGCCTTCAAGAGACCCACCTGATAAAAGACGGGGCACAGAAGTTGGGGAAAGAATGGCGTGGACAGCTGTTTCATGCGTCTTTCTCTACATACGCCAGGGGGGTTCTGATCTGGGTGGCGCCTGGAGTGCCATTCGCTCTTCAGTATATTGAAGCGGACATTCAGGGTCGGTACCTGCTCCTCAGGGCTAAACTAGATGGCAGGGAAATTGTCATTTTGAATTCCTATGCACCCAATTCTGATGACCCAACCTTTTTAGGGCCCTGCAAGACTTCTTGATCCACGACCTGGGGACCCCGATGCTTTGGTTTGGGGACTTCAACTGTATTCTCGACCCAGTACTGGATAGATCACCACCTCGGGAGGGCACGAATCCCCGTATGGCTGTACAGCTCAGGGAGGTCATGGAAATCATAGAGGCGGTAGATGTTTGGTGCCTGAAGAATCCGGCGCAGAAAGCGTACACCTGCTTCTCCCCAACGCACAACACATATAGTCGCCTTGATAGAGTATTAGTGGCTAATGCTGAGCTCAACATGAACGTGGATGTCACACACCAGACTCGTTTCTTATCAGACCATTCCCTAGTAGCATGGGTCGTTCAGTGGGGGTCCCCGGTCTCCCGTCCTCATACTTGGAGGCTGCCAGTGGACATCCTCCGAGATCAGGTGGGAAAATCGCATGTAGAAACGGCCATTAGGGAATATGTGGAACTTAATTGGGGAGAGGGGGGCATATCCTTGGCCACCAAGTGGGAGGCCCTGAAGGCGGTGGTAAGGGGCGCTTGTATGGGGCTTACCTATGGCGTCCGGAAACAGCTCCTCCAGGACCTTCAGAAAGCAGAGGATTCCTTCCTGCAGGCCCAGCATATTGCAGACCCTAGTGCCCTACAGAGGTTGGAGGAACAAGCAACCAGAGCTCGGAATTGTAGCCTTGCAGGACCTGAACGGTGACGTGGTCTATTCGGAGCGGGCCATCCTTAGGGTGCTCCAATCCCATTTACAGCTAGTGTACGCGGCGGACCCAGGTATTTCTGAGGTATATTATCTCCCCTACTTACTGGGGTTGCAGTTGCCGACCCTTTCAGATTCGGACCGGGAGGAACTAGATGTGGGCCTGACATTGGCTGAGGTTCGTATAGCGCTAGCCCGTTTGCCGCGTGCAAAGGCAACGGGGAGTGACGGGTTCCCACCGGAGTTTTACCATGAGTATCGAGACATATTGGCGCCACTCCTTCTGCAGGTCTACCAAGAGGCGTTTGAAAGTGGGAATCTCTCACAGAGCATGGCACAGGGGGAAATATGCATGATCCTCAAACCAGGGGGGGACAAGCTTGACCCCTCGTCCTATCGACCGATTACCATGATAAATACGGATATCAAAATTCTGACTAAAGTATTGGCCACCCAGCTAGCACCCCATATGGAGCAGTTAGTGCACTAAGATCAATGCGGTTTTATTCCTGGACAGAACACGGCCATGAATCTGAGACGTTTGAATCACATCCAACACGAGGTGCAAGGTAGAGAGGAGCAAACGGTACTGGGTTCAATAGACCTGGCCTAGGCCTTCGATGCTGTTGATTGGGGCTATCTGCAGGAGGTCCTACGGAAGATGGGCCTGAGGCCCAACTTCGGCCATTGGATTCGTATCTTATACATCTCCCCTCGTGCCAGAGTGCGACTGGGAGCCGCGAGATCGGAGGAGTGGCAGCTGGGACGGGGCACGAGACAAGGATGCCCCCTCTCACCACTACTTTTTGCCCTAGTCATCGAGCCGTTTGCTGTCAGGCTTCGAGCCGAGATGGGGCACTGGGGCATACAGGTGGGTGACACGTGCAATGTGTTGTCGCTTCATGCGGACGACGCTTTGTTTTACTTGAAAACCCCCAGAGAGGTGCTTCCGATGTTATTACAACAGCTGGACCGCTTTGGCGCAGTGTCGGGCTTGCGGCTTAATCGTAATAAGTCCCTAATTTTCCCGCTCTCGGGGTTTGACACGGTCCCCCTTGAAGACTTGCCAGAGCTTGGACTGCATTGGGAACGGACCAGTTTCCGATACCTAGGCATCCATGTGACCTCGACAGAGGAGCAGTCCCTTGCCCGCAATATGGATCGGGTGATTGCGTCTCTCTAGCAGTCCGTATCCTTTTGGAATGCCCTTCCGCTGTCTATCATGGGGCGACTGGCCGTCGCTAAGATGGTGATGCTGCCAAGGACACTGTATGTCCTCCAGAACACGTTGTGCCCTCTTCCGCCTAGGATTTTCCGGACCCTCAATACGCTGCTTACATCCCTGCTTTGGGCGGGTCGGCGAAGCAGAGTTGCCCTTCGTACTGTCGTGTGCTCCTTTGAAGAGGGGGATTGGAAGCCCCGCGCTTTGATCTCTACTATTACGCAGCGCAGCTACTTCCAGCTGCCAGATGGTTAGCAGACGCAGATGTATGGGAGACGCGTTTGCTGGCAGGGAGAGCAACTGTGTAGGAGCTCCGGTTGGCATTGATGCACGGGTCGGGAGCCGACGTCGAGCTACCCTATGTGGTGAGACACACAGCGGGCGTATGGCACCGCTTTGTAGCAAGGATCCTACGAACTGCGCCGTTTCACAGGGATCTACCGATCTGGATATTGGCCCCATGGTAGAAATGGACAGCCACATGTCCTTCCGCGAATGGAGAGAGGGGGGCTGTGAGATCTTAGCAGACCTATACCCCTCGGAGAGTTTTGTGACGTACGAGCAGGCGGAGGAGTCATTTGGCCTCTGTGGGGGCAATACTTACATTACCAAGGTTTGCGTTCTGCAGTGCGCTCGATCTGGCCACAGTGCCCGGAGATACCTCCGATGACCCATACCTTACATATCCTACTATACTGCGGCAGAGGACATTGGTTGATTGCCTTGCTGTATGCGGCTATGCGATGCGATTCTGCCTCTCCGGTGCCACCGACACGGGCGGCCTGGGAGGTGGACCTAGGAGTGCCTTTGGATCATGGGCAGCGGAAGCGTATAGGGGCCTTGATGCGGCGGGTGTCCTGTAATGCGCGCTTTAAGCTTATCCATTTCAACTTCCTTCACCGTACCTACCTCACTCCGACGGTGTTGTCCCGCTTCACGGCACGGGGGGATAACTGCCCCAGGTGTGGCGCGGTGGGAGCGGATTTTTGCACCTGGCCTGGGAATGCCAGCTAGTTGGCAGCTTTTGGACAGGAGTTGTAAGTCGCATAACGGCCACCACTGGCCTTCGGATCGAACTAACGCCCCTATACTGCCTGCTGGCTTTGGTCCCTAAACCACTGAAACGGAAGCTCTTGTATAAATTACTGCAACTGATGTTAGTGCTGGCTAGACGTAGGGTCGCCATCACGTGGATGGGACAGAGAGCCCCCGATATAGAGACATGGCTTAAAGATGTGAGGGAATGGTCGCTAGCAGAGGAAACACACATGCAGCACACTAGAAGGGATGAAAAACTGCAAGAAGACCTGCTAGCGTGGCATAACATGTGTAGGACAGGATTGGCTACTGATGGGAACTCGTCACACAGTGACTCTGAGGGGACCAGTGGCGAATTATTTTCAGTACTGGAGTCGGAGCTGAGGGGGAGGGAGGAGAATTCCACTGAGGGGTTGCACGAACAGTGTATGATGCTGGGACTGGCCTGGGTTTCTCACAATGTTATTTGTTATCTGCTGGCTATTCTGCTGGGCCGCATGAGCGCAAGTGTTTTCAGATGTTGTCCTACTCCGTGATGTGCCATAATAAGTCCGTCAAACTGTAAACAAATAATTTTTAACGATGCCTTGGGAGGGGAGTATTTTATCTTGTTTTTTGTAAAACTGAAAAATAAAGTTTAAAAAAAAAAAAAAAAAAAAAAGGTGGGCCACTCCAGAATTGATCAGCAGAGAGGAGGTTGTTATATTGTTTTGTAGATTTCCGTACAACCTTTGATTTAGTAGACTGGAGGTGACTATGGGAAACCCTGAGAAATGATGACATTCCAAAGGGGTTACTGACTATAATACAGGAGTTGCATAGTCACAATTGGGCGCAGGTCATTAAAGACACAGAGGGGACATTGACACGGAAAATAGCGATTAACAATGGATTAAGGCGATAGGGTATGGCTCTGTGGGGTGCGATAGTTGAAATGTTGATATGTGAAATGCAAACTGACGACCTGCAACCATTTGTTTGTATGTTGGTATAGAAAATCAATAAAATTCTGTTTACAAAAAAACAATGGATTAAGGCAGGGGTGTGTGTTGGCCCCGCAACTCTTTGCCATATTTTTAGCTGATTTACCAACTGCCTTTGGGGTGGATAGAAGTGTGAGTCCCAGAATGAATGGTAAACAAATATCGTGTTTGCTGTACGCAGACGACTTGGTAATTTTACATCAGACAGAGATGGGTCTTCAGAGAAAGCTGGATTCGTTCTGCGAATATTGTAGGTCTAAATACCTAACAGTAAACATGGATAAAACGAAAGTGCTATGTTTTGGGAAAAGAGTAGATAAGTTTAAATGGTACCTGGGCCCCACAAAACTGGAAACAGTAAACGAATATAAATATCTAGGGGTCTGGTTTGAAAGATCCCTGAAATGGCATACCCATATGGAGGCCCTTAAGGCTAGGGCCCTTACATCAAAGCGTAAAACTTAATGTGAAACCCTGTCCTAAAATCTGTCCTAATTTGTCTTCTATCTCCTCTGCCATCTCTAATAAGGGTCTAAAGGTAGCTCGTAATAAGATGGTTGAGCCTCCGCCCTTAATTAAATTGCCCTAAGAACACCTCCCAGCTCAGGAATCATCTATCAGGTTGCAATTAGGAAGTACAGAGGTTCTGCTCGATATTATTCGTCGAGGGAAAAAAGCAAAGAAACTTCGACCCCTGAATCGCTCTAAAATTCTTCAGTTGTTCCAACAAATCCCGTCGTTTTCAGGGATAACCTCGTTGGACTTAGAGTCTGCGGGGTTTCAATTGGGTGATCAAAATAGAGAAGTTTCGAGAGTTTCTTTTACATCTCCTTGTATTGCTGACCAGGTATTTAAGGCGGACGAAGACCTAGCAAAAGTAGGTCTACAGGCCCTTTGTCCCGTAAAAAGGAGCCCTCAATTATTAGTACCTCAGCAAGGTTCATTACCTCCCGCCATTTTAAACATGCACAGTCGGTTATCTGCAACTCAATGGGAACGATCCCTATCATATATTCCGTCCCAATGGCCCGAAGCTACACAACAAAGTAGCCATCCAGCCACTGACTTGAGAGTGGTTATAGTAAACAATAGGCCAGTCTCACAATTTAGACAATTAGCATGGCCTCAAAGAAATAGGTTTTCCCCACAGCAACACCTGCCGGAGGAAGGAGATTGGAATATAAGGCCCACTCCACTCTAGAATGAGGAGCCCTCTCAAAATCTAAGAATCCTAAGTTGGAATATCCATGGGTTTGAATGCTTGAGGAACAGCGGCGAACTGGAAGAAAGTTTGAAACCCTTTCATCTGGTATTCCTTCAGGAGTCTTGGCTAAGAGAGGACCAGTCAGTCGAAGGCTTTATGACCCTGAATAGCAAAGGTCATTCCCGGGGTTCGGGGTGAGCATCTGCAGGTCTACTAACATTATTAACGACCAAGGGGATTAAGAGGCCATTGGAGGTCATAAATGTTTCAAGTGGTCTGCAGTTATCTGTTGTGGAAATGGTTGTGGGTAAAAATGTCCCCAGTATTTTTTTACTTATAAATGTATATATTCATAAAGAAGATCATCGCCAAATGAATCACTGGCTGGAATCATTTGAATCCCCTTTCCAGCATTTGATGGCGAAATACCCGGAAGCAGTGATAATAATGGCGGGGGATGTAAATGCTTGTTTATTCCCTGTACAGCTAGACCAACACTTGGAGGAAGTGTTGGATTCCTACAACATTCCCTTAGCATAGTTTCCAGCGGGTACCATCAAAAAAGAGGCCAAAGTGCTGAGTGAAAGGCTAGCAAGTCATGGTCTGATTTACTTAAACAGACGTTTTTTAAAAGGATTTACCAGCTATAGCGACATCTCGGCAGGGCCACTCTTTGGGCCCTATTGATTATATATTCACGTCCCTTTGGAATTTTGGCCTGTTTAAGAGCTTTGAGGTGGCAAAATATGAGGGCAGTGACCACTGGGCAACTACAGCAGTTCTTGATTTGTGTGAGCCAGTATCCCCTGAGAGAGTGTTTCCCTTAGAGACGTCCGATCCGCGCAGGCTCACAACACGTTTAGACACTATGCATCTTCAACAATTAGCAACTCTCCGGTTAGAGGAGACGCTTCCTATCCTCCCTACTCATGCTGATAATGTTATTGTGTGGTATAATAATATAGTGCAATGAGTTTTGGGCTGCGTTTTAGTGAAAATAAGTGGAAAGGGTGGACATACAAAATCCCGCACAAAGGGTGTCCCGGGCTGGTTCGATCAGGACTGCCAAAAGTTGAAACGACTAGTGAGACAGAAAGCAAGGAGTGCTAGGTGTTGTTTCATTCCTTTAGCCACCCTAGAGCTGGTTAAACTTAAACGCCAATATAAATCCCTTGTGCAGTCGAAAAAGGTAGCTTTTTATCATAGGAAGTGGGAGGAGATGCAGGAGATTATACTATTAAATGATCAGCAAAAATTCTGGACAAAGGTCAAAGAGTTTAATGGACAAAGTAGTGGGTTTCTGACCTGTATGATATTGGAAGCACAGAGGGCCACTCATCTGACGGAGTTATACACAGGACCCTTAGGCTTAGATGGCCCTCAGCACATCTGTAGGCAAACCCTCCCAGCCAACTGGTTCTCAGTGAAGGAAGTTAAGGCAGTTATTGAGAGAATAAAACTCTCTTGTGCCGCCGGTCCTGACAATGTCCCGGCGGTAATAATTAAAACATAGTGTTTGGTGGGCTAAAATTTACTCTACTCTGATCAGTTGGGTTGCAGGGTCTGGCCTTTACCTGGAAGGGGTCTATTGTGAAACCGATTTTTAAAAAAGGTAGCGGTACAGACCCAATGCATTATAGGCTTATAAGCCTTTTGGACATTTCATTAAAGATATTCTCCAAGATTATTTTAGCCAAACTTGAAGATAGGGCCATTGAAACTAAGAGAATTCCTTTAGAACAGGGGGGCTTCTGGGAGGGCCATTCAACCATAGACCACTGCTTTGCTTTGTGGGCTATTACTCGAACGGCAGTGGAGGAAAATCAAAGACTGTGCAGTTGTTTTGTAGATTTCCGGACAGCCTTTGATTCTGTTGACAGAGATACTTTATGGGGAAAACTTGCCGCTTGGGAATTACCACTACATCTTCCTGGGGCCCTTCAATCCCTGCACTCTGGAAATTGGGCTCAGGTGGAGTTAGACAAGACAGGACGGTGTCCCAAAGAATCTCTATCGAAAATTGCCTGCGTCAGTGGTGCGTTTTAGCACCCCTACTTTTTAGTCTATTTTTGGCCGACCTCCCAACAGCTATTTCCCAATCAAAGTAATTTTCGCCTAAAATTGGGGAGCAGCATATTGCTTGTCTGCTCTATGCAGATGATTTGGTATTAATGGACTACACTCCAATTGGTCTGCGGAAGAAAATCAACGCATTGGCCTCTTATAGTAAGCAAAACAAGCTTTGTATTAATCTTGAAAAGACGAAAATTATGATTTTTGGGAAAAAAGTGCAGAGTTTTTCCTGGTATCTTGATTCTCAGGTGGTGAAACAAGTGGATCAGTATAAATACCTGGGTTTAACTTTTAGGACAAATCTGAATTGGGGCACACATTGGTATGCCACTAGGCAGAAGGCCCTTTTGCAGGCAAGCTGTTTATCTGGATTTAATGGTAGATTTGGGGGCCTATCCCATATCCCATTATTAAAGGCCTATGAAGGGAAGATTCCACCAATAGGCCTGTATGGAGGAGAGATATTCTCTCTTGATCCAACTTATGAATGGGACAGACTGGAAGAGGCAGTACTTAAAAGACTTCTATCACTCCCACAGGTACCCTGGTCCAGGCTATAAGGAGAGAGTTCAGTTTGGTATCTAGGAACATGGTGGCCACCACCCGGGCTCTAAGATACTTCAACACCCTGTTGGAGAATGATGAGGTGGCTAAAGTATCCAGATTGTGCTGGGAAGAGAGCCAAAGCAGCGAAAGGTTGTGTGCAAAGGCCGTTAGAACCAGAATGACCTCTATGAAGAATTGCCATTTAAATAGTGGTACAGTCACATCTTGGCTCACCTTTCCTGGGAAACGAAAATTGAGATAATCTGCTGCTATGGCATCACAAAAATGTGAATTATTATATCTAGAGAAGAAATCATCTATTGGTTTCTCGATAGCTTCACTTGGACAGGATGGTGTTTTCCCCTACTTAGCACAGTTACCAGATCCAGGTTTGAGAAAAGAAATCCCAAGGGTTCGGGTGGGATGTAATCCAATTTATTCATCCCACCCATATAAGACAGGGGTGCAAAATAATAGTGGTCTTTGTTCCTGCCCTCTGAAAGCCAAATGCACTATTACGCATATTCTTATGGACTGCGCTTTTTATCTTGCAAATCGGATTAGGTTTTTAAGAACTCTGTTTTTTAAATATGATGCTCTTCATAGGAACAAGGCGGTGGAGTTACTGTCTGAGATGCGATATTTTTAAATGTGGCAGTTGGGATTGCTCGGTTCCTACGATCTGTTAAACAGATTTTTTTTTAATGAAATATGGGGATGGGGTGGTGAGGAGGGGGGTTCATTTAAAGGTTTTAATTAATATGTATTTTTTTAGAATGTTTTATGGACAATTGTCTAAATAAATTTGTTTTTGAACCTGAACCTTACATCGGTGAGTGGGTTGAAAACAATTAATTGTGACTATGGAGAGATGTCTCACAGACCTATGATGAAATCTTTTAGTTCCATGATACCCCACAGTTACAATATGTAGCAGAATTACTTTGCATCAGTGGTAAAAGTGGGTGGGATACAGAGGAAGTGTATGAAGACCCAATTGTCCCTACCAGTCTCATCAATGATAGAGGCAATAAGAATGGAGACATGTATGACATTGTGGAATATACAGGCCCAAGTGGCATTAATATGGTTTGGAAAAGACTGGGCTTGGGAGAGGAACAGAACGTTTCAAAATGGTGTAAGAACAAGATCCAGCAAAGTGATTTAAAATAGGCCAAGGGGGTTAGAAAGAAATTGGAATCTATATGTGGGAGCTTGAAGGGGGGAACATCGTTTACAACAAAACTTTTACCACGCACTACCATTACAACGCAGGAATTACAACGAAAGTCGTTACAACGACTTTCTCTGGAGGGCGCTGTTGGATAGGGAATAGTTACATTTTCTATCCAACACCTTCCCTACTATCCACGGGGACTGGAGTTGGAATAGAAAATTAAACTATTCCACTATCCAGCACCCCCCAACGCAAGTCGTTGTAACGACTTGCGTCGTAATACCTGCGTTGTAAAGGCATGCGTGGTAAAAGCATGCGTTGAAACGTCATATATCCCTTGAAGGTGAAAGTATGCCAGCAGACGATACAAATAGAAGTTTCCAAGGGTGAACTAAGAACTTTAGGAAAGGAATCATCTCGGGAAAAGCATTGGCAATATTTGAGAGGTAAAAATCTGTGAAAATTATGCTAAGTTCTTGGCAGAAGGAAGCTTGATTCCCATATTTGGACATATTACCAAATCGTTGGCTTAGTTGTGAACTATTAAGAATAAGAATTGGTATTAACCCCTGGGTAATAAAGGAGAGAATAAAAAGTACAAATCGTTGGCTCTGGCCCATTTCGCTCTTCATGGTCTTGGCCCCCTCTAGTTACAAAAACAGTTCTCCTTTTATGTTACATCTAGACAGCTGCGCTCTATGTCCCTTCGCCATGCTTAGGTTCCCCGGTTCAAATACCAGAAGGTAGGAGGCAGCTCATTAGAACGGAAGGCCGTTGTTGCCTGGAACGCACTGCCCCTTGCCTTACGCAACATCCAGGACCCAGCAGCATTCAAGAGAAACCTGAAAACACACCTCTTCGCTTAAACAGACACCTCTTCGCTTAAACAGACACCTCTCCCCTTTTGGCATCGCGCGGGGACACTTATGAGTATCCGTGCATGCTACAAATTGAAATAACAAAAATGGAAATGATTCAACCCGATGGGAAATGTACATGTAATTTGGGTACAAAATGTGATATTTTGCACATATTAGTGGAATGTTTAAAAGTGCAAAATGCCTCACTACAGGGTATGCATTATCACAATTTCCTATGACCCGCATGTGTTCTAAAATGCGATACATACCATAAAGATGGTACTTCCTACATAAATTCAGTCGCAAGGACATTTAATTACATATATACAGTTGTTGCTAGATATCTTTGAACTTTCCTGTGGGTAACTTAAAGGTCTTATAATTCATACTGAACTTACAGGCTTTACAATTGTTACATTTAAAAAAAAAAAAAAAACTACCTTTGATATACCCAACTAGTGTCACCTCTAGGTTGTAAATCGCTAGATGTGAGAATATCCCCCAATGATCCGGCCTTATAATAAGTAATCCTAGGAATACTAGGTACTTCTAAATCCAAAATCTATTCTGTTTTTAGCTAGATACCAAATTTTACTCATAATTTTATGGATCTCTTTAATCGCCTTATTGTATGTGTCAATGAAATGAACAGTGCCATCCGCCACATTCTCAGTCTCATTATGAAAGAATAATCATCGTTCCCTAGTGACTGTAGAAACTTTTGATTCTGCTTGATGCTCTACCCTTTCAGGATAACCCCTTTGTCTGAACCATTTGTTTATCAGAGACAATTCAATACGAAATCCTTCCTTTGTGTTATAATTAAGTTTGGCCTTGAGGAATTCCCCTTAGTGGAAACTCCACTTTAGAATGTCAGGGTGATGACTGGAGCCATGAAGGATACTGTTGCCTATTGTTTGTTTTTGAGAGAGATTCGTAATAATTTTACCTTACAAAACCGAGATTTTGATGTCAAAGAATTCACCTTGTTTGTTACTAATGTGGGATGTATTTCACTGTATTGTAATTACATTTATATAGCGCTTGCTACCACGGACTAGGCATTGAAGCACTTTTTCGGTGAGTAGCACACTACTCCGGAACCCAAAAAGGATTAGTGGTGAATTAGTATAGTGAAATACAAAAGTTATTAGAGTGGTGGATATGTTAGTCAGTTATTTGGATTGAGAAGGATAGCGGAGGGATAGCAGGGGGAAAAAAGGTTTGCATTTATATAGCACTTGCTACCCCTGATGGGGTGTTGAAGTGCTTTTTTGGCGAGTCGTACCGTACTCCAGAACCCATAAAGGATTAGTGGTGAATTAGTGTAGTGAAATATGAAAGTAATTTGAGTGGTGGATATGTTAGTTATTTGCATTAAGAAGGATAGTGACGGGAATAGAAGAGGGAAAAAGGCTTGCATCAATATAGCACTTGAATCTCTGATAGGGCGTTGAAGTGCTTTTTTCAGAAAGTAGCACGCTACTCTAGAACCTATAGGTATTAGTGGTGTATTAGTACAGTGAAATATGAAAGTAATTTGAGTGGTGGATATGTTAGTCAGTTATTTGGATTGATAAGGATAGCGGAGGGATAGAAAAGGGAAAAAGGTTTGGATTTATCTAGCGATTGCTACCCCATATGAGGTGTTGAAGTGCTTTTTTGGCAAGTAGCACACTACTCTGGAACCAATGAAGGACTAGTGGTGAATAAGTGTAGTGAAATATGACATTTAATTTGAGTGGTGGACATGTTAGTCTGTTATTTGGATTGTATTATAAAATACACGCATCAAGCACTATGATCTGTTCCTCTGTGACACAGTGCCTCATCCGTCCTCCAATGTATATGTACATCTTATTAGGTATCACATGATGGTTCAATGTGTCCCTTCTAATAACAGCACGCTTATAAGGCATGGTAATGGGTAAATGTAATTCAGGCAAGTTTTAGGGCAGGGTCTGTGACTCTACTGCCGTAAGATGACATGTCCCTCCATTTACCTCTTACACCCCCTGCGAGGGACAGGTTAATGATACTGCAGAAACAGTACAACCATCATAACAATTTTGTTCCTACTGAAACAAATACTACCCCAAACAGAACAAAGCATTAGATATCAGCAAATGTAAGGCATTGTAGATATCACATGATAACTCTCATATTGCATAACAATATTACATTATTCTCACCTTCAGGTTGGTGATACTGGCAAAAACCAGATTAGTTAGTGCCTCCCCAACAGCTGATGACTTTCTATTGAGCAGCACAGCATGCACGTGCAGTAGGCCCCTGTGGTTTGAGAAGGATAACCATGCATTCATCTTGAAGATTTAAGTATCCAAATTCTAAGAACTCAGGTGCCAAATTGCAAGATTTCACTTCTTGGGGTTCAGGATGTCCGATTTATTCCTTGCGTTGAGCAAGAACAACCAATCTGAGTAAAAGCTTTTCATGCGATGAAATGAACATTCTCTTGTGGCCATGGTTGCATCGCCCATGTTGGGGCTACTAAAATGAGTGTCATTGGGCACTGTCCCATCTTCCTGACTACATATGGGATGAGTGAGAGAGGCGGAAAAGCATATGTAAATATCCCTGACCAGCTTATTCATATTACATTGCCTATGGATTGTGTGTGTGGGTAACTGGAGGTAAAGCTTGGGAATTTTATGTTTTCATGAATGGCAAAAAGATTGAATGTTGGACTTCCTCACTTGCAAAAGTACTTTTGTAGTACCTGATGATGGAGTTCCCACTTGTGAACTTGTTGATATGTCCTATTTAAGAGGTCTGTTCAAAGAATGAGCCAGCAAGGGGTTTTGTTTAAAATTCTAAGTTGTAGCCACTGTGGGACGTAAATGAATAAGTTATCCACACTACTATCAGTTAGTGGCTGAGTATAATTTATACTAAAACAAATCAATATTGTTACCACACTAACAAAACGAAAGAATACAAAATACAAAAAACAGGTTTTTATGGTCAAAAGATTATTATTTTCTTTACAGCAAATGTAGAAAGGGTACTGTAAAATGCATTTGGGATATACAAGGAGCGTCCTATATACTCCTACAATACATCTCCAGATAAGTCTATACTGCTAAAAAGTGATAACACAATGATTTCAAATCAACAAGATAAATGAAAATCAATGATGATTAGTAAATATCAAGCAGAGTTAGACTTCGTAGTCGACGTTTCGGTCTTTCGGAAATTGTTTCATAAGACCATCATCAGGACTTGGATATTGTGCATTATAAATGATGACCCTGAGAGAAACTGTAAAAAATTACATAACATTACAACCTGGTTATGATAAATGACATCAGTTTGTGCATGTGATCAATGTTCAGAAGATACACAATACACACATTCAAATGATACAAAGAATGTATAAAATCTATTTTCAAGGTTTTAGTCGGTGTGGCAACTAAATTCATAACAACAATCACGAATAAATCCAAAATTGTTTAAAGTGATAGAAAAACATTAACAAATAAGCTTACATTCAGGTACTGATATACACACTTCCCAAGGGGGTCAGTGATGCTGGTTGGAATCAATCGACAAGGTGCTGCAAAAAATTAAATCTGAAGCTTCAAGGCACACTAGGCACTAAAAGAAAGTTTGGCAGGTTCACAATCTTGAAAACTGGAAAACTACTAGGGAATGGTGAGTCAAATTAATGATGAAATTTACCTTGTGTAAATAGTGTTTGAAACACAGCAGATAAAATTCAATTATCAACTGAAGATATGGTTTCAGAAGACGGACATGAATTATCACGATCTACAAGAAAAAAGGGGGAATCGTATTTATCGGAGTTATATGACCAGCTGGGGTTACAGAGATTGTAAGGTACCCTATTTTGGCAAACATGGCAAAATCGAATGGCCACCAAATATCTAGCTGGAGAAACAAAATGGTGCAGTATGTGTAATAACAAGGGGCTGCTTAGTGAACCTACGAGTAGTAACTGGTTCTTGGAGATGATGTTTAAAAGAGACATTGTCTAAACAAAAAGTCATGGCTGTAACAGGATTCAAACTAAGTAAAAGGGAGGAATTGCTCCTAGAATATACAACCAGTGATACGCATTTAATAGCGAAAGAACACTGGCAGCCAAAGTTACTCATACTGTCAAATCATCACTTAAGCCTTGTGGGGACACATAAATATGCTGAGTACGTTTATGTGGGACACAAAGTTAAAAGTAAAAATCAAGCCCTAGTCAGGGAATTGGAAACAATAGTGTTATATCTCAAATTAACGTATAAAGACATTGTTTAATCGTAAAAATCACTTAACAACTAAAAGATGGAAAGCCAAGCACTAGCAATTAAAAAGCTAACCAAACATGTCGAGCGAACACTTACTTGGATAATCAAAACAAACGGAGCAACTCGCGTTGACAGCGTCAGAGCAACATCGTTTTGGAAACAGCTGATGACTTGGGGCTGCCGTTATTTAAATGAAATAACGCGGGAATGGAACGCGCTCGCGGGATTTCTAGTGAAAGACGGACTACTTATGAAGCAATGCCTTGATTTGATGTCTTGTGGGCGGCCATTTTGAAACATATGTTTCGCAATTGAATATACAGGGGTCCTATGGTGGGGAGGCCTGAATGTTAATTAAAAGTGTTGGACATTATTGAGTTTCCGAGTATAATGTATAGTAACCTATTTATTACAAAATATGCAGGTTAATACAAAGAATGTCTAAATTATTAATATAAACCTGAATGTGAATGGTCAAATCACCGTTCATGGTTTAAAGGTCTTGACAATTTGAGAAAAACCAGTCATTTGGTACTTAACCACCGACTAGTAACAGCTGTAATGTGGACTATTTTGTAAAAGTTCTGTCGACAGAACTTTTACAAAATAGTCCACATTACAGTTGTTATCATCTTTTGTGTGTTTTTTGTTCTGATCATGGATGTAACATCATCAGCGACTTCGCTATGTATTTTAAGTGGTTTAAATTGGCAAATAACCTGACCAGTGGTTAAATACCAAATGACTAGTTTTTCTCAAATTGTCAAGACCTTTAAACCATGAACGGTGATTTGACCATTCACATTCAGGTTTATATTAATAATTTAGACATTCTTTGTATTAACCTGCATATTTTGTAATAAATAGGTTACTATACATTATACTCGGAAACTCAATAATGTCCAACACTTTTAATTAACATTCAGGCCTCCCCACCATAGGACCCCTGTATATTCAATTGCGAAACATATGTTTCAAAATGGCCGCCCACAAGACATCAAATCAAGGCATTGCTTCATAAGTAGTCCGTCTTTCACTAGAAATCCCGCGAGCGCGTTTCATTCCCACGTTATTTCATTTAAATAACGGCATCCCCAAGCCCCAAGTCATCAGCTGTTTCCAAAACGCTGTTGCTCCGACGCTGTCAACGCGAGTTGCTCCGTTTGTTTTGATTATCCAAGTAAGTGTTCGCTCGACATGTTTGGTTAGCTGTTTAATTGCTAGTGCTTGGCTTTCCATCTTTTAGTTGTTAAGTGATTTTTCCGATTAAACAATGTCTTTATACGTTAATTTGAGATATAACACTATCGTTTCCAATTCCCTGACTAGGGCTTGATTTTTACTTTTAACTTTGTGTCCCACATAAACGTACTCAGCATATTTATGTGTCCCTACAAGGCTTAAGTGACGATTTATAGGGGAAAGGATCACTTGTCCTGCGTAAACCAAGGTCTGCAGGTAGGTAAGTCGGTGTCTCCTAATAAAAGACCCTCATACACGCGTTTTTTGGTTTCTCGTAGCGGTATATGATGTGTCCCCGCTTATTTAAACACGTGAGTGCGTAATCCTTGGGTCAGTTCTTTTGTGTGCACCCTCCCCCAGGACGCTTTACCTTTGGTTAAGGCAGTAGTGATCGTGGAAAGGTAAGTGAGAAGTGGTGATATATTAAAAATTGCCCGAAACAACCAGAAAATGAACTTTAATGAGTCTGGAGTCGAACAATTATAAAATTAATTTGTGCAGCTATGGAATCGGTTATGAATTCTAGCGCACTCCGTTAGTGTAATAAAAAGGTCGACATGTTTCAGCCTTGATTGCCAAATGGTCAGTAGGCTTTCTTCAGGACCAGTAAAAGGTGCAGTGAATAAAAAGTGAAAGAATAGGTAAATTTATAACCTGATTCTTCGGGTAGTAGAAGGTCGCATTGTACCTGTAAGGAAGAAGAAACGTACACACAACAACGTATGGGGAAAGGGGATGGGGGAGATACACAGTTATGTACAATTGTACAGTCTCTTGAAACACTGATTGTACAAGAAACTACAAAATGGCAATACTTTGCGCAGAATCACAGTCATTTCTGGTGTCAACTTACTCATTCTCATGCTTTAGTGAAGAAGAGTAATTTTGCTATACTGTAGTGCGGTGCCCATAGCTGTAATCTTTATCCGTGTCAGACTGTTCTTGAAACTACTGATAGTGTGATGACATGCTTTATCACTATAAGGTGATGGTCATATGTTCTTTTTAATAAAATGGCTATACTATTGGTCCTGTTTTGGTTCAAAAAATCTCTCTTTTCCAATTTGACCATATATAATGTCGACAAAGACAGTTGGATCATGTGACTATGACTGGTATCGTATACAGCTTGTTTGATTTGTGCATATAATTTTAATAAGGGATTGCGCTCTTTGTTTCGTTTGGATTCGAGAGTTGCGCAGTTAAAAAACGGGGCGTTGGGACATGTGATGGTAGATTTTAGATCCTACCTCTACGCATTGCGGAATTTGCCTCTTCAGGGAGGAGGGCGTACGGAGGGAGGTTGTACTGTTGGTAGAGAGGTCAATTATTAGTTTAGTTATGAAATAATGTTACTTGCGGTTTGGATCCGAAATGTCCGATGGTTCTTCTTTTACCTCCAGCCTTCACCTCCGCTCTCGCAGCTTGTGCTGTCTCTGCCGCTCTTCACCCGGAAATCAATGTGGGTGTGATTCCGGTTTGTTCTTAAAGAAAACTAGATTCATGGAAATGGACGAGGTATCAATGTTGTCCTCGTTTTATGATTCGGTTCGCGATAAATATCGCGTTTTGCCAAGGAAAGCAGTTAAATATTACGAGAGACTGAGTGAATTAAAGGGATTGTAAAAACAATTTTAATTCGGTCTAGATCTACGTTAGCGCCCACAGGACTTGAACCATGAGGTGGTTGAACACAACATGGAAAGAGTAAAGTTACTATGTACTATGTATTTATAGTGTAATAAATGAATCAGTATGTTAATTACTATGGGGCATGATCTTGGCATTTCTCCTGACATCGGTACTCAGTATGTGCTTACTCCACTATTTGAGGTTATGATTCGGATTTATGGGGTGGCGAATTCAGTAAGTATATTATAAACGGAGGGATTTAATCATTTATTCAGGGATAGCCATGGAATAGAGTCGTTGAGACCACTGATATCTGTCTTCAATCTGTGGACCCAACGTTGCTCTTTTTCAAACAGAATTTTGGTTGCATTTCTGTCTATGGTATCCAAGGTTTCAAGGATGACCCACTGTAGGTCATTGACAGTGTGGCCTAATTCTTTGTAGTGGGTCGACATTTTGGTGGTGGTTCTTTTACAGTTCACATTGCTGCGGTGCTCACATAGTCGCTGTTTTGCTTTCCGGCAAGTCATGCCGATATACCTCATCTGGCACGGACAAGTGACCATGTAGATAACATGGCTTGTATTGCAGTTAGTGTGGCGTTTTAGATTCCAGATGAAATTAGGGAGAAGCTGCAATTCTTTTGTAGGTTTTGTGGTCTCACAGGCTGTGCAAGTGTCGCAAGGGTAATGTCCTGTTATCGGAGTGGTATTCCATAGTCCTGGTTGTTCTTTCTTTTTCTTGGGCGGTGGTCTGGTGTGTTCCAATAGGTCCTTGAGATTTTGGCTTCTCTTGTTCGCGAAGCGTGGTTTGGGCCAGTTCAGTTTGTTTGATGTTATAATCTTCCAATTTTTGTTGATTATCTTTTTCACTTGATTTGTGACTGGGCTGTAAGTAGTAACACACGTTGTTCTGTCATCCTGTGTCTTGGGGTGTGTTTCTAATAATGCTTCTCTTGGTTGGTTACGAGCTCGTTTTTTACAAGAGTAAATCACCTTTTTGGGATACTCACGGGCTGTAAGCTTTTCGCATAGGTCCTCGGCTTGGTTCTTGTAGTCACCTATTAAGCTACAGTTCCTTCTCAGGCAGAGGAACTGGCTGTACGGGAGGTTCTCACGTAATGGCCGTGGATGGAAGCTTTTGAATGATAGTAAGCTGTTTTTGGCTGTAGGTTTAAAGAAAGTCCGGGTTTGTAAAGTGTTGTTTTCTGCGAAGATGGTTATATCTAGGAAGTCTAAGGTTTTCTCATTGGCAACGTATGTGAATTTTAGACAATCATCTTGGTTATTTAGCCAGTAGTGGAAGTTCTTCAGGGTTTCATGATTTCCTTTCCAAATAAGCAGGATATCGTCTATGTATCTCTTCCAAAAAATAATCTGTTCAAGGAAGGGATTGTTTCTGTTATGAACATGAGTTTTTTCAAAGGTGCTTACATATAGACCCGCCACACTTGGGGCAAAGGTACTGCCCATAGAGGTCCCATGGCGTTGAAGAAAAAGAGTATCTTTATTCAGAAAAAAGTTTTCCGGGGGGGCGTGGCCAAGATGGCGGCGGAATAGGACGTGTTTCTGGTCCCCTCCGGCCCCAGGCCCTACAGAAGCTTTGTTTAGCGTGGCTCCAGGAGTTATCTCTGGCACCTGGCCGCTCGGACGTTGCTGCAGAGTAGTGGCCGACAGCGGTGAGCGCACCGGAGACACGGGAGCCGTCCCCGCGGCTCCGATATCGGAGGAGGTTCCCGGGACCGGAGCGGTGCGGAGAGGAGTAGCGCACGAGGGAGACCCAAGACCTCCTGGGCAGCAGAAGTCGGCGAGCCCACCCGGGCACTGAGGTGGGGGCCGCCGGGACCGGGCTGCAGCGAGAGGGCGCCGGATTGGCGCTGGTTCCCCGAGCTTCCCCGGCGGGGGAGGAGCCTCTTGCCGGTGAGCGCCCGGAGCTGCGGGCGGCTAGCTCTCTACCTGAGACCATGGTCTGCGGCCTAGTAGAGGGAGCGCTCGGCGCTGCTCCACGGGCCCGTACACCGAGACGGAGCTCTGGACTGAGCACTAGAACTAAACGGAGGGCGAGTGCCCCGGCCCCCACTGGTATGAGTGCTCCTGGACGGCAGCGGTGATTGCGGCGGCCATGGGCTGGGATCAGACCACGTGGCGGCAATAGCGCGAAACGGCGCCTGGGCTCGAGACGGCAGGCAGGTCTAGACCCCTGAGGGGTACAGCACTACATTGGAGAGCTGGATTGGGCAGTGGAGGAACCCGACTGCAGACTCGGCTATTTGGAGGTCCGGTGAGGCGTACCTAGAGTGCATTGCTGTGACGGGCCCATACGGACGCGACTTGAGAGGCCTCCATCGTTACTGGTTCTCCGCCCCCATCCCCTCTTGGCGCGGGAACTGAGGCGCTGGTGCACCGGGGGAGCAAACAAGGTCGGGCTGCAGGCTGGGACGGGTAGCCCCCGAGGATTGCGATTTGGCTCGCCGGTGCCCCTACCAGCATAGTGGACTGTGGGGCCGCTGCCCTCTTGTCTTCCCCTACGCAATACCTACACCGCTGCGTTACCCCTAGCTGTTGGTACCGGACTGGGGCGACTGAGGCAGCTTCTACTGGACTTGACTACCTCTGCCTGTGCAACGATCAGAGGCTGTACCTGGTGCCCTGGGCCACGGGTGTGGGTACCCTGCCGGGCCCTTGTGTGGATTCTGTCTGGTGGCGGAGGGGTACAGTTCGTGGTGCCTTACAAGAAACTCAGAGGGGGCCACAATGTCTAACGCTCTGCGCAAGGGGAAGAATGGGAGGGATGGACAATCAAAGAACACCCAGCAACCGGCTTCCCCTGGCCCAAGCTCTTCTCCTAAGTGCTCTGATGATGAGGCTCCGGCCACCAAAGCATTTATTGCTGACCTCTTCAAGTCCATCAAGGAAGATATCTCGGACCTCCGAGCGCAATTGACTTCTGATCTTCGAGAAGTGCGGAGGGACGTGGACGCTGTGGGAGAAAGAGTGGCCACACTTGAGGATCACGATCTCAGCATGGCAAATGACGTCCACCAGCTGCAACAGGACGTGCTGAGACTCACGGAACAGAACCTGGACCTGCAGGCCCATGCGGAAGACTTAGAGAACCGCTCTAGGAGGAACAACATTCGCATACGAGCGGTACCGTGCGATGGAGAAGCAGGGGACCTCCGCGGCTACGTCCAGGACCTCTTCCGTCAGATTTTGGATGACGAGGAGGTACATGAGATTCGGATGGATCGGGTCCACAGAGTAAGTCTACCACGAAGGGGAGGAGGTCCGCCACCGGACATCCTGGTGTGTGTCCATGATTTTCAGCTCAAGGAGAGAATCCTTAGGAAGGCACGTGATGCTCCCTCTTTGCAGTTCCGTGACCATCGTCCACAGCTTTATCAAGATTTAGCAGCGACGACCCTTCAGAAGCGGCGGGAGTTCAGGCCAGTCACGGCATTTCTGCGAGACCACAACATCTCCTATTCATGGGGCCATCCATTCCGCATAGTCTTCCGTTGGCAGAATAAACTAGCGCAGATACGCTCGCTGCAAGTGGCAAAAGAACTTCTGGGCATCGGGGATGATTCTCCAGCTTCGAGGGTAGGCAGCCCTTCGCCAAGACGGCGACATCGATCCTCCTCTTGGCACAGAGTGGGGTCGGCACCGGATCGTGGGCGGCCTGATCGAGCGACCAGCTTGCAGGAAAGAGGTGATGTGGTGGCCTCCGTTGCCTCGGCAACGTTGACGTCTTCGCAGCAGAGCTCTGGAGCGGCCTGACTTGAAGGTTGCAGGCCTAAGGGCACCGGAGGGGCCCGCGTTCTTTGGTTCCGTGGGTATGCAAGTACTTTGTGAGAAGACACCCCGGACCGAGGCCCTGGGAGACCCTCCTGAGGTCTTCCACCCCCCTCCCAGTGACTTCACGGTGCGCTGCACTGTTCTGGGACGCTTCGTTGAGTCTGTTAAGTATCTCTGTTTGTTTTTGGTCTGGGGATTGGGGTGGGAGGAGGGTCGCGGGAACTGTTGGGGGGGCCTGGTTGGGAAGGGGTTGGGGGGTGCGGGGGGTGGTGGCGCCTGGTGTGATTGTATGTTGTGCTTTTTCATCTCTGTGGCTGACCTCTTAGGGTTCTTAAATGAAGTGTGTAGCCGGGACCTGGTCGCCTGGGTGGAGTGTACTCCTGCTGTCGAGCTGTTGCCCTCTGACAGGATTACACAGTTCTATGGGGACACGGTGGAGGGGGGTCAGTTGGATCGAGCGGAAGAGTTTCTTGGGGGGAGGTGGGGCAAGGAGATATTAGCAGTGGTTAGCTGGAGGTGGGTGTTGGCATCCCAGTATGCCGATTAGTATAGGGACGTGGAACGTCAAAGGTCTTAACTCCCCACAGAAACGCCAAAAGATTTGGAAATATATTACAGATCACAATTTGGATGTTGTGGGGCTCCAAGAGACTCACCTGGCACGTAAGGATGAGCTTCGGCTGCGCCATAGGCACTTCCCACTGATTTATAGGGCCTCTGCCTCCACCAAACATAGGGGGGTTGCGCTTCTCTTTCGAGCTTCATTACACTTTCAGCCTTTGGGGATTAGCGGTGACAAGGACGGGAGGTGGCTTATGGTTAAAGGGGTGCTTGGCGGAGTGACATGTACATTTGTGGTGGTGTATGTCCCCAATTCGGGGCAAAATGCTTTTCTCCGGGACCTGTTGCATAGGGCAGGGGACTTTGCTGAGGGGTTTGTAGTGCTGATGGGTGATTTTAATATGGTGTGGGATGGGAACATAGATAGCTCGCGGGTGCAGAGGGCGGGAGCAGGAGTGTTTTCAGTGGAGACTCAGGAATTGATTAGTGACCTTGGCTTGATTGATAGCTGGAGAGCCCTGCATCCCCAATCCCGCGACTACACATTTTTCTCACATGTCCATCACTCCTACTCTAGACTTGACCATATTTTTGCGAGCCAGGCACTTAGAGGGGATATTCCAGCCTCTAGTGTTTTCCCCCTATCTGTCTCGGATCACAGTTTATTGGTACTGACGCTACTCTGGCCATCAGGGGGAGATGGCGTGAAGAATTGGTATTTTCCGCCAGCACTCGTCCGGGATGATGCCTCCTGTAGGGAACTGCGTAAGGCTCTGAGGGAGTTTCAAACCCTCAACCCGGTCTCAGATACCTCCCTCTTTAATACCTGGGACGCATGTAAGGCCTCCATAAGGGGCACGTGCCTGCACCTTAACGCCAACCTTAATCGGTTGCGGAGGAAGGAACGGGAGGACCTCGAAGCGGAGCTGGCCACATTGGAGCAGGCCCACAAAGCCAATCCATCTAGGCTTACTCTGAGACCATTGACAGCGGTTAGGGGTAAATTGAAGGCGCACTATGCTAACCGTGCTGAGCTTACGCTGCTCCGGCTGCGACGCACTTCCTACTCTCAGGGTAATAAGATAGGTAGCCATCTGGCGCACCAATTGCGTGATAAACGGAAAGGGAGTATGTGGGTGGCATCATGGACCCCTCCGGAACGCTTCACCATAGCGATACGGACAAGGCACGCCTTTTTGGACGGTTCTATGAGGCGCTGTACAGGGGGGACTCCCTGGACCAGGCGGCGCAGGATCGCTTCTTAGCGGACCTCCCCGTACCAAAGGTGTCGAAAGAATGGAACGAGTTACTGGCAGCCCCTATCTCTAGAGAGGAGGTGCTGGAGGCCATCGGGGAACTTAAGCTTCACAAAGCTCCTGGACCGGATGGCTACACGGCGCTATTTTATAAGTCTTTTGCTACAGAGTTCTGCGAGTTTTTGGTACCCCTCTTTAACGAAATGGCAACCTCGGGAAGTTCTTCGGTATCCATGGCCGAGGCCAGGATCTCGGTAATCCCTAAACCAGGGAAGGACCCGTCCTGCTGCTCGTCCTATCGCCCGATAGCGCTCGTCAACGTGGATGCCAAGTTATATTCCGCAATCCTTGCGCGTAGGCTTCGAGAACTGATGCCGGCCATCATCCACCCGGACCAATCTGGGTTTATCAAGGGGCGTCAAACACACGATAATTTGCAGAGGGTGATTCACCTCATTGAGAAAGCTACGAGGTTTCGCCTCCCGGCGGTGTTAGTGGGGTTGGATGCGGAGAAGGCCTTCGATCGGGTGGACTGGTCTTTCCTGTTCCGCACTTTGGAAGCCTTTGGTTTTTCGCTCCAATTTCTCACCATGATACGCGCGAATTATAGCAACCCTTGCTCCAGGGTAATGGTAAACGGTCATCGATCCGCTAGTTTTGCTCACACCAAGGGTACAAGACAGGGTTGCCCCCTCTCGCCGCTGCTCTTTGCCTTAAGTATTGAGCCTCTTGCCATCGCGCTACGAGAACAGGAGCAGATAAAGGGTATCCCCTTTTTGGGGGAACAACATAAAATTTCCCTTTTTGCAGATGACGTGCTCCTCTCAGTTGGGGACCCGGCACACTCCCTGCCACACATACAAACTCTGCTATCTGACTATGAAGCTGTGGCTGGCTTCAAAGTCAATTTTGATAAGTCCTATATCCTAAACTTGACGCTCCCGCCGGCTGAGGCCGAGGGCCTGCAGTCGCTTACGCCATTGTTGTGGGCGCCGACCTCTCTGCTGTATCTGGGGGTTCGCCTGACACCTTCTGTAGGCTCTCTTTTCGCAGCGAACTTTCCGTCCATGTTACAAGCAGTGCGGGGGGAATTGAACAAATGGAAGCCGAAGTACATAACTTGGCTAGGTCGGATCCACGCTATCAAAATGGTCCTCCTTCCGCGATTCCTGTACCTTTTCCAGGCCCTCCCAATACCAATGGAGGTGGATTTCTTCAAACGTCTGAAGACCCTCCTCCTGAAATTCATCTAGCAAGGCGGGCGAGCGCGCCTCTCTTACGCGACGCTACGGCGCCCAAGGGAGAAAGGAGGTGTGGGCCTCCCGGACCTGCACCTGTACTCTAAAGCAGCGCAGCTGAGGGTCTTGGTGGAGTGGTCGCAGCAAGAATCTGAAAAACACTGGCTGCACATGGACAGGAGTGTGGCTGGACGGGCGATTTGGGACCTGGCATGGAAGCCCAAACCCGATAGACCTAGGAATGCATACATCAGCACCCCCACGAGCACGGTCCTAAAAGTATGGGACACGGTAACAGGAGACGAACGCTGGACGACGTTCCCCTCCCCCTTCACTCCTTTGCACTTCAATCCGGCTTTCCCGCCGGCACTCCAGGAGGGACCCTTCCGGCCATGGAGGGAGGGAGGCTGTAGGGCCCTTACGCATCTCTTTCATGGCACGGAGCCCCTCACCTTTGCAAATTGCATGCGGGATTACGGCCTGCCACCCACGGAACGCTATCGGTATGCCCAACTGATCCACTGGGCAACTTCACCTGGGCTGAGAGAGGCTGCTACGAGACCACCTTCGCAATTCGAAGCCTTTTTACTGCGGACTGCCACAATGAAGGGAACGATCTCCTTCTTATATAAACTTTTGCTTGACACAGTGATCTCTCCTCGTCCTCGCTATATGGAACACTGGGAGAACCAGTTGGGTAGGGACATAGCGGAGACGGAATGGAGGGCTCTCTGGCGAGACATTCAGTCTCACAACCACTCGGCGGACTTGCGAGATGCCCATTTCAAAACCATGTTTGACTGGTATCTCTACCCCTCAAAACTTCATCGCATATTTCCGGCGACCACGGATCGCTGCTGGAGGGGCTGCGGTCTTCTGGGTGACTTTCGTCACATCTGTTATGTTATGTTATGTTATGTTATGTGGTTTTTATTAGGCGCGCAAATGCTCCAGCTAAGGAGCGTCTTGGCGCCAGACAAGGCAGCTACACAACACAACTAAATAAAACAGCACAGAACACACTAACTAAGGGAATAGAAATGTTTTTAAGGCGCGACGAAAAGAGAGCAAATCGCTCATGGCGCGAATTGCCGGGGGTAAGGAGTTCCACAGAGCAGCGGCCCGCACTCGAAATGAGCGACCACCGGCCCTGCTTCGCTTAAAGCGCGGTACCACTGCCAAATCGAGATCTGACGATCTTAAGGGTCGTGCTGGAATATAGTTGGCCATGAGGGTCGTGAGGATCATTGCCGGGGACCCCTTCAAGATCTTATGGGCGACGCAGAGGACCTTAAACTGAATCCGCTGCGCCACCGGGAGCCAGTGCAGAGCTCGAATGGTGCTGGAGGTGGGACAGAATCTTGGAAGGCCCACCACCGCTCTCGCTGCTGCATTCTGGATCCGCTGCAGGCGCCCTATCTCCGCTACATTCAGACCGGCCAGCAGAGAACTAGCATAATCCAATCTAGAGATAACGGTAGCTTGGATCATGAGTTGCCGGGTTGGGGCATCGAAGAACTTTAGCACAGGACGGAGCCCACGCAAGATGCCGAAGCAGCAAGCCGCCGTGCGTTTAGTGTGGCATGCAAACGTAAGGGAAGGGTCCAACCAGACCCCGAGGTTTTTAAGCTCGGCGACTGGGATGGGAGCGGAACCCAACTCCTCCGGCCACCAACTCTCTCCCCACAGTTCCGGTCGCCTACCAAATACCATCACCTCGGTCTTACTAGCGTTTAGCTGGAGACAATTGAGCGTCATCCAGCTAGCGACCGCCCTCAGTCCTTGTTGAAACCTAGGAGCGTCGACCTCCGCATCCCCGCTGATCGTGACCGCTAGCTGGGTGTCATCGGCATATGACACCATGGTCATACCCCATAGTTTGACAACCTCAGCTAGCGGCCTAACGTACAGATTGAACAGCGTAGGACTCAGCGAGGAGCCTTGGGGGACGCCCAGGTTCAACGGGTGGAATTTTGACTGAAAGGGTGGGACGGTCACGCTAAAGGCCCGGTTTGATAAGAACGACCGGAACCAGTCGAGCGCAATGCACACATCTGGTGGGATTGTCCGATTATTAGACCGTTCTGGGCCGAAATCCTATCTCACATCAAGGATATGTTGGGGTACCCGATCCCAGATTCGCTGTCCTTTGTGGTACTGGGTCTTCAAGACCCACTGTTGGACCATCAGACGACCGCAGATAAACGAATTATGTGGCTGTGCTTGGGGGCAGCTAAATTAACGCTAGCTGCGGCTTGGAAGAAATCGATGGCCCCGGCAATATCATTATGGCATGCAAGGTTATGGAGGCTGATGAGCATGGAGAGAATGGCGGACATCTTTATGGGCAATTTTAAGAACTTTATGTTCCGCTGGGGACCCTTGGTTAGATTTTTGTCGAAGGGTCTGCCGTCAGCTGTCTGTCCACCGGCCCTGAGGGCACTTCACCTCTTCCAAATCTAACAGCACGAATGCTGAGTGTATGATGTGAGATGTGATACAGGTTGGCGCTACCACCTGGGGGGAGGGGGGGCCTTGGGGAAGGGAGGTTGGGGGGAAGTTGGGGGGCTTTTGTTTTCTTTATCGCGGCACTGCAGCGCTGAGGATGGACTTTACACGCTTAGATATTCTTTGTGACATTGCGTATGCAGCTTTCTCTCCTCGAGGAACATACAAAACACAAAACACCCAGACATTTCGTCCTTGAATGTTGTAGACTGGCTTTAACGGAAAACTTTTTTTTTTTTTTTTGTAAAAGTAGATTTTATTAGATTTGCAAAGAAGAATAAGAGTAAGACAGACAAAGAAAAAACAAGCGGCAATGTTACAGCAGTATAGACAGGAGCTCTGTAAGAGCCTCAGGGGCAACCTCGGAAGCCTCACACAGCAGCAAATCCCAGGAAGCAAAAAGTCCGTAATGACGGCGCTGGGAGAGCTCCAACCAGCAGACGCCACTCAATGTTCCTGTCGTATGTTCCTCGAGGAGGGGAAGCTGCATACGCAATGTCACAAAGAATATCTAAGCGTGTAAAGTCCTTGAATGTTGTAGACTGGCTTTAACTGAAAACTTTTTTCTGTACAAAGATACTCTTTTTCTTCAACGCCATGGGACCTCTATGGGCAGTACCTTTGCCCCAAGTGTGGCGGGTCTATATGTAAGCACCTTTGAAAAAACTCATGTTCATAACAGAAACAATCCCTTCCTTGAACAGATTATTTTTTGGAAGAGATACATAGACGATATCCTGCTTATTTGGAAAGGAAATCATGAAACCCTGATGAACTTCCACTACTGGCTAAATAACCAAGATGATTGTCTAGAATTCACATACGTTGCCAATGAGAAAACCTTAGACTTCCTAGATATAACCATCTTTGCAGAAAACAACACTTTACAAACCCGGACTTTCTTTAAACCTACAGCCAAAAACAGCTTACTATCATTCAAAAGCTTCCATCCACGGCCATTACGTGAGAACCTCCCGTACAGCCAGTTCCTCCGCCTGAGAAGGAACTGTAGCTTAATAGGTGACTACAAGAACCAAGCCGAGGACCTATGTGAAAAGCTTACAGCCCGTGAGTATCCCAAAAAGGTGATTTACTCTTGTAAAAAACAAGCTCGTAACCAACCAAGAGAAGCATTATTAGAAACACACCCCAAGACACAAGATGACAGAACAACGTGTGTTACTACTTACAGCCCAGTCACAAATCAAGTGAAAAAGATAATCAACAAAAATTGGAAGATTATAACATCAAACAAACTGAACTGGCCCAAACCACGCTTCGCGAACAAGAGAAGCCAAAATCTCAAGGACCTATTGGTACACACCAGACCACTGCCCAAGAAAAAGAAAGAACAACCAGGACTATGGAATACCAATCCGATAACAGGACATTACCCTTGCGGCACTTGCACAGCCTGTGAGACTACAAAACCTACAAAAGAATTGCAGCTACTCCCTAATTTCATCTGGAAACTAAAACGCCACACTAACTGCAATACAAGCCATGTTATCTACATGGTCACTTGTCCGTGCCAGATGAGGTATATCGGCATGACTTGCCGGAAAGCAAAACAGCGACTATGTGAGCACCGCAGCAATGTGAACTGTAAAAGAACCACCACCAAAATGTCGACCCACTACAAAGAATTAGGCCACACTGTCAATGACCTACAGTGGGTCATCCTAGAAACCTTGGATACCATAGACAGAAATGCAACCAAAATTCTGTTTGAAAAAGAGCAACGTTGGGTCCACAGATTGAAGACAGATATCAGTGGTCTCAACGACTCTATTCCATGGCTATCCCTGAATAAATGATTAAATCCCTCCGTTTATAATATACTTACTGAATTCGCCACCCCATAAATCCGAATCATAACCTCAAATAGTGGAGTAAGCACATACTGAGTACCGATGTCAGGAGAAATGCCAAGATCATGCCCCATAGTATTTAACATACTGATTCATTTATTACACTATAAATACATAGTACATAGTAACTTTACTCTTTCCATGTTGTGTTCAACCACCTCATGGTTCAAGTCCTGTGGGCGCTAATGTAGATCTAGACCGAATTAAAATAGTTTTTACAATCCCTTTAATTCACTCAGTCTCTCGTAATATTTAACTGCTTTCCTTGGCAAAACGCGATATTTATCGCGAACCGAATCATAAAACGAGGACAACATTGATACCTCGTCCATTTCCATGAATCTAGTTTTCTTTAAGAACAAACCGGAATCACACCCACATTGATTTCCGGGTGAAGAGCGGCAGAGACAGCACAAGCTGCGAGAGCGGAGGTGAAGGCTGGAGGTAAAAGCAGAACCATCGAAATTTCGGATACAAACCGCAAGTAACATTATTTCATAACGAAACTAATAATTGACCTCTCTACCAACAGTACAACCTCCCTCCGTACGCCCTCCTCCCTGAAGAGGCAAATTCCGCAATGCGTAGAGGTAGGATCTAAAATCTACCATCACATGTCCCAGCGCCCCGTTTTTTAACTGCGCAACTCTCGAATCCAAACGAAACAAAGAGCGCAATCCCTTCTTAAAATTATATGCACAAATCAAACAAGCTGTATACGATACCAGTCGTAGTCACATGATCCAACTGTCTTTGTGGACATTGCATATGGTCAAATTGGAAAAGAGAGATTTTTTTAACCACAACAGGACCAATAGTATAGCCATTTTATTAAAAAGAACATATGACCATCACCTTATAGTGATAAAGCATGTCATCACACTATCAGTAGTTTCAAGAACAGTCTGACACGGATAAAGATTACAGCTATGGGCACCGCACTACAGTATAGCAAAATCACTCTTCTTCACTAAAGCATGAGAATGAGTAAGTTGACACCAGAAATGACTGTGATTCTGCGCAAAGTATTGCCATTTTGTAGTTTCTTGTACAATCAGTGTTTCAAGAGACTGTACAATTGTACATAACTGTGTGTCTCCCCATCCCCTTTCCCCATACGTTGTTGTGTGTACGTTTCTTCTTCCTTACAGGTACAATGCGACCTTCTACTACCCGAAGAATCAGGTTATAAATGTGCCTATTCTTTCACTTTTTATTCACTGCACCTTTTACTGGTCCTGAAGAAAGCCTACTGACCATTTGACAATCAAGGCTGAAACATGTCGACCTTTTTATTACACTAACGGAGTGCGCTAGAATTCATAACCGATTCCATAGCTGCACAAATTAATTTTATAATTGTTCGACTCCAGACTCATTAAAGTTCATTTTCTGGTTGTTTCGGGCAATTTTTAATATATCACCACTTCTCACTTACATTTCCATGATCACTACTGCCTTAACCAAAGGTAAAGCCTCCTGGCGGAGGGTGCACACAAAAGAACTGCCCTAAGGATTACACACTCACGTGTTTAAATAAGCGGGGACACATCATATACCGCTACGAGAAACCAAAAAAACGCGTGTATGAGGGTCTTTTATTGGGAGACACCCACTTACCTACCTGCAGACCTTGGTTTACGCAGGACAAGTGATCCTTTCCCCTATTGATTATGAGTAACTAAATGGAGACTGAAAGGATCCGATCTCTTTCTCCCTCCTCCAATTGATTATATATATTAAGTGACGATTTGACAGTATGAGTAACTTTGGATGCCAGTGTTCTTTCGCTATTAAATGCGTATCACTGGTTGTATATTCTAGGAGCAATTCCTCCCTTTTACTTAGTTTGAATCCTGTTACAGCCATGACTTTTTGTTTAGACAATGTCTCTTTTAAACATCATCTCCAAGAACCAGTTACTACTCGTAGGTTCACTAAGCAGCCCCTTGTTATTACACATACTGCACCATTTTGTTTCTCCAGCTAGATATTTGGTGGCCATTCGATTTTGCCATGTTTGCCAAAATAGGGTACCTTACAATCTCTGTAACCCCAGCTGGTCATATAACTCCGATAAATACGATTCCCCCTTTTTTCTTGTAGATCGTGATAATTCATGTCCGTCTTCTGAAACCATATCTTCAGTTGATAATTGGATTTTATCTGCTGTGTTTCAAACACTATTTACACAAGGTAACTTTCATCATTAATTTGACCCACCATTCCCTAGTAGTTTTCCAGTTTTCAAGATTGTGAACCTGTCAAACTTTCTTTTAGTGCCTAGTGTGCCTTGAAGCTTCGGATTTAATATTCTGCAGCACCTTGTCGATTGATTCCAACCAGCATCACTGACCCCCTTGGGAAGTGTGTATATCAGTACCTGAATGTAAGCTTATTTGTTAATGTTTTTCTATCACTTTAAACAATATTGGATTTATTCGTGATTGTTGTTATGAATTTAGTCGCCACACCGACTAAAACCTTGAAAATAGATTTTATACATTCTTTGTATAATTTGAATGTGTGTATTGTGTATCTTCTGAACATTGATCACATGCACAAACTGATGTCATTTATCATAACCAGGTTGTAATGTTATGTCATTTTTTACAGTTTCTCTCAGGGTCATCGTTTATAATGCACAATATCCAAGTCCTGATGATGGTCTTATGAAACAATTTCCGAAAGACCGAAACGTCAATTACGAAGTCTAACTCTGCTTGATATTTACTAATCATCATTGATTTTCATTTATCTTGTTGATTTGAAATCATTGTGTTATCACTTTTTAGCAGTATAGACTTATCTGGAGATGTATTGTAGGAGTATATAGGACACTCCTTGTATATCCCAAATGCATTTTACAGTACCCTTTCTACATTTGCTGTAAAGAAAATAATAATCTTTTGACCATAAAAACCTGGTTTTTGTATTTTGTATTCTTTCGTTTTGTTAGTGTGGTAACAATATTGATTTGTTTTAGTATAAATTATACTCAGCCACTAACTGATAGTAGTGTGGATAACTTATTCATTTACGTCCCACAGTGGCTACAACTTAGAATTTTAAACAAAACCCCTTGCTGGCTCATTCTTTGAACAGATTATTTGCCCAAGCCCGCAAGGGTATATTGGGTCGCTCACTCACTTTATGTCTATTTAGGAGGTCAGCCAAGTCCCTGTCCACCCCGGGAGGTGTTCCGCTAGGCGGTATATATATGTTGTGATGAATAGCTCATCTCCAAATTTGTTGTGCTAAGTTGGGCACAAGAAGAAATTGTGTGTGCCCCTTCTTCTTGATGGAGTACTTTGCTTTCATGCTGTTGGTTTTTATTAGAACAATCATGTTCCTTACCAATGTATAGAAGGCTTTGACCTCTACCAAAATGGGTAGGAACTCGAGGTATGTGATGTACGTGGTTTGTTTGGAGAGAGTTCTATGTACTTTGGACAGTTATGCTACCAAAATGTGTTACCCATCCAATGAGCGTCGTTGGTAATGGCCACCTGCAGAAAATGGTCCAAAAAGGCCTGGCTAATAATAAATTGATGGTGTTCCACCAAGGCAGAAAGTTCTGAGTACCAGCCTTTAGCAACAGTAAATCTTTGAGCTGACACTTCCCTTGTGACCACTGACTGCTAAGGTATTCTTGGAGAGGGCGCACATGTAATCTGGCGTGCATCACAATTGCTAAGCATGGTGCTATCACCCCAAGCAGTCTCATTACAGTTCTTACTGACACAGGATGAGTAAACTGAAAATGAGGCATCAGCTGTTAAAATGACAGCTTCTGTTCACTGGGGTAAACTTCCCTCATGACAGCATTTAGGACTGACCCTAAGAATGGTTGGATCTATTCAGGTTGCAGGTGAGATTTTGTTTTATTTACATTGACTGGAACCATAGTCAGTGTAGCAGACTGAGCTCTGTCTGAGAGTGTGATAGGGATTTTTGCTTGCTGCCACTCTTGATCAGCCACTCGTCTAGATAAGGGAACACGTATACGCCCTCTGTCCTGAGGTGAGAGGCGACAACAACAAGACATTTTATAAAGACTCTTGGAGCTGTCGGGCAAGTCAGTGCTTAGCAGCTGGGTTTCAACCTTTGCCCCTGCCTCTACTGTTATTTCCCTGTATCCTCCTCCTGAGTAACTTCTGTTGTTCTGGGGATCATGCAAGGAATAATGATGTTGATGATACTGTTAATTGGTTTTGTATCTGAAGTTTGGCCTGATTTTGGTGAGCATCCTGATTAGGGCCTACAACAAGTACTCTTGGAGGTGGTTGTTTGTAGTGTGCCTGTTATGGTCTACGTACCAGGGTCAGGGACCTTGCATGGTTTCTCACCTCTGACTCAGTTGCTGGGTGACCTGCGCATTCCAGTGGTCCTCAATGACAGCATAAGGAGCTGTCCTGGTGGAACATTGGGATTTTGAAGAGGCAGTTTGAACAGGGCTCCTTCTGGGGTTGGTGGTCTGTGTACTGCAGCTGAATAAAACCTGAAAATGGACTGTGTGTAAATGTATTATTTACAACTTATCATTGCAACGTGCACCTGCTGGGGACAGGTGTGTAAGGACCATCATGTTATGATGAAAATAAGTCCATTAAATGCCGAGGTGTAGGAAACATGAGGATGATTTATTGATGGAGATATAGATGGTAAAAATCGAGTAAGACAATCAGTGAGCCCCACCAGGAGCAGCTCCCTTGCTGCTCAGCCCTTTACTTCCAACTGACACTCATCTCACCAGGCATCCCAAACATTCCATTACATCACACGCACCAGCATTCCAAAACACATCCACTCACAACACATGCATTCTGGCTGAGCAGCAAGGCAGGGAAATGGGAAGGATGTATGGTATTGAATACAAAATACCACACATCACCTTCCCCACGAACCCACAAGGACAGCAGCAGCTTCAGGGTTTTACAAGTTTTACATTATCGGCGTGCAAAATGGATAGCCTTGAGTACTGTGTACTGTGTATATTTCAGGGGATGTTTGAACAATTCTGGAAGTTAGGAGCTGTATGCCCCTAATTTTCTTCAAGTTATTATTGTTTATATAAGTGTGAGTAATTGTCTAGATAATTACCACCCTATTAGTTTGATGGACAACTTGCAAAAGATCTTTTGCAAGCTGGTCCTGGGGAAGCTGCGTTACTGGATCGATGATAATCAGATTTTAACTTACCTTTAGGCTGGATTGAGACCAAAGACTGGAACTATAGATAAGGTCTTTCACGTTTTTAGGGCTAAGTAGAAGGCGGTTAACATTGGTGGGAGGGGGCATTTTTGCTGCCTTCATTGACCTTCGAGCAGCTTTTGATCTGGTCCCGAAAAGGAAATGATGGGAGATACTTCCCGACTTGGGAATTCCAAGTAGTCTGCATAATATCATTATACGCCTCCTTGAGGGGAATTTCATTGCGATCCACTGGGGTCCAAATGGTGAACTAACTGAGAATATTTCCATTGAAAAGTGGGTTTGCCAGGGCTGCGTCGTGGCCCCAACTTTTTTCCTGTGAGTGATCAATAATTCCATTGACTTTTTGATGAACGGCACCAATGACTACCCAGTCTTAGCCAGTCAGAGGGTCCCTGCTCTTCTTATCACCAACGGCACTCTTCTCCTTTCCAAGAATAATTCTGGCCTTCAAACCCATGTTGATAGATTTAATCAGTTTTGCGTTTTCCATAGGCTTGCAATTAACACATCAAAAACAAAGCAGATGATCAACCCCAAGGGTAGAAAAGCCAGAGAAATTTTAAGCTGGGAGGGGAAGCTCTGGAGTGAGTTAAGGAATTAGGGGCCAGATGTAGGTCGGTCGGTAACTGCCGAAAATCGGTATTTTCGGCCGTTACCGACCGGTATATGGGTGACAGGTATGTAGGGGGCATTATTTTAACGAATCGGTAAAATTACCAATTCGGTAATTTTACCGATTCGGTAAAATAAAAAATAGGTAAATTTACCGATTCTGAGGCACCGAGATGTAGGTGGGACTCTTCAGAGTCCCAGAGGCCTTACAGAATCGGTATTTTACCATCAAATCCAATTTGATGGTAAAATACCGATTCCGGTGTGCATGCACATGTGTGCATGCACACCTATGCCATGTGACAGGCAGACCTGCCCTTAGGGCATGTATGCCTGCCACATGGCACCCGAGCCTGTTTTGGGGGTGCCAGAGGGTGTCAAAGTGACACCCCCTGCACCCTTGTGCAAATCGGTATTTACCGATTCGGTAAATACCGAATCGGTAATGCCCAGTCATTCCTATGGGCTTCAAAGCACATAGGAATGAATGGGCATTACCGATTCGGTATTTACCGAATCGGTAAATACCAAATTCTTCAGAATCGGTATTCCAGCACATGTCGAATACCTACATATCCACCCCTTAGATTTACCGATTTTTAATTACCGAATCGGTAAAATTCGGTAATTAAAAATCGGTAAATCTATTTTACCTACATCTGGGCCTAGATTATTTAGGGATCCGTTAGCTGGACTCAGATTCCTGGGCTTGCCAGCTTTCTAAAAGAGCTCCTTGCTGATCGACCATTGGGCTACGGCTATCCTTTGATTCTCGAAGAGGGCCTTTTGGTATCGGATTCGTCCAGTGACAGAAATCTACAAGGCTCAAGTTAGGAGTGCTGCTTTATATGGAGCAGAGCTGTGGAGACATTGCTCCGCTGGGAAACAGCCTGAACAACGAATCCTTAACAACGAGTGTATTAAACAACGAAGCCTTAACCACGACCTTTACCAGAACCACGAACTCATTAACAACTATTGTACACTAACAACGACTTCACGGTGCGCTGCACTGTTCTGGGACGCTTCGTTGAGTCTGTTAAGTATCTCTGTTTGTTTTTGGTCTGGGGATTGGGGTGGGAGGAGGGTCGCGGGAACTGTTGGGGGGGCCTGGTTGGGAAGGGGTTGGGGGGTGCGGGGGGTGGTGGCGCCTGGTGTGATTGTATGTTGTGCTTTTTCATCTCTGTGGCTGACCTCTTAGGGTTCTTAAATGAAGTGTGTAGCCGGGACCTGGTCGCCTGGGTGGAGTGTACTCCTGCTGTCGAGCTGTTGCCCTCTGACAGGATTACACAGTTCTATGGGGACACGGTGGAGGGGGGTCAGTTGGATCGAGCGGAAGAGTTTCTTGGGGGGAGGTGGGGCAAGGAGATATTAGCAGTGGTTAGCTGGAGGTGGGTGTTGGCATCCCAGTATGCCGATTAGTATAGGGACGTGGAACGTCAAAGGTCTTAACTCCCCACAGAAACGCCAAAAGATTTGGAAATATATTACAGATCACAATTTGGATGTTGTGGGGCTCCAAGAGACTCACCTGGCACGTAAGGATGAGCTTCGGCTGCGCCATAGGCACTTCCCACTGATTTATAGGGCCTCTGCCTCCACCAAACATAGGGGGTTGCGCTTCTCTTTCGAGCTTCATTACACTTTCAGCCTTTGGGGATTAGCGGTGACAAGGACGGGAGGTGGCTTATGGTTAAAGGGGTGCTTGGCGGAGTGACATGTACATTTGTGGTGGTGTATGTCCCCAATTCGGGGCAAAATGCTTTTCTCCGGGACCTGTTGCATAGGGCAGGGGACTTTGCTGAGGGGTTTGTAGTGCTGATGGGTGATTTTAATATGGTGTGGGATGGGAACATAGATAGCTCGCGGGTGCAGAGGGCGGGAGCAGGAGTGTTTTCAGTGGAGACTCAGGAATTGATTAGTGACCTTGGCTTGATTGATAGCTGGAGAGCCCTGCATCCCCAATCCCGCGACTACACGTTTTTCTCACATGTCCATCACTCCTACTCTAGACTTGACCATATTTTTGCGAGCCAGGCACTTAGAGGGGATATTCGAGCCTCTAGTGTTTTCCCCCTATCTGTCTCGGATCACAGTTTATTGGTACTGACGCTACTCTGGCCATCAGGGGGAGATGGCGTGAAGAATTGGTATTTTCCGCCAGCACTCGTCCGGGATGATGCCTCCTGTAGGGAACTGCGTAAGGCTCTGAGGGAGTTTCAAACCCTCAACCCGGTCTCAGATACCTCCCTCTTTAATACCTGGGACGCATGTAAGGCCTCCATAAGGGGCACGTGCCTGCACCTTAACGCCAACCTTAATCGGTTGCGGAGGAAGGAACGGGAGGACCTCGAAGCGGAGCTGGCCACATTGGAGCAGGCCCACAAAGCCAATCCATCTAGGCTTACTCTGAGACCATTGACAGCGGTTAGGGGTAAATTGAAGGCGCACTATGCTAACCGTGCTGAGCTTACGCTGCTCCGGCTGCGACGCACTTCCTACTCTCAGGGTAATAAGATAGGTAGCCATCTGGCGCACCAATTGCGTGATAAACGGAAAGGGAGTATGTGGGTGGCATCATGGACCCCTCCGGAATGCTTCACCATAGCGATACGGACAAGGCACGCCTTTTTGGACGGTTCTATGAGGCGCTGTACAGGGGGGACTCCCTGGACCAGGCGGCGCAGGATCGCTTCTTAGCGGACCTCCCCGTACCAAAGGTGTCGAAAGAATGGAATGAGTTACTGGCAGCCCCTATCTCTAGAGAGGAGGTGCTGGAGGCCATCGGGGAACTTAAGCTTCACAAAGCTCCTGGACCGGATGGCTACACGGCGCTATTTTATAAGTCTTTTGCTACAGAGTTCTGCGAGTTTTTGGTACCCCTCTTTAACGAAATGGCAACCTCGGGAAGTTCTTCGGTATCCATGGCCGAGGCCAGGATCTCGGTAATCCCTAAACCAGGGAAGGACCCGTCCTGCTGCTCGTCCTATCGCCCGATAGCGCTCGTCAACGTGGATGCCAAGTTATATTCCGCAATCCTTGCGCGTAGGCTTCGAGAACTGATGCCGGCCATCATCCACCCGGACCAATCTGGGTTTATCAAGGGGCGTCAAACACACGATAATTTGTAGAGGGTGATTCACCTCATTGAGAAAGCTACGAGGTTTCGCCTCCCGGCGGTGTTAGTGGGGTTGGATGCGGAGAAGGCCTTCGATCGGGTGGACTGGTCTTTCCTGTTCCGCACTTTGGAAGCCTTTGGTTTTTCGCACCAATTTCTCACCATGATACGCGCGAATTATAGCAACCCTTGCTCCAGGGTAATGGTAAACGGTCATCGATCCGCTAGTTTTGCTCACACCAAGGGTACAAGACAGGGTTGCCCCCTCTCGCCGCTGCTCTTTGCCTTAAGTATTGAGCCTCTTGCCATCGCGCTACGAGAACAGGAGCAGATAAAGGGTATCCCCTTTTTGGGGGAACAACATAAAATTTCCCTTTTTGCAGATGACGTGCTCCTCTCAGTTGGGGACCCGGCACACTCCCTGCCGCACATACAAACTCTGCTATCTGACTATGAAGCTGTGGCTGGCTTCAAAGTCAATTTTGATAAGTCCTATATCCTAAACTTGACGCTCCCGCCGGCTGAGGCCGAGGGCCTGCAGTCGCTTACGCCATTGTTGTGGGCGCCGACCTCTCTGCTGTATCTGGGGGTTCGCCTGACACCTTCTGTAGGCTCTCTTTTCGCAGCGAACTTTCCGTCCATGTTACAAGCAGTGCGGGGGGAATTGAACAAATGGAAGCCGAAGTACATAACTTGGCTAGGTCGGATCCACGCTATCAAAATGGTCCTCCTTCCGCGATTCCTGTACCTTTTCCAGGCCCTCCCAATACCAATGGAGGTGGATTTCTTCAAACGTCTGAAGACCCTCCTCCTGAAATTCATCTAGCAAGGCGGGCGAGCGCGCCTCTCTTACGCGACGCTACGGCGCCCAAGGGAGAAAGGAGGTGTGGGCCTCCCGGACCTGCACCTGTACTCTAAAGCAGCGCAGCTGAGGGTCTTGGTGGAGTGGTCGCAGCAAGAATCTGAAAAACACTGGCTGCACATGGACAGGAGTGTGGCTGGACGGGCGATTTGGGACCTGGCATGGAAGCCCAAACCCGATAGACCTAGGAATGCATACATCAGCACCCCCACGAGCACGGTCCTAAAAGTATGGGACACGGTAACAGGAGACGAACGCTGGACGACGTTCCCCTCCCCCTTCACTCCTTTGCACTTCAATCCGGCTTTCCCGCCGGCACTCCAGGAGGGACCCTTCCGGCCATGGAGGGAGGGAGGCTGTAGGGCCCTTACGCATCTCTTTCATGGCACGGAGCCCCTCACCTTTGCAAATTGCATGCGGGATTACGGCCTGCCACCCACGGAACGCTATCGGTATGCCCAACTGATCCACTGGGCAACTTCACCTGGGCTGAGAGAGGCTGCTACGAGACCACCTTCGCAATTCGAAGCCTTTTTACTGCGGACTGCCACAATGAAGGGAACGATCTCCTTCTTATATAAACTTTTGCTTGACACTGTGATCTCTCCTCGTCCTCGCTATATGGAACACTGGGAGAACCAGTTGGGTAGGGACATAGCGGAGACGGAATGGAGGGCTCTCTGGCGAGACATTCAGTCTCACAACCACTCGGCGGACTTGCGAGATGCCCATTTCAAAACCATGTTTGACTGGTATCTCTACCCCTCAAAACTTCATCGCATATTTCCGGCGACCACGGATCGCTGCTGGAGGGGCTGCGGTCTTCTGGGTGACTTTCGTCACATCTGGTGGGATTGTCCGATTATTAGACCGTTCTGGGCCGAAATCCTATCTCACATCAAGGATATGTTGGGGTACCCGATCCCAGATTCGCTGTCCTTTGTGGTACTGGGTCTTCAAAACCCACTGTTGGACCATCAGACGACCGCAGATAAACGAATTATGTGGCTGTGCTTGGGGGCAGCTAAATTAACGCTAGCTGCGGCTTGGAAGAAATCGATGGCCCCGGCAATATCATTATGGCATGCAAGGTTATGGAGGCTGATGAGCATGGAGAGAATGGCGGACATCTTTATGGGCAATTTTAAGAACTTTATGTTCCGCTGGGGACCCTTGGTTAGATTTTTGTCGAAGGGTCTGCCGTCAGCTGTCTGTCCACCGGCCCTGAGGGCACTTCACCTCTTCCAAATCTAACAGCACGAATGCTGAGTGTATGATGTGAGATGTGATACAGGTTGGCGCTACCACCTGGGGGGAGGGGGGGGGCTTGGGGAAGGGAGGTTGGGGGGGAAGTTGGGGGGCTTTTGTTTTCTTTATCGCGGCACTGCAGCGCTGAGGATGGACTTTACACGCTTAGATATTCTTTGTGACATTGCGTATGCAGCTTTCCCTCCTCGAGGAACATACAAAACACAAAACACCCAGACATTTCGTCCTTGAATGTTGTAGACTGGCTTTAACGGAAAACTTTTTTTTTTTTTTTTTGTAAAAGTAGATTTTATTAGATTTGCAAAGAAGAATAAGAGTAAGACAGACAAAGAAAAAACAAGCGGCAATGTTACAGCAGTATAGACAGGAGCTCTGTAAGAGCCTCAGGGGCAACCTCGGAAGCCTCACACAGCAGCAAATCCCAGGAAGCAAAAAGTCCGTAATGACGGCGCTGGGAGAGCTCCAACCAGCAGACGCCACTCAATGTTCCTGTCGTATGTTCCTCGAGGAGGGGAAGCTGCATACGCAATGTCACAAAGAATATCTAAGCGTGTAAAGTCCTTGAATGTTGTAGACTGGCTTTAACTGAAAACTTTTTTCTGTACAAAGATACTCTTTTTCTTCAACGCCATGGGACCTCTATGGGCAGTACCTTTGCCCCAAGTGTGGCGGGTCTATATGTAAGCACCTTTGAAAAAACTCATGTTCATAACAGAAACAATCCCTTCCTTGAACAGATTATTTTTTGGAAGAGATACATAGACGATATCCTGCTTATTTGGAAAGGAAATCATGAAACCCTGAAGAACTTCCACTACTGGCTAAATAACCAAGATGATTGTCTAGAATTCACATACGTTGCCAATGAGAAAACCTTAGACTTCCTAGATATAACCATCTTTGCAGAAAACAACACTTTACAAACCCGGACTTTCTTTAAACCTACAGCCAAAAACAGCTTACTATCATTCAAAAGCTTCCATCCACGGCCATTACGTGAGAACCTCCCGTACAGCCAGTTCCTCCGCCTGAGAAGGAACTGTAGCTTAATAGGTGACTACAAGAACCAAGCCGAGGACCTATGCGAAAAGCTTACAGCCCGTGAGTATCCCAAAAAGGTGATTTACTCTTGTAAAAAACAAGCTCGTAACCAACCAAGAGAAGCATTATTAGAAACACACCCCAAGACACAAGATGACAGAACAACGTGTGTTACTACTTACAGCCCAGTCACAAATCAAGTGAAAAAGATAATCAACAAAAATTGGAAGATTATAACATCAAACAAACTGAACTGGCCCAAACCACGCTTCGCGAACAAGAGAAGCCAAAATCTCAAGGACCTATTGGTACACACCAGACCACTGCCCAAGAAAAAGAAAGAACAACCAGGACTATGGAATACCACTCCGATAACAGGACATTACCCTTGCGGCACTTGCACAGCCTGTGAGACTACAAAACCTACAAAAGAATTGCAGCTACTCCCTAATTTCATCTGGAAACTAAAACGCCACACTAACTGCAATACAAGCCATGTTATCTACATGGTCACTTGTCCGTGCCAGATGAGGTATATCGGCATGACTTGCCGGAAAGCAAAACAGCGACTATGTGAGCACCGCAGCAATGTGAACTGTAAAAGAACCACCACCAAAATGTCGACCCACTACAAAGAATTAGGCCACACTGTCAATGACCTACAGTGGGTCATCCTAGAAACCTTGGATACCATAGACAGAAATGCAACCAAAATTCTGTTTGAAAAAGAGCAACGTTGGGTCCACAGATTGAAGACAGATATCAGTGGTCTCAACGACTCTATTCCATGGCTATCCCTGAATAAATGATTAAATCCCTCCGTTTATAATATACTTACTGAATTCGCCACCCCATAAATCCGAATCATAACCTCAAATAGTGGAGTAAGCACATACTGAGTACCGATGTCAGGAGAAATGCCAAGATCATGCCCCATAGTATTTAACATACTGATTCATTTATTACACTATAAATACATAGTACATAGTAACTTTACTCTTTCCATGTTGTGTTCAACCACCTCATGGTTCAAGTCCTGTGGGCGCTAATGTAGATCTAGACCGAATTAAAATTGTTTTTACAATCCCTTTAATTCACTCAGTCTCTCGTAATATTTAACTGCTTTCCTTGGCAAAACGCGATATTTATCGCGAACCGAATCATAAAACGAGGACAACATTGATACCTCGTCCATTTCCATGAATCTAGTTTTCTTTAAGAACAAACCGGAATCACACCCACATTGATTTCCGGGTGAAGAGCGGCAGAGACAGCACAAGCTGCGAGAGCGGAGGTGAAGGCTGGAGGTAAAAGCAGAACCATCGGACATTTCGGATACAAACCGCAAGTAACATTATTTCATAACGAAACTAATAATTGACCTCTCTACCAACAGTACAACCTCCCTCCGTACGCCCTCCTCCCTGAAGAGGCAAATTCCGCAATGCGTAGAGGTAGGATCTAAAATCTACCATCACATGTCCCAGCGCCCCGTTTTTTAACTGCGCAACTCTCGAATCCAAACGAAACAAAGAGCGCAATCCCTTCTTAAAATTATATGCACAAATCAAACAAGCTGTATACGATACCAGTCGTAGTCACATGATCCAACTGTCTTTGTGGACATTGTATATGGTCAAATTGGAAAAGAGAGATTTTTTTAACCACAACAGGACCAATAGTATAGCCATTTTATTAAAAAGAACATATGACCATCACCTTATAGTGATAAAGCATGTCATCACACTATCAGTAGTTTCAAGAACAGTCTGACACGGATAAAGATTACAGCTATGGGCACCGCACTACAGTATAGCAAAATCACTCTTCTTCACTAAAGCATGAGAATGAGTAAGTTGACACCAGAAATGACTGTGATTCTGCGCAAAGTATTGCCATTTTGTAGTTTCTTGTACAATCAGTGTTTCAAGAGACTGTACAATTGTACATAACTGTGTGTCTCCCCATCCCCTTTCCTCATACGTTGTTGTGTGTACGTTTCTTCTTCCTTACAGGTACAATGCGACCTTCTACTACCCGAAGAATCAGGTTATACATTTACCTATTCTTTCACTTTTTATTCACTGCACCTTTTACTGGTCCTGAAGAAAGCCTACTGACCATTTGGCAATCAAGGCTGAAACATGTCGACCTTTTTATTACACTAACGGAGTGCGCTAGAATTCATAACCGATTCTATAGCTGCACAAATTAATTTTATAATTGTTCGACTCCAGACTCATTAAAGTTCATTTTCTGGTTGTTTCGGGCAATTTTTAATATATCACCACTTCTCACTTACATTTCCACGATCACTACTGCCTTAACCAAAGGTAAAGCCTCCTGGCGGAGGGTGCACACAAAAGAACTGCCCTAAGGATTACACACTCACGTGTTTAAATAAGCGGGGACACATCATATACCGCTACGAGAAACCAAAAAAACGCGTGTATGAGGGTCTTTTATTGGGAGACACCCACTTACCTACCTGCAGACCTTGGTTTACGCAGGACAAGTGATCCTTTCCCCTATTGATTATGAGTAACTAAATGGAGACTGAAAGGATCCGATCTCTTTCTCCCTCCTCCAATTGATTATATATATTAAGTGACGATTTGACAGTATGAGTAACTTTGGATGCCAGTGTTCTTTCGCTATTAAATGCGTATCACTGGTTGTATATTCTAGGAGCAATTCCTCCCTTTTACTTAGTTTGAATCCTGTTACAGCCATGACTTTTTGTTTAGACAATGTCTCTTTTAAACATCATCTCCAAGAACCAGTTACTACTCGTAGGTTCACTAAGCAGCCCCTTGTTATTACACATACTGCACCATTTTGTTTCTCCAGCTAGATATTTGGTGGCCATTCGATTTTGCCATGTTTGCCAAAATAGGGTACCTTACAATCTCTGTAACCCCAGCTGGTCATATAACTCCGATAAATACGATTCCCCCTTTTTTCTTGTAGATCGTGATAATTCATGTCCGTCTTCTGAAACCATATCTTCAGTTGATAATTGGATTTTATCTGCTGTGTTTCAAACACTATTTACACAAGGTAACTTTCATCATTAATTTGACCCACCATTCCCTAGTAGTTTTCCAGTTTTCAAGATTGTGAACCTGTCAAACTTTCTTTTAGTGCCTAGTGTGCCTTGAAGCTTCGGATTTAATATTCTGCAGCACCTTGTCGATTGATTCCAACCAGCATCACTGACCCCCTTGGGAAGTGTGTATATCAGTACCTGAATGTAAGCTTATTTGTTAATGTTTTTCTATCACTTTAAACAATATTGGATTTATTTGTGATTGTTGTTATGAATTTAGTCGCCACACCGACTAAAACCTTGAAAATAGATTTTATACATTCTTTGTATAATTTGAATGTGTGTATTGTGTATCTTCTGAACATTGATCACATGCACAAACTGATGTCATTTATCATAACCAGGTTGTAATGTTATGTCATTTTTTACAGTTTCTCTCAGGGTCATCATTTATAATGCACAATATCCAAGTCCTGATGATGGTCTTATGAAACAATTTCCGAAAGACCGAAACGTCAATTACGAAGTCTAACTCTGCTTGATATTTACTAATCATCATTGATTTTCATTTATCTTGTTGATTTGAAATCATTGTGTTATCACTTTTTAGCAGTATAGACTTATCTGGAGATGTATTGTAGGAGTATATAGGACACTCCTTGTATATCCCAAATGCATTTTACAGTACCCTTTCTACATTTGCTGTAAAGAAAATAATAATCTTTTGACCATAAAAACCTGGTTTTTGTATTTTGTATTCTTTCGTTTTGTTAGTGTGGTAACAATATTGATTTGTTTTAGTATAAATTATACTCAGCCACTAACTGATAGTAGTGTGGATAACTTATTCATTTACGTCCCACAGTGGCTACAACTTAGAATTTTAAACAAAACCCCTTGCTGGCTCATTCTTTGAACAGATTATTTGCCCAAGCCCGCAAGGGTATATTGGGTCGCTCACTCACTTTATATCTATTTAAGAGGTCAGCAAAGTCCCTGTCCACCCCGGGAGGTGTTCCGCTAGGCGGTATATATATGTTGTGATGAATAGCTCATCTCCAAATTTGTTGTGCTAAGTTGGGCACAAGAAGAAATTGTGTGTGCCCCTTCTTCTTGATGGAGTACTTTGCTTTCATGCTGTTGGTTTTTATTAGAACAATCATGTTCCTTACCAATGTATAGAAGGCTTTGACCTCTACCAAAATGGGTAGGAACTCGAGGTATGTGATGTACGTGGTTTGTTTGGAGAGAGTTCTATGTACTTTGGACAGTTATGCTACCAAAATGTGTTACCCATCCAATGAGCGTCGTTGGTAATGGCCACCTGCAGAAAATGGTCCAAAAAGGCCTGGCTAATAATAAATTGATGGTGTTCCACCAAGGCAGAAAGTTCTGAGTACCAGCCTTTAGCAACAGTAAATCTTTGAGCTGACACTTCCCTTGTGACCACTGACTGCTAAGGTATTCTTGGAGAGGGCGCACATGTAATCTGGCGTGGATCACAATTGCTAAGCATGGTGCTATCACCCCAAGCAGTCTCATTACAGTTCTTACTGACACAGGATGAGTAAACTGAAAATGAGGCATCAGCTGTTAAAATGACAGCTTCTGTTCACTGGGGTAAACTTCCCTCATGACAGCATTTAGGACTGACCCTAAGAATGGTTGGATCTATTCAGGTTGCAGGTGAGATTTTGTTTTATTTACATTGACTGGAACCATAGTCAGTGTAGCAGACTGAGCTCTGTCTGAGAGTGTGATAGGGATTTTTGCTTGCTGCCACTCTTGATCAGCCACTCGTCTAGATAAGGGAACACGTATACGCCCTCTGTCCTGAGGTGAGAGGCGACAACAACAAGACATTTTATAAAGACTCTTGGAGCTGTCGGGCAAGTCAGTGCTTAGCAGCTGGGTTTCAACCTTTGCCCCTGCCTCTACTGTTATTTCCCTGTATCCTCCTCCTGAGTAACTTCTGTTGTTCTGGGGATCATGCAAGGAATAATGATGTTGATGATACTGTTAATTGGTTTTGTATCTGAAGTTTGGCCTGATTTTGGTGAGCATCCTGATTAGGGCCTACAACAAGTACTCTTGGAGGTGGTTGTTTGTAGTGTGCCTGTTATGGTCTACGTACCAGGGTCAGGGACCTTGCATGGTTTCTCACCTCTGACTCAGTTGCTGGGTGACCTGCGCATTCCAGTGGTCCTCAATGACAGCATAAGGAGCTGTCCTGGTGGAACATTGGGATTTTGAAGAGGCAGTTTGAACAGGGCTCCTTCTGGGGTTGGTGGTCTGTGTACTGCAGCTGAATAAAACCTGAAAATGGAATGTGTGTAAATGTATTATTTACAACTTATCATTGCAACGTGCACCTGCTGGGGACAGGTGTGTAAGGACCATCATGTTATGATGAAAATAAGTCCATTAAATGCCGAGGTGTAGGAAACATGAGGATGATTTATTGATGGAGATATAGATGGTAATAATCGAGTAAGACAATCAGTGAGCCCCACCAGGAGCAGCTCCCTTGCTGCTCAGCCCTTTACTTCCAACTGACACTCATCTCACCAGGCATCCCAAACATTCCATTACATCACACGCACCAGCATTCCAAAACACATCCACTCACAACACATGCATTCTGGCTGAGCAGCAAGGCAGGGAAATGGGAAGGATGTATGGTATTGAATACAAAATACCACACATCACCTTCCCCACGAACCCACAAGGACAGCAGCAGCTTCAGGGTTTTACAAGTTTTACATTATCGGCGTGCAAAATGGATAGCCTTGAGTACTGTGTACTGTGTATATTTCAGGGGATGTTTGAACAATTCTGGAAGTTAGGAGCTGTATGCCCCTAATTTTCTTCAAGTTATTATTGTTTATATAAGTGTGAGTAAATGTCTAGATAATTACCACCCTATTAGTTTGATGGACAACTTGCAAAAGATCTTTTGCAAGCTGGTCCTGGGGAAGCTGCGTTACTGGATCGATGATAATCAGATTTTAACTTACCTTTAGGCTGGATTGAGACCAAAGACTGGAACTATAGATAAGTTCTTTCACGTTTTTAGGGCTAAGTAGAAGGCGGTTAACATTGGTGGGAGGGGGCATTTTTGCTGCCTTGATTGGCCTTCGAGCAGCTTTTGATCTGGTGCCGAAAAGGAAATGATGGGAGATACTTCCCGACTTGGGAATTCCAAGTAGTCTGCATAATATCATTATACGCCTCCTTGAAGGGAATTTCATTGCAATCCACTGGGGTCCAAATGGTGAACTAACTGAGAATATTTCCATTGAAAAGTGGGTTTGCCAGGGCTGCGTCGTGGCCCCAACTTTTTTCCTGTGAGTGATCAATAATTCCATTGACTTTTTGATGAACGGCACCAATGACTACCCAGTCTTAGCCAGTCAGAGGGTCCCTGCTCTTCTTATCACCAACGGCACTCTTCTCCTTTCCAAGAATAATTCTGGCCTTCAAACCCATGTTGATAGATTTAATCAGTTTTGCGTTTTCCATAGGCTTGCAATTAACACATCAAAAACAAAGCAGATGATCAACCCCAAGGGTAGAAAAGCCAGAGAAATTTTAAGCTGGGAGGGGAAGCTCTGGAGTGAGTTAAGGAATTAGGGGCCAGATGTAGGTCGGTCGGTAACTGCCGAAAATCTGTATTTTCGGCCGTTACCGACCGGTATATGGGTGACAGGTATGTAGGGGGCATTATTTTAACGAATCGGTAAAATTACCAATTCGGTAATTTTACCGATTCGGTAAAATAAAAAATAGGTAAATTTACCGATTCTGAGGCACCGAGATGTAGGTGGGACTCTTCAGAGTCCCAGAGGCCTTACAGAATCGGTATTTTACCATCAAATCCAATTTGATGGTAAAATACCGATTCCGGTGTGCATGCACATGTGTGCATGCACACCTATGCCATGTGACAGGCAGACCGCCCTTAGGGCATGTATGCCTGCCACATGGCACCCGAGCCTGTTTTGGGGGTGCCAGAGGGTGTCAAAGTGACACCCCCTGCACCCTTGTGCAAATCGGTATTTACCGATTCGGTAAATACCGAATCGGTAATGCCCAGTCATTCCTATGGGCTTCAAAGCACATAGGAATGAATGGGCATTACCGATTCGGTATTTACCGAATCGGTAAATACCAAATTCTTCAGAATCGGTATTCCAGCACATGTCGAATACCTACATATCCACCCCTTAGATTTACCGATTTTTAATTACCGAATCGGTAAAATTCGGTAATTAAAAATCGGTAAATCTATTTTACCTACATCTGGGCCTAGATTATTTAGGGATCCGTTAGCTGGACTCAGATTCCTGGGCTTGCCAGCTTTCTAAAAGAGCTCCTTGCTGATCGACCATTGGGCTACGGCTATCCTTTGATTCTCGAAGAGGGCCTTTTGGTATCGGATTCGTCCAGTGACAGAAATCTACAAGGCTCAAGTTAGGAGTGCTGCTTTATATGGAGCAGAGCTGTGGAGACATTGCTCCGCTGGGAAACAGCCTGAACAACGAATCCTTAACAACGAGTGTATTAAACAACGAAGCCTTAACCACGACCTTTACCAGAACCACGAACTCATTAACAACTATTGTACACTAACAACGACTTCACGGTGCGCTGCACTGTTCTGGGACGCTTCGTTGAGTCTGTTAAGTATCTCTGTTTGTTTTTGGTCTGGGGATTGGGGTGGGAGGAGGGTCGCGGGAACTGTTGGGGGGGCCTGGTTGGGAAGGGGTTGGGGGGTGCGGGGGGTGGTGGCGCCTGGTGTGATTGTATGTTGTGCTTTTTCATCTCTGTGGCTGACCTCTTAGGGTTCTTAAATGAAGTGTGTAGCCGGGACCTGGTCGCCTGGGTGGAGTGTACTCCTGCTGTCGAGCTGTTGCCCTCTGACAGGATTACACAGTTCTATGGGGACACGGTGGAGGGGGGTCAGTTGGATCGAGCGGAAGAGTTTCTTGGGGGGAGGTGGGGCAAGGAGATATTAGCAGTGGTTAGCTGGAGGTGGGTGTTGGCATCCCAGTATGCCGATTAGTATAGGGACGTGGAACGTCAAAGGTCTTAACTCCCCACAGAAACGCCAAAAGATTTGGAAATATATTACAGATCACAATTTGGATGTTGTGGGGCTCCAAGAGACTCACCTGGCACGTAAGGATGAGCTTCGGCTGCGCCATAGGCACTTCCCACTGATTTATAGGGCCTCTGCCTCCACCAAACATAGGGGGGTTGCGCTTCTCTTTCGAGCTTCATTACACTTTCAGCCTTTGGGGATTAGCGGTGACAAGGACGGGAGGTGGCTTATGGTTAAAGGGGTGCTTGGCGGAGTGACATGTACATTTGTGGTGGTGTATGTCCCCAATTCGGGGCAAAATGCTTTTCTCCGGGACCTGTTGCATAGGGCAGGGGACTTTGCTGAGGGGTTTGTAGTGCTGATGGGTGATTTTAATATGGTGTGGGATGGGAACATAGATAGCTCGCGGGTGCAGAGGGCGGGAGCAGGAGTGTTTTCAGTGGAGACTCAGGAATTGATTAGTGACCTTGGCTTGATTGATAGCTGGAGAGCCCTGCATCCCCAATCCCGCGACTACACGTTTTTCTCACATGTCCATCACTCCTACTCTAGACTTGACCATATTTTTGCGAGCCAGGCACTTAGAGGGGATATTCGAGCCTCTAGTGTTTTCCCCCTATCTGTCTCGGATCACAGTTTATTGGTACTGACGCTACTCTGGCCATCAGGGGGAGATGGCGTGAAGAATTGGTATTTTCCGCCAGCACTCGTCCGGGATGATGCCTCCTGTAGGGAACTGCGTAAGGCTCTGAGGGAGTTTCAAACCCTCAACCCGGTCTCAGATACCTCCCTCTTTAATACCTGGGACGCATGTAAGGCCTCCATAAGGGGCACGTGCCTGCACCTTAACGCCAACCTTAATCGGTTGCGGAGGAAGGAACGGGAGGACCTCGAAGCGGAGCTGGCCACATTGGAGCAGGCCCACAAAGCCAATCCATCTAGGCTTACTCTGAGACCATTGACAGCGGTTAGGGGTAAATTGAAGGCGCACTATGCTAACCGTGCTGAGCTTACGCTGCTCCGGCTGCGACGCACTTCCTACTCTCAGGGTAATAAGATAGGTAGCCATCTGGCGCACCAATTGCGTGATAAACGGAAAGGGAGTATGTGGGTGGCATCATGGACCCCTCCGGAACGCTTCACCATAGCGATACGGACAAGGCACGCCTTTTTGGACGGTTCTATGAGGCGCTGTACAGGGGGGACTCCCTGGACCAGGCGGCGCAGGATCGCTTCTTAGCGGACCTCCCCGTACCAAAGGTGTCGAAAGAATGGAACGAGTTACTGGCAGCCCCTATCTCTAGAGAGGAGGTGCTGGAGGCCATCGGGGAACTTAAGCTTCACAAAGCTCCTGGACCGGATGGCTACACGGCGCTATTTTATAAGTTTTTTGCTACAGAGTTCTGCGAGTTTTTGGTACCCCTCTTTAACGAAATGGCAACCTCGGGAAGTTCTTCGGTATCCATGGCCGAGGCCAGGATCTCGGTAATCCCTAAACCAGGGAAGGACCCGTCCTGCTGCTCGTCCTATCGCCCGATAGCGCTCGTCAACGTGGATGCCAAGTTATATTCCGCAATCCTTGCGCGTAGGCTTCGAGAACTGATGCCGGCCATCATCCACCCGGACCAATCTGGGTTTATCAAGGGGCGTCAAACACATGATAATTTGCAGAGGGTGATTCACCTCATTGAGAAAGCTACGAGGTTTCGCCTCCCGGCGGTGTTAGTGGGGTTGGATGCGGAGAAGGCCTTCGATCGGGTGGACTGGTCTTTCCTGTTCCGCACTTTGGAAGCCTTTGGTTTTTCGCACCAATTTCTCACCATGATACGCGCGAATTATAGCAACCCTTGCTCCAGGGTAATGGTAAACGGTCATCGATCCGCTAGTTTTGCTCACACCAAGGGTACAAGACAGGGTTGCCCCCTCTCGCCGCTGCTCTTTGCCTTAAGTATTGAGCCTCTTGCCATCGCGCTACGAGAACAGGAGCAGATAAAGGGTATCCCCTTTTTGGGGGAACAACATAAAATTTCCCTTTTTGCAGATGACGTGCTCCTCTCAGTTGGGGACCCGGCACACTCCCTGCCGCACATACAAACTCTGCTATCTGACTATGAAGCTGTGGCTGGCTTCAAAGTCAATTTTGATAAGTCCTATATCCTAAACTTGACGCTCCCGCCGGCTGAGGCCGAGGGCCTGCAGTCGCTTACGCCATTGTTGTGGGCGCCGACCTCTCTGCTGTATCTGGGGGTTCGCCTGACACCTTCTGTAGGCTCTCTTTTCGCAGCGAACTTTCCGTCCATGTTACAAGCAGTGCGGGGGGAATTGAACAAATGGAAGCCGAAGTACATAACTTGGCTAGGTCGGATCCACGCTATCAAAATGGTCCTCCTTCCGCGATTCCTGTACATTTTCCAGGCCCTCCCAATACCAATGGAGGTGGATTTCTTCAAACGTCTGAAGACCCTCCTCCTGAAATTCATCTAGCAAGGCGGGCGAGCGCGCCTCTCTTACGCGACGCTACGGCGCCCAAGGGAGAAAGGAGGTGTGGGCCTCCCGGACCTGCACCTGTACTCTAAAGCAGCGCAGCTGAGGGTCTTGGTGGAGTGGTCGCAGCAAGAATCTGAAAAACACTGGCTGCACATGGACAGGAGTGTGGCTGGACGGGCGATTTGGGACCTGGCATGGAAGCCCAAACCCGATAGACCTAGGAATGCATACATCAGCACCCCCACGAGCACGGTCCTAAAAGTATGGGACACGGTAACAGGAGACGAACGCTGGACGACGTTCCCCTCCCCCTTCACTCCTTTGCACTTCAATCCGGCTTTCCCGCCGGCACTCCAGGAGGGACCCTTCCGGCCATGGAGGGAGGGAGGCTGTAGGGCCCTTACGCATCTCTTTCATGGCACGGAGCCCCTCACCTTTGCAAATTGCATGCGGGATTACGGCCTGCCACCCACGGAACGCTATCGGTATGCCCAACTGATCCACTGGGCAACTTCACCTGGGCTGAGAGAGGCTGCTACGAGACCACCTTCGCAATTCGAAGCCTTTTTACTGCGGACTGCCACAATGAAGGGAACGATCTCCTTCTTATATAAACTTTTGCTTGACACTGTGATCTCTCCTCGTCCTCGCTATATGGAACACTGGGAGAACCAGTTGGGTAGGGACATAGCGGAGACGGAATGGAGGGCTCTCTGGCGAGACATTCAGTCTCACAACCACTCGGCGGACTTGCGAGATGCCCATTTCAAAACCATGTTTGACTGGTATCTCTACCCCTCAAAACTTCATCGCATATTTCCGGCGACCACGGATCGCTGCTGGAGGGGCTGCGGTCTTCTGGGTGACTTTCGTCACATTTGGTGGGATTGTCCGATTATTAGACCGTTCTGGGCCGAAATCCTATCTCACATCAAGGATATGTTGGGGTACCCGATCCCAGATTCGCTGTCCTTTGTGGTACTGGGTCTTCAAAACCCACTGTTGGACCATCAGACGACCGCAGATAAACGAATTATGTGGCTGTGCTTGGGGGCAGCTAAATTAACGCTAGCTGCGGCTTGGAAGAAATCGATGGCCCCGGCAATATCATTATGGCATGCAAGGTTATGGAGGCTGATGAGCATGGAGAGAATGGCGGACATCTTTATGGGCATTTTTAAGAACTTTATGTTCCGCTGGGGACCCTTGGTTAGATTTTTGTCGAAGGGTCTGCCGTCAGCTGTCTGTCCACCGGCCCTGAGGGCACTTCACCTCTTCCAAATCTAACAGCACGAATGCTGAGTGTATGATGTGAGATGTGATACAGGTTGGCGCTACCACCTGGGGGAGGGGGGGCCTTGGGGAAGGGAGGTTGGGGGGGAAGTTGGGGGGCTTTTGTTTTCTTTATCGCGGCACTGCAGCGCTGAGGATGGACTTTACACGCTTAGATATTCTTTGTGACATTGCGTATGCAGCTTTCCCTCCTCGAGGAACATACAAAACACAAAACACCCAGACATTTCGTCCTTGAATGTTGTAGACTGGCTTTAACGGAAAACTTTTTTTTTTTGTAAAAGTAGATTTTATTAGATTTGCAAAGAAGAATAAGAGTAAGACAGACAAAGAAAAAACAAGCGGCAATGTTACAGCAGTATAGACAGGAGCTCTGTAAGAGCCTCAGGGGCAACCTCGGAAGCCTCACACAGCAGCAAATCCCAGGAAGCAAAAAGTCCGTAATGACGGCGCTGGGAGAGCTCCAACCAGCAGACGCCACTCAATGTTCCTGTCGTATGTTCCTCGAGGAGGGGAAGCTGCATACGCAATGTCACAAAGAATATCTAAGCGTGTAAAGTCCTTGAATGTTGTAGACTGGCTTTAACTGAAAACTTTTTTCTGTACAAAGATACTCTTTTTCTTCAACGCCATGGGACCTCTATGGGCAGTACCTTTGCCCCAAGTGTGGCGGGTCTATATGTAAGCACCTTTGAAAAAACTCATGTTCATAACAGAAACAATCCCTTCCTTGAACAGATTATTTTTTGGAAGAGATACATAGACGATATCCTGCTTATTTGGAAAGGAAATCATGAAACCCTGAAGAACTTCCACTACTGGCTAAATAACCAAGATGATTGTCTAGAATTCACATACGTTGCCAATGAGAAAACCTTAGACTTCCTAGATATAACCATCTTTGCAGAAAACAACACTTTACAAACCCGGACTTTCTTTAAACCTACAGCCAAAAACAGCTTACTATCATTCAAAAGCTTCCATCCACGGCCATTACGTGAGAACCTCCCGTACAGCCAGTTCCTCCGCCTGAGAAGGAACTGTAGCTTAATAGGTGACTACAAGAACCAAGCCGAGGACCTATGCGAAAAGCTTACAGCCCGTGAGTATCCCAAAAAGGTGATTTACTCTTGTAAAAAACAAGCTCGTAACCAACCAAGAGAAGCATTATTAGAAACACACCCCAAGACACAAGATGACAGAACAACGTGTGTTACTACTTACAGCCCAGTCACAAATCAAGTGAAAAAGATAATCAACAAAAATTGGAAGATTATAACATCAAACAAACTGAACTGGCCCAAACCACGCTTCGCGAACAAGAGAAGCCAAAATCTCAAGGACCTATTGGTACACACCAGACCACTGCCCAAGAAAAAGAAAGAACAACCAGGACTATGGAATACCACTCCGATAACAGGACATTACCCTTGCGGCACTTGCACAGCCTGTGAGACTACAAAACCTACAAAAGAATTGCAGCTACTCCCTAATTTCATCTGGAAACTAAAACGCCACACTAACTGCAATACAAGCCATGTTATCTACATGGTCACTTGTCCGTGCCAGATGAGGTATATCGGCATGACTTGCCGGAAAGCAAAACAGCGACTATGTGAGCACCGCAGCAATGTGAACTGTAAAAGAACCACCACCAAAATGTCGACCCACTACAAAGAATTAGGCCACACTGTCAATGACCTACAGTGGGTCATCCTAGAAACCTTGGATACCATAGACAGAAATGCAACCAAAATTCTGTTTGAAAAAGAGCAACGTTGGGTCCACAGATTGAAGACAGATATCAGTGGTCTCAACGACTCTATTCCATGGCTATCCCTGAATAAATGATTAAATCCCTCCGTTTATAATATACTTACTGAATTCGCCACCCCATAAATCCGAATCATAACCTCAAATAGTGGAGTAAGCACATACTGAGTACCGATGTCAGGAGAAATGCCAAGATCATGCCCCATAGTATTTAACATACTGATTCATTTATTACACTATAAATACATAGTACATAGTAACTTTACTCTTTCCATGTTGTGTTCAACCACCTCATGGTTCAAGTCCTGTGGGCGCTAATGTAGATCTAGACCGAATTAAAATTGTTTTTACAATCCCTTTAATTCACTCAGTCTCTCGTAATATTTAACTGCTTTCCTTGGCAAAACGCGATATTTATCGCGAACCGAATCATAAAACGAGGACAACATTGATACCTCGTCCATTTCCATGAATCTAGTTTTCTTTAAGAACAAACCGGAATCACACCCACATTGATTTCCGGGTGAAGAGCGGCAGAGACAGCACAAGCTGCGAGAGCGGAGGTGAAGGCTGGAGGTAAAAGCAGAACCATCGGACATTTCGGATACAAACCGCAAGTAACATTATTTCATAACGAAACTAATAATTGACCTCTCTACCAACAGTACAACCTCCCTCCGTACGCCCTCCTCCCTGAAGAGGCAAATTCCGCAATGCGTAGAGGTAGGATCTAAAATCTACCATCACATGTCCCAGAGCCCCGTTTTTTAACTGCGCAACTCTCGAATCCAAACGAAACAAAGAGCGCAATCCCTTCTTAAAATTACATGCACAAATCAAACAAGCTGTATACGATACCAGTCGTAGTCACATGATCCAACTGTCTTTGTGGACATTGTATATGGTCAAATTGGAAAAGAGAGATTTTTTTAACCACAACAGGACCAATAGTATAGCCATTTTATTAAAAAGAACATATGACCATCACCTTATAGTGATAAAGCATGTCATCACACTATCAGTAGTTTCAAGAACAGTCTGACACGGATAAAGATTACAGCTATGGGCACCGCACTACAGTATAGCAAAATCACTCTTCTTCACTAAAGCATGAGAATGAGTAAGTTGACACCAGAAATGACTGTGATTCTGCGCAAAGTATTGCCATTTTGTAGTTTCTTGTACAATCAGTGTTTCAAGAGACTGTACAATTGTACATAACTGTGTGTCTCCCCATCCCCTTTCCTCATACGTTGTTGTGTGTACGTTTCTTCTTCCTTACAGGTACAATGCGACCTTCTACTACCCGAAGAATCAGGTTATAAATTTACCTATTCTTTCACTTTTTATTCACTGCACCTTTTACTGGTCCTGAAGAAAGCCTACTGACCATTTGGCAATCAAGGCTGAAACATGTCGACCTTTTTATTACACTAACGGAGTGCGCTAGAATTCATAACCGATTCTATAGCTGCACAAATTAATTTTATAATTGTTCGACTCCAGACTCATTAAAGTTCATTTTCTGGTTGTTTCAGGCAATTTTTAATATATCACCACTTCTCACTTACATTTCCACGATCACTACTGCCTTAACCAAAGGTAAAGCCTCCTGGCGGAGGGTGCACACAAAAGAACTGCCCTAAGGATTACACACTCACGTGTTTAAATAAGCGGGGACACATCATATACCGCTACGAGAAACCAAAAAAACGCGTGTATGAGGGTCTTTTATTGGGAGACACCCACTTACCTACCTGCAGACCTTGGTTTACGCAGGACAAGTGATCCTTTCCCCTATTGATTATGAGTAACTAAATGGAGACTGAAAGGATCCGATCTCTTTCTCCCTCCTCCAATTGATTATATATATTAAGTGACGATTTGACAGTATGAGTAACTTTGGATGCCAGTGTTCTTTCGCTATTAAATGCGTATCACTGGTTGTATATTCTAGGAGCAATTCCTCCCTTTTACTTAGTTTGAATCCTGTTACAGCCATGACTTTTTGTTTAGACAATGTCTCTTTTAAACATCATCTCCAAGAACCAGTTACTACTCGTAGGTTCACTAAGCAGCCCCTTGTTATTACACATACTGCACCATTTTGTTTCTCCAGCTAGATATTTGGTGGCCATTCGATTTTGCCATGTTTGCCAAAATAGGGTACCTTACAATCTCTGTAACCCCAGCTGGTCATATAACTCCGATAAATACGATTCCCCCTTTTTTCTTGTAGATCGTGATAATTCATGTCCGTCTTCTGAAACCATATCTTCAGTTGATAATTGGATTTTATCTGCTGTGTTTCAAACACTATTTACACAAGGTAACTTTCATCATTAATTTGACCCACCATTCCCTAGTAGTTTTCCAGTTTTCAAGATTGTGAACCTGTCAAACTTTCTTTTAGTGCCTAGTGTGCCTTGAAGCTTCGGATTTAATATTCTGCAGCACCTTGTCGATTGATTCCAACCAGCATCACTGACCCCCTTGGGAAGTGTGTATATCAGTACCTGAATGTAAGCTTATTTGTTAATGTTTTTCTATCACTTTAAACAATATTGGATTTATTCGTGATTGTTGTTATGAATTTAGTCGCCACACCGACTAAAACCTTGAAAATAGATTTTATACATTCTTTGTATAATTTGAATGTGTGTATTGTGTATCTTCTGAACATTGATCACATGCACAAACTGATGTCATTTATCATAACCAGGTTGTAATGTTATGTCATTTTTTACAGTTTCTCTCAGGGTCATCATTTATAATGCACAATATCCAAGTCCTGATGATGGTCTTATGAAACAATTTCCGAAAGACCGAAACGTCAATTACGAAGTCTAACTCTGCTTGATATTTACTAATCATCATTGATTTTCATTTATCTTGTTGATTTGAAATCATTGTGTTATCACTTTTTAGCAGTATAGACTTATCTGGAGATGTATTGTAGGAGTATATAGGACACTCCTTGTATATCCCAAATGCATTTTACAGTACCCTTTCTACATTTGCTGTAAAGAAAATAATAATCTTTTGACCATAAAAACCTGGTTTTTGTATTTTGTATTCTTTCGTTTTGTTAGTGTGGTAACAATATTGATTTGTTTTAGTATAAATTATACTCAGCCACTAACTGATAGTAGTGTGGATAACTTATTCATTTACGTCCCACAGTGGCTACAACTTAGAATTTTAAACAAAACCCCTTGCTGGCTCATTCTTTGAACAGATTATTTGCCCAAGCCCGCAAGGGTATATTGGGTCGCTCACTCACTTTATATCTATTTAAGAGGTCAGCAAAGTCCCTGTCCACCCCGGGAGGTGTTCCGCTAGGCGGTATATATATGTTGTGATGAATAGCTCATCTCCAAATTTGTTGTGCTAAGTTGGGCACAAGAAGAAATTGTGTGTGCCCCTTCTTCTTGATGGAGTACTTTGCTTTCATGCTGTTGGTTTTTATTAGAACAATCATGTTCCTTACCAATGTATAGAAGGCTTTGACCTCTACCAAAATGGGTAGGAACTCGAGGTATGTGATGTACGTGGTTTGTTTGGAGAGAGTTCTATGTACTTTGGACAGTTATGCTACCAAAATGTGTTACCCATCCAATGAGCGTCGTTGGTAATGGCCACCTGCAGAAAATGGTCCAAAAAGGCCTGGCTAATAATAAATTGATGGTGTTCCACCAAGGCAGAAAGTTCTGAGTACCAGCCTTTAGCAACAGTAAATCTTTGAGCGGACACTTCCCTTGTGACCACTGACTGCTAAGGTATTCTTGGAGAGGGCGCACATGTAATCTGGCGTGCATCACAATTGCTAAGCATGGTGCTATCACCCCAAGCAGTCTCATTACAGTTCTTACTGACACAGGATGAGTAAACTGAAAATGAGGCATCAGCTGTTAAAATGACAGCTTCTGTTCACTGGGGTAAACTTCCCTCATGACAGCATTTAGGACTGACCCTAAGAATGGTTGGATCTATTCAGGTTGCAGGTGAGATTTTGTTTTATTTACATTGACTGGAACCATAGTCAGTGTAGCAGACTGAGCTCTGTCTGAGAGTGTGATAGGGATTTTTGCTTGCTGCCACTCTTGATCAGCCACTCGTCTAGATAAGGGAACACGTATACGCCCTCTGTCCTGAGGTGAGAGGCGACAACAACAAGACATTTTATAAAGACTCTTGGAGCTGTCGGGCAAGTCAGTGCTTAGCAGCTGGGTTTCAACCTTTGCCCCTGCCTCTACTGTTATTTCCCTGTATCCTCCTCCTGAGTAACTTCTGTTGTTCTGGGGATCATGCAAGGAATAATGATGTTGATGATACTGTTAATTGGTTTTGTATCTGAAGTTTGGCCTGATTTTGGTGAGCATCCTGATTAGGGCCTACAACAAGTACTCTTGGAGGTGGTTGTTTGTAGTGTGCCTGTTATGGTCTACGTACCAGGGTCAGGGACCTTGCATGGTTTCTCACCTCTGACTCAGTTGCTGGGTGACCTGCGCATTCCAGTGGTCCTCAATGACAGCATAAGGAGCTGTCCTGGTGGAACATTGGGATTTTGAAGAGGCAGTTTGAACAGGGCTCCTTCTGGGGTTGGTGGTCTGTGTACTGCAGCTGAATAAAACCTGAAAATGGACTGTGTGTAAATGTATTATTTACAACTTATCATTGCAACGTGCACCTGCTGGGGACAGGTGTGTAAGGACCATCATGTTATGATGAAAATAAGTCCATTAAATGCCGAGGTGTAGGAAACATGAGGATGATTTATTGATGGAGATATAAATGGTAATAATCGAGTAAGACAATCAGTGAGCCCCACCAGGAGCAGCTCCCTTGCTGCTCAGCCCTTTACTTCCAACTGACACTCATCTCACCAGGCATCCCAAACATTCCATTACATCACACGCACCAGCATTCCAAAACACATCCACTCACAACACATGCATTCTGGCTGAGCAGCAAGGCAGGGAAATGGGAAGGATGTATGGTATTGAATACAAAATACCACACATCACCTTCCCCACGAACCCACAAGGACAGCAGCAGCTTCAGGGTTTTACAAGTTTTACATTATCGGCGTGCAAAATGGATAGCCTTGAGTACTGTGTACTGTGTATATTTCAGGGGATGTTTGAACAATTCTGGAAGTTAGGAGCTGTATGCCCCTAATTTTCTTCAAGTTATTATTGTTTATATAAGTGTGAGTAATTGTCTAGATAATTACCACCCTATTAGTTTGATGGACAACTTGCAAAAGATCTTTTGCAAGCTGGTCCTGGGGAAGCTGCGTTACTGGATCGATGATAATCAGATTTTAACTTACCTTTAGGCTGGATTGAGACCAAAGACTGGAACTATAGATAAGGTCTTTCACGTTTTTAGGGCTAAGTAGAAGGCGGTTAACATTGGTGGGAGGGGGCATTTTTGCTGCCTTCATTGACCTTCGAGCAGCTTTTGATCTGGTCCCGAAAAGGAAATGATGGGAGATACTTCCCGACTTGGGAATTCCAAGTAGTCTGCATAATATCATTATACGCCTCCTTGAGGGGAATTTCATTGCGATCCACTGGGGTCCAAATGGTGAACTAACTGAGAATATTTCCATTGAAAAGTGGGTTTGCCAGGGCTGCGTCGTGGCCCCAACTTTTTTCCTGTGAGTGATCAATAATTCCATTGACTTTTTGATGAACGGCACCAATGACTACCCAGTCTTAGCCAGTCAGAGGGTCCCTGCTCTTCTTATCACCAACGGCACTCTTCTCCTTTCCAAGAATAATTCTGGCCTTCAAACCCATGTTGATAGATTTAATCAGTTTTGCGTTTTCCATAGGCTTGCAATTAACACATCAAAAACAAAGCAGATGATCAACCCCAAGGGTAGAAAAGCCAGAGAAATTTTAAGCTGGGAGGGGAAGCTCTGGAGTGAGTTAAGGAATTAGGGGCCAGATGTAGGTCGGTCGGTAACTGCCGAAAATCTGTATTTTCGGCCGTTACCGACCGGTATATGGGTGACAGGTATGTAGGGGGCATTATTTTAACGAATCGGTAAAATTACCAATTCGGTAATTTTACCGATTCGGTAAAATAAAAAATAGGTAAATTTACCGATTCTGAGGCACCGAGATGTAGGTGGGACTCTTCAGAGTCCCAGAGGCCTTACAGAATCGGTATTTTACCATCAAATCCAATTTGATGGTAAAATACCGATTCCGGTGTGCATGCACATGTGTGCATGCACACCTATGCCATGTGACAGGCAGACCTGCCCTTAGGGCATGTATGCCTGCCACATGGCACCCGAGCCTGTTTTGGGGGTGCCAGAGGGTGTCAAAGTGACACCCCCTGCACCCTTGTGCAAATCGGTATTTACCGATTCGGTAAATACCGAATCGGTAATGCCCAGTCATTCCTATGGGCTTCAAAGCACATAGGAATGAATGGGCATTACCGATTCGGTATTTACCGAATCGGTAAATACCAAATTCTTCAGAATCGGTATTCCAGCACATCTCGAATACCTACATATCCACCCCTTAGATTTACCGATTTTTAATTACCGAATCGGTAAAATTCGGTAATTAAAAATCGGTAAATCTATTTTACCTACATCTGGGCCTAGATTATTTAGGGATCCGTTAGCTGGACTCAGATTCCTGGGCTTGCCAGCTTTCTAAAAGAGCTCCTTGCTGATGGACCATTGGGCTACGGCTATCCTTTGATTCTCGAAGAGGGCCTTTTGGTATCGGATTCGTCCAGTGACAGAAATCTACAAGGCTCAAGTTAGGAGTGCTGCTTTATATGGAGCAGAGCTGTGGAGACATTGCTCCGCTGGGAAACAGCCTGAACAACGAATCCTTAACAACGAGTGTATTAAACAACGAAGCCTTAACCACGACCTTTACCAGAACCACGAACTCATTAACAACTATTGTACACTAACAACGACCACCTGAACCACAACTTATATTTTCAATAATTTAGGAATGTGTAATATTCATTTGTACATTTCAGGATTTTAATTACGATATAGAAATATTAGTTTGTTTTAATTTGGCGTGTTAGGCCAATAGATGGCAGTGCTGGTTTGTTTTACAGTGATGTGCTTAAGGACAGTGCACGATGTGACTTATCTCTGCTTGTAAAAGTTGAAAAAGTTACAAAACGGTGGATGTGCGTTTTTTTGTATGTTTAATTGAAGTGAATTATTTATTGAAAAAAAATTCTGTAGTGCAATCGATTTAAAAAAAATAAAAAAATTAAGAGACCTGTTTGTGAAATGGCCGTTGGAGTTATAAAAATCTTTTTAAAAAACTAGTTAAACAAACCATGTTTTCTGTTGCACCTAAAAATACATTTACCCACCGAAGTTAAATCAGGTGTTTACAACTGTTCATTAATTAACTATTATTATATAGCGTCCCCTGGATCTGATGTTAAATGTCTTAAACAAGTTTGAAACCGCTCCTAAAATAACATAAGTGGGTGCGAGTCTCTTGGTCACATGACTAATAATCGTAATTGCTTTCTATGAGGGAGATGTTTGTAGTATGCTTGGAATCACTGGCGGACCTTGAGATCAATCACTTGGTGGGAGCAAGCATGCTCGAACAGCACATGTAAAAAAAGATAAAAAGATTGAACATTTAAAGATTATTGAAATAAAAATGTTTAAGTTAACCATGAATCAAACATGCGATTTTAAAAAAATAGTGGTAAATTCAGGAAATATGAACAATGAAAAATGTTCGAGGTTTAGGCATTCGTTGTACAGAAAGTAGTGGTTTGGATTTGGTAGTGCTTTAGCCTTCGTGGTTGAGGCATTCGTTGTTTAAGTGGTAGTTGTTTAGTCATACAACCTGCTCCGCTGCCTACGTAGGGGTTATTGAGAACTATTTCCCAAGGGTTCTTGTGAGTATAGGGAGAGGTAGAACACTAGCCCCTCTGGTTAGATTTCGCCCTTGAACCCCTAACTTAGTGCTTGCTAGATTAGGCCTTGATTATATAGACTTCGAATATGGTCTATTGACGAACTACATTCACATATGGCCTTGTTGACATTCTGAGCGAGCACAGTATTGAGAATATCTAGTGATTGTATTATGCTAAATAATCTATGTTTGAATTGGGGCTAGGTACCTACTGGTCTGCTCCATTGCCCACTTCTTCCTCCAAGCATGCAGTAGTTAAATCAAGTTTCTGGGCTAACTTTGCCTTCCCCAGTGAGCAAGCTCCTATGTGAGCACCTATGCTCCAGCACTGTGAGGCCCAGGGGAGGTGCATGTCTATCCTGGGCCTTCAGGCATGTGTAGCACTGCCAGGACTAGGGAAAGGGGCCCTTTCAAATGACAAGCAACTCTCACTCTTTCAGCCCTTGATGAGCTATGAAAGAGATGCTTGTCAGTGTCTGGGAGAGGGCGTTGCAGTACAGGCAGGGTCCTGCACCACGCAGGTTCAGGATCACCTTCTACTATTGAGATTCAAATAGGGTTGCCACCGTTTCCAAGAGAAAAATCCAGCCCATTTGCTACTGTTTTAGGAGTCTGCAAAGGCCAGGACACAATACTTAATAGAAAAGTGTATGTATTCATTTGTAAGAAGATGTCTCTGTCTTTGTTCACCTTAATTATCACTCAGAGATCGAAAGCGGATATAGAACACATTTAAATATGTTATTTGTTTATATTTGCTGTTTTGATTGTTTACCGATAAGGGCTAAAAATAACTGCTTTAAGTGATTTGCTTATTTGTGCTTATTTTTCTACCGGCTGGGGCATAAAACAGAACAGAGCGGGACAGAGAACCAGCCAGGTGGCAACCCTAGATGCAAACAGCCTTGAATGAGGAATGAAACCTATGTTTTGCAGTTTCGAATGGCACAAACGCGACTTGAAGGCATTGAAGCTCTTTACATGAGAACCGATTATATTACACAAGGACTCATTCTTTTTTTAGGCACAGGGAGATGAAGTGATTTGCCCAGAATCAGAGGATCTTGAGCTGACGCCAAGACTGGAACATGGTTCCCCAGATACAAAATCAGCAGCTCTAGCCGTAATTCCGCATTCTGGTTAAAGAGAGGGTGGAAGGCTGAAGCCACATGAAAGCTCGCCTTTTTATGGACTTGTGGTTAAAACTGGTCCTTGAGCTGAGCTAGAGCCAGGAGTACACCCTTTGTGTCGATTTCTCACATTAAGCCTGTTTCAAAGTGCTGCCATAGTGTCAGATAAGTGGACGAGGTGCAGGGAGAGTGTTTTTTGCCTACAATCAAACAGTTTATTAAATTAGTAGAACCAGGACTTCAGTACACTGCTACTTGGTACAAAGGCTATATATTTACTACTGTACTGCATTTAGGTGTCTATTGCATATGACTGAGTCCCTCTAGCAGTTTTTACATTAAATCGAAATAATCCCAATCTTTCCAAAAAGGGAGCAGCAGAGCAAAAACAAGACCACTGGAATTATGTGAAAGGGTAGGGTCAAATGATGATAATATTACTTCACTATATTGTCGTTTTTGCACTTACCAGTGCCTGGGCATTGGTTGCAATCAACATCCAAATGTAGCAATAAGCAACAGAAAGGTAACCAGTCTAGCTTTGCAAAGGAACTTCGACTGCACAGCAACACATTCTGTTGTGCTAGTAGAAACCGTTGAAGCATTTGCACTAGAAACAAAAACTTTTTTTCTTAAAACCTGCAGATTATGCAGCAAATGATGGATTTTGTGGAAAATCTATAATTATGTGAAATATTCACTGACTCCACTATCACATAATTCCAGTGGCCCTGGCAATAAATTCAGAAAAGTCATTGCCCAGGAGCACACATTTTGGCTAAGTGGGAGGCCACTAATAAAAACGTGACTCCTGGTTCTATATCTCCACTAGACCACAACTAGGGTGTCAGTGATTCTGATGGCAAGGCAAAGGGACTGCCCCGCCAAAGGAATCACCACTCTGTTATGGGCCCTGCTCAACTTTAAAACATGGCGATTATTTCCATCATAAAACTGAGATTAGAAGTCAAATATCCTAGTTCCATGGGTAAAACTTACCATTTGGACCAGGTCCTGTGGCAGTGTGTACATACTGGACAGTATGTGGGGTAGATACTGGTATTTATCACTGGTGCGTAAACGCTATGGCTATTATATTCTAGTTGGGTACCTGAGTTCATTTTCCAAACTTGTCGCTCAAAATTTGAAAATACGAGCAGTCAAGGCTTACTCCAGGAGGTGTTAAAGGGATTAGATCTCAAAAAAAGTATGAAGAGTAATCACGCTCGATAAACACAATCTCCAGCTGAGTTATCTTTTAACATGACCTGTTTTAGAAGGGGGATTTAAAATCAAACACCAATAATCTGCTATGTGACTCTTAGTTCTCCTGCTCCCCAATAATCATCTTCCAAAAGTCTCTGCACACAAAATATGTCTTCACACATGCAGTGTGTCTCCAAAGGCACAAATTATCCTGCGAAGTGATAGTGGGAAATTGGCCACCCTACTTGGTTCTTTTAACGATGGCTGGGGACCATGGCTGTGAGGCCCAGGGCAAGGGACTTTACTTCACTAGGTCTTGCCGCAAAAGACCATGGATGTGAAGCCCAGGGCAGTGGAGCCACATCCCATGGGCCTTACAGTACTACATCATAGCTGTGAGGCCTGAGGATGGTACAACACTCCCATAGACCTAGTTCAAGGTTGCGAGGCCTAGGGGAGTGGAGGCCCCTACCCTATAGGGGTGGTGTAGCCATGGCTCTTGGCACATGACATTAAACCCTCTTAGCCTACATATGGTTGTATTCTGGTCGTTTCTGGTGTTTTTCAATGACTAGTGTGATGCCTTTAATAGGAGTCAAGCTATTTTGAACTGTTTTATTTGTTTTCATATCTTTTTAGCACATACCCTGTCTTTCACTGGGTATCTGAGAAACTATCTTGGGCTTTTAATCTACACTGACCCCCTTCAGCCCATTCTACATGCTGCAGCCCACCTCACAAGGGCATGAAGAACTATGACCACATCATAGTACCGAGATGGAACTCCAAAGGTCCTCCTTGCTACCCGCTCCATCTTCTAGCTCAGCTGCATTATCTGCAAAGCAATCACAATACGTTAACAGTCCACAAACCAGCTTCCTTTCCCATCACTTCTTAACGGTATGCTTGTAATTGACCCTGTACAATGCTCCGCTGCTTTTTGCTAGGTTTGCACTATATGACTGCCACCCCTGCCTTCTTGAATGACAAGCTTGCCACCTCCAGTGGCTCTCTACGCACCCGCAGCAAGGAAACCTTCATATGGAAGAAGAAAATGTAATGAAAAGGGAAAAAAACAAGAAAAAGGCCTTTCCCATCTATACTCCAAGGATCTGAAATGTTATTCCCATATCCATCCGGACAGCCCGAAGTCAGCTCCAATGTAGGAAACAGCGAGTCCTCGAATAAATAACAAAATGAAACCATGATGCAGTCATGATCCACAAGCCACCTACGCTTCCTATCAAATGTTGACCGTGTCTTTAACCCTCTACAGTGCTTAGCAGCCTTTAAGCTTGATTTGCGCTATATAAAGACTGCATACACTTACACGTATCTAATGCACTAATCTGGAAGCAAATTGTTAACATTTGATTGAACTTATCAGGTTTGGAGAGACCTAGGCCAAACCTTGCCATCCAGCGTGACTACAATAATGTATTTCGAGTTAATTGAAATTTAAGATATATTTAGTGTTAATGTTTATGTTTTACTGATATCCGCACCAAGAATGTTGCTTCTTGCAGAGTCGCTCAACAATAGTCAATTGATGTCACTTCCTATGATGTCATTTTCTGTGATTTCACGCTGTATTCAAAGGGGGGCCTCACACATTTCTTTTCTGCCTGGCGCCCGAAAAGCCCTATGACCGGCCCTGGTAATATTGATAGGTGTTTTCCAAATTCTTGTACACAGCCTAGCTTATCAGACATAGAATGCTATTCACCTCAACTGCTAGTAATGCAGTTCAACACACTGCATTTGTTTTCCAGAAACTCATTATAGTTGACTAGTGTGGTGATTCCACTTTAATTCTCCTTACACAACGGCCACCACAACGCTAAGGATGCCTGGCCTCCACCTTGGGGGTGCCCAGGAGTGGACACCTCACAGGGAAAGCCAGGATGGGTTCCACAGCGGTATTCGTACAAGCGCCTTGAGACCCTTGCGGGTGAGTAGTGCGCTATACAAGTATCAATTTACAATTTACATTTACATGGATTGTGTTAATTTGTTCTCTCACTTGACTTTTTACATTTACTGGATCTTTTCTAGGGCATTTTAATTGGTTTCAGTTTAGTATATGCTTTTATTTGCATGCATTTTGAACAATGTATGTATTATTTGTATGATAGATTTTATTTTATTGTCGATGGACAGTTATGTTCAATGTGGCAATAAACAAAGGACACACACATCAGATTGGTCCTAGAGTCAAAATGTAAACTTCTGTAAGCCGCCCATCCTATATGGCGAGGAGAGATGCCTTTTGAGGCTTTCCCTGTTTGACACTGATAACGTTTTGATTAGAAAGCCAAAGCTGTCCCCTGTATGAAGTATTATGGAACCTGAGCAGTCTTATTCAGGCCTTACTCTGTTCCCTGAATTCTCCGAAATTTACATTTAGATTGTTCTGTAGAAACAGTTCTAAATAGAATACTTTCCGAGCTCGGTCAAACAAAGCTAGGCTGCCACTTAGCAGGCTGGCAGTCAATTTACATTTACATTAAGGTAGATCTCAGGCAATTATCCGGAAAAATTCTTCATAACGCCTTCTTCCGCATCTCCTGTGCCCATACCCTCCAAAATATAACTGTGAGGGGATTTATAAGTAGTCATGAAGAAATGGGGAAATGTCGGAACAGAAAGAGAATCCTTTCAATTATGCGTCACAGCGAAACAAGGAAGCATGGGTGCGCGCGCATGCTAACGTTTTTTTTTAGCAATTCCAGGGCTACGTGCACTTATTCTGAATGGTAAATTGTGGCCTGGTTGCCGCAATGGAATACTAAATCCCTCCCAACTCAAAAAGCACAAATGCACCGCTTTGATAGAATTTAATACAAATGGTAAAAATTGCTTATCCTTTAAAGTATACGTGCCTTTTAAGTGATTATTGAAGGTGGCCCCACTTGCACCTTCTCGCATGAGGTTTAATGGCTTTTTAATAGCAGACAATATGCATATGCTATATATTTTTTTACGATAAAGCCTTCTGAAAGCCAAAAATGAAAATTTACATTTATATCTAATTTTTCATCTGAGCTGCTTTACTTATTTATTGGCAATTTTCTGTCTTCTTTCCAAACTTTCTTGCAATAATGTACCTGGTTCTGGTTTCTTTTTACTTTATGTCATTCACTTACCGAAAAGGGGAGCTCGACGGTTTCCACCACCAAGTTTGACTGAATGAAGGATATCAAATCATTTAGCGGCCATAGACCAGCTTCCATATGATGTGCCTAGGTGAACCGTGCAATCAGAGCCACTGCCATTTTTGTTTGTTTTACATTTGATTTTTCCCTCAAATTTGGCCCCCCACTACAGTTGGCGCCCTAGGTAACCACCCAGAATACCTATGGGATGGACTACCCCTATTCCTATATAATCCTCAGATGAGTAGCACCGCTGCCCATGGCCTTCAAGAATATCCACAAACAACCTATTAGCTCTAACTTTTTGAAGGGGAGCACCATGAAATCCAGAAGAATCCATCGAGCAATCCCAAAAATAAATTTGTACTTAGAAGCTAATTGACGGTAAGGTATTTACAGTAAGTAACTACTTAACCAAAAGGTGGGTATTTGAAGGTGGTTTAAAGGAAGTCTATGTTGGTTCACTCCTTCAATGAAAGCTCTGTGCGTAGGAGGAATGCTAGACCTGGCACCCTTGGCGTGGCTTTCCCCTAACTTTTTGCCTTCAGGCCTCCTGTTTTTTTTCTATTTCGTTTTTGCAGGCCTTAGAATTCTACGCAATTTGCACCTTCGAACCAGGGCTAAAGTGCTTGTGCTCTCTCCTCCAAACATGGTCACATTGGCTTATACCCAATTGGCATATTTAATTTATTTGTAAGTCCCAAATAAAGTGGCAGTGCATGTGCCTAGGACCTATACATTAAATGTTAATAGTTGGCCTGCAGCGCTGTTTGTGCCATCCACTTAAGTAGCCCTTTAAACATGTCTCAGGCCTACCATTGCAAAGCCTGTGTGTGGAGTTTCAAACTGCCATGACGACCTGGCAACATAAACATTTTGCCAGGCCGAAGCTAGGCTGTACCCGGCTGATGAGTCCATAACTAGGGTGAAACCGGACCTGGGTTGCTTTTGTTCTGGTTCAAGGAGGACCTGGCTTGGCAGTTCGGGCTGGACAGGTCTTATTGGAGCAGAGTCAAAACTGATTTGCATATATTTAGGTCCGAATTGAGGTGGCACGATGAGAAAAATAACGATGGATTGGGATGCGGCTCGAGTGATTACCAGTGACTGAGAATAATTCAAGCATTCCATCCATCGCTGTTTTCTATACTATTGTGTTGCCATAAGTGAGATGGATGTGCCTAGACATGGGTCCCATGCACTCTGTGTCACTGAAGCAGGCTGTACCTGGCTGATGAGTCCCTAACTTGGGTGAAACTGGTCCTGGCTTGCTTGTGTTCTGGTTCAGGGAGGACCCGGCTTAGTAGTACGAGCAGGACTGTTCCTATTGGAGTAGTATTAAGACTGATTTGCATATCCAAACTGAGGTAATATAGTGTGCAAAATAACGATGAATCACGATGCGGCCCTAGTGATTACCAGTGGCTGAGAATAATTTAAGCATGCCATCCTTCACTATTTTGTATACTAATTGTGCTGCCCTAAGTGGGACGGATATGCCCAGACGTGGGTCCCATGCACACTGTCTCGCTGGAGCCAGGCTGTACCCGACGGTTGAGCCCATAACTAGGGTGAAACTGGTCCAGCGTTGCTTGTGTTTCGGTTCAGGGAGGACCTGGCTTAGTAGTTCTGCCTGACTGTTCCTATTGGAGCAGGCCCAAGAATGATTTGCATATACCTGGGTCCAAACTGAGATGGCATGTTGTGCAAAATAATGATGGCTTGGAATGTGTCTAGAAAGTGATTACCAGTGGATGAGATTAATTCAAGAATTTCATCCATCACTGTTTTATATACTAATTATGGCACCCAAAGTGGGACGTGTATGTCCAGACATCAGTCCCATGCACTCTGTGTAATTGGAGCTAGAATGTACATGCCTGATGAGCCCATAAATTAGGCAAAACTGGCACTGGTTTGCTTGTAATCTGATTTAGGGAGGATCTGGCTTAGCAGTTTGGGGTGGACTGCTCCTACAGGAGCAGGTTCAAGACTGATTTGCATATATCTGGGTCCAAACTGAGGGGGCATGGTGTGCAAAGTAACAATGGCTGGGATGCGGCCGGAGTGATTACCAGTGGCTGAGAACAAATCAAGCATTAAATCCATCACTGTTTTGTATACTAATTGTATCGCCCTAAGAGGCTTGGGTCCAGTGCACACTGTGTTACTGGAAACACGCTGTGCCCGGCTGATGAGCCCATAACTTAGGCAAAACTGGTACTGGCTTGCTTTTATTTCTGATTTAGGGAGTATGTGGCTTGGCAGTTCCGGCTGTACTGTTCCTAATGAAGTAGGGTCAGGATGAATTTGCATATAGCTGGCTCCAAATTGAAGTGGCACGGTGTGCAAAATAATGATGAATTGGGCTGTGGCCAAAGTGATTTCAGGTGGCTGAGATTAATTCAAGCATTCCATCCATCACTTTTTTATATACTACCAGTGGGCTTGCAAAACGGATTGTGCCACCCACTTAAGTAGCCCTTTAAAAATGTCTCAGGCCTGCCACTGCATGTGTGTACAGTTTCAAACTGCCATTTTGACCTGGTAAATAAACCTTTTGCAAGGCCCAAACCTTCCTTTTTAGTACATGGTAGGTCACTCCTAGGGTATGGCCCAGATAGCCAGAGAGCATGGTGCAATTTATTTAAAAATCTGGACATGTACTTTTAAGTTTTACATGTCCTGGTAGTCGAAATCTCTTAAATCTCTCTCATAGGATAACATCTGAATTATCTTATTACATCTTATAAGTGTAATTGTCAAATGGGAACGGGTAACCCCTTTATGTTTGGCGTCTCTGGAATAAAAAATTTAAATCCGAACGTATAGTGAAGTACGATTTTAAATTTCAATTCTGAAAATGCCACTTTTAGAAAGTTGGCATTTTCTTGCGTTAGTCGTTTGGTGCCTGCAACCTGACTCTGGGTTACAGGACCGGGCCTGTCCATGCCCGTCAGAGCCCGGAGGAAGCTGGGCTGCCCCCCCCTAACTTCCTCCATCCCATAACCTGTTATCAAGAACTGAACTTGTATTTGGTCTGGCTAACGCAGATGAGTTAAAGGAAATCCACCACCAACGGAGGTGAGTCAACTAACACTCTAGGGGGCATTTATTAAGGACGGGCGATACATTATCGCCGCTTTTATCGGCAGGAAACTGCCGATAAAGCGGCGATAATGGGCTGGCGCATGTCCCTAAGCTAGTGGACACTCAGACAGAAACCACGGATCAGCTTATTACAAGGTATGACACTGGATTAGCAAACACGGGGTTGAGGGGAGTTACTACCTTTTATCCCAATGGCTAGACGGGTGGCTTGGGTAGGGAACTTCAAGAAAAATTTTCAGGGGGACTGTGTAATTGTCAATTTCAACTCGTATCATCTGGTTCAGCAACTGTTTGGGCGCTTACCTGATACAGATACACAACAAACCCAGATGTTTGCACTGCCACTTGGTTTCTTCTACAGACCTGATAGACCCTTTAATAGGGCCCAAACGTCTTATATTGCACATGCAAAAACTATCAGGAGCCCACTCACCCTGCCCCAGGCCGCCCTTTTACCCACCAACCCATCAATAACCACTTTAGCGACCTAACAAACCTGGATGGGTGTGATTGTCAGGGGGGGGGGGGGAATGGGCCCACTACTAATCTATCTTAAAGTCCTAGGGATCTGTGGCCCAACTCCCCTAAATCTCCTGCTGCAATCTCCAACTACACACCTATCCCCAGTGACCAGGTTAAACTAGCCTCTTGGAATATTGCCAGACTAAGGTCCAAAGTGTCCAACTTAGATTGGTTAGCAATCCTCAATAAACATGACCTGATTTGCCTTCAGGAAACATGGGAAATGGGACCAATCGATCTAGATAGCTATTGTTCCTTCTACACTCCTGCCTCCCCTTCTGTTTCTGGACGCGCCAAGGGAGGGATTCTAACTCTGTTAAAAAACACTTTCAAATTAGCAGTCTTATCATTTTCTAATGCTTCTCCCTATTATCATTTTCTCTATTTAAAAGCACCAAGTGGTGACACCATTCTTTTAATCAACTAATATAATAATAATTTCAATGCGAATATGAAAGTGATCGTTGATATGTTGGAAAGAGATGTTAATACTTTCTTTAAGAGTCTCAAGCAGCTTCCAAAAATCCTATGGGTGGATGATTTTAACGCACACTGCTGTACTTTATCAAATAAAACAGCATGTGGCATGTTTAATGATTCAGCCAATCCAATTTCCAATTTTGTCCACAATGCCTACGGCGATGTCTTGAATAGATTATTTTTTATTAACGACCTGTAAATTATTAATCCCATTGACCCTTTTTCCAGCTTTCTACAACATACTTTTGGATTGTCCAGCCAGGGTTCAACACTAGACTATTTACTGATCTATTCGCCCCTGAGTAAATCTATCTCTAATACTGTAATTATGCCATTCAGTGACCACCATGCCATAATTGCCAACTTGGTATGGGGAGGAACTGTTCTGGTGCAGTCAAGACATGTTAACCCAGTGATAGCAAGAAAAAATTGGATAATTCTAAAATGGGAAATGATAGATACAGTGAAACTTATCACAGGGGTGGTCGGTAACAGTCTTGACAATATTATGATCTGTCTGGCAGCAAACCCTGATCCAATACCTGCAATAACAGCCTTTGACAGGATATTATCAGAGGCAAACAAGTCATTAACTAGGGAAAGAAGAACCTCTAATATTTTAGGCACTAAATGGTTCAGCCAGTCCTGAACAAAGGCCCTTTCAAATCTATACCAAGCTCTTAGATCTACTCCTAAGAATGCAGCACTGGTCAAGACCCTGCAGCTTCGCTACTCAGAGGCTAGAAAGCGGGGAATCAACACTCTTAAGGTAGATGCTTGGGAGAAACGTCATCAAGCGGCTCTTTAAAAAACTCCAGGGATTTTCGGAGAATCATCAATGCCCCATTTCTCAAATCTTCTGAAGATCTGAGTACGAAGTGTCATGTTGACGAGGATTCCTGGATCGCACATTTTTCTTCTATTTTTAACTCTCATGCAGAGGGGTTGGCTAGTCAGTTGACATCAAATAGCCCCCCTACTAATCTGCCCCTGTGTTTTACCCTACAGGAAATTAGACTGGCCCTCTCACAGTCCTCTACTAATAGAGCCCCTGGCACAGATGGCACACCAGTAGATTTTTTCATGGAGCACACGATATATGGGGGCCGGTGCTCACTAATGTTTTTAATGTAATTGCCACAGTGGGACCACCCGACTCATGGACGAGGTCTATCATAGTTCCATTTCATAAAAAAGGAGACAAAGCCCAGCCTAAAAACTATCGGCCAATTTCTTTGCTAGATAGTACCTCCTAATTGATGGTTCGCGTTTTACTCAATAGTAATTAGAGGAATGGGCCACTGACCATAACATCCTGGTACCGGTACAATAAGGGTTCAAAAAGGGGAGTGGCACCCAGGACCAAAGCCTGAACATGACCCTATTAATGGCCAAGTATACTAAAGTAAAGCAGGAGAAACTATGCCTGGCATTTATGGACCTCTCAGCAGCATTCGACTGCATAGCCCATTACCATCTCTGGAAAATAATGGCAGAAATGGATACTGACGATGCGATAACCACTTTTATTACACAGCTTTATTATTCAGCATCGGCACCTGCACGCTATGGAAACTATAGGGAGCGCTCTAGGTCGTTCCCAATCATGAGGGAGTCTGCCAGGGGTACGTCCTTGCCCCATTTTTTCTCTATACGAATGGGGTGGAAGCACCCCTGTTGAATTCCACACCGGACGTCCCAACGATCAAGAATGTGCGCACAGCAATTCTGCTATATGCAGATGATGCTGTTCTGATTGCACGTACTGGTTGAGCCATACAACAACTATTGGGAATTTATGTAAGCTACATGAGTAGTTTAGTCCTAAAAACAAATGAGTCGAAGTCTCTTGTTTTAATAACTGGACGTAGAGATAGGATGGCTCCACACTTTTACATAGAAGGACGTGAATTAGCCCATACAGACACCTTTTCGTACCTCTGAATAACCTTTGAGAGACAACTGTCTTGAACCAACATGATTACAACTTGGGGTTAGCACTAAAAAAAAATAATAGCACTTAATTCCTTCACAAAGAAACTTGGTGTAAAGCCGTACGAGATTATCAAAAAGGTTAACTCTTCGATATCAAAATCAGTGACAATTTACGGGGCAGGGATATGGGGATACACTAACGCTCACTCTCTCCAGACTATCGAAAGTTCCTTTTGGAAAAGATTCATTGGCCTTCCAACCAGCTGTTCTAACTTTATATGCCATGTCAAGCTGGATGTCCCTTAAATTGATGACATAATTAGGTTGGCACCCATATTGTTATGGCACTCGATCTGGAGAAAAGCTTCAGTAAACCTTACACAGAGGCTACTAGTAGACTGCCTCACCGTGGGATGCGCGCTAAGGATCCCGTGGTTACTATACATTAAAAATAGCCTTGCCTCTCTCGGTCTAGATCATCTATATACATTCCCTTCAACCTGTACTACAGTATCAAAAAAAGAAATCAAAACATTGCTTTTTATCCAAAGTGCATTGGAGCGTTTTAAATTAAACTGCTCAAATGCGTCTCTAAAATTATATCTAGAGAGCCCAATTGAACAGGAAGGCGCCCTGGGATATTTATTTTTTGTAACTAATTCACGTCATCGATTTACCCTAGTAAGGTTCCGTCTAAATCTCATTTCCTGTGTGTTTTCCTATCCAGCTGGCATCTACTCTATAGCTGACCTTCTGCCCTGTCCGTGTGATGGCTCTTCTTACCAATCAAAACAATATATTCTCTTTTTTTGTAAATTTTATAAGTCGCAGCGGAAAAGATTTCTCTGGCCGCTTATGCGTAAATAACATTTTACCCAATGTCGCCCAGCTCTGTATTTTTTACAATCATTATCTAATGAATTAGTAAGTTTTACTGTGGCTTCATATTTACATCTTTCATGGAAGACTAGGCGGCTGGATTACTCTGTTTTATGAATTACACATTTTAATTCTGCTCTTAAATTCAATGTTTTTATCAAATTACTGTTACCATTTGCATTTTGAAAGCTGTATCTTTTAATGTATATTTTATATTGTGCACCTTGTACTTTTATGATCTTAATAATTTAAGCATCAAATAAAGTTATTTGACTGACTGACTGGGTGTAGGTGACAGTTGGGCTTTTTTTTATTCATTCCAGATAGCCACACGCAATAGGGAGTTTAGGTGTTCCCAGATGGGCCATCACTGGCAGGGTGAGTGAGGGGAGCTGGGCCAAGCCCCACTTACACTTGAATAGGCTGTGTCCTGTCTTCACATAAAGGGTTGCATACCCTCTGTTGTTAACCTGTGGCAAGGGCTAGGAAGGCAGGCGATCTGTGTACTTCAAAGGCATGCCCCTAGAAGCTTCTCCTCACATAATTGGCACAACTGTATATAAATAGTGGACCTCAGACACTTACTCTTCAGTACACTTCTGGACCTGTGGATACTCTGCAAGAAACAAAGACTGTGCTGCTACAAGGCCTGCCACTCTCCCTGACTGCTGCTCTAAAGGAAATCCTGTCTTGCTGTGCTGGCCTGCTGCCCGCTTGCCAGGGGAAGAAGAACTGGATCTACCTACAACTTCATCTTAAACCCAGGACCCCAGAGTAACTCCAAGGGCTAGTTTTGCTGGCCTCCTGATCTGAACCACAGGGACGTAAAAGGCTCCCCAAATAGCTCCTGGACCTAGCTGCAGGAAGTTCTTGACTCCCAAGTGGTGCCTCTAAGGTCCTGGACCCTTAGTGTGGCTCATGGGTTCTTAAATCAAGCTTTTGTGCTCTTTGTGACAGCGAGCAGGCCCATTTGCATCGAGACCATGCCACTCATACAGAAAACCAGTGCGAGCAGCCGCTAGCCAATCTCTTCACACAGCAGCATCTGCGGGGGACCGTCAACTCGAAGCTCCAGCCCACCCATCCGCGATGTCTGGCCTGTTCTTTGGTCCACACCGACAGCCTCCCGCAATGTGCTTCTTTCTCCCTGAGGCCCTCTCCAATGCGAGCAGGACTCTTGGCATAACATTTTTAAAGGTAACCCTTCAGCAGGACTAACCTGGTTTTGTATCCGACCGGCGCTCCATCGCGGTCACGCTCAACTTGTGAATTTGACCTGGTCCAGCGTGACCATATAGCCGTGGTTGGTACTTTCTGCTTTTAGGTGCTTTTTTACACTTTATAATTTGAAAATTCATAACGCCAGTTCTACTTATTGGATCTTTGTCGTTTTGGTCTTGTTTTGTTTATTGAACTTTGCTCTATTTCTCTATTTTGATGTGGGACTTTTTGTTTGGTGTTTTCACTGTTTTACTGTTTGAAGTTTTGCACAAATACTTTGCACATTGCCTCTAAGTTAAGTCTGACGGCTCCGTGCCATGCTACTAGGGGATTGAGCTCAGGTTGATTTTGGGTTTGCTCGTGCCTAACCCAGCAAGGATTGTGGTTTGTGATTGACCAGGGCTCACACCCGGTCAACCAACAACAACATTTCTCATAAGGAACAAAAATGCTTTTACTTTTTTTAAACTGAATTTTATTGGCATTCCCAACTTTAATAACATACGCATACTAGGTATATCCTCTTCGCCGCGGCAGACATTCCGCCGGTGTGCGGCTGAATCTGACGCGTGTGCAGAACAGATGGCCCCTGGCCGTCCTCTGCACACGCCCACCGTGACGTTAGACAGCTGGGGGCCGTCCGACGCATGGAAAAGGTTAAACAAGACCTGTCATGACAGCAGTTAGCAATCTCTGATTACAAATATTTATAAACACTCTTGCCAATATTTGAAATAAGGATTATATTTTTGGCATCCCTTCCCCAGGAAAGAATATTTGGAGACAGTCTCGCACTGATATGAAAGTAACCAGTGGTTGTCAGCATTCAGCTTTGGAGTTTCCTAGGGCCTGATTTATATTTCAGCAGACGGGACACTCCCTTTATCCCGTCCGGCATATTTGAAGTGCATTATATTCTATGGCACTTGTAATATGGTGAAAGGGCTATCTGTCATGTATGTGACGGAGTATCCAGTCCGGCAAAATATAAATCAGGCCCTTATGCCTGATGTATCAAGGTGAGATCACCAAACTAGTTGGTCTTTGTATGCTGTCTGGTTTGCAACATCACCATCATGTTGTGCTGTGAGGGATGTACCAATTATTCCAGCGTAAAATGCCCAATAAAGTCACAAAAACTCCTGTTTCATTAATATGCATGAGACAGAAGACCTTTTGCTGTTCCCTATGAATGATTACAAAGGCAGGGATGGAGGTCTGCAAAGGACAGCAGACCTCAATGTTTTTGACAACATGGTATTTTAAAAGCATGGCTTGTCCATTAAAGGGGTCGAGAGTGCTTTTGGAATCAAAAGTCAGCATGCTGTGATTGACATGGGGCAAGGGGGAAAGGAATGCAATAGTATACTGGAGTACTGTCTGCTGCACCACCCCTTCTCCAGTGCTGGAAGCCACAAGGTGGAATTTGTCAATTGGGGTCCTGGTAGCACATCAGTGGTTTTGGACAGCAATTGTTTTTAACAACTTTATTTGCATTTTCATTCATTAGCGCAGGATATTAAATCAGGATTCATATCCTGCGGACCTCTTCCCAACCACCCCCTTGTACTTCACATCCACAGGTATATTTTATACGCAAACAAAAGAGGAGTACCGTCTAAGGCATTAGATACGGACTGAATGAGATGACTACAAAAGGAAGAGAGTCCTTCTTTTATTTAAAAACCCCTCACTCACCAACCTGGTTGGTGACATGCTTCATCATCGGGGTCCACCCTGACAGCCGAATGCCATCAGGGTGTGCTGCGACACCTGAATTACAGTGGAGCGGGTATTTTGTGTGTGAAGTGAACAAAAAAATGTTAAAAATTGTCCTGGTATCCTTGTGTGAAAAAATTTGTATTTGCAAGTTACTGGACAATATTAAAATAAAGTGTGTGGATACAGAGAGGTATGTTATGACCGTGTGTATCACTATGTGTGGTTCAGGTCTACATGTTTCAACCCGTTAAAGGGAAATTCCGGGTTTTCATCAGGACCAAAAGAGGAAGATGGGTGGTCAGGACACACTAACGACCTGCCAAGCCTAAATTCCTTTAGGACCGTTGACAAAAAATCTGTCACAGTCAAAAACTCACACTCAATGGTAGTGAGAAAAGCAAAAGACCTGCGGAGGAAAAAACATAGGGGTCACGAATATGCATGTTACAAGCCTGTAACGTCGTGCCGTGCTGATTCTCACGTGTCTGCTTGCTTACTGTGCATCCCATTCAGAACTTGTAATAGACGCATTGTGTATATGTAGGCTTGCTCATCACTACAATTAGTGATTGTGCCTTTAGTAGATATAAATTTATAATAAAGCCTGCCGGGGCTACAGCAAGCACACTGTATCAATGACGGCGTGCTCAGTGATCAATAACCGTTAAACCAACAGTCGGCAGCACTCAGCGAATATCTGTGCGTGACTCGACTTCTCACTACAAGGTTAGCGTGAATAGTAACGGCGTGAAATCAATACCCACTAGTACTTTCACATTTAACAAACACAAACACACAACACACAATAATAAACCCTCATGGTCAACAGGGCTTACTCCTGTTGTGGATCTTTTGGGCTTCACGGGGTGGAGGGAAGGAAAAAACCTCAGAACGTAACGTATTCTGTCGATGAGAAAAAAGAGAGATCGTCTCATATGTGGGGCTTACCGGTTAAGGATAGACGATCACATGGTGCTTAAGTCAGATAGAAGGGGATTTAAATAGACTTACAGTTACTGCGTGGTTAGAACGCCAGGTACCTACTCGCCTCTCCGTGCCTCCCCGCTACTGGGCTAAGACGCCCGGCAGGAATTAGTAGCGTCGGAAAACGCTTCCGGGGTGGGCGTGGTTAGCACGTATGCGTGATGACGCGTTACGGCTGTAGAGACATAGTTGAAGGACTCGGGTAGGGATGGGTTGCCGGGCAACTCTGATAAACATGTATCAGTCGGCGAAATTAATTAGCGAACTAAGGAATTGGAAAGGCGGAATGTGCCAAATAGATGTAATGTGACAAAAAAGCCTTTAAAAAAGAGGATAAAAAGACTAACAGCAATTAGCAGAAAAAAAACAACGCTTCCAATAGCGGGTACACGGTAAAAAACACAGCGGAAGGACGGGTCAGTCCTCTTTTTTGTAACCCCTAACGGAGCAGATTAAGGTGATGCCCTTTCATTTACTGCACCTATTGGAAAAATGGAAAAATTGCTTATGTTGCAAGGGAGCACGCAAGTCCAGTTGGATTAATAACAATGTTCCACCTTGTGTCGTAAGCGATGGGAGTACTGGTGCTGCTAGATTCGAAAAAAAGGCCAAGGTCCAGTGGAATTTACATGACACTGGCCCACGGAATATTATCGTTCAATCCTGTGATATGAGTGGATAGCCTGTATACCCATCTTTGTTCCTTCTGAAACAGGCGTTTCTGCAGGTTTGGGCCAGGGGTGACTTGCTCGATGACTGTCCACTTCATATCATTAGGCGTATGATTGTTTTCAAGGAAATGGTCCGTGAGCCTTGTTGCACTTTTTCTGCAGCGGATGGTGCTGCGATGTTCACAGATTCTCTGTTTGATTTTTCTTGTCATCATTCCAACGTAGCGCTTATTACAGGTGCATTCTATTAAATACACAACGTTGCAGCTATTGCAATTGGTGTGGGATTGTTGTCTCCATATCTTGTCAGTCTCAAGGTTCAAAGTCTTGGTGTCACTTGTGAGGTGGCACACGCTGCAGCTGCCACAACGAAAGTGTCCTGTGACATCAGGTAGACCCCAACTCTTAGTTATTGAGTTTTCGTTGGTCTGTTTTTTTGGCTTGGGCCTTGTGTTCACTAAGCTGTCTTTCAAACTAGGTGACTTTTTGTAGGAAAATAGAGGTTTTTCCCAATGGAGACTACCAGATTGGAGAATGGACCAGTGTCTATTGATGCTTTTGGATACCTGGTTAGAGATGGCATTAAAAGTGGTAACACAAGTGAGTGGTATCTCTTCCCCTTTAGCTGGTTTCTTCTCAAGGAGGGCTTCCCTTGGTTGATTTCTTGCACGCTTTTGACATTTGGTTATGATCTTTGTAGGGTAACCACGGATCTTTAGTTTTTCTGTTAAGTCAGATGCCTGTTTTTTATAGTCACTGAGTTTGCTGCAGTTGCGCCTGAGTCTCAGGAATTGCCCATATGGGAGATTCTCCCTCAATGGACGCGGATGAAAGCTCTCAAACTTGAGGAGGTTGTTCTTGGCGGTAGGTTTATAGTGCGTTCTGGTATCCAGATGTTCAATGTTTTTTGTAATGACTACATCTAAGAACACTATTTCTTTGTCACTGAAACAGTGAGTGAACCTCAAGTTCGGATCGCATGTATTGATCCAGGTGGTGAACTCGATCAGTCGCTCGACGGGTCCCTGCCAGATGGCAAGGACGTCGTCGATATAGCGCTTCCAGAATTTTAAATTGTTTCTGAAGGGATTGTCATCACCCAAGACAAATTTGAGTTCAAAGTTGTGGACATAGAGACCCGCCACGCTAGGAGCAAAAACACTGCCCATTGATGTACCACCCGTCTGGAGGTACAGAGACCCTTCAAATTCAAAGAAATTGCGTTTTAGTGCTAGTCTAGCACATTCAATGATAAACGCTCTTGGTGTGTTGAATGTCCAATTCATGTCTCCTAGTGTTTTCTCCAGAACCGATAGTGTGTCATCTTGGGGTATGCTCGTGTAGAGACTCTATGTCGAAGCTCAACAGAATAGTATTTTCATCCACGGTGATTTCCTGTAGTAGACTCAGTAGGCTCTTGGTGTCCTGTAAGTAGGTCGATGTGGACTGCACGATGGTCTTTAGAAAGAAGTCACAAAATCTTGACAACGGTTCTAGTAAGGAGCCGATCCCTGACACAATTGGGCGTCCCGGTGGTGGTAGTTTCCCCTTGTGCATTTTAGGCAAGATGTAAAAATACGGTATTTTGCCATCAGTGTCACATAAGTAGTTTGCCTCTTGGTTAGAAATCTTTCCCATCATCTCAGCAGATTCAACAAGTTCCTTGATTTCAGATTTAAGATCCATAGTAGGATCAGATTCCAGGATTTGATAGTTCTTAGTATCGCTCAACAGGCGATGGCATTCTTCGCGGTATGCACTGATGTCCATGACTACCAGACCACCCCCATTGTCGGCGGGTTTGATTATGATATTGTCGCTGGTGCGAAGGTCATTCAGTGCGGCATTTTCCGCCCGGCTCAAATTATGATACAGAGAGGTATTGTTCATTCTTTCTACATCATTGTAGACGGCCTGTTCAAAGGTGATAACTTCAACCGGGACTGTATGTGTAGGTGGCATGAAGGATGATTTTTTCTTCAGTCCACTCTCATTTGGATTTTCATTAGTTGTGGTGGTTCCCTGCTTCTCAAAGAAAGCCTTCAGCCTTAGTTTCCTGAAAAAACTAGACAGTTCGCAATGCAGTTGGAATTTGTCGAGGCGCGCTGTCGGGACAAAGCCCAAACCTTTGTTTAACACATTCAGTTCTGTTTGTGTTAGTTCCCTTGAGGATAAGTTTGTGACTAGGTCCTCGCATTGCTTGTTCCTGCTTTGCTCCTCGTTTGGCCGCTCACAGATTCGTCCTCTTCCCAATGCACTTGAGTCTGTTGTCTTCTTCGTCCCTTTCCCCGCCTGCCTCTGCCTAAAAAAGGAGGACGGTATTGGTTCTGTTGAAAGGGTGGGGGTTGGAAGTGGGGTTGGAACGGTGGTTTCCAACCGTACATAGGGAATGGCTGTGGTTGACCGTATGGATCTGGGAACATTGGCGGATTGAAAGCAGGCCAGTTATTCTGGCCTCTGAAGCCTCCTCTTGTTCTTTGCTTGGTTGTGCTAGTGGTTGAGCCATTGCTACTGTTAGATGAGACGCTGGAGACATCAGAGTCTGATGCGGGTTTTGCTGCTGGTACAAAGTCGGGGTCAGAGTATGGGTAGGTCTTTACGAATGAGAACCTTTTGAGATCTTTCTGGAATTTAGTCACCTTTTGTTGTGTTAGGTTTTCTTTATACTCATTGACCTCTTTGTTTATTTCATCTAATCTTTTTTTGTAGCCTGTGATGCTGGTCTTTATATGAGATTCAGTTTTTTGAATATCAATCAGAAGGGTTTCTGAGAGTCGCAGGGCCGTTTTGAGAATCAACATTATCCAATCATGCGTGCAGTGCCACGCTATTAGTGCCCAGTCCTTCCTGAAGGCTGCGTCTTCAAGAAAGATGCAAGGGGCATTCGTTACCAGGAGCCCCTTAGGGGCCATGTTGTTAGTCACATATTCCTTCAGAATCGTTCCGTGTAGTATGGTTCTGATTCTGTTTCTTTTCATTTCTGAAAGTTTTTCCCAATCCCCCGTCTGGGAAATAGTTTGTGAAATACTTGCGTCGGCAAAGCCGGCGATGTCTTCCAGAATGGCATCAATTTCCTCAGTAGAATACGAGAGGCCTTTGTTCTCCCCATAGTGTGATATGTGTGTGGGTGCTGTGAGTTAAGTGAAAAAAGTGGATAAAGAAGGGTAACTCTCGCAGCTGTGCGCTGCCAAGATATAGTTAAACAAAGAGAGAGTAAGGGATCAATTCGCAAAAAAGCGAACGGAGTGTACTCCTGGTCCCCTAGGTCCAAATTCTTACAAAAACAAAAGAGGAGTACCGTCTAAGGCATTAGATACGGACTGAATGAGATGACTACAAAAGGAAGAGAGTCCTTCTTTTATTTAAAAACCCCTCACTCACCAACCTGGTTGGTGACATGCTTCATCATCGGGGTCCACCCTGACAGCCGAATGCCATCAGGGTGTGCTGCGACACCTGAATTACAGTGGAGCGGGTATTTTGTGTGTGAAGTGAACAAAAAAATGTTAAAAATTGTCCTGGTATCCTTGTGTGAAATTTTTTTTATTTGCAAGTTACTGGACAATATTAAAATAAAGTGTGTGGATACAGAGAGGTATGTTATGACCGTGTGTATCACTATGTGTGGTTCAGGTCTACATGTTTCAACCCGTTAAAGGGAAATTCCGGGTTTTCATCAGGACCAAAAGAGGAAGATGGGTGGTCAGGACACACTAACGACCTGCCAAGCCTAAATTCCTTTAGGACCGTTGACAAAAAATCTGTCACAGTCAAAAACTCACACTCAATGGTAGTGAGAAAAGCAAAAGACCTGCGGAGGAAAAAACATAGGGGTCACGAATATGCATGTTACAAGCCTGTAACGTCGTGCCGTGCTGATTCTCACGTGTCTGCTTGCTTACTGTGCATCCCATTCAGAACTTGTAATAGACGCATTGTGTATATGTAGGCTTGCTCATCACTACAATTAGTGATTGTGCCTTTAGTAGATATAAATTTATAATAAAGCCTGCCGGGGCTACAGCAAGCACACTGTATCAATGACGGCGTGCTCAGTGATCAATAACCGTTAAACCAACAGTCGGCAGCACTCAGCGAATATCTGTGCGTGACTCGACTTCTCACTACAAGGTTAGCGTGAATAGTAACGGCGTGAAATCAATACCCACTAGTACTTTCACATTTAACAAACACAAACACACAACACACAATAATAAACCCTCATGGTCAACAGGGCTTACTCCTGTTGTGGATCTTTTGGGCTTCACGGGGTGGAGGGAAGGAAAAAACCTCAGAACGTAACGTATTCTGTCGATGAGAAAAAAGAGAGATCGTCTCATATGTGGGGCTTACCGGTTAAGGATAGACGATCACATGGTGCTTAAGTCAGATAGAAGGGGATTTAAATAGACTTACAGTTACTGCGTGGTTAGAACGCCAGGTACCTACTCGCCTCTACGTGCCTCCCCGCTACTGGGCTAAGACGCCCGGCAGGAATTAGTAGCGTCGGAAAACGCTTCCGGGGTGGGCGTGGTTAGCACGTATGCGTGATGACGCGTTACGGCTGTAGAGACATAGTTGAAGGACTCGGGTAGGGATGGGTTGCCGGGCAACTCTGATAAACATGTATCAGTCGGCGAAATTAATTAGCGAACTAAGGAATTGGAAAGGCGGAATGTGCCAAATAGATGTAATGTGACAAAAAAGCCTTTAAAAAAGAGGATAAAAAGACTAACAGCAATTAGCAGAAAAAAAAAAACGCTTCCAATAGCGGGTACACGGTAAAAAACACAGCGGAAGGACGGGTCAGTCCTCTTTTTTGTAACCCCTAACGGAGCAGATTAAGGTGATGCCCTTTCATTTACTGCACCTATTGGAAAAATGGAAAAATTGCTTATGTTGCAAGGGAGCACGCAAGTCCAGTTGGATTAATAACAATGTTCCACCTTGTGTCGTAAGCGATGGGAGTACTGGTGCTGCTAGGTTCGAAAAAAAGGCCAAGGTCCAGTGGAATTTACATGACACTGGCTCACAGAATATTATCGTTCAATCCTGTGATATGAGTGGATAGCCTGTATACCCATCTTTGTTCCTTCTCAAACAGGCGTTTCTGCAGGTTTGGGCCAGGGGTGACTTGCTCGATGACTGTCCACTTCATATCATTAGGCGTATGATTGTTTTCAAGGAAATGGTCCGTGAGCCTTGTTGCACTTTTTCTGCAGCGGATGGTGCTGCGATGTTCACAGATTCTCTGTTTGATTTTTCTTGTCGTCATTCCAACGTAGCGCTTATTACAGGTGCATTCTATTAAATACACAACGTTGCAGCTATTGCAATTGGTGTGGGATTGTTGTCTCCATATCTTGCCAGTCTCAAGGTTCAAAGTCTTGGTGTCACTTGTGAGGTGGCACACGCTGCAGTTGCCACAACGAAAGTGTCCTGTGACATCAGGTAGACCCCAACTCTTAGTTATTGAGTTTTCGTTGGTCTGTTTTTTTGGCTTGGGCCTTGTGTTCACTAAGCTGTCTTTCAAACTAGGTGACTTTTTGTAGGAAAATAGAGGTTTTTCCCAATGGAGACTACCAGATTGGAGAATGGACCAGTGTCTATTGATGCTTTTGGATACCTGGTTAGAGATGGCATTAAAAGTGGTAACACAAGTGAGTGGTATCTCTTCCCCTTTAGCTGGTTTCTTCTCAAGGAGGGCTTCCCTTGGTTGATTTCTTGCACGCTTTTGACATTTGGTTATGATCTTTGTAGGGTAACCACGGATCTTTAGTTTTTCTGTTAAGTCAGATGCCTGTTTTTTATAGTCACTGAGTTTGCTGCAGTTGCGCCTGAGTCTCAGGAATTGCCCATATGGGAGATTCTCCCTCAATGGACGCGGATGAAAGCTCTCAAACTTGAGGAGGTTGTTCTTGGCGGTAGGTTTATAGTGCGTTCTGGTATCCAGATGTTCAATGTTTTTTGTAATGACTACATCTAAGAACACTATTTCTTTGTCACTGAAACAGTGAGTGAACCTCAAGTTCGGATCGCATGTATTGATCCAGGTGGTGAACTCGATCAGTCGCTCGACGGGTCCCTGCCAGATGGCAAGGATGTCGTCGATATAGCGCTTCCAGAATTTTAAATTGTTTCTGAAGGGATTGTCATCACCCAAGACACATTTGAGTTCAAAGTTGTGGACATAGAGACCCGCCACGCTAGGAGCAAAAACACTGCCCTTTGATGTACCACCCGTCTGGAGGTACAGAGACCCTTCAAATTCAAAGAAATTGCGTTTTAGTGCTAGTCTAGCACATTCAATGATAAACGCTCTTGGTGTGTTGAATGTCCAATTCATGTCTCCTAGTGTTTTCTCCAGAACCGATAGTGTGTCATCTTGGGGTATGCTCGTGTAGAGACTCTCTATGTCGAAGCTCAACAGAATAGTATTTTCATCCACGGTGATTTCCTGTAGTAGACTCAGTAGGCTCTTGGTGTCCTGTAAGTAGGTCGATGTGGACTGCACGATGGTCTTTAGAAAGAAGTCACAAAATCTTGACAACGGTTCTAGTAAGGAGCCGATCCCTGACACAATTGGGCGTCCCGGTGGTGGTAGTTTCCCCTTGTGCATTTTAGGCAAGATGTAAGAATACGGTATTTTGCCATCAGTGTCACATAAGTAGTTTGCCTCTTGGTTAGAAATCTTTCCCATCATCTCAGCAGATTCAACAAGTTCCTTGATTTCAGATTTAAGATCCATAGTAGGATCAGATTCCAGGATTTGATAGTTCTTAGTATCGCTCAACAGGCGATGGCATTCTTCGCGGTATGCACTGATGTCCATGACTACCAGACCACCCCCCTTGTCAGCGGGTTTGATTATGATATTGTCGCTGGTGCGAAGGTCATTCAGTGCGGCATTTTCCGCCCGGCTCAAATTATGATACAGAGAGGTATTGTTCATTCTTTCTACATCATTGTAGACGGCCTGTTCAAAGGTGATGACTTCAACCGGGACTGTATGTGTAGGTGGCATGAAGGATGATTTTTTCTTCAGTCCACTCTCATTTGGATTTTCATTAGTTGTGGTGGTTCCCTGCTTCTCAAAGAAAGCCTTCAGTCTTAGTTTCCTGAAAAAACTAGACAGTTCGCAATGCAGTTGGAATTTGTCGAGGCGCGCTGTCGGGACAAAGCCCAAACCTTTGTTTAACACATTCAGTTCTGTTTGTGTTAGTTCCCTTGAGGATAAGTTTGTGACTAGGTCCTCGCATTGCTTGTTCCTGCTTTGCTCCTCGTTTGGCCGCTCACAGATTCGTCCTCTTCCCAATGTACTTGAGTCTGTTGTCCTCTTCGTCCCTTTCCCCGCCTGCCTCTGCCTAAAAAAGGAGGACGGTATTGGTTCTGTTGAAAGGGTGGGGGTTGGAAGTGGGGTTGGAACGGTGGTTGCAAACCGTACATAGGGAATGGCTGTGGTTGACCGTATGGATCTGGGAACATTGGCGGATTGAAAGCAGGCCAGTTATTCTGGCCTCTGAAGCCTCCTCTTGTTCTTTGCTTGGTTGTGCCAGTGGTTGAGCCATTGCTACTGTTAGATGAGACGCTGGAGACATCAGAGTCTGATGCGGGTTTTGCTGCTGGTACAAAGTCGGGGTCAGAGTATGGGTAGGTCTTTACGAATGAGAACCTTTTGAGATCTTTCTGGAATTTAGTCACCTTTTGTTGTGTTAGGTTTTCTTTATACTCATTGACCTCTTTGTTTATTTCATCTAATCTTTTTTTGTAGCCTGTGATGCTGGTCTTTATATGAGATTCAGTTTTTTGAATATCAATCAGAATGGTTTCTGAGAGTCGCAGGGCCGTTTTGAGAATCAACATTATCCAATCATGCGTGCAGTGCCACGCTATTAGTGCCCAGTCCTTCCTGAAGGCTGCGTCTTCAAGAAAGATGCGAGGGGCATTCGTTACCAGGAGGCCCTTAGGGGCCATGTTGTTAGTCACATATTCCTTCAGAATCGTTCCGTGTAGTATGGTTCTGATTCTGTTTCTTTTCATTTCTGAAAGTTTTTCCCAATCCCCCGTCTGGGAAATAGTTTGTGAAATACTTGCGTCGGCAAAGCCGGAGATGTCTTCCAGAATGGCATCAATTTCCTCAGTAGAATACGAGAGGCCTTTGTTCTCCCCCATAGTGTGATATGTGTGTGGGTGCTGTGAGTTAAGTGAAAAAAGTGGATAAAGAAGGGTAACTCTCGCAGCTGTGCGCTGCCAAGATATAGTTAAACAAAGAGAGAGTAAGGGATCAATTTGCAAAAAAGCGAACGGAGTGTACTCCTGGTCCCCTAGGTCCAAAGTCTTACAAAAACAAAAGAGGAGTACCGTCTAAGGCATTAGATACGGACTGAATGAGATGACTACAAAAGGAAGAGAGTCCTTCTTTTATTTAAAAACCCCTCACTCACCAACCTGGTTGGTGACATGCTTCATCATCGGGGTCCACCCTGACAGCCGAATGCCATCAGGGGTTGCTGCGACACCTGAATTACAGTGGAGCGGGTATTTTGTGTGTGAAGTGAACAAAAAAATTTTAAAAATTGTCCTGGTATCCTTGTGTGAAAATTTTTTTATTTGCAAGTTACTGGACAATATTAAAATAAAGTGTGTGGATACAGAGAGGTATGTTATGACCGTGTGTATCACTATTTGTGGTTCAGGTCTACATGTTTCAACCCGTTAAAGGGAAATTCCGGGTTTTCATCAGAACCAAAAGAGGAAGATGGGTGGTCAGGACACACTAACGACCTGCCAAGCCTAAATTCCTTTAGGACCGTTGACAAAAAATCTGTCACAGTCAAAAACTCACACTCAATGGTAGTGAGAAAAGCAAAAGACCTGCGGAGGAAAAAACATAGGGGTCACGAATATGCATGTTACAAGCCTGTAACGTCGTGCCGTGCTGATTCTCACGTGTCTGCTTGCTTACTGTGCATCCCATTCAGAACTTGTAATAGACGCATTGTGTATATGTAGGCTTGCTCATCACTACAATTAGTGATTGTGCCTTTAGTAGATATAAATTTATAATAAAGCCTGCCGGGGCTACAGCAAGCACACTGTATCAATGACGGCGTGCTCAGTGATCAATAACCGTTAAACCAACAGTCGGCAGCACTCAGCGAATATCTGTGCGTGACTCGACTTCTCACTACAAGGTTAGCGTGAATAGTAACGGCGTGAAATCAATACCCACTAGTACTTTCACATTTAACAAACACAAACACACAACACACAATAATAAACCCTCATGGTCAACAGGGCTTACTCCTGTTGTGGATCTTTTGGGCTTCACGGGGTGGAGGGAAGGAAAAAACCTCAGAACGTAACGTATTCTGTCGATGAGAAAAAAGAGAGATCGTCTCATATGAATCTGATCCTACTATGGATCTTAAATCTGAAATCAAGGAACTTGTTGAATCTGCTGAGATGATGGGAAAGATTTCTAACCAAGAGGCAAACTACTTATGTGACACTGATGGCAAAATACCGTATTTTTACATCTTGCCTAAAATGCACAAGGGGAAACTACCACCACCGGGACGCCCAATTGTGTCAGGGATCGGCTCCTTACTAGAACCGTTGTCAAGATTTTGTGACTTCTTTCTAAAGACCATCGTGCAGTCCACATCGACCTACTTACAGGACACCAAGAGCCTACTGAGTCTACTACAGGAAATCACCGTGGATGAAAATACTATTCTGTTGAGCTTCGACATAGAGAGTCTCTACACGAGCATACCCCAAGATGACACACTATCGGTTCTGGAGAAAACACTAGGAGACATGAATTGGACATTCAACACACCAAGAGCGTTTATCATTGAATGTGCTAGACTAGCACTAAAACGCAATTTCTTTGAATTTGAAGGGTCTCTGTACCTCCAGACGGGTGGTACATCAATGGGCAGTGTTTTTGCTCCTAGCGTGGCGGGTCTCTATGTCCACAACTTTGAACTCAAATTTGTCTTGGGTGATGATAATCCCTTCAGAAACAATTTAAAATTCTGGAAGCGCTATATCGACGACGTCCTTGCCATCTGGCAGGGACCCGTCGAGCGACTGATCGAGTTCACCACCTGGATCAATACATGCGATCCGAACTTGAGGTTCACTCACTGTTTCAGTGACAAAGAAATAGTGTTCTTAGATGTAGTCATTACAAAAAACATTGAACATCTGGATACCAGAACGCACTATAAACCTACCGCCAAGAACAACCTCCTCAAGTTTGAGAGCTTTCATCCGCGTCCATTGAGGGAGAATCTCCCATATGGGCAATTCCTGAGACTCAGGCGCAACTGCAGCAAACTCAGTGACTATAAAAAACAGGCATCTGACTTAACAGAAAAACTAAAGATCCGTGGTTACCCTACAAAGATCATAACCAAATGTCAAAAGCGTGCAAGAAATCAACCAAGGGAAGCCCTCCTTGAGAAGAAACCAGCTAAAGGGGAAGAGATACCACTCACTTGTGTTACCACTTTTAATGCCATCTCTAACCAGGTATCCAAAAGCATCAATAGACACTGGTCCATTCTCCAATCTGGTAGTCTCCATTGGGAAAAACCTCTATTTTCCTACAAAAAGTCACCTAGTTTGAAAGACAGCTTAGTGAACACAAGGCCCAAGCCAAAAAAACAGACCAACGAAAACTCAATAACTAAGAGTTGGGGGTCTACCTGATGTCACAGGACACTTTCGTTGTGGCAACTGCAGCGTGTGCCACCTCACAAGTGACACCAAGACTTTGAACCTTGAGACTGGCAAGATATGGAGACAACAATCCCACACCAATTGCAATAGCTGCAACGTTGTGTATTTAATAGAATGCACCTGTAATAAGCGCTACGTTGGAATGACGACAAGAAAAATCAAACAGAGAATCTGTGAACATCGCAGCACCATCTGCTGCAGAAAAAGTGCAACAAGGCTCACGGACCATTTCCTTGAAAACAATCATACGCCTAATGATATGAAGTGGACAGTCATCGAGCAAGTCACCCCTGGCCCAAACCTGCAGAAACGCCTGTTTGAGAAGGAACAAAGATGGGTATACAGGCTATCCACTCATATCACAGGATTGAACGATAATATTCCGTTGGCCAGTGTCATGTAAATTCCACTGGACCTTGGCCTTTTTTTCGAATCTAGCAGCACCAGTACTCCCATCGCTTACGACACAAGGTGGAACATTGTTATTAATCCAACTGGACTTGCATGCTCCCTTGCAACATAAGCAATTTTTCCATTTTTCCAATAGGTGCAGTAAATGAAAGGGCATCACCTTAATCTGCTCCGTTAGGGGTTACAAAAAAGAGGACTGACCCGTCCTTCCTCTGTGTTTTTTACCGTGTACCCGCTATTGGAAGCGGTTTTTTTTTCTGCTAATTGCTGTTAGTCTTTTTATCCTCTTTTTTAAAGGCTTTTTTGTCACATTACATCTATTTGGCACATTCCGCCTTTCCAATTCCTTAGTTCGCTAATTAATTTCGCCGACTGATACATGTTTATCAGAGTTGCCCGGCAACCCATCCCTACCCGAGTCCTTCAACTATGTCTCTACAGCCGTAACGCGTCATCACGCATACGTGCTAACCACGCCCACCCCGGAAGCGTTTTCCGACGCTACTAATTCCTGCCGGGCGTCTTAGCCCAGTAGCGGGGAGGCACGGAGAGGCGAGTAGGTACCTGGCGTTCTAACCACGCAGTAACTGTAAGTCTATTTAAATCCCCTTCTATCTGACTTAAGCACCATGTGATCGTCTATCCTTAACCGGTAAGCCCCACATATGAGACGATCTCTCTTTTTTCTCATCGACAGAATACGTTACGTTCTGAGGTTTTTTCCTTCCCTCCACCCCGTGAAGCCCAAAAGATCCACAACAGGAGTAAGCCCTGTTGACCATGAGGGTTTATTATTGTGTGTTGTGTGTTTGTGTTTGTTAAATGTGAAAGTACTAGTGGGTATTGATTTCACGCCGTTACTATTCACGCTAACCTTGTAGTGAGAAGTCGAGTCACGCACAGATATTCGCTGAGTGCTGCCGACTGTTGGTTTAACGGTTATTGATCACTGAGCACGCCGTCATTGATACAGTGTGCTTGCTGTAGCCCCGGCAGGCTTTATTATAAATTTATATCTACTAAAGGCACAATCACTAATTGTAGTGATGAGCAAGCCTACATATACACAATGCGTCTATTACAAGTTCTGAATGGGATGCACAGTAAGCAAGCAGACACGTGAGAATCAGCACGGCACGACGTTACAGGCTTGTAACATGCATATTCGTGACCCCTATGTTTTTTCCTCCGCAGGTCTTTTGCTTTTCTCACTACCATTGAGTGTGAGTTTTTGACTGTGACAGATTTTTTGTCAACGGTCCTAAAGGAATTTAGGCTTGGCAGGTCGTTAGTGTGTCCTGACCACCCATCTTCCTCATTTGGTCCTGATGAAAACCCGGAATTTCCCTTTAACGGGTTGAAACATGTAGACCTGAACCACACATAGTGATACACACGGTCATAACATACCTCTCTGTATCCACACACTTTATTTTAATATTGTCCAGTAACTTGCAAATACATTTTTTTTCACACAAGGATACCAGGACAATTTTTAACATTTTTTTGTTCACTTCACACACAAAATACCCGCTCCACTGTAATTCAGGTGTCGCAGCAAACCCTGATGGCATTCGGCTGTCAGGGTGGACCCCGATGATGAAGCATGTCACCAACCAGGTTGGTGAGTGAGGGGTTTTTAAATAAAAGAAGGACTCTCTTCCTTTTGTAGTCATCTCATTCAGTCCGTATCTAATGCCTTAGACGGTACTCCTCTTTTGTTTTTGTAAGACTTTGGACCTAGGGGACCAGGAGTACACTCCGTTCGCTTTTTTGCGAATTGATCCCTTACTCTCTCTTTGTTTAACTATATTTTATACGCATCCATGTCAACTATTTTGGTGGGTTCACCCTGCACAGCTCTATACTATGATTTCTATGCCAACTGAACAGTGTTAACTCCCCTCTTCCCTCGCTGTGTAATGGTTCCTATTTTCTCAGTATGTTTGTCTTAAGGGGGTTTTGATTATCCCAGGGAATTGTCCTTTAGCTCCCCACCCATTCATCTTCAGTCATTCCATAGAACAGTCGTATCACGCTCCATTCTCTTAACTCTCCCCTGCTTCTGAGGTTTGCGGGTCTTTCAAGTCCACTAGCTTAGCTGCCCACGCTCGGGTATCATCCTCATGCTTTTCATCTCTTCAGACTTTTTTCATTCGGATCAATTCCGCAGTGGACAGCAGCTTAGTGGCAAATCAGAGATACGTTGCACACTGACTCTTACAGGAGAGGGAACATCCAATACAGACACAATTTTGCAGACTTAAAACCTGTGATTTTAAGAATTGACAACTTTGCAACCACAAAATAATTTTATATAACAGGCCATTAAAGACTGAAAGAGGTAAACTGCTTGTGTGCCTCCTGTTCATTGTGTGTTGGGGAAACAAGTTTCAAGTTTGTATTTCCTTCCTGGATTTGTAAAGCTCAAGGAGAGGACTATGTACAGACATCGTGTTGTCCATTCCCATGCAGGATTCTGTATTTGGGATGTACCAAATGCTTGATGGGGCTTTTATATAACAATGCCCTTAGAACAGTATACCTGCTCCTGCTGTACTCTTTGCCTTGGTTTATCTATGTTGGGTATTTCAAGAGAAAACAGTGGGTATTTTAGGAGCCAATTTAGAGGTAGCCAAGAACCACATAATTTTATGAAGGAAGTCAAACACTTTTCTAAAGGGAATTGCAAAGCGTGTTGGGAGATGAATTCCTACTGTACCCACGCTGATCGGGGTTAGGAATATTCCATAAAACACAATGTTGGGGGAAAGCTGACATAAAAATGATGACCCCATGAGACATTACCATGGGTAGCTGTGCAATTAACAGAGGAGTATTTCCAGTGAAACATCTGGCAACACCTCCACCAGGGTACTGTAGTAAAGGAAGATACACAGTCCAGCTGTATAGTTAGATAATCCTTTATTGTAGCTTGCTTCTATGATAGATGAGTAGGAGAAGATAGGAAGTACAGATGTAACCCCACCAGGAGCAAGCTCCAAGCAGCTCAGCCTGAGTTCACCAACTGACACTGTGAGCCAGAGAGACAACCAGGCATTCTATGATGTCATGGTACATTCTATTTAGTGGAGAACAGTAGAGAAGTAATGTACTACACATCCTCCTTCCTTAGGGAATGGCAGCAGAATAGAGAGAAAGATAAGCAAGATACCTCAAATATAACATTTGCATGAAAGTACAAAATGAGATACACAAATCTAATAATGTACGATCCAGCTGTATAGTTAGATAATCCTTTATTGTAGCTTGCTTCTAGGATAGATGAGTAGGAGAAGATAGGAAGTACAGATATAACCCCACCAGGAGCAAGCTCCAAGCAGCTCAGCCTGAGTTCACCAACTGACACTGTGAGCCAGAGAGACACCCAGGCATTCTATGATGTCATGGTACATTCTATTTAGTGGAGAACAGTAGAGAAGTAATTTACTACAGGTACCATTGGGAAAAATGGCATCCCACAGCCTTGAAAAGCCTTTAAATTATGCAGGTATCCAGCAGATCTATAAGCGAGCAGTAGAAGGATGGACAAGCTGCCTGTACTGTTAGCACCCACTTCTAAATGAAGCCCAGGTCTATGTCTCAGGAGGTTGTGGTACTGACTTTTATCCCACACCACACTTTTTATCCACCTACACATTGAAGAGAATTATTATAATGTTTTATCAAATTCCCTACAGCTTTTCAAGAAAGAAAAGATTATCAAGTTAGATATTGTTGCAGAGTAGAATAAATTATATTAAAAATTAAAGTATTACCTGTATCAAGTATCAGAAGCCACATAACCCTTTTTATCCACCTGCAAATTGAAGTGAAACATTATAGTGTTGATCAAGTTGAATTTCCTACAGCTTTCCTTTCTTTCTTTTCAAGATAGTAAAAAAATAGCAAGATGGGTATTGAAGCAAAGGACATTAAACAATATTTAAAATCAAAGTAGTACCCATATCAAATATCAGAACACACGTCAATAGCCCCTACTGATACCTTATTTTTAACACAAACTACCAGGCGCAGAGAAGCAGAGTAAGATCATGAGCAGACAGAGACCCTGCATGGTACCATGTCAGCTACTAGTGATGTTAGCAAGGAGTTCAAAGGTAGTGATGGATTCCTTTATTTAGAGCATTCAAGACCACAGGCAAAGGTGCGGCTAAGCGAGGACATCTACCGGCGGGTGAGTGTGGGCAATGACTTTATCAAGTGTATTAGGAACAATGGGAAGAGTGATGGAAATCAGCGTATGGTCAACCAGTCCAAGAGGTCTGATGTTCTGCTCTGGAAGCACTTGCCTGTGAGGACCTGTATCTCAAGTTTCTTTCTGAGGAGATTTCTTGTCTATATATTCCAGAATGGTTGTGTTACTCATTCAATTCATTTTCCACTACAGCAGTAGTTTTCCCATTCCTAATGTTAGTAGTGCTGTTGCGTGCTACAAAAGAAGCAGTTCCTATTTCAAGGCTATTCTAGTATTCTGCTACCTATGACTGCATCTTAATGTTGGGATTGTTGTAGTATAAAATGTATCAACATTTTGTCTCTGGGTTAAAGAAGCAATTGACGGAATACAGATTAAGGCCCTTATTTATGAGGTCTTGCGCCACCGTTGCATCACTTTGCTATCACTCTGCGGTGGTGTAAAAAATGCGCCACCCTGTGCCCTATTCACAAAGTGACACATCTAGGCATATGCTTCACTTTGTAAGGCCCTGCACTACATTGTACCCGCATCGGGTATACTGTATGCACGGTGGGCGTTCCCATGTAAAAAAGCCTCATAGAAGTGGCGCAGTGACTTGACTCCGTCACAATCCGTACAGGCGTAAGGAGTGACGCAGGACCTTTTACATGGGACTCGCCCCATCTGTAATGACACATTGCTGGAGTTGCGTCAGTTTACTAACACACTCCAGCAATGCGACATTACTGCACTGCCAGATACGTCAGAATTCCTGACGTATCTCTGCAATCCTTGCAAAATGCAGCGCCATAGTGTAAAAACTACGCATTCATGGTGCTGCAAGGATGGAACTATGAAAAGTGTTGCCTCGCTGTTTTTCCCCAGCGAAGCAACACTTTTCATAAATGAGGCCCTAAATCTTCAAATGTGCAGTAATGATCAGTATTAATGTGAGTTCTGAACTTTCAAGCATTTTTAGGATCAGGGCACAAGGAGGTAAACAATTTTTTTTTTCTTTTAGTTTATAGAGCTTTATTGAAGCAAATAAAAACAAAGGTACAGTATTAGATCAACAATTGTAAAAGAATTACAAAAGATATCAAATAGTGTATATAAGCATGGTAAAATAAAAACTTAATACAACTACCTTTGTCAAAAATTTAAACCAAAGGTTAAGGGCACTAAGAAAGAGTTATGTACCATAACAAATTAGCATTTTAAGTTTTATAGGGAAAGAAAGAAAAATAGATAGAGAGAAAAAGGGCCCCTGAGTGCCAACTAGCCCAACAGGTATCTCCAGTATGCACCAGGGAGCTGCGTTGCAGACAGGTGTTCAGAGCCCACGCCCCTTTTTACACCTCTCTGCAACGCAGCTCTGTGGCACTTACTGGAGGTACCTAGTGGGCTAGTTTGACCCTAGGGACCCTTAGGATTCAAGGGGACTTAATCTCTCAACTTAGAACGGCCACAGGGTGCATTTACACAGTGGTGAAGGGAGGGGACGGGGCCTGAGGTGATGTGCGCAAACACGCCCTGTGGTGCGTTTTAAGTTGTGGAAATGATTCCCCTTCAATCCTGAGTCACCCTTGGGGCCAACTAGCTCACCAGGTGCTTCCAGTAAGCGCCAGTGTGCTGCATTGCAGAGCTGTGCCCTTTTTTACACCTCTCTGCAATGGCGCTTACTGGATGTACCTAGTGGGCAAATTTGCCCATAGGGAACCTCAGGATTCAAGGGGACTTAATCTCTCAACATAAAATGGCCACAGGGTGTGTTTACACAGTGGGGAAGGGAGGGGACGGGGCCTGAGGTGACATGTGCAAACACGCCCTGTGGCGCGTTTTAAGTTGTGGAAATAATTCCCCTTCAATCCTGAGGGCCCCTGGGGGCTAACTAGCCCACCCGGTGCTTCCAGTAAGCGCCACTGCACTGCAGAGAGGTGGTCCAGGCCGTGAAGCTTTTTACACCTCTCTGCAACGCAGCTCTGTGGCGCTTACTAGAGGTACCTAGTGGGCTAGTTGGACCCTAGGGACCCTCAGGATTCAAAGGGACTTAATCTACCAACTTAAAACGGCCACAGAGCGTGTTTGCACAGTGGTGAAGGGAGAGGACAGGGCCCGAGGTGACGTGTGCAAACGCCCTGTGGCGCGTGTTAAGAGGTAGTTTTAATCCCCCTGCCCTAACATATACTAGAGGCTTACAATGGAGGGCATGCTACTCACAGGGGGACCCCAACGCATAGTGTTCCCTAGTGTATGTAGGTGTTTTCACTGTATTATAAGTGTCTTTTAACATAGGACTGGCTCTAGGACTGGTTAGTCAGACTCAGTTACCACCAGTATCCGTCTGAAAAAGTTGAGGGTACAGGATGATTTTGCAACAAGGCTTCTTTCTGCTCTTCTGTTTGTTCTTTCTGTACGTTTTTCTTCTTCCTGGTCTTTTCTTTGTCTTTGAGGACTTCTGTTGCTTCATTCTGCATTTCTTCTTTTTCTTTCTGTGCGTTTTTTCTTTTTTCTTCACATGCCCTATCTCTGTAGGCATAGTTACAAATTAGCATTTAAAAAACCTTTGAAATTCACAGAAAAAAACCATAGGTTTGAGGCACGTTATAGTTAGGAATTTGCATTTAAAAAAACCTTACAAATTCACCGAAAAAAACATAGGTTTCAGAGGCATTATAGTTAGCTGGACATTTTACTCATTCAAACCCATTAAAATTCCCCCGTTATAGTTAGTTAACTCGCTCGCCTGCAATTCACTGCTGATGACGTCACATATTACATCACTCATGACATGGTCAGTGACATCACTCATGACATCACTGATGACATCTCAAATGACATCACTGATGACATCACTGATGACATCATCCATGTGATGGAGTGGCAGACCTCCTCTCACCCTAATATAACTTTTGATACACACACTCAAAAATAGAAACTAACATTTTCAAAACAATGGACATGCCAATACCACTTACAACACACCTATTTAGTAATTCCAAGCTCTACACACACATCCACTCATTCACCAACAGTCCTATACAGTCACTCATACATGTACTCACTCATCATATGTACTCATACACCTATACATCCTGTTACACACTGACACTCATCCATAGAGTTACTCACACACATATTCACTCATGCTAATAAAGAATGAAATATCAATGTACTTGCATATACAGTTACACACACACCACCACACTTACTTCTACAGAAACTTACACATACTTACTCTTTTGAACAATCACTTATAGAAACACATACTTATTCATACAGGAACTCTTCCAATCTCTCACTCTCACATATACTCACTTATATACACCAATACTCACATATACTAGTTTATAATATATGTAGTTACTTATAAAGACACTATTGTGACAGACATTCACTCACTAACACACCCATACACACACTCGTCCACCCATACAGTCCTGCACACATACTGTCTTCAACACATACAAATAGTGACTCACTCATTCATGCATGTATGCACTAAGTAATACCCCCTACTGAACCATACAGATACTCAGACACTCAAACAAAGTAATAACCCATATAGACACTCATGTAGCTCCTCACCAAACAAAGCAGCCACTTATACACAAAGTAAGAGACTGATACGGATATTTATATATTTAAAGATTACTCACTAACCCATGTATTCACTAAGACACACTTAATCAGTCAGGTATACAATCAGTTTTTCATTAAAAAAAATCATCCATTTAGACATTATATACCCATTTATTCTTCCATCGACCTTGAGATATACATATATAAAACATATTTAATTTTCGGAAAAACACACATTCACTGGATGATGTCATCAGTGATGTCATCAGTAGAGTCATTTGAGATGTCATCAGTCATGTCATGAGTGATGTCATGTAATATTTATTTATTTATGTATTTCGGATTTGTATTGCACATAGCTGCCCCAGCGACGGGGCGTCCCAGCGCCACCAAAGACCATAGACCTGAGCCCCAGGAGGAAGACTAAAAATTAGACAGGGAAGAGCCAGGTCTTTAAGGCTTTACGGAAAGCAAGGTGGTTCTGGATCGCTCTGATGGAAACAAGGAGCGAATTCCAGAGTTTTGCAGCAAAACTGCGAAAAGAACGACAACCAGCTCTTGCTTTCAAAACTCGAGGAATGCTGACCAACGCTTGGTCAGCAGATCTCAAGGAACGCCGTGGCACATAGAACTCTAGCAAAATGTCCAGCCCTATAGGTGCCTGAAGAGTCAGTATCCTGTGCGACACACAGAGAGACTTAAACTGAAGGCGCTTTTCAACAGGCAGCCAATGCAATTTAGGAAGCACATGAGCAACCAAACAGGATTTCGGGAGTGCCACCAAGATGCGAGCTGCTGCGTTCTGTACTCTCTGCAGACGCCTAATACTGGACTTATTGGTTCCCAGATAGAGGGAGTTGCCATAGTCCAGTCTAGAGAGAATTGTTGCCTGGACTATGGTTTGACGCACCTTAGGAGGAAAGAAACCCAACAGAGGTTTCAAACCTCGCAAAAGCCCAAAGCAGACCCCTGCCACCACTTTCGATTGGATGTCGAAAGTCAGGTCGCTGTTGAACCACACGGCCAGGTTCTTCACAGCCTCCTTGGGCAGGGGGGCAGGTTTACGACGATCCGGCCAACATTGCTCGGACCCCAACTCCCGGTCCTTCCCAAACAATAGGATCTCGGACTTATTGGCGTTCAACTGCAAGCAGTTTGCCGCCATCCAGTCCGCAACCACTGAAAGGTCCTCTTTAAACTTGTCTAGATTGGCACTGCATTTCTTGGAGAAGACGATCACCAATTGGGTGTCGTCAGCATATAACACCAATGACAGTCCCCCACCCTTAGCCACCAAAGCCAGGGGGCGGACATAGATGTTGAGCAGCAGGGGGCTCAAAATTGAGCCATGCGGCACCCCCTGTTGCAAAGCAAACTCCTGCGAGTGAAAAGGTGGCACGGAGACCTGACACAACCTCCCCTCCAGAAAGGACCGACACCAGTCCAAGGCCACATCCCTGATACCGATTTCCTGTAGGCGCTTAAAAAGTATCAGTGTGACGTCATCAGCAGTGCACTGCGGGCGCACGAGTTATAGTTAGCTGAACTTACTAACGGGGGAATTTCAATGGTTTTGCACGAGTGAAATGTCCAGCTAACTACAATGCCCCTGAAACCTATGGTTTTTTCAATTAATTTCTAGGACAGTTGGTGTCAGGAGGAGTTGGTTCACTTTGCAACATTAGCGTGTGTTTATATATACACAACCTTGGTTTCGAATATGCGCGTGTCCAATAACACGTGTGTTTTTAATCGAAAGGCCGAACAGACCTATTGATTTGAACAAATACAAGGGACGCATATAGACAATAGTCTACATGTATTAGGATGGACAGTTGGTGTCAGGATGGCAGACCGGGATGTGGGTGGAGGGAGGGGGGAGGAGTTGGTTCACTTTGCAACCCGAACAGACCCTATCGATTTGGTTGCTGCTCAACAAATACAAGGGACGCATAGAGACAATAGTCTACATATATTAGGATGGACAAAAACATATTGTATACCCACAAGCATTGTGAGATTAAACATATTAGAAACGTGCGCTTACTCTTGTCTTTCTCTTCCATTTAACCAGACTGAGCCACAGCAATGCGTAGCCGGGTACAGCTAGTATATATATATATTTCAAAACAATAGAAGGAAGCACATCCACATAGAATCGATGCTGGGTCCAAACTCTTCATACAAGAGCCAGCATATCTGTATTCCTTCTTGCCTTGCCAGTTTGTCTTATGTCAAGGAGGCATTATGCTCTATAACTTCCTTAGGGCTAAAAGTCACAATTCTCGTACTTTTGCAACACTATCAAATAGAAAACAAATTTTGAATCAGTCTGTGGCTCAATGTACCTCTTTGTCTTTCTCTTTGAATGGTTTCTTAGATACTATTGTTCTGTAAGGTCTGTAGAGGTCAAGAAAGTGGTTTATTAGTGATGGGTTGTGTTTGCTTTTCAGACAAATGAAAATATAGCAATCGTAAAAGGCAACCCTAAAACGAGTGGTATTGCCAAGCTACATGGATGATACACTGCATAAGCCAGTGAAGCCTTAGCAAAATTGCAAAGGGTCGTATTGCTTTCCGGACATTCTCACTTATAAGAAGGGCCCACCTTCTGTGATTGGTCTATCCATTTGTCTGTCGATCCATCCGCCCAACCTAAATCATCCAAGCATCCACCCTATCCGCACCATCAGTCCCACATTCCTTTCCTACTTCCCTCCCATGTTGCCGCCTTGTATTCTTCGTTTTGCCCCTCCCACCCTCTTGATCTGGCCTCTATCTCCCACCCAACCACCTTCGATCAATTTATCCCTGATACTTGTTTAGGGTGTGTTAGTCAAACGATGAACCCTTAATTCTAGGTTCTAACGTTCCCTGGTAATAATGCTTAGAGACCTAGGGGGCACCTCATAACACCATCTACCTTGCTTGATCAGGTTGAATGCACTCTAAAATGATGCCACAATATTATAGCCACTCCACCATATAGAAAGTCTTCCGTTGGAGTAGCAGCTGCGACTGTACAATATTTCTTTAAAAAAGGAGACAGTCTCACAGATGGGAGATGTCTTGTGGGACTTGGCTGAGTTTATGGATTCGAAAAAACATACTCACATGCAAGATAAGCCTACGCGCTGCATGGTCTCTGTGGTGGGCATTAAACAAACAAGCTAAGATTGAATAGTAGTATCCATCTCTGTCTCAATTGCATAGTAAATTTCTCATTACTGAGGCGATGTCCCCCCCACCCAGGATTACTGCTTCCATGAATAATGGTAATCCCATCTGTGGGAAAACCTTGGTATTCCGTGTGGCACCCTTAGGGTAGTCTTTGAATTGGGGAAAATTCTGACGGATATCGGTGTTTGCGCGCTCATTTGCCATTATAAGTTCCTATTGTCAGCCATTTTCTAACACAGAAATTTCACCAACTCTTAGCTTGTGAAATGTTTGTAGGGAGCTTACTGGGAACCAGCGTTGGGGGCATATGTAAATAAAAATGGCGCAGCGCGGTGCCCCAAGCAAATTTACTGAGCCGAGCTGCGTCATTTTCAAAATGCGGGGATGCGCCGTGTTAACAAGAATACAGCGCATCCCTGTGCTCACCCGTGCATCAGCGCTAAAAAAAGCTGCCTAGCGCCAAAGCTGCCTTGCATCATGGTGCAAGGGGGCCTGTATTGCGGGATTATATTGTGTTTGTGCAGGAAGGGACACCTTCCTTCACAAAAACAATCATTAACCGCATCGCTGCGGCGGCTTTTCCCGCTGTGTGCGGCATTTTAAAAATGACCGCGTTACATGACGAGCTCAGCTCGTCATCAGCGTACGGCAGGTTACGCTCATGACGAGCTGAGCTTGTCATCAGCGTGCAAGGGGTTAATGGTGGTTTGCTGCTTCAATGTATGCTCCAAAATGCAGCCACAAAGAAAGAGCAAAAAACAATGAAAAATAAAAATATTTCTCCTTGTTGCACCACATAAAAGCCTCTTTTTGAAAGGCATTAGATTTTGGCGCTGCCTCAGATTTACAGATCCTTGTAAAACTGGAGCAGTGCCAAAAACCATGGGTCATTGCAAGCTCCTTTGCCTCAGAAAACTGCATTGCAGAGGGCCATATTTACAAGGCTGTGTTAAGACACGCAAAGTGGCTTAGTGCAGCTTTGTAAATATCGCTTTCCTGTCCTCACCCCTGTGCCAGTGCAAAAAAAGCAGGCTAGCACCAGCGCAGTCACCCTTCCTCCATGGTGCAAGGGTGTCTGCGTAGCATGGATGATTGTTGCTGTGCAGGAAGGGACACCTTCCTGCACAAACACAATCATCAACGGCGTTTTTCTCCTTCTATGTGTGCTGCAGAATGCATTACACATGTTGCGTGGAACACCCACAGCAATACCCACTGCACCCCCCTTTGCTGCAGAAAACGGTGTCGAGGAGGACCATATTTACAAGGCAGTGTTAAGCCACGCCGAGTGGCTTAGCACCCCCTTGTAAATATGGAGCAGGGCACAGCGCCACCCGAGCGTCGAAAAAAATGACGCTCCGGTGGCGCAACCCCTGGACTACTTATCAGAAAGTTGTCTGGTGAAAATATACCTCCGAGGATATGAAAATGTAAAATTATAAACTTCCAAAGGGCATCTGCGTTTTACACAAATTCTGAGCTTTTTCAGATGTCTTTATACTTTTAAAAGGAATATTTTCTCTATATAGATCTAACACTATAAAATAATAGTCGTTTTCTCCAGGCTTTAAGTAGAGACTGGCTCCTCCTTTGTCTTTTGAGGCATGGCGGGCTTCTAAAGACAGTACCATATTATCCTGTTAGCTAATTGGAAATTAATATTAATAGCATGGCGGAGGGATATTTCATATGCATGTATCATGCGCTATCATTCATTTCACGTAGAAATGTAGTCCCAGGCGCAGCCTACGTAAACCAAGGACTGGATTAATGCCAACTGAATGACTAATAAATACCAGCAAGACATCACATAAAATAAAAAAATTAAAACGTTCCCAAAGAGAGTATCGTACCAAAACGATACACTTGGCTTCATTTACAAGTTAAACAGGAAGTGAAAGGGGCGAGCCTGCTTCATGGACGGAGGATGTGACATGGTACCCTTGGGGGAAGGAGAGACATTTCCAGCCATTAGGAAATAATTAAGATTTGCATCTCGCCCTGCGGAATGTACTCTGCGTCTCCTGCCCTCCCCCTTTGACCTTTTCACCTCAGCACTGCATGGCTCCCTCCGCTGATGCAGGATGCAGCCTGTAGTTCCTCTCAGTGACCTCATACTGTGCGCAGATACACTTTGCTTTTCAGGTGCCATGGGCTTCAGTAGCAGTCTGGAAGCCCATGCTGAGAAAAGGGTATGAGACGCCCGTCACTGCTGTATTTATGGAGCCGTGTTGGTGTGAGCAGGGCTTTAAGTGGTGTGAACAAGCATTTGCAATGCAATAGGTCTCGCATTTGCAGGGGTTTGAGTTATTGGCACTGTAAATGACAATGACTTATTTCTGTGTTTTCAAAACCTGGGAGCGGTGTGTAAACACGCACTTGAAACGCCTTGCTTATGAGAAGCAAGGCTGGCAGTAAAAGAGGAGCTTATAGTCGTTGCTTCTTGCAACGACTATATGTACAAAGTGTGTCTTTATGCACCTCTTGCAGGTTTGCAAAGCACATAAATTAAAGGTATTGGGATTTACAATGCCAATAGTTCACATTTTCGCAAAAGCGAGACCTATTGCATTGCAAATGCTTTTTGTTCTTGCATTGCTGTAAATGTCCTTACTTATGTGCCCTTCCATTAGGCAGAGTTACAGCCCCCCCACGACTCCCCCAACAAACCCTTTCTATAAACATGGGGCTATACAAAATATATACTGGGGTCTCGGACCGACCCTGGCCTAGAAACCAACACTACAGCACTCCATGGCCAGAGCATTTATACGTCCTGTCCGTAGTAACACCTCAGATACAGGAGTGTAAAGTTAGAGGTGGAGGGCCCTAGGCCCGCATGTTAGGAGCAGCAATGACGGACGCAGACACCAGATGAGGGTAGTAGGAATGGCCTCGAGCACGTGCGCTCAGCCCCATTTATTGGCAGCGTCATGTGACACCATGACGTCTGTGGTGGGTTGGTGTAAAGTGTAATACAGACACTCTGAACACTAGACCGTGTTCAGGCTAGGACACTACAAGGAGTACTCGGCCCGGAAGTACCCTTTCAGGAATAGGTACGAGCAGAAGAGTCGCACCTGAAGAGATATTATGCAGATCCTTAAATTTAACTAGGACAGTCTCCAGCTTAACAGATGAAAAGTCTATTTGGATTGCCAGCTCATGAGCCTGTGCTAAATATAACATTGTTTTAATCTAAAAACAAAAATCGTGCGTTCTCAATTATTAATCGCATAATGTTTTCATTGATTTAACTTTTTCGGATATAAATGGCTTGGGTGAGTAACGCTACGAAGATTACACACGCCGAGGTGCTTTGTAATATAATTTAAACAAGCATTGGCAAAGTCAACTACTAAAAATCTATTATAGCAATTTCCATTTTTGATCATTACTGTAGTGTGTGCCTTCACAGCAGACCCATAAACTACTTCCTACTAAATCCTCTTCCACACCATGTCAATTCAGCTCAGTATAACACGCGCACAGCATTTTGGGCAGCTAACAGAGACTCTCTCGTTGGGAATATGTGCTTTAGGGGGGCAGTCAACCTCGGGGGGAATTTTTTGCGAATAGCGTTACCAGATAGCATCTTGTGTGGCGTCCAAAGGGCTGCGGATACCACTTAAGCTATGCGAGTGGGGGCCACGTCTACAGCGAAGCGGAAAGAAAAATTATCAATGGTCATTTTTCCATTCCGGAGGCCTGAAGACAGACTTCACAGGAATAAGTATTTTAAAGAGGCGCAGGAGGGTAAAAGGGTGCAGCAGAGCACCAATGTTTAAATACTACATATCCCAGTTTGCCCTGCGGGTACTCTGTTCTCGCACCAAAACAAAGGCACAGTCACACGCTGGGTGGCAGCTTCGGTTATAGCTCTGTCGGCGATTCCCTCAAAAGCTCCGAAACTTTTAAATTTAGACCCAATGCCAAAAAGTGTAGGTAAAACAAAACAAAAAAAAGATAAAAAGTAAAGTAATGAACTATGAAAGTGGGTTTGATACAGGGTGATTAAACAAAATGGTGTGAAAGTACTCTTAATAAATAGCCTTGGCCCATGTTCAACCACGTTGTAGCGATATTAAAGAGATGGGGTCGCTCTTTAGTGCTATATATAAAACAACCCTTGGACGGACCGTCCTTGCCTGTTTGTTAACTTGAAGTGGGCAGCAAGGCGGCACCGGGTGTGGTAGAGTCTGTGTTCCCAGGGCCCTGTTTGAACTTGTACCCCCAGACGTGTGTATTCCCAGCGGCACCAGCCCCCTCACACAAAGAAAATATTATTGGAGGGGATGTGTATTGTCTGTGGTCTTCAGAGAGACCAACTCGCAGGATACCCTCAACGGTTACAGAACCATAGTTCCATTATCGGCGCAGGAGGATCCCCACCCGCACCAAAGTAGAAAATGCATGCATAAATAAATACACCACACAACTTTTTGTTTGGAGAAAATTATGGCTGCAGGTTTATTACATACAACAGTATGCAAATTATGGTGGGTTATCTTACGGGCGATCCAAGGGCAGGTAGCGGTACTAACCTATGCTACCCAGCCCGCCTGATGAGCCAAGCACTGTGGAAAACCCAATCAGTGCTACCCTTATAGGGGTGATCCCCTTACTGGATCACGCGACTGTGGAAAACCCAATCAGGGCTACCCTTATATGTGTGATCCCCTTCCTGGATCACGTGACACATTGGTCACTTATAACTCGCGCCCCGTTCAGGGCGGAGCATAGCAAGGCAAGCCCCCGGTTGTTCAGGCCCACAACCACCCGAAGGACTAACGGGGCACCAACGTCATTGTTCCAAGACCCTCCCCTGAGGCTCCTGGGATTTGGCTCTGGCACCCTTATGGTGCTCTTGCAGAGGTATCCTTCTGTACCCAGACTGCTTCCAGATCGCCCTGTAACTCCGCCACAGCTCTGGAGGCGGCACCCATCGCCTACTGAGCCCCCCACCAACCAAACAGCACCTAACTCACTTGCAACCGGCTCCTTCCAGTGTTTTCTCTTGCCTGTCCAAGAGGATCAGGTCCATTCCAACCTGTGACAAGTGAACCTTATCGGCATCGACATAGCCTCACCTTAATTTGTATCAGCTCATGTCTGCTGAACCCAAAACCACTTTGGTCACAACTTGTGCATACCACTATACACCCTTTGCGGGAATGCTCCACTGCTTCATGGACTTGGCTCCGTGCCAAGACAGGCGTAGCCCATTCCTGCTGAAGCCAAAGCCCCATGCTCAGCGAACTTGCGCATGGAGCGGTTTATCCGTCTCTGGGAATGTACCAGTGCCTCACATGCCCTTCAAGACTGTGATGGCTTCCCAGGAGGGAGCTCTCTCTTAAAATCGCTAGGTCACCCTGCAAGCTAAAGTGGCTCCCTCCTCCTGTACCCTGTAGTTGTAGCTCTTCTCACATTTTGAGCTCCCTAACGCTTGTATCCCAATTATGGAACAGCTTCCACAATAGGCTGGTTGTGGAAGACTGCTTCCACAACCAGCCTATATACTTTGGTTATTCGGACGAGGCATGTCATGCCTAACTGAAGCAGCCCATAACCTGCCCTGGGAGCAGAGTGCACCTACTTTGTTAGGGTTGACCAGCCACTTACGCCAACTACCAGGCTTGCTTAACTAAAGCTTGATCACAGGTACCAACATACCTTCCTAACCAGCTGTGACCCTTGATGCTCTATAGGTCTTGCCTCCCACTCTATACAGATTCCTGCAATGTACCCTTCCGCCCCTGTATGGGTGGGAAAATAACTGTAACATTGCAAGTCCCACTGCACTCACATTCTCAGGCAGTCCAGTGGGGGAGGGTCCTTAGCATTGTTTCTGCTACATTGCCTGGCCTCCTAGCTTGATGCTCAAACCAGCTAATGACCTAGTACTTAATTATTCCAGGGAATCTTGCCTCCCACAAGATAAGCCGCACATGAGCATGTGGCCTTACCTACTGGGCCGAGGTGCAGTGAGTGCTCTGGGATTGTCAGCGATGCTAACTAGCCAATGCGAGATTTTTTATCTTAACACCACCCTCTTGCGGTTGTCGGTGCACATCGTCTTTAGGTCTTGCCCCCACTCTGTTTATGCTGATACCCGCAATGTACCCTTCTGCCCCTGTATGGGTGGGAAAAAACCCGTAACATTGCAAAACCCACTGCACTCATTCTCAGGCAGTCCGGTGGGGGAGGGAGGTCCTTAGAATTGGTCCTTAGAATTCGTTGCTGACAATGTGACCAGTTGCTGAAATTTGAGGGACTCTTATGCTCACACACCCTCATTCACCCTCACCCTCACAACCCTCTCACCCTCACAACCTCACCCTCACACACCCTCACCCTCACACTCCCTCACACCCCCACCCTCATACACCCTCACCCCCTCTCCCTCACACCCCCTCACCCTCACATCCCCTCACCTTCACATCCCCTCACCCTCACACACCCTCACACCCTCACCCACCCTCACACACCCTCACTCACCCTCACACCCTCACCCTCACACCCCCTCACCCTCATACCCTCACCCTCACATACCCTCACCCTCACCCCCCTCACCCTCACACACCCTCACCCTCACACCCTCATGCCCCTCACCTTCACAACCCTCTCACCCTCACTCACCCTCACACCCTCACCCTCACACCCCCTCACACACCCCCACCCTCACACACCCCCACCCTCACACACCCTCACCCTCCCTCACCCTCATGCCCCCCCACCCTCACACCCCCTCACCCTCACATCCCCTCACCCTCACATCCCCTCACCCTCCCTCACACCCTCACCCTCAAACCCCCTCACCCTCACATCCTCTCACCCTCACACACCCTCACTCACCCTCACACCCCTGCACCCTCACACCCTCTCCCTCAGACACCCTCACCCCCTCACCCTCTCACCCTCACACACCCTGACTCACCCTCACCCCCTCACCCCTCACCCTCACAACCCTCTCACCCTCACTCACCCTCACACACCCTCACCCTCACACCACCTCACACTCACACACCCCCACCCTCACATCCCCTCACACCCCCTCGCACCCCCTCACCCTCAAACACCCTCACCCCCTCACACTCACACACCCTCACACCCTCACACCCCCTCACCCTCACACACCCCCACCCTCACACCCCATCACCCTCACACCCCCTCACCCTCACACCCTCTCACCCTCACACCCCCTCACCCTTACATCCCCTTACCCTCACAACCCAGCACCCTCCCTTATACCCTCACCCCCTCAACCTCACACCCCCTCACACCCCCTCACTAACACTCACCCCCCCGCACCCTCACACCCTCACCCTCACACACCCTCACACACCCTCACCCTCATGCCCTCACACACCCTCACCCTCACACACCCTCACCCTCACCCACCCTCACACACCCTCACATACCCTCACCCACCTCACCCTCATACACCCTCACTCTCCTTCACCCCCTCACCCTCACACACCCTCACACCAGCCCACGCTCACACACCGTAACACCCTCACCCTCACAACCCCTCACCCTCACATCCCCTCACCCTCCCTCACACCCTCACCCACCCTCACCCTCACACCCTCACCCTCACCCACCCTCACCCTCAGACACCCTCACCCCTCACCCTCACACACCCTCACTCACCCTCACCCCCTCACCCCTCACCCTAACAACCCTCTCACCCTCACTCACCCTCACACACCCTCACCCTCACACCCCCTCACCCTCACATCCCCTCACCTTCACATCCCCTCACCCTCACACACCCTCACACCCTCACCCACCCTCACACACCCTCACTCACCCTCACACCCTCACCCTCACACCCCCTCACCCTCATACCCTCACCCTCACATACCCTCACCCTCACCCCCCTCACCCTCACACACCCTCACCCTCACACCCTCATGCCCCTCACCTTCACAACCCTCTCACCCTCACTCACCCTCACACCCTCACCCTCACACCCCCTCACACACCCCCACCCTCACACACCCTCACCCTCCCTCACCCTCATGCCCCCCACCCTCACACCCCCTCACCCTCACATCCCCTCACCCTCACATCCCCTCACCCTCCCTCACACCCTCACCCTCAAACCCCCTCACCCTCACATCCTCTCACCCTCACACACCCTCACTCACCCTCACACCCCTGCACCCTCACACCCTCTCCCTCAGACACCCTCACCCCCTCACCCTCTCACCCTCACACACCCTGACTCACCCTCACCCCCTCACCCCTCACCCTCACAACCCTCTCACCCTCACTCACCCTCACACACCCTCACCCTCACACCACCTCACACTCACACACCCCCACCCTCACATCCCCTCACACCCCCTCGCACCCCCTCACCCTCAAACACCCTCACCCCCTCACACTCACACACCCTCACACCCTCACACCCCCTCACCCTCACACACCCCCACCCTCACACCCCATCACCCTCACACCCCCTCACCCTCACACCCTCTCACCCTCACACCCCCTCACCCTTACATCCCCTTACCCTCACAACCCAGCACCCTCCCTTATACCCTCACCCCCTCAACCTCACACCCCCTCACACCCCCTCACTAACACTCACCCCCCCGCACCCTCACACCCTCACCCTCACACACCCTCACACACCCTCACCCTCATGCCCTCACACACCCTCACCCTCACACACCCTCACCCTCACCCACCCTCACACACCCTCACATACCCTCACCCACCTCACCCTCATACACCCTCACTCTCCTTCACCCCCTCACCCTCACACACCCTCACACCAGCCCACGCTCACACACCGTAACACCCTCACCCTCACAACCCCTCACCCTCACATCCCCTCACCCTCCCTCACACCCTCACCCACCCTCACCCTCACACCCTCACCCTCACCCACCCTCACCCTCAGACACCCTCACCCCTCACCCTCACACACCCTCACTCACCCTCACCCCCTCACCCCTCACCCTAACAACCCTCTCACCCTCACTCACCCTCACACACCCTCACCCTCACACCCCCTCACCCTCACATCCCCTCACCTTCACATCCCCTCACCCTCACACACCCTCACACCCTCACCCACCCTCACACACCCTCACTCACCCTCACACCCTCACCCTCACACCCCCTCACCCTCATACCCTCACCCTCACATACCCTCACCCTCACCCCCCTCACCCTCACACACCCTCACCCTCACACCCTCATGCCCCTCACCTTCACAACCCTCTCACCCTCACTCACCCTCACACCCTCACCCTCACACCCCCTCACACACCCCCACCCTCACACACCCTCACCCTCCCTCACCCTCATGCCCCCCACCCTCACACCCCCTCACCCTCACATCCCCTCACCCTCACATCCCCTCACCCTCCCTCACACCCTCACCCTCAAACCCCCTCACCCTCACATCCTCTCACCCTCACACACCCTCACTCACCCTCACACCCCTGCACCCTCACACCCTCTCCCTCAGACACCCTCACCCCCTCACCCTCTCACCCTCACACACCCTGACTCACCCTCACCCCCTCACCCCTCACCCTCACAACCCTCTCACCCTCACTCACCCTCACACACCCTCACCCTCACACCACCTCACACTCACACACCCCCACCCTCACATCCCCTCACACCCCCTCGCACCCCCTCACCCTCAAACACCCTCACCCCCTCACACTCACACACCCTCACACCCTCACCCTCACACCCCCTCACCCTCACACACCCCCACCCTCACACCCCATCACCCTCACACCCCCTCACCCTCACACCCTCTCACCCTCACACCCCCTCACCCTTACATCCCCTTACCCTCACAACCCAGCACCCTCCCTTATACCCTCACCCCCTCAACCTCACACCCCCTCACACCCCCTCACTAACACTCACCCCCCCGCACCCTCACACCCTCACCCTCACACACCCTCACACACCCTCACCCTCATGCCCTCACACACCCTCACCCTCACACACCCTCACCCTCATCCACCCTCACACACCCTCACATACCCTCACCCACCTCACCCTCATACACCCTCACTCTCCCTCACCCCCTCACCCTCACACACCCTCACACCAGCCCACGCTCACACACCGTAACACCCTCACCCTCACAACCCCTCACCCTCACATCCCCTCACCCTCCCTCACACCCTCACCCACCCTCACCCTCACACCCTCACCCTCACCCACCCTCACCCTCAGACACCCTCACCCCTCACCCTCACACACCCTCACTCACCCTCACCCCCTCACCCCTCACCCTAACAACCCTCTCACCCTCACTCACCCTCACACACCCTCACCCTCACACCACCTCACACTCACACACCCCCACCCTCACATCCCCTCACACCCCCTCGCACCCCCTCACCCTCAAACACCCTCACCCCCTCACACTCACACACCCTCACACCCTCACCCTCACACCCCCTCACCCTCACACCCCCCCACCCTCACACCCCATCACCCTCACACCCCCTCACCCTCACACCCTCTCACCCTCACACCCTCTCACCCTCACACCCCCTCACCCTTACATCCCCTTACCCTCACAACCCAGCACCCTCCCTTATACCCTCACCCCTCAACCTCACCCTCCCTCACACCCTCACCCACCCTCACCCTCACACCCTCACCCTCACCCACCCTCACCCTCAGACACCCTCACCCCTCACCCTCACACACCCTCACTCACCCTCACCCCCTCACCCCTCACCCTAACAACCCTCTCACCCTCACTCACCCTCACACACCCTCACCCTCACACCACCTCACACTCACACACCCCCACCCTCACATCCCCTCACACCCCCTCGCACCCCCTCACCCTCAAACACCCTCACCCCCTCACACTCACACACCCTCACACCCTCACCCTCACACCCCCTCACCCTCACACCCCCCCACCCTCACACCCCATCACCCTCACACCCCCTCACCCTCACACCCTCTCACCCTCACACCCTCTCACCCTCACACCCCCTCACCCTTACATCCCCTTACCCTCACAACCCAGCACCCTCCCTTATACCCTCACCCCTCAACCTCACCCCCCCTCACTAACACTCACCCCCCCCGCACCCTCACACCCTCACCCTCACACACCCTCACACACCCTCACCCTCATCCACCCTCACACACCCTCACATACCCTCACCCACCTCACCCTCATACACCCTCACTCTCCCTCACCCCCTCACCCTCACACACCCTCACACCAGCCCACGCTCACACACCGTAACACCCTCACCCTCACAACCCCTCACCCTCACATCCCCTCACCCTCCCTCACACCCTCACCCTCACCCACCCTCACCCTCACACCCTCACCCTCACCCACCCTCACCCACCCTCACTCACCCTCACCGTCACACCCCCACCCTCACCCTCACACACACTCACCCTCACACCCCCTCACTCACCCTCACATTCTCGCCCTCACACCCTGCACCCTCACCCTCACACACCCTCACCCTCACCCCCTCACACTCACACACCCTCACCCCCTCACCCTCACACCCCCTCACCCTCACACACCCCCACCCTCACACCCTCTCGCCCTCACACCCCCTCACCCTTACATCCCCTTACCCTCACAACCCAGCACCCTCCCTTATACCCTCACCCCTCAACCTCACACCCCCTCACTAACACTCACCCCCCCGCACCCTCACACCCTCACCCTCACACACCCTCACACACCCTCACCCTCATGCCCTCACACACCCTCACCCTCACACACCCTCACCCTCATCCACCCTCACACACCCTCACATACCCTCACCCACCTCACCCTCATACACCCTCACTCTCCCTCACCCCCTCACCCTCACACACCCTCACACCAGCCAACGCTCACACACCGTAACACCCTCACCCTCACAACCCCTCACCCTCACATCCCCTCACCCTCCCTCACACCCTCACCCTCACCCACCCTCACCCTCACACCCTCACCCTCACCCACCCTCACCCACCCTCACTCACCCTCACCGTCACCCCCCCACCCTCACCCTCACACACACTCACCCTCACACCCCCTCACTCACCCTCACATTCTCGCCCTCACACCCTGCACCCTCACCCTCACACACCCTCACCCTCATCCCCTCACCCTCACACACCCTCACTCACCCTCACAACCATCTCACCCTCACACACCCTCACCCTCACACCCCCTCACACCCCCTCACCCCCTCACCCTCACACACCCTCACTCACCCTCAACCCCCTCACCCTCACAACCCTCTCACCCTCACTCACCCTCACACCCTCACCCTCACCCCCCACCCTCACACCCCCTCACCCTCACACCCCTTCACCCTCACACCCCCTCACACTCCCCCACCCTCACACCCCCTCACCCCCTCACATCCTCACACCCCTCACCCTCACACCCCCTCACCCTCACACCCCCTCACCCTCATATGCCCTAACCCTCACATCCCCTCACCCTCACATCCCCTCACCCTCACACACCCTCACCCTCAAACCCTCAACCTCACCCACCCTCACACCCTCACTCTCACACACCCTCACCCTCACACCCTAACCCTCACCCACCCTCACAGCCTCACCCTCACACACCCTCACTCACCCTCACCCCCTCACCCTCTCACCCTCACTTACCCTCACACCCTCACCCTCACACCCCCTCACACACCCTCACCCTCACACCCCCTCACACCCCCCACCCTCACACACCCTCACACCCCCTCACCCTCACACCCCCTCACCGTCACATCCCTCACCCTCACATCCCCTCACCCTCCCTCACACCCTCACCCTCACACACCCTCACCCTCACCCCCTCACACACCATCTCAACCTCTCACCCTCACACACCCACCCTCTCACTCACCCTCACCCTCACCCTCACACCCCCTCACCCTCACACCCCCTCACACCCTCACCCTCACACACCCCCTCACCCTCACACCCCCTCACCCTCACCCCCTCACACCCCCACACCCCCTCACCCTCACACCCTCACACTCACACCCCCTCACCCTCACACCCCCTCACAACCCCTCACTCTCACAACCCCTCACCTTCAACCTCACCCCCTCACCCTCACACACCCTTACCCTCACTCACCCTCTCACCCTCACACACCCTCTCACTCTCACACACACTCTAACCCTCACACCCCCTCACCTTCACACCCCCTCACCCTCACACACCCTCACCCATACACCCTCACACCCCCTCACCCTCACACTCCCTCACACCCTCACACCCCCTCACAACCCCTCACTCTCACAACCCCTCACCCTCACAACCCCTCACCCTCACCCTCACACCCTCATCCTCACACACCCTCACCCTCACTCACCCTCTCACCCTCACACACCCTCTCACTCTCACACACACTCTAACCCTCACACCCCCTCACTCTCACACACCATCACCCTCACACCCTCACACCCCCTCACCCTCACACCCCCTCACACCCTCACACACACCCTCACACACTCTGTCACCCTCACACACCCTCACACACCCTCACCCTCACACCCCATCATCCTCACACTCTCACCCTCACACACCCTCATCCTGTCACCCTCACCCCCGTCACCCTCACCCCCATCACCCTCACCCCATCACCCTCACCCCCGTCACCCTCACGCTCACACCCCCTCACCCTCACACCCTCACCCTCACACTAACAAAAAAAAGCATAGGATAGCAAAACATAGCATAGCATAACAAAACAAAGCATAGGATAGCAAAACAAAACATAGCATAGCAAAACACAACAAAGCATAGCATAGCATAACAAAACACAACAAAACATAGCATAGTATAACAAAACATAGCATAACAAAACAAATCATACCATAACATAACAAAGCATAGCAAAACTAAACATAACATAGTATAACAAAACATAGCATAGCATAACAAAACACAACAAAACATAGCAGAACAAAACATAGCATAAAATAACAAAACATAGCATAAAATAACAAAACAAAGCATAGCATAACAAAACATAGCATAACAAAACAGCAAAACACAACAAAACATAGCATACATAACAAAACATAGCATAGCAAAGCATAGCAAAACATAGCATAGCATAAAAAAACACAACAAAACATAGAATAGCATAACAAATCACAACATAGCATAACAAAACAAAGCTTAGCATAGCATAGCATAACAGAACATAGCATAACAAAGCATAGCATAGCATAACAAAACATAGCATAACAAAGCATAGCATAGCATAACAAAACATAGCATAACAAAACATAGCATATCATAACAAAACATAGCATAACAAAACATAGCATAGCAAAACATAGCATAGCATAATAAAACACAACAAAACAGCATAGCATAACAAAACATAGCATAGCGTAACAAAGCATAGCATAGCAAAACACAACAAAACATAGCATAGCATAAAAAAACAAAGCATAGTATAGCAAAACAAAACTTAGCATAGCATAACAAAACATAGCATAACATAACAAAACATAGCATAACAAAACACAACGCGTAGCATAACAAAACATAGCAAAACACAACAAAACGTAGCATAGCTTAACAAAACACAACAAAACATAGCATAGCAAAACAAAGCATATAATAGTATAGCAAAACATAGCATAGCATAACAAAACATAGCATAGCAAAACAAAGCATAGCATAATAAAACACAACAAAACATACCATATCGTAACAAAACATAGCATAGCATAACAAAGCATAGCATAGCAAAACATAGCATAGCATAACAAAACATAGCATAGCATAACAAAACACAGCATAGCATAGCATAACAAATCAAAACATAGGATAGCAAAACATAGCATAGCATAACAAAACAAAACATAGGATAGCAAAACAAAACATAGCATAGCATACAGCATCACTCAGCACCACCACAGCATCACTCAGGGGCACCATAACATCACTATGCGCTACCACAGCATCACTGAACGCCACAGCATCACTCGCTCGCCAGCACAACAGCACTCAGTACCACCACAGCATCAATCTGTGCAACCATTCAACAACAACTGGTTCAAATATGTTCTCTCAATGTTTCAAGCTTTATTACAAATGTAACAAAAAGATGTTAATATTTCACTTCTGTTCTTGGATTTTCGTCACAATAAAATACACTGAACATAATCTTCACAAAAGTTATTTACAAAAGTTTAAGCTATTGCCATTATAAATTACAATAACTTTTATTTAAGTATTATTTATTTAAAAAAATTAAAAGCAATTGTTATTTGTAATATCAATACATGTAAGTCACGCAAATACAACACATATTGCATTACAAATGCTATAGGTCAGTGGTTCCCAAACTTTTGACTCCTGAGGACCCCCATTGAGTCACCACTGGAAGCCGGGGACCCCCAAGCAATTAGTATGAGTTAAATTTCAAATATTAAAACAGTAATTCGAAAAAAATACACACGTGTGCACACAAAACAAATACTCAAAGTACTTAGGGGCAGATTTACAATAAGTGACGCATCCATGCATATCAGCAGGGATGCGCCACTTATTGTGCGCCATGCCTCCGCCACCATTGATGCGCCGCATTTAGAATGCTGCGCCTCATGGGGCAAAAAAGCACAGATGCATGACGCATCTGTGCCGTAAAGGTGGCGCATTGCTGGAGTTGCGTCGCAAGCGCGACACAGCTCCAGCAATGCTCTGGGGGGCCGAATCTTGTTAATGCTGCGTCAATCCTTACGCCTGCTTCAAGCTGGCGCAGGGCTTTGAAGCAGCATGGGCCCCAAAGTGACTTAGTGAAATCTTGTAGATTTCACTCAGCCACTTTTAGGAGGCGTTCCTGCGCTGGAACGCCTCCTTCTGGCGCAAGGCTTTACAACATGGCGCATCTCTCAGATGGGTCACGTTGTAAATACCCTGCACCATGGCGCATCTTTTGCATCGCCGCTGTATCTCGAAAGTGACGCAATGGTGGCGTAAAAGAGGAGCAAGGGGCTTGTAAATCTGCCATTTACCATGCATTAAAAAAAAAAGAAAATGAAACGTTTTCGTTTCATTTTCTAAGGGCAGGCAGAGGTCCCTGGGACCACTGCCTGCCCTTAAAAAATAATTTTGCATGCATTTGCAAAGGGGAAGGGGTCCCCTGGGGACCCCTTCCCATTTGCAAATGCATTACCATCTACTTGAAGTAAGTGGTAATTGCGAGTGTTTTGCGACCGCAAAACATTTGTACATGGTTTTAAGACTCGCTATTTGGAAGGGAATGCCCCTTCCAAATAGCAAGTTGCAAAACCTATTTAGCGAGTCGCAAACAAATTGCGACTCGCAAAATAGGCAATGTACATGTCCCAATACGTCTTTGCCTGTGAAAGCGGGTTCACGAACCCGTTCACGCATATAAAAACGGATCGTACATCTGGCCCTTAGTATTTTATATTGAAATAATAGCCCCTCTGTCACATGTATTTCATTTGTTTTATAGCATCTCTCATACCATTGTAGGATGTCAGAGCACTTTACATCACACCCATATAGAGACATTGAATCGTACATGTAAAACAGTGTGTATATAAAATGTTTAGAGAGTGCTTGGTCTGGAAAAGCACAAACTCAGGATTCAGAACATAACACAGTGGCTAGCACTGACTTTAGCATTAAAAGTGTATTTCTACCCAAATAAATCTTTTTAGCAGCATCAGGATAATGAATAACTGGGAAAACAAAAAAGTTACTAACTGGTACCATGCAGTTTGCAAGCAGTTCTTTGACAGTTTATACGTCCCTCTGCTACATTATGATTGTCACTTATGAAGTGCACAGTAACAAAAGAATCTCTGTGACAAAAGCAGTAACCACGAACCTATGCACATAAAATGCTGCTTTTTAAAATGCATGTTACACTTTCTTTGTAGTAGGCACATTTACCCTCTGTGCTACATTAGTTAAGTCAAAGCTGCCACTAAACAAAACTCTCCTCACGCTCCAGCAGGTACATTCATCACTGGCTTTATCTTGACACTTTTATTGCTGCTGGAAAGCTGCTAATTATACAAGAAACCTTTCTGTGCTTTTAAAACTGTTGCCTGCGGACCCCCTGGGAATGTGTCACGGACCCCTGGGGGTCCGCGGACCACAGTTTGGGAAACACTGCTATAGGTGTCACATTTGCGAAAGTTATAACTATTGGCATTGTAAATGACAAAGCTATTAATTTTGCTATTTTCAAAAACAAAACATAAATAAAAAATTTGTCATTTACAATACCAATAGCTCAAACGTTCCTAATCGAGTCCTATTGCACTGCAAATGCTTGTTGGTCTTGTGTTAGACCTGGACATCAAATGTATTTTTTTCCTGATTGAAACCTGACTGACACCTAAAAGGAACACCATCCTCTCTCAAACTATCTCCTCGATATACAACATGAAGAAACAAACCTGAACAAACTCAAAATGTGGCAGTGAATAGACCACCTAGACAATACAGTCTCCACTACCGAGCCCCCGAGCATGAAACCTTGTCATTTGGCATTTCCACCCCTCCTGTCATCCTTACTGACCTCCTGGGGACTCACCATCTACCATTTGTGCTCTTCACCCCTAAAGGGGGTCCTGGACCCTTGTCATAATCAGATTTTAATATTTGGGGATTTCAGCCTCTTTCTGGATCAACCATACACACACACACACACACACACAGACTGCCTCAGAGTTTAGACACACCGTATTTTTCCATGACATTGATAAACTGTGCCGCACCCACTTCAGCACCAACTGCCTAGTCCTCATCCTCTGCAGAGAGGAATCTGTCCCCCTGAGAGGCTCACTGTGGTATCTTGTTGTACAATACTCTGGGCCAGATGTACAACCCTTTGATTTAGCTCCTTTCAATTTGCGAGACAGTGCGAGTCGCAAATTGTGAGGCGCTAAATGAAGTGTACAACAGTGTGTTTACACTGTTTTGCGATTCCCAATTGAGTCGAAAATTGCGAGGCTCATTAATATTAATGAGCCTCTCGCAATTTGCGAGCCCAGTGTAAATGCCAGCCCTCCCAGGGATGGTGGCCTACTGAACTCAGCAGACCACCATGTCTGGGACTGCTTTTTAAAAAAGCACCTTTAAAAAAAAAAAAGCAGCCCATTTTCCTTAAAGGGACCAGAGCCTGCCCTTATAAAATAATTTTGCATGCATTTGCAAAGGGGAAGGGCTCTCCTGGGGACCCTTTCCCATTTGCAAATGCATTACCACCTACTTGAAGTAGGTGGTAATTGCGAGTGTTTTGCGACCGCAATTGCGGTCGCAAAACATTAGTACATTGTTTTGAGACTCGCTATTTGGAAGGGAACACCCCTTCCAAATAGAGAGTCGCAAAACCTATTTAGCGAGTCGCAAAGAAATTGCGACTCGCTAAATAGGCTAAGTACATGGCCCATAATATTTCTGCATGCGCAAACATGGTCGTACATCTGGCCACCTATCCCAAACAATTCCATTAGGAACTGGAACAACAGAGATGTTCACCAGGGAAAGGTCTCTTCGCACTTTGTGTGATGAAGAATGGGGTGTTAAAACCAAGTTCACCGATTGTACCGCATAGTGTCTGGGAGACTTTGTCCTTTGCGAAGCACGAAAAAGACTGTCACAAAACGAATCCACAGAACAGGTAAAAGTAATAAAATTGTAATCCACAGGTATAGCCCCGGAGGAACAAAGTACGTCTTGTTCAGTCAAAAGTAGAAAACATGCAATTTACCTCAAAGAGGTGGAATTGGAGGTGGTTGTGGCTCCCATGAATCTGACGAGAAGGCATTTATAGTTGACAAAGTAGCTGGAGGCTGATCGATCTATTTTTGGCAAATCTGGAGGCTGTGTGGAACTTGGAGTTGACTTGAATTCTGGCACATTGATGTAAACATCATACGGGTCTGTTTGTAGAATAGAAATCTGTGTTTCTTTACAAGTTGTTTGTATAGTTGTTGTAGATGTAGCAGGTAGAAGAGATACTTCATTATTTGTTATCCTCAGCCGTGGAGTAAAAGCTTCATCACTGCTCAAACTTCCAGTGGGACTTCCTGGATAGTATTGAGAGGAGACAGGTAACTGCTCGGGATTCCACATGGCCTACTGCATAGAACCGGCCAAATGATGTGGTTTTATGAGATCTATTTACACAAATCTCTTATTTTTGCAACCAGCAAGGGGGAGTAGAACTACAGTTCTGGTACCTTCAACAGCCAGGACTGGTACATGCTGTTGGACCCGGCCTCAGAGCTCGGCTAGAGCTCCCCGACGCCGAGATGACCTCGTACGAACACATGAAGACCGCCCTCCTCACTCGCTACGGACTCACCCCCGAAATGTACCGGCAGCGATTTCGAGACTGTAAAAAAATCCCCGGTACCACTTGGGTGGAGTACGTGAACTTTTACAGCAGAGCCTTCGAAGGGTGGATCAGAGGCTGCCAGGTCACCACCTACCAGCAGTTGGTCGACCTCATCCTATGGGAGCATCTTTCCAATAATTGCTTCGTCGAACTCCGGCAGCACCTCCTCGACAGCAAATTGACAGAGCCACGAAAACTCGCTGTCGAGGCGGATTGATGGGTGAGCAACCGAGTTCCCCGGAGTCCGATGGGAGACTACGGCCGGGGATCCCCGGGGAACCACCGACCCCGAGGCGGCGGAGGAGGCCAGAGCAGGGGCCGAGACACCCCCGCGGGGTCATCCCCTTCCTCCCAGTCGCCATTCCCTGGGTTGGAGGGGAGGACCCCCAGCCAGGCCCGGGCCCCGCCCGAATGTTACGTGCCACAGATGCCAGCGACAGGGCCATTATGCGAACGACCCTCTCTGCCCGATGAACCAGCGACCCGGCACCACCGGTCCCCCGAGTCGCCAGATCGTGGCCGCCGCCCTGAGGGCAGAGGGAGGCGAAGAAGAGGGCGACGACACCGAGCAGGCCGAGTGGGAGCCCGCAGCCATGATCTTAGCATGCCTGGGTGATCGAGACATGATCCCCCGAGACCCGATCCCAGGTAACACCCAGAAATACCGCCAATGGGTCACCATCAATGGACGTCGGGCCGAAGCCCTCCGGGATACTGGAGCCAGCGTGACGGCGGTCCGCTGCCACTTGGTAACACCAGAACAAATTCTCCCCAACGTCTTGTGCCCAGTGCGGTCGGCTGACAACTCTAAAAGTTTGTGCCAGATAGCCCGCATCCCCTTCGAGTGGGGGGGAGGGGTGTCGGGCATGCTGAAGGTGACTGTCCGAGACGATGCCCCCGTGGACTGCCTCCTCGGGAACGACCTGGAAAGTTCCCTCTGGGCCGGCGTAGAGCGGAAAGAGCATCTGGGGATGCTAGGCCTTCCCGAGTGGGTTTGTGCGACCACCCGCTCCATGTCCGCCCGGGCCTCCCCCCAACGGAGGAAGCCCCGATCGAGGAGCCGGAGTGGCCCGCACCTCCACCGCCCGCCGTCCCTGAGGATACCGACTCTGAACCAGGCCCCCCGGGGCCCAGCCATGAGGAAATCACCGAGCTCAGCCACCTGCCGGAACTAGCTCAGTGGCGCCAAGAAGGTGGCCCCACCCGCGAACAATTCCGACAAGAACAGAGCACCTGTCCCTCCCTCGAGGGTATTCGACAACAAGCCGCCACTCAAGCCGCTGGAGACCCTGCGGGGACCCACTGGGTCTATTGGGACAACGACCTTCTCTACAGTGAGCAGAAGATTGCCGAACTAGGGGCCAGCCGGGTGCTGGTCGTTCCCCTCCGATTTCGAGACTTCCTCTTGAACTTAGCACATGATGTGCCCCTCGCCGGGCACCTGGGGCAGGACAAAACTTACAGCCGCCTGGTGACTCATTTCTACTGGCCAAAAATGCGCAACGATGTGCACAATCACTGCAGATCCTGCCCGACCTGTCAAGCCAGCGGGAAGAGCGGGGTGAAAGTCAAAGCCCCGCTCCAGCCATTTCCCGTGGTCACCACCCCCTTCGAGCGAGTGGGGATAGACATCGTGGGGCCCCTAGACCCCCGCACCCCTCAAGGGCACCGCTTCATCCTCGTGCTGGTGGACCATGCCACCCGATATCCGGAAGCCATCCCCCTCCGAACCATCACGGCCCCAGTAGTAGGCCGGGCCCTAATGGGGATCTTCTCCAGAGTCGGCTTCCCCCGCGAAGTCGTGAGTGATCGGGGCACAAACTTTATTTCCAAGTATATGCGATCCCTGTGGCAACAGTGCGGGGTCACATATAAGTTCACCACCCCGTATCACCCCCAAGCAAATGGACTTGTGGAGCGGTTTAACCGAACACTGAAGGGAATGATCAAGGGCCTCGAGGAGCCACTACGACGCAAATGGGATGTTCTGCTGCCTTGCCTCCTGTTCGCGTACCGCGAAGTACCACAGAAGTCCCTGGGGTTCAGCCCCTTCGAACTATTGTATGGGCACCCGGTCCGGGGCCCCCTCAGCCTGGTCAAAGAAGGCTGGGAGACGGCTGCCCGAGGCGCTCCACCAGATGTCTACCAGTACCTCCTGACCCTCCGCAACCAGACTCGGAAGTTCCGGGAACTTGCCGAAGCCAACCTTGAAGCCAGTCAGGAGGAGATGAAACGCTGGTATGACCAGAACGCCTCGTCCATCGAATTCGAACCGGGCCAGCAGGTCTGGGTCATGTCCCCGGTTGAACCTTGTGCCCTCCAAGACAAGTGGACGGGGCCCTTCAAAGTGGTGGAGCGCAAGAGCCCCGTCACCTATCTGGTGGACATGGAGTCCCCCCGGAACACCCTCCGGGTTCAGCACGCTAACCGGCTCAAGCCGCACTTTGCCCGCACTGAACTAAGCCTGCTGTTAGCGACCGATGAAGGAGCTGAAGACGACTCCGAACCGCTGCCAGATCTCATGAGCCCCACTGAGAAGGACGGCTCCATCGAAGGGGTCATGCTCTCCTCCACCCTGACCCCGGAGCAGCACCATGACTGCCGGCAGCTGCTGGGGCAGTTTGCAGATCTGTTTTCCCTCACCCCTGGAGTCACCCGGTGGTGTGTCCACGATGTAGACACCGGAGACAGCCCGCCTGTAAGACACCGAGCTTTCAGAGTGCCCGATCGAGTTCGGGCCTGCATCCAGTCCGAGGTGGCCAAGATGCTAGCGCTGGGGGTAGTTGAACCCTCCGACAGTCCGTGGACCAGCCCAGTTGTCCTGGTCCCTAAAGCCTCCGCCCCCGGCACGCCCCCGGAGCTCCGGTTCTGTGTTGACTACCGGGGGCTGAATGCCGTCACCAGGACCGACGCCCATCCCATCCCCCGGGCGGATGAACTGATCGATCGCCTGGGGGCGGCGAAGTATCTCAGCACCTTCGATCTCACGGCCGGGTATTGGCAGATCGGCCTCACCCCTGGAGCGCAAGAGCGATCAGCCTTCTCGACCCCTGATGGCCACTACCATTTCAAGGTGATGCCCTTCGGCATGAACAACGCCCCGGCCACCTTCCAGAGACTCGTGAATAGAGTGCTGGCCGGGCTAGAAGAGTTCAGCGCCGCCTACCTAGACGACATTGCAGTGTACACCTGACCCACCTCCGGGAGGTCCTGTCGGCCCTCCGACAGGCCGGACTAACAATAAAGGCCAGCAAGTGCCAGATCGGCCAAGGGTCCGTGACGTATCTAGGACACCAGGTGGGAAGCGGCCGGGTGGCTCCCCTCCAGCCAAAGATTGACGCCATCCGGGCCTGGGAGCCCCCAATCACCCAAACAGCCGTCCGAGCCTTCCTGGGGCTCACAGGATACTATTGGCGCTTCATCAAAGACTATGGAAGCATTGTGGGGCCCCTCACGGAACTGACCTCCAAGAAGCTACCCCAGAAGGTGTGCTGGACCCCAGAGTGCCAAGCAGCCTTCGAGACTCTAAAGACTGCCATGTGCACCGCCCCTGTGCTCCAGGCCCCCGACTACAGCCGAGAGTTTGTGGTCCAAACCGACGCCTCGGAGCACGGCATTGGGGCGGTCCTCTCACAAGTAAACCCTGAGGGAATCGACCTTCCCGTTGCCTTCATCAGCCGGCGGCTGCTAGCCAGAGAACAGTGCTGGAGCACCATCGCGAGGGAAGCCTTCGCCGTCGTGTGGGCCCTAAAGAAGCTCCGGCCCTACCTCTTCGGCACCCACTTCCGGGTCCAGACCGACCACCGGCCCCTGCGGTGGTTGATGCAGATGCGGGGCGAGAACCCGAAACTGTTGCGATGGTGCATCTCCCTGCAAGGGATGGACTTCACTGTGGAGCATCGCCCCGGCAACGACCACGCCAATGCTGACGGCCTCTCCAGATTCTTCCGCCTCAGAGAGGAGAATCCCCAAGAAGATGGGTGACTCTCCCCTGCCTTCAGCTGGGGGGGCGCGTGTTGGACCCGGCCTCATGGCGTGGTCCTACCCCTCCTGCATGGCGGGCCCAGGACGACATCGGCCCTCCACCCAGCATCGGGCAGCCCTTTGGCCCGACACTGCATGCCCCAACATTGCTGGTCCGGCCACCATCCCGGACCCCCACTACCGACCTGGCTCCAGTGTGGGCCCCTCACGACCTAAGCACGAGGCCGCACCCGACTCCATCTTGGGCCCACCACGTCACGACCACGTGGCCTCGGCCCCGGCCCAGGCCTCAGCACAGCCCAGACATCGAGGCACCAAGATCCACCCAGGTGGTCGAGTGGCCACTCGACAGATCCCAGAGAGAAGGGTGTTTCGATGGCCCTCCAGCCGTCCCCGGATGCCTGGTTTCGATCGCCCCTCCAGCCTCCCTGGGCGCTGGCTCCACCCCCCTGCTGGGTGTCTGGACACCATCATCCCGGCCCCTCTGACCCCCAGGCGCGAGGGTCCGGACATCAAAGGACTCCAGTTCTGGGTAATCTGGAATGTATATTCTGCCAAAATTTAAGAATCCCAATATGGATTGAAGTTTCTTCAATGTGTTTGGTGTCTGTAAAAGCCCACACTTCTCTAAGACATGCATTGCGAGGCTATTGCCTTCACTTCACAGCTCACATCTCAGAAACAGGACACTTTTAATTGAATTTGTAACCCATGTGAGCAAACCCCAGAACTATGCGATCTACTCTTGTCAAGTGTGTAGATAGGTCATTACCTGTCACATAAATGTCATAGACATAGGACAATGCCTGACAGTCAAATTCTTGTAAAAGTTCTGTTATCCGGACTGAAAACTACCCAGGGCTGCTCTTATACCCCTAGGGCAGTCGACCGAACTGTCCCTGAGAACCCAGCATGGAAAATGTGGTCAAATACCTGCTTTATTTTGGCAGACAAATCCAGTTGAGATATCTAATGTTTTTTTGTATTTTCTTTACACACCATATTGTTCATTATGCTGCACTGTGTGCATTCTGTACTGTGAATGTACATGTAGCTGTGTTTAGATGTCTGTAATCTAATATTAGATTATATGAATGGTCAGGTTTCATGACTGGAAACAAGGGATGATTCATAGGAGAGGTGCAACATTCTGTTACTCCTTGGTATTCAAGTTGTGTGAGAATCTAAAATACCTTGTTTTTAGCCAAATGATTAATGAGGTATTGTCTTTGAGGTTGTGGGGCCAACCTCAATGGTACCTCATGATAAGGGTAACCATAATCCCACCACACTTTGTTGCGGTATAATGCAGGAGCTAGGGCTAACACCCACTCTTTGGCGTATTAATGTTTAACTGATTCTGGAACAAGGTCGAAGAAGGCAGGTAAAATTACCATTTCTCCATTTGAGCAATCCATCACATTCAGGTAGCCAATCCTTTTGAGCCAAGAGAATGTAGTAGCCGAATGAAAAGTTCTCCTAAAAGAGAACATTAAGATATCTTGGTACGTCTCCCTCCAATTGGAAATGCATCTCGTATGAACAATACAGGACGCTCATCCTGGTATCTGGTGTTTCTACCTGGATATAGTGTATCAACAATGAGAAAAGGGGACCAGGAGCAGGTTGTGGTCCAGTGTCTGTGCTCCTAAAGTCAAACGTTACTTCAAAATGCGGGAGACACTGTTCCAAGTGGGGGGTGCAGAGTGTCACCCACTCACTTCAAAGGGTACTAGAGAGTGTAAGAAGAGTATGGAAAGATGGTGTCCTAGGCCTAGAACCCAATTGTGAGAAGGAAGAAGACGTCTTGCCTCTTATTGCCCTCACACACCCTGAAGGATGTCATGCTTCATCTTCCGGTGGTTGCTCCTCGTCAGGCCAGCACTGCAATGCCCGACGGGTCCCCCAAATGGTCGCTTTAGTGGAGATCTTCTGCAATTGCCGTATGATGCATGCGGGTGTAAGGGGTGAGTCCTATGTGGAGGGTGGGTTGGTGCGTACCATGTTAAAACTGGCTAAGGGTTACCAAAGACTGTGTTCATTTATGACGGTACCCTTGTCAGAATAAAAAACCCAAAGGTTAACAGTTACCCTCCTTGGCACAATTTGCCTGGGTAACCAAGAGGTTGACATCTTTCGCACACACGTGGTCATAGTGATCCGTGGCAATCATCAGGAACCCAAAAAATTAAGTGAAATATAAATATAAATAGTCCATTTGAAAGTTTGAATAGTTGTGTTGCTTTTTAAATGCCCGGAGTTATGTGCAGTGTTTGTTCGAGGAATAAAACTGCGTTCAGTTTGTAATTCATTGTGTACTCATGTTATTTACGTAAGCATTTAGATAAATATCGAATGTAATATTTTATGAGGTTTTATATTTTCTGCTTTTATAAATGATATTGTGTATATTGAGTGTATATTTATAAGTACATACATCCACAATTATATTATGCGTTTAATTTAAAGTATGCACATAATATAACACTTTATTACAATTTTTATATTTTTGTAGCGCTTACAGTTTTATACAATATCATATACTTTGTTACGTTATTTAATCCAAAGCGTGCAGCCCATTGACTTTTGCATGAAAAGTAGAGTTTTCCTTTCATCGCAGCTGCGTCTCCTAACCCTGCAATGCATTTAGAAAACCAAATGAAAAGTTTCTTTATTTTCACCCCGCCCTCCTCCTCAAAAAGGGGGCAGCTAGAATGGGTGCTTTAAAAAATAGAATAAAGGGGGAACTAAGGAGGGAAGTACAATCCTGCAGAAGAAGAGAGAGATAGACGGCTGACAATATTTAAATTTAAATGTTTAGTGGGGGCCGAGAAAGGCTAATTGTGACTAATGGTATATAAAAATCAGTGGTTTACGGTGCTGAAAAATGAGCTGGCCTCGGGAAATGCAGACAGCCAGCGTTCCACCATGCCTGCTTCCCTCTGTGTGTTTAAGATGTTCAGATATTGGTGACAGATTCAGGGACTGTGTTACCGCCTCTGTGAACAACAACTTAGTCGATTCTCCTTTACTAAAATGTTGTTTTCTTCCCATTGAAACTGAAAAGACAGGAGAAGGAGGCATTTGTAAATGCTGCCGTTTTACAGACCACACTGAGGACATCTGGGAGTAACACTTAATATTTCACATTTTTGTTAAGTGTGGTCATCACTGGTTATGAATCTCGGTAGCAATAGACTTGGTATCAATGCTAATTACTGATCTTAATATTGTCAATCCATATCCAAATGGATCGGTTCAAACCGCATTTGTGCCTATGAGACAGCCTCTTTATTCAGAGCTGTGATGTATTTTCATTTCAAACTCCCCTTAGTGCTCATCTGCCTTTATGACAAGCATTGGCATAGCCAGTAGGTCTCGCCTTTGGGACCTTATTAGTGTTTAACATTGCAACAGTTAATGTTGTTGCACCAAGGATATTGTGCTGCATAACTAAATACTTATAAGGTCCCAAAAGCGAGACCTATTGGCTATGCCAAAGCTTGTTTATTATGTAGTCAGACATGCGTTGTGAGTCCTTCTTCCGTTTCACATACTCATCTGATCTGGGCTCTGACTGTCCACCCCCTCCAATCATTTCTCAGATGTCTCCTGAAAGGAACAAGATGAATGTGTATCAGTATCCTGATACCCGTCGGGCTCTTTAATATTATCATGGTTACGCAGGGTATAGTGTTTTTCAGTGGCCTCCTGTTGAGAAGATCCACCCAGTGGCTTAGTATTTTCCTTGTATTTCTTATTATCCCACTACTTCTTCATAGAAGAGTTGGGTGCCTGCCAGAGGTATCCTTTTCAGAGTTACTCTTAATTTGAGGTTTACTAGGTCTGGCTCCCAAATTATCGTAAACCTGGAAATGCGTCTGTTGGACCCGGTCCTTTGGGCAGGTTTACCCCGTGACTTTTTGCTTTTTCCTAGCCTGTTTTTGGAACCTGGATTGGTGATTGTAGGCCTCTGCGCACTTTTTCACTGTGGTACAGTATAAAGTGCGTGTGCCTTCTGTGTATGGATGGTGAGTGACCTGCCCTCCCATAGGAATGACTGGGAAATATGTATGCCCATGGTAGATTCCTGATGCGTGGGGAGTGCAGGGGCGAGTTTGATATGTATGAACTCGTGAGAATGAATGCTGCAGAATGGTATATGCGGCATGGCTGTGTGTAGTCTAGAAGCGCCACTTTTAGAAGTTGGCATAATTGTGTAGTGAGTCTGCTAGCACGTGATTGGCTGATGGGCCTGGCCCAGGCATGCCTGGGCCTGTTGGTAGATGGACTGTCTGGTTTGAGTAGGACAGGGTCTGCAGGGTCTGCAGGGTCTGCAAGGCCCCAGAGGAGGGGGTCTGAGTCAGCCGTAGATGAAAGGCCCCTCTGCTGTCAGGGATGGGAGGAAAGAGCATCTGGTGGTGCCGGGCTGTGCCTGTCGCCCACCCTGCTGGCTCTCCATCCTGGCGGCCCCCTGTCACCTCTGGCCCTGAAGCTGTCAGGGAGACGTAAACCAGAAACATTCCAGTACTCAGGGCCCCTTGCACGAAAGCTTCAAAGTACTTCAAAGCTTTTTCTGTGTATAAGAAGGGGCTCTGCCCCTTCCAAAATGTTCTTGTTCTAGCTCTTGTGGCTGACTCGGATCTACCAGGGGTGGGCGCTGCCCAGCCCCTGGGTGCCTGGATTCCTGGACTCCTGGGGGACCCTTCTGCCCTGCCTGGGCTGAAGGGGGGACTTTGCTTAGCCCCCTGGGACTCTCTGGGACCTTTGTGCAGCATGGTGGAGCTGCATTGCTGAAGGACTTGGCTGGACTTGTCCCGGTAGCGCTGAGGGAGCGCTTCCTCTGCATCTAGCGCTGAGAGAGCGCTTTATTGCCTTCCAGCGCTGGGAGCGCTGGACTTGTCCTTCATAGCGCTGAGAGCGCTGTATTTCCTGCCCATGGCGCTTTGGTTGCACTTCTAGTGCTGGAGCGCTTTGTGTGCCTCTATAGCGCTTGGAAGCGCGTTGCTGCTGGAGGCCGGCGGCGGATCGGCGCGGGAGCCCACTCCGCTTATTTTTCCGACTTGGATTTGCCCAGGTTTATGTGAGTTACGAGTGCCCACCTCGCGATTGCTGCCCGCCTGCCTGCCTAGCGAGGGCCGCCGCGCTGCCCGCGGCGACCCGGAAGTACCTGGCCGGCCGGCCAATCCCTGCGCGGCCGGCCGGAAGTCCCGCCCCGCAGCCTGTGAGGCGGGAGGAAGAGGAGGAAGGCGCGAGGGAGATGGCGGCCGATGCCGAGAGGGGAGAGCCTGGGGGCCCGAGGCGCATTGTCGGCGCCTGCCCCAGGAAGGCGAAGGAGCCGCGATGGGATTGGCCCATCGCTCGTGACCTGCAGTGAGAGGAGGCGGGAGGGCGCCGAGACGCATGGCGGCCGGTGAACAGGGCTCCCGTGTGCCGAGGGAGCCCTGCAACGGGAGAAGAGACTGCCCGGGAGCCTGGCTGGCTCCACTCTGCGTCCCGGTCCCGAGACGGGGGACCGGGCCAAGCGAGGAGAGTCTGCGAGGAGCAGGAGCTCCTCCGTTGCCGCCGAGCCCCGCCCCCGCCGCGCAGGAGACCCGGTGAGTCTGGGCGGAGGGCTGGGCAGAGTGGGGAAAGCTCCGTGCGGTGCCGGTCAAGGCGCCGAGTAAGGGCGGCCCCGTTGGCAGTGGGTCGCCCCAACGCATTGCAAAGCCTTCAAGGGCGGCCCCAGTTGGCAGTGGGTCGCCCCAACGCGCCTGAGCCTAGAGAGGCTCAGAGGGGCCGCATTATGTTTACGAGCCCGTTTGGCTCCCGAGAGGGCCATATTCGAGAGGGGGGCTTCGGGGCATATTTTCGGTGCTCGTCCCCTCCTGCCCCTGAGTGTTAGGGCTAGAGTCCGGTGAGGCTCATGGGGGCATCTGTGTTCTAAGAGCCTGTGTGGCTCCAACGGTTGGCATCATTGCTTTAGAGCCTTTGAGAATCCAACGTCTGGGGCATGTGTGTTATGCCCAGAGCCTGTGTGGCTCCAGCAGTGGCGCAGTTGGCGCCGAAGGGCCAGTGAGGGCCCTGGCTCAGTTCTGTTGTTCTCCAGGTGCCCAGCACTTAGTGGGCACCTGCTACGTTTAGGCTTTTTGGTACTTTGAGACTGGCGCTGCATGGCAGCGCACCCTGACACTGAGACTCAGGGCGTCTGAGCCCCAACAAGGCCATTGGCCTAGGGACTGCCACAGGTGGTGGCTTATGTGAGTTTGTGCGCAATCATATGGTTATTGCACCTCTGAATGTGATTTCTTGCATCATGTGTTATTCCTGCACCTCTGAAGGTTTTTAGGCCTCATGTGATTTTTGCGCTATTGTATTACTTTGACACCCCTGAATGTTTCATGCATTATGTGTCTTTCTCTTCTTGCGCTACACCTCTGAATGTTTAGTCATCATGTGTCTTCTTGCGCTGCACCCCTGACTGTATTTTAATTGCATCATGTGCTCTGTCCTGAACACCGCTGAATGTGTAGGTCTATACATCATGTGTTTTCTTTCTTTACTACTCCTCTGAATGTATATTCATGCATCATGGGTAGTGTGTTTTGAGCTATACCCCTAAGTGGATTTCATCCTTAGGTGGTTGTTCTTTCTAGTACAGGTGGTCCTAGTGAGGTCCTGGGTACCTGCGGGACATGCTCCTAAGGTGTTTAGGGTTGCGTAGTATGTACTTACCTGTTCCCAGTAGTTACTGGGTGTGATCTATAACTGTTACTTTGTGTTACAGTGAAGTTTATATACTTTTATTCAAATTTCTATAAGTATTATTTCTATTTCTAGAAGTGCTGATTATGACAGTGGCCTATGTGGCCCTGTCCTGTGTACATAATCCCTTGTGAATATTGCCGTGCCAGTTGGCACAATGTACATGTGTGATTTCTATCTGATATGTTTTGACAATACAAAAGTTATTTTTAATATAACCTTGTGTGGAGTCTCTTTTGTGGTGTGCCTAGTATGTTGTTGCTGTCGTGCGCGGACGCAAATGCTTTACACATCGCCTCCGAGTTTAGCCTAGACTGCCCGCGCCATGCTACCTAGAGGGCGAGCAGGGGTTATCTTGGCGTGTGACTTCCTTGCCCTGACTGGAATGGTGGTTTCTGCCTGGCTTTGGCATAAGCCTTAGCCTACCAGAAATAGCCGGTTTCCAACATTGGTGTTTCAGCGGTGCGGATTTGGACTTGCATTTGCCCAGTGCCATAGCGACAACTGGCTACATTACAAAAACTCTGCGTTTTTCAGATAGTCACATATTTGGGATTATTGTTTCTGATTTTGTTTTTCCTCAAGAGTGTCATTTTCAGATGGTGTTCCTGCGCTTTATGTTTAGTGGCAGATGAGAGAAAATGACAGGGCGGGACGCCAGTAGATAGGGGAGGTTCCCATAGGTTAGGAATCCCTTGCTGGGTCCAGTGTCCAATTCCCGTTCCTGTCCCTGTGCGGGTAGATGGAAGAGAGGGAGGGTGGAGGAGAAATTGCTTGCTCAGGAGGGTGGTTATTCCCTGAGTGTAGTGTGTGTGTGTCTGGATTCCCCAGTATGGTAGGATCCAGTGGTGGCAGCTTAAATGTGTCCAGTGCGTGAAGTCCCATTCCCAGTTCCCAGAGTATGGTGCCTGGTGCTCAGTAAGAGAGTGACAGGTTGAGAGTCAGAGGCAGTGAGGAACTGTCTCACCAGTCTGGAGGGGGAGTGTGTGGATGAGTGCCGTGTTGAACTGGAGGAGTTCGTGTGAGGTTTTTTTTAAGGAGCTTGCACGTGAGGTGTACCTCTGGTGGTGTGCAGGAGATCCTGCAGAGGCATTGGACGAGAAGGTGGATGTCTGGCGGTGTGCTGGATGTCGTGCAGAGACATTAGAAAGTGATTCTAAAAGTAGTGGCTTGTGTATCTGATGATCCTGTGTAGGTGAAGAGGTTCATGTGTAGCCCAGCTATGTCCCATTAGGATGATAGGGGTGTAGGGGCTCACGTCCTGTCTCAGTGGAGGCGGAGTGAGTGTGGGACGGTGTGTCCCACGTTAGCCCGAAACCTTGTCTCGGGGCCTGGAGGGTTCCCTAAGGGAGCGCCAGGTCAGGGGCCTAGGCTGTACTTATAAGTCATTTGAGGAGGATCTTCCTGTGTCAAGAGGACGGGGAGTTTCTGTAACCAGAACTCCGGCGGTCCTGGTGTTGGGCAGTACCGCTCCTAAGTGGAGGGTGCAGAAGTCCCGGTTCGCTGGGCATTTAACCGTCTAGAGTGCTTGACCATTTGTGGGGCCTCTGGAGGTTGTTCCCCGAGGAGGGGGGAGGCCAGGTTCAGGTTTAGCCTGACCTGGAGGGAAGGGCATCTGTAGTCAGTGTCCTGACCGGTTGTTGGCTTCCAGGGGTACCGCTCCCAGGTGGGAGGGTGCAGAACTCTGGAGGGGGGTGCAGAGGGACGGTGTCCTTACTTCTGACCCCGGTGGGAGGAGAGTGTGTCGCTGCTACGCCGCTGGCGTGTGCTCTGTCTAGCCTGAGACATACTGTGCCTGTGATAGTGGAACTGGAAGGGGGTGCAGAAGGACGGTGTACTTCTGACCCCGGTGCAACTTAAGGGTGTAAATCCTAGGTTGGGAGATTAGGAAACTTCTAGGTCAAGAGGAGTCTCTACTAAAGTGGATCAACTGAAGAGACTGAGGAGGCGGCCCTTGCTGTGTGTTCTGGGGCCCACCTGCAGTTTGTTGTTTCCACTAAGGTAGAGGAAAGGGGGCTTTGCGGTGTGCTGTGCCCCCACCTGCTTGAAGAGGGACTGTGCTGTGTGCTTTGTACCTCAGAAGTGGAATCGTTTCCAGGTGGTAGACCAGTGACGGAGTGAGGTCCTGATCTGGTAGGAGAGTTGTGTTCTGGTGAGTGCTTCGCTGTGAGGGTTATTCCTTCACCCTGACTGGAAGCCAGGGTCCCTACTTGGTCTAAGGTACGTACCTCTGCCAACTGGAGACCCCCAGTTCTAACATTGATGGAGTAGAGGTAGGGTGGGGCATGCTTGTCCGTGACCTCTAGTCAGCCTGGGGTGTGGTCCCTAGGGTATAGGATCAGTGGTAGTGTAGCTACCCTGAGGGAGAGAGTGGAGATTGGCTATTGTGTGCCAGGGGCTTCTGCCCCCACTCTGTGGATTGGTTAGGACCTGTGATCTTTGGATGGCCTAGGGCCTGGTCCTGGCTGTGGATGACTAGTGTGTACCAGTGGGGTATCCTAGTTGTGTCAGAGAGCTTTTGTTGAGGGAAATCCCTGTGGGTTCCGAGTGGCGAAAAACTGTAAGGTGGCCCTGCCCTGCAGGCCCGTCTCCGTGGTTTTGTCGCCCAAAGCATTGAAGACCATCAGTGTATTGATTGGTCTACCCTGCGTTTTGGCTGGAAGGGGGATGTGTTGGACCCGGTCCTTTGGGCAGGTTTACCCCGTGACTTTTTGCTTTTTCCTAGCCTGTTTTTGGAACCTGGATTGGTGATTGTAGGCCTCTGCGCACTTTTTCACTGTGGTACAGTATAAAGTGCGTGTGCCTTCTGTGTATGGATGGTGAGTGACCTGCCCTCCCATAGGAATGACTGGGAAATATGTATGCCCATGGTAGATTCCTGATGCGTGGGGAGTGCAGGGGCGAGTTTGATATGTATGAACTCGTGAGAATGAATGCTGCAGAATGGTATATGCGGCATGGCTGTGTGTAGTCTAGAAGCGCCACTTTTAGAAGTTGGCATAATTGTGTAGTGAGTCTGCTAGCACGTGATTGGCTGATGGGCCTGGCCCAGGCATGCCTGGGCCTGTTGGTAGATGGACTGTCTGGTTTGAGTAGGACAGGGTCTGCAGGGTCTGCAGGGTCTGCAAGGCCCCAGAGGAGGGGGTCTGAGTCAGCCGTAGATGAAAGGCCCCTCTGCTGTCAGGGATGGGAGGAAAGAGCATCTGGTGGTGCCGGGCTGTGCCTGTCGCCCACCCTGCTGGCTCTCCATCCTGGCGGCCCCCTGTCACCTCTGGCCCTGAAGCTGTCAGGGAGACGTAAACCAGAAACATTCCAGTACTCAGGGCCCCTTGCACGAAAGCTTCAAAGTACTTCAAAGCTTTTTCTGTGTATAAGAAGGGGCTCTGCCCCTTCCAAAATGTTCTTGTTCTAGCTCTTGTGGCTGACTCGGATCTACCAGGGGTGGGCGCTGCCCAGCCCCTGGGTGCCTGGATTCCTGGACTCCTGGGGGACCCTTCTGCCCTGCCTGGGCTGAAGGGGGGACTTTGCTTAGCCCCCTGGGACTCTCTGGGACCTTTGTGCAGCATGGTGGAGCTGCATTGCTGAAGGACTTGGCTGGACTTGTCCCGGTAGCGCTGAGGGAGCGCTTCCTCTGCATCTAGCGCTGAGAGAGCGCTTTATTGCCTTCCAGCGCTGGGAGCGCTGGACTTGTCCTTCATAGCGCTGAGAGCGCTGTATTTCCTGCCCATGGCGCTTTGGTTGCACTTCTAGTGCTGGAGCGCTTTGTGTGCCTCTATAGCGCTTGGAAGCGCGTTGCTGCTGGAGGCCGGCGGCGGATCGGCGCGGGAGCCCACTCCGCTTATTTTTCCGACTTGGATTTGCCCAGGTTTATGTGAGTTACGAGTGCCCACCTCGCGATTGCTGCCCGCCTGCCTGCCTAGCGAGGGCCGCCGCGCTGCCCGCGGCGACCCGGAAGTACCTGGCCGGCCGGCCAATCCCTGCGCGGCCGGCCGGAAGTCCCGCCCCGCAGCCTGTGAGGCGGGAGGAAGAGGAGGAAGGCGCGAGGGAGATGGCGGCCGATGCCGAGAGGGGAGAGCCTGGGGGCCCGAGGCGCATTGTCGGCGCCTGCCCCAGGAAGGCGAAGGAGCCGCGATGGGATTGGCCCATCGCTCGTGACCTGCAGTGAGAGGAGGCGGGAGGGCGCCGAGACGCATGGCGGCCGGTGAACAGGGCTCCCGTGTGCCGAGGGAGCCCTGCAACGGGAGAAGAGACTGCCCGGGAGCCTGGCTGGCTCCACTCTGCGTCCCGGTCCCGAGACGGGGGACCGGGCCAAGCGAGGAGAGTCTGCGAGGAGCAGGAGCTCCTCCGTTGCCGCCGAGCCCCGCCCCCGCCGCGCAGGAGACCCGGTGAGTCTGGGCGGAGGGCTGGGCAGAGTGGGGAAAGCTCCGTGCGGTGCCGGTCAAGGCGCCGAGTAAGGGCGGCCCCGTTGGCAGTGGGTCGCCCCAACGCATTGCAAAGCCTTCAAGGGCGGCCCCAGTTGGCAGTGGGTCGCCCCAACGCGCCTGAGCCTAGAGAGGCTCAGAGGGGCCGCATTATGTTTACGAGCCCGTTTGGCTCCCGAGAGGGCCATATTCGAGAGGGGGGCTTCGGGGCATATTTTCGGTGCTCGTCCCCTCCTGCCCCTGAGTGTTAGGGCTAGAGTCCGGTGAGGCTCATGGGGGCATCTGTGTTCTAAGAGCCTGTGTGGCTCCAACGGTTGGCATCATTGCTTTAGAGCCTTTGAGAATCCAACGTCTGGGGCATGTGTGTTATGCCCAGAGCCTGTGTGGCTCCAGCAGTGGCGCAGTTGGCGCCGAAGGGCCAGTGAGGGCCCTGGCTCAGTTCTGTTGTTCTCCAGGTGCCCAGCACTTAGTGGGCACCTGCTACGTTTAGGCTTTTTGGTACTTTGAGACTGGCGCTGCATGGCAGCGCACCCTGACACTGAGACTCAGGGCGTCTGAGCCCCAACAAGGCCATTGGCCTAGGGACTGCCACAGGTGGTGGCTTATGTGAGTTTGTGCGCAATCATATGGTTATTGCACCTCTGAATGTGATTTCTTGCATCATGTGTTATTCCTGCACCTCTGAAGGTTTTTAGGCCTCATGTGATTTTTGCGCTATTGTATTACTTTGACACCCCTGAATGTTTCATGCATTATGTGTCTTTCTCTTCTTGCGCTACACCTCTGAATGTTTAGTCATCATGTGTCTTCTTGCGCTGCACCCCTGACTGTATTTTAATTGCATCATGTGCTCTGTCCTGAACACCGCTGAATGTGTAGGTCTATACATCATGTGTTTTCTTTCTTTACTACTCCTCTGAATGTATATTCATGCATCATGGGTAGTGTGTTTTGAGCTATACCCCTAAGTGGATTTCATCCTTAGGTGGTTGTTCTTTCTAGTACAGGTGGTCCTAGTGAGGTCCTGGGTACCTGCGGGACATGCTCCTAAGGTGTTTAGGGTTGCGTAGTATGTACTTACCTGTTCCCAGTAGTTACTGGGTGTGATCTATAACTGTTACTTTGTGTTACAGTGAAGTTTATATACTTTTATTCAAATTTCTATAAGTATTATTTCTATTTCTAGAAGTGCTGATTATGACAGTGGCCTATGTGGCCCTGTCCTGTGTACATAATCCCTTGTGAATATTGCCGTGCCAGTTGGCACAATGTACATGTGTGATTTCTATCTGATATGTTTTGACAATACAAAAGTTATTTTTAATATAACCTTGTGTGGAGTCTCTTTTGTGGTGTGCCTAGTATGTTGTTGCTGTCGTGCGCGGACGCAAATGCTTTACACATCGCCTCCGAGTTTAGCCTAGACTGCCCGCGCCATGCTACCTAGAGGGCGAGCAGGGGTTATCTTGGCGTGTGACTTCCTTGCCCTGACTGGAATGGTGGTTTCTGCCTGGCTTTGGCATAAGCCTTAGCCTACCAGAAATAGCCGGTTTCCAACAGCGTCTGAATGCTACGCCTTCCCAGGGGAGGCGTAGGGTGGAGTAACAAGGAAAAATGTATTCATTTATCCTCGTTACTTTCCTCTTTCTATGCGTGCTGCCTTCTGCAGCACACCTAGAACAAGGAAACCACCTCTGTCAATTGTTTATGTGCAGTAAGGTGCCCCTTCCTGCATGTAAACAATTATTTAAAAAAATGCAGTTTTGCAAGTTCTCTGTCTGCTAATGCAGCACACATAGAAGTTGTAAAATGCCTTTTTAGATTGTTTATGTGCAGGAAGGGAAACCTTCCTGCACATAAACAATCATCCCCATGATGCAGGAATCCTTGCACCATGGTGCAAGGGTGCCTGCATCGGCACATGGCAGCAAATTGTGCGCCAGCACTAGGGAGAGCAAATAGATGCAACATATCCTTGTAGGTATGATGCATCCCTGTGCTTTGAAAGTGCCTCAGCGTGACACAGCCAAAGGTCTTGCGTTGCAGTGCTGCAGCACTTTCTTGTAAATGAGGCCCTGTATCTTCAGTATCTGTGAGAAACAGTCTTGTAGTTGCATTGCCTGCTGGAAATGTAACCCATGAATAGAATATCTCTGTCCTAAATGCTTCGTGAGCCTCCATCACAAAGGCAACATCTCCACCCTCCTGGGGCAGACCATATTGCAACAGCATTTGTTAACCACATATTTGCAGTTACCTGGTATGTTGATAACCATTTCGCCGGTTTCAGACATTTGGATATGTAGAATCAGAGAGTGTAACCCTATGGGGAGATCCTATGAAAGTTTCATGCTTGAACAACCTACAACCAATAAATAGGGGTTAACCTACTCACCTACTAACCTACTGTTAGTAGGTGAGTAGGGGTCTTTTGGGGTGGAAAACTCAGGCAATCCGTTAAATAACTGTAACGTTGGGTGCCATGTCACATGGCTTTAACCTTGCTCTGTAAAACTGCGCAATTGTCAGACAACATAAACCTCAGGATTATGGCAGACTGATTCTGTGCACACCCTCAGGATTTATTGGCCTATGTCCCTGCTAGCCACAGTGCACCATCTGTACCCCTAACCTTGCAGGGCAACAAATGTGTGTGCAACCTTAGAACATGACACCCCTGATCCCCCAAGGAACTTGTGGAAACAGATCTGGAACCTCTTTGTTTGGACAGTCATGCATACCCAAAGAAGTACACAAGAAATACTTAACAAGGCTTTTCAAAATTTACTAGCGCATGGTGATTCTTGGATAAAATACGTGTGCTGTGATAATTTGTAGAATTAAACAGATTAGCGTAATTAGCATCACAAGAACAAAGGGAAGGATGAAGATTTCTATCATTGTGCTAAGACAGTGAATATTTGCAGGCATAAAAGTACTGTGTATAGTTGCACTCCTACCTACCGCTCCCAAGCCTAGTTTTTCCTAGGGCTAGTGTCCCGCCAAATCCCTGCTAGGGTGGGCTAACTCCCTGTTACCTGTGGGTTAGTGTCAACAAGCTGCCCTTCTTGGTGTAGAGCTAGACATCCCTCGTGTTGATAATGTAGGAATCAGCTGAGCTGGAATTCTGACATGTGGCAACCCCGCAGTGTCAGCTGAGTTCTCCTCTACCTAAACAAGGAAGTGGTTCTGTATATATAATAATAGAACTCATGTGGCTATGTCGCAACCCCTGTCAGGCCACAGTTGTCATTTTCTAGTGGGATAGCATTGTCGTCTTAAGGACCATAACATTTGTGAGTGAACTTTATCCCTTGTTCTGAATGTTTAAGGTATTGTGATAGCGTGCCTACAAAGTGATAATGTACGCAATGCAGATTCAGAGAATGTTATCCTGAATGGTCACACATGCACATGTATTTAAAAAGTCACTGTGTGTTAAAAAGAAGGCAACTTAAGAAACGTGCACATGTAAAATGGCAGCGTTGCTATCCGGCTTTCCTGATCACGTGACAACGCTCCCTCTCGTCATGTGGGGGAGGGCATAGAAGTGCTTTGACATGCTGAAGATGCCATGCCCACAGGAGCTGTGACTTCTACAGCCTGCCAAAGTTCAGCTCAGGTAGTAGGGAGTCTGCGCATTTAGCGCATGTCTAGCTCCTGGCTGCCTGACCTGAAAACAGAGTGTCTGTCAGGCTGACCTTTTCTCAGCCTGACAGAAATTCTTTATAGTGGCCAAAAGGTGAGGGGATGTGGCCCCTCAGCCCATTAGGACGGGCTGGGGCTGCATAAATAGTTCTGGCATCATTCTTAGTCAGCCCCCAAGGCGCAGAGGCAGACATGGCCTGGACGACCAGCAAACAGAAGTCTCATCACCACTTCTGGTTGCATGTTTTCTTTCACCAAGCTGTACAGGTATTTAAAAGTGGCAGAGACTATTGTGAAAACTTCTTGGTAGCTGCCATGCCAATCGGTATGCATGCGCAAATAAATTAGCAGAAAGCACACTTCCAACCACTTGCCAGTGCATCTGCACCTGCTAAGCATAGATAGCGGAAGACTCCTGGGTGAAGTATGTGGTGAATGATCAAAGCTGGGAGTTTGAGACAATGCCATGTGTTCTCCTCTCTTTGCTTATCTTTGCTAATTAAAAAGGTGAGCACTGGCAGCCAAGGGTGTTACGTAGGCTCCCGCAGCTATTGCAGTGCAGGAAGGCCCACAACACTCTATGGGGCTCCCAACGCTGCAGGGCCCCCCCACTGAGCCCCAGACCAATGATCATCTTTGAGATGTGGAATAATACAGGGCCCTCTCACCAGATTCTGAAGGCAGGGCATCATTTTACGTTGCGCCACTGCTAGCAGCCAACAGTCCGCTGTGGAACCATTTCCAGGAATGGGCGATATGTGCACCGTTACACTTAGGGGCATATTTATAGGCGTAGTGGCGAAGGGTGGTGTTAGCCTCCTTAGCATAACGCCACTTCTGAAATGCAGGGCTTCACCGTAATTACAAGAATACGGTGCAGCCCTGCATTTCTCCCTGTGCGGGCACTAATTTAGCTGCCTAGCGCAAATGCAGGCACCCTTGCACCATAGTGCAAGGGTGCCTGCACCATAATCCAGCCACTTGGACACATTTATCCTACTAGTCCCCATGATATGTGCAGAGAATTAGGTAGGAACTATGGGGAATATTTACAAGCCCCTATTGCTACCACAACGTCACTTTTTTAGACGTGGTGGCGATACAGGCTTTGCCTGATTTACAAGGCAGCTTTAAACCACTTAACGTGTCTTAACGCTGTCTTGTATATAAGTCCCACTTTCACGCTACACTTAGCGTGAAAGGGGAGGGCAATTGATGTTACGCAACACCAAATAATGTTGGCGCTACCCCATATTTAGGTAGCGTAATAGGAAGCAGCACTAAAATTAAGACCAGGGAAAACCTGGTCTTAACATGGCGAAACGAGAAGTGAGGTTCCGTGAATTCTGAACCTGTTCCATAAAGGTCATGGTTTCGTTACGAATTTGATATTAGCGAACCGTAACTAAGTGCGGCAAGTATGAGTGTTTTCATCATGTTAGACCGATGGATTCACTACGTATTTAGGGATTTCGTTCTGAACCCTTGGGTTCCATTTTGTGTATGGCAGCCATTTTGTGGTTGCCCTCACATAGGCCGATGACTGTGGCTGAACTAGTCTTTTAAGGACATGTACACCTTAGCTCGAGTTCGTGCTGACTCCTGATTGACCTGAGTGAACTGACCCTGTTGCCTGAAGCTGACCTTGTTAAACCAGTTCCTGCCCTTTAGCTGATCAAGATTAAGGATCAGAGCACAGGACATCATAACGTTTTACTGCACACAATATGCCTTATCCTACTCTCACCTCTTTCTGCTCCTTTCTTTATGGTCTATTCATGATTGGGTCGTGGCCTTTTTTATTATGGGTTCGTTCGACCTGTCTAAAGAAGAATGTTGGGTTTGACCGATGATTGATCATGGGCTGGGTAACTGAAAAGTGGGTTTTACCGTCATGCGATACCTCTGGTGTGGATACATGTGATTGGACAGTTTGTAAATGTTAGGTATTTTTCTGGAATGTGATTTTTGGCATAAAAAGGGATGGCTTGCTTTGTAAAATTGAGCAGTCTCCTGAGAACTCATACCGTGATGATTTCTAGGACTTCTGTTACTTGCTGCAGCCAATAAATTTGATCTTTGACGCCACTCAGAAGTATCCCGTGTCTCTGTATTCTAAGACAGGTGAACCCGAAGACTTTGGGCGTGCCCCTGGCGCCGCTGGGTTCTAAAACCCGGTTCTTCAGTTGGCGCCCCACGTGGGGCGACATCAAGCAGTACCAGTCCAAACCTGAAGATCGCGAGGAGCTTCGTCAGGAAATTCCGGAAGAAGGGCCCCCACTCCATCGACCCCGGTATGTCGAACGTGGTCTGAAGGTCTTTGCTGCGATGTTTCCCGCTTTCTAGAAGGCTACGAAGGACCGCTGCCTGACTGTCGCCCTGTCTTGGACCCATTTGTGATGCTTTGTAAGGCGAGACGATAGACGGGTCTTCTGGTGGCGTGACTGATACCTCAGTTAAGTATAAGTGTGTCGCTCCCAGTCCTTAGTTTTTGGTTCTTTGGTTCTTAGTTTGTTTGGTCCTTAGTTTTGATTTGAAAATTGCAATTTCCAAAGCAGAGGGACTCGTATATTTGCGAGACTATCATTGTAGATAATCCCTTGAAGTTTAAAGCTAGATTAGCGAGCAAAGATGCCTAGTCTTAGCAAAATTAGGAGGATATTTTGTTGTGGTTGTAACAGGGATTCCGGATTGGAGGATTCATGTCCGATACCTCCAGTTGGAACTCCGACTTATGAGCTCTATTCTAAACACGGCGTGGGCCGCATTACATTTAATGAAGTGTGGGTCCGTTACACTAGAAAAGATGGGGTTTTACGGTGGCCCCAATATGGTAGTTTTGATACTGAGATTTTAGATAATTTAGAAACAAAATTGTTTAAAAAGAAAGCCCGGCCGGCAATGTTTGACTCCTTTCGCCGTTGGCGTAAAGAAGCCTGACAACGAGAAATTAAACAAGCTAAAAGAGATAAAAGAGAAAAGGATGTATCAATAATGCAAGCTGCTAGGCAGTTTAAGGAAAACGAAGAAGATAATATGGCTATTGATAAATGTTATCCAGCTTTGCCATCTCTTCTTGAGAATGTAACAAAGGACCCTGAGAAGGATCCTTTGATGTCACATTTGTTGAGATTACCACCCCCTTATGCACAAGAGTGCTACGGCACCTCCGCAACCTCCAGTTGCACAACCTCTTGTTGCTGTTCAGCCACCGGCTCCTCCTCAGCTGGTTCTTCCTCCTACGGCGCAGCTTCCTCGGGGGCCACCGACTTTGCTATCGGTTTTGTCTGGAACTACTTTGCCTTATTCTCCTGTACCTTCAACTTCTCTTGCTACTAACCCTACGCTTCTATCACCTCTAAATACTTTGTCTTCTGTCCTTATGCCAGCTTCTCCTTCTGCTCGACAACAAATGACTGATACTGTTAGTGGTCTTTTGTTTCCTTTCTTTGGGTCATTGAGTATGACCCCTGTTTCTGCACGTAAACAAATGCGTAGTCAGCTACCTGGTCCCGAAGAACGGGCAGTGTTAGATCTCTTGGCTCGCAGATGGGTTTTGAATGTTTCGAGGTATAACTTAGAGTCAGTTATGGATGTTTTCCAGCAGTGGGAAGCACCCAAGCTAAGGTATGTTTTTGAAGTTATGTGTACTTTCCTTCGTGAGGATTGGGAAGATAATGATTTGGGTTCAGTCCCTGTAGAATTGCTAAATGTCCAGTCTGAGTTTGCGAAAGGGACGATAGTGGGTCCCGGAATTGAGAATGCAGTTGCGATGGTACTTGCGTTTAGAAATGATTTCCCTTCTCAGCGACTGTTTGAGCCTGATTCCGCAGTTAGGAGGAAAGTGAGACAGTATCCGATGAGAGAAGTTCCTCCAGTATGGCGCGATGCGGTAGCTGCTGGTGCGAATAATGTTCCCCCAGATATACCAGCACATTTTCAGAGAGTATGGGTACATGTGCCATGGAAGAGAGTAGAAGTTTTGGCCCTTAAACAGTCTTTACCTGATCCCCGTAAAAATCCGGCTGGTTATTACAAGGAGTTGTCGCAGACAGGTGACGCATGCATCATGAATTTAGCCGATATAGATATGCTGTTGGGTAACGTGGTACCTCAACCTCTGTGGGCAAAAATTTGTCACGAGGATCATGCGATTGAGTTAGGTGATTCATGGGTGAATATCGCTGCTGCAGATGGTAGACAGGTTGGTGGAGCTAAGCCTGAGCCTTTAGTGGCAAATCTACCCGGCAGAATTATAGATCTTATGAAAACGATGATGCCGGCGTTACGAGTAAATTGGGACAAGTTCGCAGCATGTAAGCAGAAGAAGGACGAAAGTGTATCTGATTTCTTCACTAGGTTTGAAGAGACATTTATAGATCATAGTGGTCAGGATATGAGTACGGAAGGTGGACAAAGATTGTTCGTAGATAAGTTTGTCTTTAACCTACTTCCTGAACTATGTAATTAGTTGAAAGATTCTGAGAGTTCTCGGGCTGTTTCCTCGTCGGCCCAGATATTGGCGACTGCACAGTACTATGAGAATAGGGATAAGGACGAGAAAGAGAGAGTAGAGAAAAAGACAAAAGACTTAAAGACAAAGGTTCTTTTGCAGCAGGCGTATCCGCCTCGCTCGAATCAGCAAGAGTTACAGCAACGCTCACAATTTCAGCAACCTCCGCCGTTTCAGAGACCGCAACAGAAAGCTGGGTATTTTCCTCCAAGACCACCTTTGGGCTTGAATCAGTGTGCGTATTGTAGGGCGGAAGGTCATTATAAAAATGAGTGTCCTGTTTTACTTCAGCGCGCGAGTGGTGTACCGGCCCGAGAGGTCGTGGTGGTTTCCAGCAAGTGTCTAGGGGTTGAGGATGTGGTGCGTTTCCTCAGAACGAACGTTCCTTTCCCCCGAAAAATTCTATGAATTGTTTTGATCAACAGAAAGTTGCGTCTGGTCAGGCGACTCAGTACTATGCTGATGACTATTATGTTGAGAGTGAGAATGCTGACTATAATGATTGCTAGGACAGCCATGGACAAAGAGAGGGAGTAGTGTCGGTTTCAGTAGATCAGAGTGGGCCTTATGTTGCAGTAGCCACATCGGGTGTGGTAGAGCCTTTTCTTTTGAATACTGGTGCAGCGAAGAGTTCTATCATGCACTCTAAACTCCCTGGCACACCTTTGTCTGGCTTAACGAATGTCTCGGTAGGATTCTCTGGCGTCCCAGTTCGTAACCCAGTTTCTAGCCCCTTGTCTCTTTCTATAGGGCCTTGTGAGTTGGAAGCACCTCTCATTTTAACGACAAGTTGTGGTGAGAATTTGTTGGGTTTGGATTTGTTGAAAAGGTTGCATGCAACATTACGTTGTTCTCCTGCGGGAGTACAGCTTACATTGGGTAAGAAAGTGATCTCTCCGATGTATTTGTCTAAAGATCGGCTTCCACCGGAATTGCATTCTCTCCCTGATACTCTTTGGGCTACTGGTCCTAATGATGTGGGTCTTTTGGAGATTCCACCTTATGTTGTAACGCTTAAAGCGAATGTTAAATTCCCCAATGTCGGATTTCTAGCGATGGTGAAAGAGCGCTTTTAGCGATCATCTATGATTTGATTGAGAAAGATGTGATTGAAGAAACGAGAGGTAATGTGTGTAACAGTCCCGTTTTGCCTGTCCTGAAGTGCACTGACTCTTCTAAGCCACCTGTTTATAGGTTTGTGATCGACCTTCGAGAAGTTAATAAAATTGTTGTGCCACAGTTTCCTGTTGTTCCGGACATTACTGCTTTATTAACTTTGATTCCTGCTTCAGCTGCCTGGTTTTCGGTTATAGATCTGAAGAATGCTTTCTCCAGCATTCCAATTGCTGAGGTAAGTAGAGATATTTTTGGCTTCTCTTTAGGAGGCCGAAGCTTCCGGTTTAAGAGAGCTCCCCAAGGCTATTGCGAAAGTCCTTCTGTTTATAGCCAGGCTTTGAAGACTCAGCTTGATACTCTTGTGTTGCCTGCTGGTACTGCGATTATTCAGTATGTTGACGATTTATTAGTGGCTGCTGATGATGAGGAAACTTGTAAAGAAACTACTATTTCTTTGTTGCGACATTTGTCTGACTTGCACCACAAAGTGTCACCTTCAAAGTTGCAGTATTGTCGCCAAGAAGTGACCTACTTAAGTCATCTCTTGTCGAAGGGGGGGAAGAAGGTTGACCCCAGAATGAATTCAAGCGATTGCTCGAATGACTGTGCCAAGTACACAGAGAGAAGTGCGTGCTTTCTTGGGTATCACGTCGTATTGTAGACAGTGGAATCCAAATTTCTCTCTATTGGCGAAACCTCTGTTGGCTTTGACTAATAAAGATACACCGAATCCTCTTCCTTGGTCCGATGATTGTCAGAAAAGTTTTTCTGAGTTGCGTGATGCGTTGTGTTCTGCTCCAGTGTTGGGTACTCCTGACTACAGTAAGCCTTTTACACTCTATGTCCACGAGAGAGAGGGTTGTGCATTGTCAGTTTTGACTCAACAGTTTGGTGATAAGCAGCGTCCATGTGCGTATTTCTCGTCTACTTTAGATCCGGTAGCTAGAGCGTTGCCGAGTTGTTTGAGAGCTGCAGCAGCAGCGGCTGTTTCCATCCGACAGTCTGCTGGATTGGTGATGGATAATACATTGGTCGTGATGGTTCCACATGCAGTGGATACTCTGTTAAATAGAACAAAGACTCAGCACCTTACTAGTGCGAGGTTGTCAGGTTATGAGTTGACGCTTTTGGCTAGTCATGTGCACATCAAGCGGTGTAATGTATTGAATCAAGCAACATTGCTGCCGATTTCTGTGGACACAGATGGTCAGGAACAGCATGATTGTTTTCTTAGGACGGAGGAGGAAACGAAGGGGAGAATCGATTTAAAAGATACTCCTCTTTCGGATCCTGATGGTACGCTATGGGTTGATGGGTCATGCTACAAGCTCCCGAATGGTGATACGACTGCAGCATATGCCGTGACGACATTGTTTATGATTGTTGAAGCTGCACGTATCCCACAAAATTCAGCCCAAGCAGCAGAGTTGATTGCACTGACGAGAGCGTGTGTGTTGTCGAAAGGAAAGAGAGTGACTGTGTATACCGATAGCCAGTATGCGTTTGGTGTTGCTCATAGTTTTGGGCGTTTGTGGAAAGAACGTGGATTTCTTACTTTGCATGGTACGAAGATTCAGCATGGTCAGTTGGTGAATGAGCTTCTCGAGTCACTTACGTTGCCGATGCAAGTTGCGATCGTGAAATGTAGTGCACATAAGAAGGTTACCGATGATGTTTCTCGTGGTAATGCGTTTGCGGATGAAGTTGCGAAAGAAGCGGCGAAAGATGTGACGAGTCGAATGTATGTTGCGGGTCCAGCAAGATGTGTTCTGGATAGAGGAATGTGTGAAGATACGATAGAGAGTGTGAAGTCAATTCAGGCTGAAGCTACGGAGAAAGAATTGAGTGTGTGGAGAGAGAGTAAGGGAAAATTGTATTCGACTGGTTGTTGGACTGAGCTGTTAGAACATCAGCGATGGTTGTTACCTGATGCGTATGTGTTTGCAGTGGTTACGATGGCGCATGGAATGGCTCACATTAGTGCAAAAGGGATTTGTAAGTTGTTGGCTCCAGTATGGCAGAATCCTGGAATTCCTAAGTGTGCAGAGAATCTGGTCAAGTACTGCATGGTTTGTCTGATGTATAATCCTGGCAAGGGAACTCCAACTCCAGCTGGTCACTTTGCGCCTCCGACGTATCCGTTCGAGGTGCTACAATTGGATTTCATACACATGGAAAGGTGTAATAATCTAAAATACGTCTTTGTAGTTGTTTGTGCCTTTTCGAGATGGGTAGAGGCATACCCCCTGAAAGATAATACTGCCTTGTCCACAGCTAAAGCCCTACTCAAGGAATTTTTCCCCAGATTCGGATTGCCAAGGATGGTATGGAGTGATAATGGAAGTGAATTTGTGGGTCAAGTCATGAAGAGAGTGTGTGAAGGTTTGGGCATTAGGCAAAAATTCCATGCTGCAAATCACCCCAAATCAGCTGGCCTAGTCGAGTGCTATAATGGCACTCTGAAGCTGAAACTAGCCAAGATTCAGGCGAGCTCTGGTCTTCAATGGCCAGATGCTTTGCCGTTGGCACTTTTGTCAACAAGGACTACAGTGCATTCCCGAATTGGTCTTAGTCCCTATGAGATCGTGTTTGGCCGCCCGGCAAATGTATGGGGAGTGCCGAGGCCAACAAAGTTTAGCGAGATTGAACATCCCGTGCTGGTTGACTACTTGTAAGATTTGACGGCTAAATTGCGTGTCTTACACCAACAGGTTTACGATACACTTCCTCAAGCATCTGAAGATTCAGGACACGCCATTGACCCTGGTTCCTGGGTGTTGGTGCGCAACTTTCAGCGGACAAAGAATGATTAGCCCCGCTGGATTGGACCATTTCAAGTCCTTTTATCGACGCGTACCGCAGTGAGAGTTCAGGGCAAGATGAACTGGATCCACGGCGTGCATTGTAAGAGGGTATCATTGCCTCTGCCGTACGACCGGTGGGTCCAGGAGGGTGTTGGTGATTCAGAGACTGATACAGTGCCACGTTACGTTCCATTCAGTGATGCACGTTTGGTTGGGACAAGTTCTGAGCGCGAGGATAACAATATTTTGCAAGAAGCTGTGTCTCCACCTGCACGATTGGACACTACTGAGCCTGAGTTGTTGTTCTGAGATCAGACAGTGCCTGGTAAAGGCCGCTATAATCTACGACCGAGAGCCGATGGACTAATAAACAATTAATTCCTTTTTGCTTAAAAAAAAAAAACGCTCTCTCATCCGAAAAGCTGTTTTGATCTATTTTTCGAACCGCCATCCGGGTTCAGCTGTAGGGTCGCGGTATGAAGCCTTGGAGTATACAGCCGTGTAGACATAAGGTCGACGGTTCTGGTTTGTTCTAGGGCGTTCCCTGGACTTACAGACGTACCTCTGAGCCGAAGAGAACCACCTGCCGCGAACAGCACGGTTAGAGGATGGAGTTTTTTGAGATCGAGAGAGCTGTTGTAGAAATGAACTTTAAGACGAGACTGTGTAGACTAATGAGTAGCAAATGTTTTTTGATAACATGTCTTTTAATGTTACTTAGCATAACGATGTTCTTAGTGGGATATCTTGTTTTTTCTTTCCAAGTGACTTTTGCACCCACCATACAACCTATGTCTTTTCCTACTACTACTTCTTCGCATTCTTTTAATCCTTTGTCTGAACATGAATCTATCAGAAGATTGGAATTCGTTAATAATTCCTTTGTGCAGCTTCTGCATCAGCATCAGTTAGTAGTGAACACCACTAATTGCTGGGTGTGTGGTCTTATGCCTCATACCACGGATAAGGGTATTCCTTACCTGGTTCTGCCATTCAGTTATAATGGATCTGTATCGGCATATAGGACGATGTTTATTTATGCCCATGAAGTTTACCCCCTGCGTTCTCTGAAAGTTAATCCAAGTAATAGTGCTCTAGTGAAAGGAATAGTAGATATGATTAGAGGAATCGATTCCTATGAGACTATCCCTAAAGATGAGACACTAGCTTATATTGGTTGGAACATGACTGGATATGGTGTTAGTCTGAGTGAAAAGCAGCGAAGGGAAAAATCATCCCCGATTTGGATCGCGCCCCATCGTGGCCATTTTTGTCTGCAAGGTAATGGCAAGAATCCGAGAGCTCAGTTAGGGAAGAGTGTTTGTACTGAGACGTATGTTTTTGCGTCCCAGACTTCCCCACCGTTTTTAGCAGCTAAGGGTACGTATTTTGTGTGCTACGATAGAGCATATACATAGCTGCCCCCAGATTTTTCAGGAACATGTTATGTTTCGTATCTGTTGCCCCCTACGTATACTGCAGCGGCAGATTACCACAGAACTAGAGTAGTTAGAGGTGTCTTCAGTAAGGAAGATACTTCAGGACAAGAATTGGGAGATTTTCTTAAGGGTTTCCTGCCGTTTTGGGGACCTATGGTTAATAGTAGGAACATACGGCAATTGACGAGAGTGGTTGAGTCCACCATAGTTGAGACTGCCGGTACCCTTAGTAATTTGACTGCTGAGCTCCAATCGGATCGTCTTATGACGTTGCAGAATCGAGTTGCGTTAGACGTCATACTTGCAGACAGAGGAGGGGTATGTAAATTGATTCAATCGAGCTGCTGCATTTTCATTCCAGACAATGCTCCTACAGTGTACCAGGCCATTTCCAAGCTACATAAGATCTCCGAGTCTGTACACATGGACGAAGGAGATTGGTCGTTGATGGGATTGTTTTGGGGATTGTTATCCACTTGGGGATGGAAGATTCTGATGATCATTGGGATGGCTTTAGCGATTCTTTTTCTGTTCTGTCTTTGTGTGCAGTGCGCTCCTGCTATATGTGGCCTCTGTGCTACTACGTGTGCAAGGAGGCCTGCCCCAAGAGAGGTACTAAGTAATAGGATTATGCTCCAGCAACATCTTGATGATCTGATGAATATAGACCTGTACTCAGATTGACGTGAGTTTAGGTTATTGCCTATGTAAGGGCAAAAGGAGGGGCTGAGGTTCCGTGAATTCTGAACCTGTTCCATAAAGGTCATGGTTTCGTTACGAATTTGATATTAGCAAAACCGTAACTAGTTAGTGCGGCAAGTATGAGTGTTTTCATCATGTTAGACCGATGGATTCACTACGTATTTAGGGATTTCGTTCTGAACCCTTGGGTTCCATTTTGTGTATGGCAGCCATTTTGTGGTTGCCCTCACATGGGCCGATGACTGTGGCTGAACTAGTCTTTTAAGCACATGTACACCTTAGCTCGAGTTCGTGCTGACTCCTGATTGACCTGAGTGAACTGACCCTGTTGCCTGAAGCTGACCTTGTTAAACCAGTTCCTGCCCTTTAGCTGATCAAGATTAAGGATCAGAGCACAGGACATCATAAAGTTTTACTGCACACAAATATGCCTTATCCTACTCTCACCTGTTTCTGCTCCTTTCTTTATGGTCTATTTATGATTGGGTTGTGGCCTTTTTTATTATGGGTTTGTTCGACCTGTTTAAAGAAGAATGTTGGGTTTGACCGATGATTGATCATGGGCTGGGCAACTGAAAAGTGGGTTTTACCGTCATGCGATACCTCTGGTGTGGATACATGTGATTGGACAGTTTGTAAATGTTAGGTATTTGTCTGGAATGTGATTTTTGGCATAAAAAGGGATGACTTGCTTTGTAAAATTGAGCAGTCTCCCGAGAACTCATACCGTGATGATTTCTAGGACTTCTGTTACTGGCTGCAGCCAATAAATTTGATCTTTGACGCCACTCAGAAGTATCCAGTGTCTCTGTATTCTAAGACAGGTGAACCCGAAGACTTTGGGCATGCCCCTGGCGCCGCTGGGTTCTAAAACCCGGTTCTTCAGAAGAAATGCTTTCTTTCGCCTCGTTTTTGCTGTTTCTAAGAGTGCTGCATTGTGCAGCACACATAGAAACAGCAAAACGCCATGTTTATGTGCAGGAAGGTGTCCCTTCCTGAACTATAGTGCAAGGGTGCCTGCATTGGCACTACGCAGCTTAATTTAGCACTAACGCAGGGAGAAATGCAGGGGTGCACCGTATCTTTGTAAATACTGTGCATCCCTGTGTTTTTCAAGTGACGGAGCTTGGCGTTAGCTATTTTGTAGCTCTACCAGTTTATTGTAAACATGCCCCCTAGAGACACTCTGTGTGTGAGGCAGAGACTAATAGCATAGTCCAGTCCATATCCAGTTGTCACTGGCCATTTGGGCAATTTAGGGAAAAGGTCTCTTGCAGCTTGTTGTATCCCTGTAGCCACACAGGAAGTCAGCCAACTGAACTTTGGCATCCACTTCTTTGTTCTAGGTACAGGGAGAGCAGGTCCAATCCTTCAGAGCTCCTCTCAGGTCAGGTCACAGACAGCTGGTCCTGCCTTGTCTATTCTTCCACAGATCTAGAAAGTGTACATGAATGGCTCCTGGGGACGCCACATTTAGGCCAGGCATCATCTAGCGGGTGTCGTTGACTTCTAGGAACACCCTAACCAATGAAGTGAAGGTTCCTTGGGGCAATCCTACCCACTTTTTCAGTAAATCTTTCTGCCTTACTTCAAATAATCCTACAGTGCCCCTCATTCTCAAAATTCAAGATGGGAAAACTCTTATCCTCTTGTGCAGAGCCTGTGTGCACACCTGAGGTTTGGCAAGGGTAATGAGAAATTCCCTCCTCTGTGGTCACTCAAAACCAGTTCTGGAGGTAGCATTCCTCCCACTGAGTTTAATGTTAGCCTGACTATGGGGAAAAAGGCTTGGCCTTTCTAGGTATCGCCCAATATTTGTCTGTGACAGGGCAGGACCCTTTGAAGTTAATGAAGTTCCTTGGTCCACCCTACCTGCTCTTTCTCCAAGAGGGAAAAACACTTCCACACATCCAGGCTTCTGCTCTTGGAGCAATTTTCACACCTCTTTCACACCTCATTAAGACCAATTACAGCTGGGCAGTTGCTGGCGAGCCAATGCCAATTAGCCTCTAGCTGCTTCAGGCTGGGTAAAAGTAACTTTAAAAAAGGTACAAAAATTACATTTCTACTATATTTAATAAACATCCACATTCACCATTAGATTAGTTTTTTATTAAGCCTAAAAAGCAAGCCTTTGAGTGGAGTCTTTAGCAGGTACATTTGAAAAGTTATACAATAAAGTTTATAATCTATACTTTGACTATTCCTATGTGTGACAACATAGTTTCAGGGCATAGTCCGTGTGGAATATGCCATTTCTAGTGTCATCCATGTCCTACTCTTAAATATTATGCAACCTATCTTATGGGCAGCAAGGTGTGCTTAGGGGTAACTTATTTAATATTTAAAGTCCTGTTTTCCTATTTTCAAAAGAGTTATTTTGACAGGTTTGTGCAGCAGGGTTGAAACTGCTGCTGCGAAGCTACACATGGTAGGACTGAAGTCTTGTTTTCACTACCACTGTAGTGGATGACACAATAACTGCTGCAGTCCATCAGTGGCCTTTAACTTTCCATGCAATTGGTGAACATCTGCACCATATACTACGACATTATAGGAAAGCTAAACGTGCCAATCAAGATATAAGCCACATTTGACATATTTTAGAGGTCAGAGCACATACAATGGGCAGGTGTTAGCATTGTCCCAGTGTTAAAGTTCACGATAACCAGCAGGTGAGTACCAAAAAAAATTAATAAATGGTGGTGACCACCCAAATAGAAGTCACTTTGCTAGAGTCACCATTAAGCTTGTGGTAGTACAGTTACAGACCATAGGAGGTACAAAAAAGCTCTATGCATGCCTTATTGACTGGGGGAGCTTCAAGTAGGCTGTCCTTCAACTGTATGGACTAGTAAAAGCCTCAGAAAACATTACTAGATGGGTCTACATATGTTAACTTCACCTTGTTTCTTTCTTTCTTTCTTTCTTTCTTTCTTTCTTTCTCTCTCTCGTTAGATCTTTCTTTCTCTCACTTTCATTTCAGAGCATTTTTGACAGATATAATCTGTTCACAAATGCCATAATACAAGTCGGTCCCAGATTGGCAAAGACCACGGTTTATATATGTCTGAGTCCAGTCTGTGAGTGCGCATTTCCTGAATTTCAAAGTTTCCCTTCTGCTAAGCTAGTTATGGTATTCAGGCATGGATGAAGGAGGCAAGAGGGATCACCAGCAGGCTTGAAGGTAAGTGGCTGCTATCATGACTGGATGGGCAGAGTTATCCTCAGCACACCCACCTAAAGAACAGCTCAGAAAAGCAGCAGACCCTGACATATTGGAATATTTCAATTGGATTTTCCTTCCTAGCGTGGTCCACGTACACCGTATAGAGGCAATTTCTAAGGCCTTGCGCTGACACCCTAAAACTGGTCTCACACCTCCTCTTATGGAAGCACCGGCTTGAAATCTAGATTTTAACAGGGTGGGAAGAAAATACTTAGCCTTATTTTTGACAAGTGTTGCATCGCTGGGTGAAAACAACAATGCAACATTTTTCATAGCTCCACCCTTGTGACACCATGGATGAGCCCTATGTACTATACAGCGCTCCTTGTCACAAGGATTTACAAATATGTCAGTATTCCTGGGGTATCTGTAGGAGTAAAATTGGCGCATTGCTGGAGTGTGTCTGACAACAGAATCAACTCCAGCAATGTGTCTTTTCACATGGGACAAGTCCCATGTGAAAAGCCCTGTGTCACTCTTTACACCTGCTTCAAGCAGGCACAAGCATTTGATGTAGTGACGCCCCAGAAGTGTTGCAGTGAAATCTTATGGATTTCACTGTGTCCCTTCTATGTGGCTTTCCTGTGTCGGAACGCCCACCGAGCATAATTCATACCTGTCGCAGGTATAATGTAGAGCAGGGGTTTACAAAGTGACGCATCTGCCTAGATCCGTCACTTTGTAAATATGGCACATATTTTACCCCTCCGCAGTGTGACATAAAGTGACTCAATGGTAGCGTAAAGGCCCCATAAATGAGCCCCTAACCCTCAAGGCAGTTACAAATGTTTTGCGCTAAATAACTGAAATAATTGTTTTTTACAATATTCTGTTTAGAATATTAGAAACACAACTGTTGTCCCGTTAAAATCACCAGTGTCAATATTTTTAAAACTACTTAACAAAAATGGGTAACAAAACATGTTCTGGGCCGTGCAAAGCACAAAGGAATTGTTCATCGACATCAAAACCTTTTTTTAGTGCATCAGATCTGGTGTTGTACAGAAAATGAGTCTTTAAACCTTATTCTGGTTCATCTCAAGACTGCACAAATGACCACCAACCAGCTTTACATGAGCTCCATTGTATGCAGTTTACAAATATATCACAGAGGAAGCGAAAAATGGCTTCCACCAATCAAGGGCTTGGTTTGACACTGTGCTAACTCTTTATGTCTCTGATTAGGTTTGCAGATTATTAAAGGGCGCTGGTATTCTGTTTTAGCATGTTCCATCAACAAATACTAAAGAAAATTGCAGAATGAAATGAAAAAAGTTTCGAAAAACAGGGGGGTATATTATCAACAACTAGCGATAATTTTTGTCTCTAACTTGTTTAGAGACAAAAATTATCGCCGCACATCGGCGATTTTTATCGCAGATAAACCTTGCTATTAGCAAGGTTTATCGCAAATGCGATAAAAAACGCCCGCAATGCATGAATATCGCTGAAAAGTCAGCGATATTCATGCATTATCGAGCAAATGCTCTTAGCCATGTTATCCACCTCCCATTGGATAACATGGCTAAGAACTGCTCAGGGCAGGTGTTAGCTTTTGGAGATATTCGCCCTTAGCGCAAATATCTCCAAAAGTTGGTAATAGGAGATAGCGATGTTAGCGACTGTTTCCAGTCGCTAACATCTTGGCACGCCCACTTTGCATATCATTAGTGATAAATATCACTGACATGCAAAGTGGGGCCCATGATGGTCGCTATCTCCTATTAGCTGTCGCTAACTGGTGTTAGCGACAGCTTGGTAATAGGGAGATAATTTTATCTCCGCTTTCTTGGCTTTTAAAGCCAAAAAAGCGGAGATAAAACCCCTTGATAATATACCCCAGGATCCTTTTAAGAAAACAAAGGGGCATATTATCAAGGACTGGTGTTAAAATTATCACTGTTTTATCGGCAGGAAACTGCCGCTAAAACGGCGATAATGGGCTTGATAATACGCCCTTGTTAATTCCCATAGAAGCCCATGTTAACTTCAGAACATGGGCTTCTATGGGATTAACAAGGGTGTATTATCAAGCCCATTATCGCTGTTTTATTGGCAGTTTCCTGCCGATAAAACGGCGATAATTTTAACACCGGTCCTTGATAATATGCCCCAAAGATCTAGAAAAAAGAGTGCAATAAGGTTTGAAGGGAAATGTAATTCTTCCTCGATCTGCCTCTATGGAACACTCTTTTCATTTTAGCCAAAATATTTTCATGATTATCGATTCAAAGGAAATTACGACTTTCTAGACATTTATATTTTTGAACTTGTGCTTGCTTTTGGACTGAAATAGTTGTGCTTCAGGCTGATTCATTACAGTGGTTATGATTTAGAATTAGATCTGTGACGAAGTGTGAGTGGTGGCTGCCAGAGCATCGGTTCTATCTACATTTTGAGGCATAGTTACATAAGAATGGCAAAGTTCGGCATTAAGCCAAAATAGCAACAACCGCGCTCCGCAATTATGAAAAAGCAGGGAAGCACAGTATTTACAACAATACGGTGTATCTCTGCATTTTCCCTAGCACTGGGGCAAAATCAGCTGCCTAGAACCAACGTAGGCACCCTTGCACTATAGTACAAGGGTGCCTGCATTGAGGGAATGATTGTTCATGTGCAGGAAGGTTCCCCTCTTGCACATAAACAATCCAGAATGGCGATTTGTAACTTCTATGTGTGCTCCATTGTGCAGCACACATAAAAGTTACAAATCGCCATTTTTTAAATGATTGTTTACATGCAGGAAGGTATCCCTTCCTGCATATAAACAATCCTTTAAAAAAATGACGTTTTGTTGTTTCCTTGTGTGCTGCACAATGTAGCACACATAGAAACAACAAAAACGAGGAGAAATAAAGCCTTTCTCTTCGTTTTGCCATGGTGAAAGGGTGCCTTATTTACAAGGTGTCGTTAAGTCACATTAAGTGAAACACAGAAATGTAGGTTTGCCCAGATCAATCCGCACATCTACTTACTTACATAAATGATAAATCATTCCTTAATTTTGCATATGTTTAGTACGGGGTGCCAACTACGGTGTCCAACACCTACCCACCGAAGTGTTATTTCGCCCATAGATTCAAGAAATCCTGGTCAATCAATTTCAACTCTGCACCTGAGCACACCCAATCACTATATCTATAATCCAATTAATCTGTTGCGCACAAGAAATCAACATGTATAAAAGTCCTTCCAAACATGTAGTTCAATTTTCCACAGTTGTTAATCAAAGGAAGTGATCAGGTCACACTGTTCAATCAGAACTGTATGTTATTTATTGTCCAATCAGATAATTGTTGATACAACAGCAGCTGACGCGCATTTCGCCCACAGGGCTTTTTCAAGGCTTCGGGATATGAGCTGATTCTCAAAATTCTTACTTTCTCCTAGTTTGTCCAGGTGATATTTAAATCTTGCAATACTTCGGGTCCAATAAAGGAAATAGATAAATTGAAATGATGTCAATATATTCACTCTCTGTATTTCCCAAAGTACAGGTAATAGTCCTCTTTTTAATTCAAAAGTGCTTATTCATCAATTAGATACTTTCGGATTTTTCCAGCATCATTTTTAGTTTTGTCCAAGTGCCCGATCCTGATACATCAAGCAAATGTGGGACAGCGTCTTAAGAATTGTCGAAGTCTCTTTCGATGTGTGTCCGTCTAATGCATTGGCAGAGCGCAGCACACAAGGAAAAGCAAAAACTAGGAGAAATAAAAGTATTTCTCCTCATTTTATCATTCTAACGCTTGCTCTTGCATGGTGTTAGTTTTTGGCGCTGCTCAGATTTACAGATCCTTGTAAATCTGGGGCAGTGTAAAAAAGCAATGGGTGTTGCGGTAGGACACCCACATCAACTCCCATTGCACTCCCCTTTCATGCAAAGTGTAAAGGGGCCAAATTTACAAAGCGGTGTCAAGCTACAAAAAGTGACCTAACACCGCTTTGTAAATAAGGAGAAGGGCATTGTACCTAAAGAACGCCACTGAAACTGACGTTCTGGGTGCACTATCCCCTTGGAAATATACCCTCAAGTTTTCACCCAGCAAAGAACATCAAAATGTACTGCTGCCTGTTACCAAGCAGTAAACATGTCAGAGCCCTACTAAGAATGATTTTCTACTACATCACGCGCTCTCACACTCTAGGTTGCCTCACATAACACACAACCTTGCACCATGGTGCCGAGGTAGGTGGGCATTGTCCAGTTTAGGATTTGTATTGGTAGCATACCTTTTGCGAACACATTCCTGTGCCTAGACACATTGCAGAAGGATCACACTCATTGGATGTGTGTGATGCAGGGGAAAAGTGTACAATATTTACTGTACTATGTGGATTTTGGCTTTGGAAGCACCAATCTCCGCATTTTATCCTTCAAAAGCTCTCTGCTCTATTGCAATTGCCCCCCTTCTAAAGTGAGGAACTCGGAATGGAGCAGTTATACTTTTTCCGAGTTGGGTGTTATTTACCTTACGTGCATTAAACATTTCATCTTACCTTACATTTGACAGGTCATACCTGCTGGAATTTAACAGGTAACAAGTGTACAGTAGTTACTGCATCATGTGGATTTTGGTGCAGTGAGTATTGGTGGCTTTGCATAGGAGGGGTGAGGGGGCAGTCCGCGTTTCAGGGGCGGCACCCCACCGCTTTTACCTGCACCTGTCGCGGAGAGTCAAAGACAGCCCTCACCGGCACCCCTGTTCTTACATTTGCCCACCATGGGCGGCAAACGCAGGGGCCGCACCGGGCAGCATAAGGCCTAGCTATGCCACTGGGTAAGTACCAAAATCTGCATGTTATTCTCCAAAAACTGGTAATAGGTGCTATTCATCGCACTCAATAAATAACATATCCCAAGTTACCATTATTAATCTGATGTAATAAATAGCATTTTCATTCCGCCAAACGTAAAATCAAGGCCTTAAGTAAAGCAAGTTCCACCAGCTCCAGCCATTTGCGACATGTGGGAATACCACCATCTTGTGAACAGTTCTGAAAAATGCATAAAAGGTACATCTAGTGAGGGGGAAGCATAAATCACATTCTTACCAAGTACCCTCCTGTCCCAGCTATGTGTGTCAATTGTGTGCCCCACTTGTCAAATTCACAAAATCGCACCTCTAGAAACAGATTTTCTTTCGGGCCTCGTTAAAATACCAAGTAACTCTGCATCCATTGTTGCTGATTGTAATTCTGGGGATCTGGAGTCTTCACAGAAGACTCTAGATGCTTGAAACTCAATCCATGGGTAAAATCCCCCTATCCAGAAAGTCACTGCAGATTCTGTCATCTGAAATAAACCGCTCCCCCCCCCCCCCCCCCGATACTCAGGAATACTGAGGACCTCAGCATGGACGTCAATTCACCAAATGCCAGGTGTAATGAAAGTGACATCACAAGCCCTTTAGCTTCAATGACATCGCAGTAAGTGACATCATATGACCTTTCTCACCTGTCTGCCTGTTTATAACCTCTTTCACCTGTTGCCCACCTCGGTCCAGTGCTTAATTTGTAAAAAAAGAAGTGAAGGTGCTGAAACTTTTGCTAAGGAGGCCACCGCTCATGTCTTCCTCCGGTGAGCCCCACTTTCAACACTCTCACTGCCTCAGTCTCTATCTTCTAACCTTGATCTGTTGTCTGTCCCCTAAGTCTTTGCTCTAAGAGTCTATCCTCTCACAGTTCTAATTGTTTTCTATCACCTTTGTCACACCTTGTATTTCTGATTTGCCCTCTATTCATTTTAGCCCTGCCCTTTTTTCTCTTCACTTTTATCCATGCTCTGCTCTCACTTCCCTCGATCTTGGCTCTTTACTATCACTCTCTAGCAGTGATTAGCTGTATCTCCATTTTATCATTTGGCTGCTTTTTTCCTCTGTCCTGTCCTCCACATTCTTTCAATCTATCTTCTCTCTTCTTAATGCTCTCTTCTTCACATCATGGCTGCTTTCTCTTTGTATCTGATTTGCTCTCCTACTTTTCTTCCATTTTGCTCCCTTTTATCTCTCTCCTCTGTACTCTTGCTGTCTCTCATCTCTAACACTGCTGCTGCCTGTGACCCCTTTCGTCAGCCTGTACATGTCCCTGCTAATTTGAACTCTGCGTTTTCTTGTTGTAATTCCTAAAGAAGCGGAAGATGACGTGTTTTACTTCCTTACCTGCACCGAGTGCAAAAACAAAATGTACACCAACTGAAAATGCTTTTTTGCATATATTAATCAGTGTGGTATGACTGGGTTTATTGCAGAACAGGCGGCTGCTTGAGCACAGCAGGTCATGTCACTGCTAGTGCTGCCTGTAATTAGAAGGTCCAGGGATGACGGCGGCATCGGCATCCACTGCTCAGCTTGCTGTGATCCTGCCTGCTACAGCACAGGCATTGTCCCCAGCAGTAATGCTGCAAATGCCGGTAAGTATGGCTGTGGTGCCTACCGGACTCACGCATGCTCAGCAATTACCATGCTGGGGTGCAGCGCACAGATTCTACTGGTGACGCCATGGCGTACAAAGGTTGTGTTGGGCCAAAGCCGCATCAAGCACATTGAGGATAGCAGCCATGCATGGCTGCCGGATACGATACTTTGGCTACGCAACAAGTGGAAAGTCCACACTTACTTTCATTTATTCTTCCTCAAGAGCCCTCACTCCCAAGTTCCAAATGCGCTCTTGTAGCTTCCTTGCCTCAACTCAGTCATGAGCCAGCCCCCAGCTACAATTATCCAATGGGAGGTTAAGGTTCAGGCAGTGGCAGGGTACAGCAGACTAGGGGAATAGAATGCAAGCCATAGTTTGCCGATGGCTTCTTGGATTTGTGATCAGCGTGATGACATCATCACTAACGTGGTGATACACAATCATGCCTGCCTGGACAGGCATATGCCGGCCTGCCTATGAACATTTACCAGCCAGTCACCATGCAATGTATGTTATTCTTTTTATTTTGAATTGAACAATTAATATTGAGACTACCACCTGCAGGTTCAGAAATGGTAGCCCTGGCCCTGTGAAAGAAGTTCAGGTGCTGAGCACCTGAAAGCACCTGCTCAAATTAAGCACTGCCTCTGTCCCACTCCATCATCCAAATCTTTCTCACATTTCTCTGCCGATATATCCCCTCTCTACAATCCCCTCTTCTTGCCTTGCTCATCTGTTGTAGTCCCTTTCACACCTGTCTCTTTATCTTTGCTTTCTCCAGTGTCTCCATTTGTCTCTGAATCATCTCTCTCTTTCACACCTGTCCCATTCTTTTCTCTGAGTTATATCTCATTCAAGTGTCTTCTTTATCACCTTTCACATGCGTGTTTCTCCCTCAGCTGCTGTTTCTCTAATTTATATCTTTCTGATTAGACAACCCTCTGTTTCTCCCCTCCGTCTGTATCTTTATAATTTCTTTCCCACTTCTGTCTCACCCTCTTTCGGTTGCTCAATCTCTTTTTCACCTGTTGTATTATGTTTTTCTGAACCCTTCAAGCCCCTTTCGTCACCACTGCATCACTTTCTTTTGACTCTCCGGTGGCGTAGCACCATTTCCCATATTTGCAAGGTGGAGCTAAGCCACTTAGCGTGGCTTAACGCCACTTTGTAAATATGTCCCTTTCCGCCACAGTCCTCTGTGGCAAATGGCCCTTCAATGGGCGTTGCTGTGGGTGTTCCACTGCAACACCCATTGCTTTTTGACTCTGCCACAGATTTACAAGGCTGAGGCAATGACAAAAACAGCGCCATTCTAACACTATGGATTACCAGGAGTTAGAATGGCATTACAAGGAGAAATTATTAATTTCTGTTAATTTGTTTCTCTTTCATTGTGTGCTGCATTTTGCAGTACACATTGAAAGGGCAAATCACCAATATTTATTGTTTATGTGCAAAAAAGGTGTCCCTTTCTGCACATAAAAAATCACCCCGTGGTGTAGGCACCCTTGCAACATGGTGGCAGGGAGCCTGCGCTGGCGCTAAGCAGCTTTTTTTGTGCAAGCGTATGGGGAAACATAGGAGTGCGCTGTATTCTTGTGAATAGGGCACATCCCTGTGCTTTAAAAAGGACAGAGAGCGGTGCTGCTGAATTTGGGGAAGCTCCATGCTCCAGTATTTTCTTCTAAATATGCCCCTATGTGTTTCGACCTCTCACACATGTTGATCACTTGACTGCTATCACATTGGTCTTCTCTCTGATTTTCAGCTGCATCTTTATTATGGCTCTAACACACATACAGGCCCACACACCTGTCTCCATCACTGACCTGCCACTCTACAATGTCTTCTTCCTGCCTCTACTGGGCATATTCATCTATTTTTCCTGTCTCTCCATCTTTCCCTCTCTCTAAGTGGTTTTGCTTGGATCTCTCCTTTGCTGATTTACCAACAGCCATGGAGACTCCTTTTTGCCTGTGCCCTCTCTCCACCAGCAAAGTAAATATTTTGCAGGTTTGTTACTTCCTTCTGTGATGCTATTGCAGGTTGTTTTTCATGCCTTCCTGTGCTACAAACATACTCATTGCACTGATAACTCAAAACACATTAGACCTTGCCAGCGGCCTCGTAGGCTGCTATTGGAATATATCTGAAGACCTAAACTTTCCTGAGCTGACAGCACTGTCACAGTCATTCATTTATAAGCTGCACCAGGGCAGAGACTAAAGTCCTCTCCCCTGTGAACAGAAACAGAAGACGGATGTTCAATTAATAGAATAGAAGCAGAGGGCTGGCTCGCCAGTAAAGGCCATAATCATCGCCACCCCAATACCACCAGCTTATTTCAGTAAGCAACTTTTGAACAGGGACAACACCAGTGGCGGCCTGTACAGGACGGGGGTGGTGGGGCTTGTGTGGAAGAGGGGGAGGAGGAAAGAAAATAAGGAAAAATGAAAATTCACTTACCTCAGCACACCGTCTCTCCCATGTCATCTCTCCTCCGTCCACTTTGTGACTTGTGTGCAAACAGGAAGCACCCAGGCTCCCCTAAACCAATCACAACACTGCAGAGCAGCATTGTGATTGGTCTGAGCACCATGGTTCGACACTTAGACGGGCACAGGGAGATGTGCATGTTCCTCACCAGGCTGTGCTTGCAGCCTGGTTGGGAACATGCAAAGTGTGCATGACAAGGGCCAGACTGGCTACCGGGCGTTTTGGCATGCTGCCGAGCTGGGGGCTGATTTCGTTGCTGAACGAAATTCGTTTTTCTTCATTTATTTCGAAGCACACGCAGGTCTCCATCAACGAAATTAGCCCTCACTGCAGTGACATCAGCCCCCAGCTCGGCAGCATGCCAAAACGCTTGGTACCCAGTCCAGCCCTGTGCATGACAGTTTTGCCGGACCAATACTGCCGGCCAAACCATCATGCACACTTTAGAGTGCAGCAACGAATCCTCCTCCCTGATGTCAGGAGAGCCAAGCCCCGCCCCAACCTAACCTGGCTGATACTAAAAATAAAATGATATTTTTTTTTTCTTGTACACAGCTCCGAGAGTAGTGGGGCGATGCTGCTCCGCCTTAGCGGAGGAGCTCCTACTGGACAACACTTCCTTTAAGTGAGAAATGAGAGGGACCTTAGGGAACCATTGATTGTGGCCCCAAAGTACTGCAAAAGGCCCGAAATTCACCATTTCTTAAGGAGCTTTGTATCAGGAAATTTCTTTTTTTCCCAGAACTCTGTAAATACTTCCACCATTCCTTGAAGGCGCAAAGCCTGTCAGCACACTCTTGACTCCTCTAAATCTCCACTTCTGGTACAAAACGCCATGTGTGACTTAACAGATGATCTCCTTAGAAAAACAGTACTGGAAGAATTAACCCCTTCGGGCGGATGACGAGCTCAGCTCGTCATGGGCGTAACTTGCGCTACGCGGATGACGAGCTGAGCTCGTCACGTAACGCGGGTTTTTTAACATCCCAGCGCGCAGCGGGAAAACCGCTAGCGCGCATGCGGTTAAGGAACGAGCTTCAGCTCTGACAGGAATTTGAAAATGTATGATATAGCAACTGGAACGGGTTACACATTCCTTTCAACATAAAAGCTTGGCCATCTAGACTGGGCTTACTTGTAAATCTTGAGGGTGTCTGAGAGTCTGCGAAGCTGCTAAGGGATCCTCTGAGTTTCCTGTCAGAACTGAAGTGATAGAGCAAGGCCTATAATATACTTACTCCCTGTTAGAGGCCAGCCATTTTGGCATGTCATGCTTTCATGGATGTGACACCGCAGTCCGAGTATCACCTCATTTCTAGGCTTTTGAATGAAATTCAGGTGTAGATATCCATTCAGCCTTGGTATGAATATTTATTATCAATACAGCTTTTCAAGTATCCTTAGATTCGCCCAACAAGGACACCCTGGGGCATATTATCAAGAAACGGATTTAAAATTATCGCCTCTTTAGAGGGAGGAAACTATGGGCTTGATAATATGCCCTTGTGAATTCCCATAGAAGCCAATGTTCTGGTGTGAACATGGGCTTCTATGGGAATTCTCTCCGGCATATTATCAATCCCATTAACGTCGCTTTAGCGGTAGTTTCCTGCCGCTAAAGCGGTGATAATTTTAACTCAGTTTCTTGATAATATGCCCCCCTGTCCTTTAAGAATCTTTTGGGAAATAAATGATGCTCTTGTCTTTGATTTATTATTGCGGGGTATCTGATGTTCGGGCATTGGCTATATATAGTAGGTAGATATTTCCCACCAAAAAGTGTTTCTTTGTAATTTCTAGTAGAACTAATAATTAACCCTGGGAGGAGACCTCCGCTCTGCCCACGGAGTGTGCAGAGATCCGCGTTCCACGGAGAAGGCAAATCTCCGCACTCTCCACAGCGGAGCGGATTTGGCCAGACCCCGGCTCCAGTCCCCTATACTAACTATTAATTCTACATTACGTAAAATTAAATTAAAACCACTTACCTGACATGCGGCGTCCTTGGGCTGCCCTCCTCCTCTTCCTCGCCGTGTGGGTAATTCTTTGAGAAAAGTGCGCATGCACGCGCGCATGCGCCTTTCTCGCAAGAAAGGTGTAGATATCCATTCAACCTTGGTATGAATATTTAATATCAATAAAGTATTTCAAGTATCCTTAGATTCACCCAACTATGACACCCTATCCTTTAAGAATCTTTTGGGGGAAATTAGTGATGCTCTTGTCTTTGATTTGTTATTGTGGGGTATCTGATGTTCGGGCACTGGACATAGTAGGTAGATATTTTTTCCCACCAGAACGGGTATTTTTGTAATTTCTAGAAGAACTAATCATGGTCTCATGTGCAGCATTCTAGACAAAGACTGAGCTATGTGTAGTCAGGCGTCTGAAGGGGTGTGAGGAAAGAATTTGTGACCTGAGACCAACAGGGGTTGGACAGTTGATCACTGCTGTCAAACCAAAGCACCGAGAAGCGGGTGAAGAGGATGGTGCATCAAGCAGGAGTGAATGTTTCTAAATTGAGTGAACACTCCTCTATGGGTACTATACTGTCAAAGGCATTTGAGGTAGGTATATATTTAGAGGACATTATTAACATAGCAGATTGAATGAGAAACTCTGGGGCATATTTACAAAAAAACATCGGAGCACAGAGCTGTGCCAAAATCAGCAGCGCCCTACTCTGACATTTTTTTAAATGCAGGGATGCGCTGTAGTCACAAGAATACGGTGCATCCCTGTGTTTACCCTAGCGCTTGTGCAAAAAAAGCTGCCTAGCGCCAGCGCAGGCACCCTGCTGCCATGTTGCAAAGGTGCCTGCACTGCAGGGGCGATTCTTCATGTGCAGGAAGGGACACCTTCCTGCACATAAACAATCATTCATGGCGATTTGCATGCAGCACACATGGAAAGAGCAAAGAACTAGGAGAAATCAAAGATTTCTCCTCATATTGCCATTCTAACATCTGGTAATCCATGGCGTTAGAATGGCGCTGTTCTTGACACTGCCTCAGCCTTGCAAATCTGGGGCAGCATCAAAAAGCATTGGGTTTTAGGTTGGAACACCCAAAGCAACACCCATTGCATGCCCCTTTGCCACAGAGAACTGCAGTAGGAATGGGCATATTTATAAGGTGGCATTAAGACTTGTTAAGTGGCTTGGCGCCACCTTGTAAATATGAGAAATGGCGCTATGCCACCAGAGCGACAAAAAAAGGGACGCTCCGGTGGCAATAGGGGCTTCTACTTATGCCCCCAAATATTTAAAGAATTACATTTCAAGTCTATTGGGGGAGGGGGGTCTAATGTTTTAGGTTGTCATATAAGTTCATCTTTGTGTAATTCATTAAAGAAAATGTAGATTCTCTTAAACACACAGAGGTGAGTATTATCCGTTGTGACAAAAAAATGGAATTGGTTGCATGCCTATTTGAATTTAGCTTCAATATCTTGTTCGATTTATCTTTGCAGATCATTAAATTGGAAAAGCTATAGTTATTAATATATATTATTTAGTGTGGTGTTGCATTTGGACACAAAGGGGCATATTATCAAGGACAGGCGATACATTATCGCCGCTTTTATCGGCAGGAAACTGCCGATAAAGCGGCGATAATGGCCTTGATAATATGCTCTATGAATTCCAATCGAAGCCCATGTTAGATGTGTTCACATCTAATATGGGCTTCGATTGGAATTCATAGAGCATATTATCAAGGCCCTTATTGTCGCTTTATCAGCAGTTTCCTGCCGATAAAAGCGGCAATAATGTATCGCCTGTCCTTGATAATATGCCCCAAAGTTTTTTGGTGCTGCACTATTTGTTCTCTACCCATTTATAATTATTGACTATTTCCTTAGGAGAGTCACAGAAGCCTAAATTATACATGTGATGGATAAATGGCTCATAAGAATATCCCACACTCCATAGAGAGAGGAAGAGATCAAGAGGAGTCACCAGTAGTTGTATTTAAGGACTGACATTAGGGTTCCTATTGGATGGAGTGCATTGTTTATTTCTACTTCAGTGTTTTTGGGAGTTTTTTGCAAATACTTCTTGGAATCACTGAATTTCTGAGGCAAGAACTTGCCTCTGGTGGGACAGCTGCCCTTATGCTCTTAGATTTAATTGCGGCCTTTGATACGGCCTCACACTATTGGATAGACTGGAGGCTTTAATCTTTGCCAACATTGCTTTGAAGTGGTTATCCTCCTTTATGAAGGATCAAACTGTTCAGGTCTTTTCAGCTAACAACACTTCTACTACTCTAACATTGACCTTGGGGGTTCCGCAGGGGTCCATTTTGAGCCCTCTGTTGTTCAACATCTACCTACGCCCCTTGATGGATGTGACTGAAGAAACTGGTCTCACCGTGTTCTCGTATGCTGATGATTCTCAGATTATTTTTTCACTATCTGATGCTCGAAACAAAGACCCTTCCCCTCTCAGGCAAGGTTTGGCTAATGTTGCTCGCTGGATGAACAGAAACGCCCTCAAACTCAATGGCGATAAAACCGAAGTCCTGATCCTGGGAAGTAACCCTGATCTCTGGGGAGTCAGACTGAACTATTTTGTCTGATGCCCGATGGAGCTACCTGGTTCAGCTATAGGGGAGATGACCGTAGATTCCCTCCTTGGTCGTCACCTACCCAGTCGGTCTTTAGACAGACTTCCTTTCATCTTTCCTGTCGTCTCTTCCCGCATCCTCTCTCTATTTAAGTCTCTCCGTCTCTCCTCTCTCAATGTATTGAGACTGAACTATTTTGTCTGATGCCCGATGGAGCTACCTGTTTTAGCTATAGGGGAGATGGGCCGTGGATTCCCTCCTTGGTCGTCACCTACCCAGTCGATCTTTAGACAGACTTCCTTTCGTCTCTCCTGTCGTCTCTTTCCGCATCTTCTCTCTATTTAAGTCTCTCCTCTCTCAATGTATTGAGACTGAACTATTTTGTCTGATGCCCGATGGAGCTTACCTGGTTTAGCTATAGGGGAGATGGGCCGTGGATTCCCTCCTTGGTCGTCACCTACCCAGTCGATCTTTAGACAGACTTCCTTTCGTCTCTCCTGTCGTCTCTTCCCGCATCTTCTCTCTATTTAAGTCTCTCCGTCTCTCCTCTCTCAATGTATTGAGACTGAACTATTTTGTCTGATGCCCGATGGAGCTTACCTGGTTTAGCTATTGGGGAGATGGGCCGTGGATTCGCTCCTTAGTCGTCACCTACCCAGTCGGTCTTTAGACAGACTTCCTTACGTCTCTCCTTGTTGTGTCTTCCCTTATCCTCCCTTTCTCACCTCCCCAGACACCTCCACTACTTTTCTCTCTCCTTTCTTCCTCTCCTAATGTATTCCCTATTTTTTGATGTATTGTGTAATTGTTGATCTCTTTCTGTTACATTGTTGATTTACATGTAAAGCGCTCTGATACCTTCGGGTCTAGCCAGCGCTATATAAAACTCTTAAAATAAATAAAAATAAATAAAATAATTTGGCCTGCCTTATTGGGGCCTTTGCCTGTTCCAGTGGATAAAGTCAAGAATCTCGGTTTTATTATCGATAAAAAACGTTCCCTGGCACCACAGGTCTCTAAGCTTACTGCCTCCTGTATTTCCATTCTGAAAATACTCTGGCTGATTCCCCTAAACTCACAGAGAACAGTGCTGCAAGCTCTGGTCACTTCCAGATCATCCAAAACGCAGCTGCCCACCTTCTCTTTCGGCTGCCGAAATTTTCTTCTGTCTGTCCCTTGCTGCAGAGACTGCACTGGCTGAGAGTTGACAAACAGATTGAGGTCAAGGCCTTGTGTTATATGTTTTGTACTAAACACGGTCTTGCTCCTTCTTATATCCAAGCCCTGCTGTCTCCATATGTCCCCACCCGTACGCTGAGATCAGCCAACCTTGCACTGTTTTTGTTGCCCAGGTTTCTCAGAGCTCGTCTTAAGGGGGGCTCCTTTTCCATGCTGGGCCCTAAACTCTGGAATTCTCTGCCGTTTGCTCTCAGATCCTGTAACTCACTGCTTCAGTTCCGTAAAGACTTAAAAACTTTACTTTTTAGCAGCCCTGATTAAACCCCGCCTTCTTAGCTATTCTTCTTGCTATGCTATGCTACTGTCCGCCAGTAGCGCCGGGAGACCCTTTGGGGGTAGCTGATCGCTCTGTAAGCTTCTTAAATAAATAAATAAATGTGACTGAGTGTTATTTCTTTGCTGCTGATGGGTAGTAAGGATTGGCAAAAGCATAAGACTTGCCCCCGTGCCTTTATTACTATCCAGACTTTCTTTTACACTGGCCAGGAAATCTAAGGGGCATATTATCAAGGGATTTATCTCCGCTTTTTTGGCTTTAAAAGCCAAGAAAGTGGAGATAAAATTATCTCCCTATCAGCAACAGGGTGCTAACACGCAAATTTGCATGTTAGCACCCTTTTTCTCTATGCTTCCCCTTGCATCTCTAATGAGATGCAAAGGGGGCGTTCCAGAGAAAAATAATAGGAGAAATGTTGTTAAGCGACATTTCTCCTATTATCAAGGATTTCGCTAACCCTGTTAGTGAAAAGAAAAGCAGCGCTAAGCGCGGTTAGCGCTGCTTTTTTTACACCTGGTATTTTCCTGACTTAGCCATGATATCCTATGGAAGGTGGATATCATGGCTAAGTTTATGAGCCCCTATCATCAATCTAACGCCAAACTTCGAGAGATTATCGTTGGTTTTCCAGCGATAATCTCTCATTTGGCAGTTAGCACAAGGATTTTAATCACTTCTGAGATAATCTTTGCTAATAGCAAGTTATCTCTGCGATAATTTCCGGCGATGCTTAGCGTTAAAAAATTTGTTGCTAAGCCTCGTTAGCGATAAATATCGCTAATCGTTGGTAATATGCCCCTAAATTATTTTCTGATAAGGGGTGCTAACTAATCCTGAAACCTCCTCCCTCCCCCAATGCATTTGGTCAACTTCCTACGAAAACGTTGACGTGTGCTAAATTTAATGACATTTGCTGGGACAGATAGTGAAAAACAGAAAATTCCCATCCAGCAAGGGGCACTCAGTCACACTACTTATGCAAGCGCAAGTTCATAGTGGCCCCAAACATAGGTTTTTACCGAGTGTGAAGAAATGTCTTTCTCCCAAAGCAATTGCAAATGTTTTGTACTAAAGTTACTCAGTTAAAATGCAAACTCGTCAAAAATATCATAATGTCCTGTTTATTGAAAGAATGATAAACACAGTCATTGAATTTCAGTTAAAATCAGCACTGTCAATATTTTGAAAATTACATGTCAACAATAATGTATAACAAAACATTTTCTGAGCTGTGCAAAGTACAAAGGAATTGTTCACACTTCGTCAAAACATTTTTAGTGCATCAAATTTGGTATTCTACAGAAAATGAGGCTGCCAATGTGTAGCTTCTTGTTTGTCTCCAGAATGCACGAATCCCCCCACCCGCTTCACATAAACCTCCATGAAGCGCATTAAAAAAGGCCTCCTCGATTCAGGCTTCCAGACTGACAGCGCCAAATGTCTCTGACTTGGTTTATGATCTTTACCAATAGTATTAAATGATGATGCGTTTTTTCAAGCAGTTCCATCAACAAATACAAAAGAAAATTACAGATTGAAAAGGAAAAAGTAGTCAAAAACCAGGATAATTTCAAGAGAACATCAAACATCTAGAACAAAGACTCCAATAAGTTTAAGGAAAATGTAATTCTTGTCAAGTCTGCCTGGATAGATTACTTCTGTGTGTTTGTGTATCGAACACTATGAATTTTCCCCTAAATATTGTCCTGTTTACCAATTTAAAGGAAATTAGAACTCCCAGGTCATTGATATTTCTGAACTTGTGCATGCTGTAGGACAGCAATATTTGTGCTTGAGGAATGACTCACTGGAATGGTTGTGCTTTAGGCATAGATTAAACTGGCACTAATGATGGACCTAATGCTTATGAGTGGTGCACAACAGAGCATTGGTTCTTTCTACTGTTTAGATCTTCAATGCTACTCTGGTGTTTTTCCAAGAAAAATTTATGTCCACGGATATTCAGAGTGAACCCCAAACATAAAGAGGCAGCTTTTTAGAAAAGGTCTTCAGAGATTTCGATTTCTTCAGGGTTAGGTGGGAGATGGTGAGCTGGCTCTCAAGGTGCTGAGGAGATAGGTCTACTTTTCCAAGGATGTATGCCAGTACAACGCGATCTTTTAGATCGGGGTACTTTACAACGCGGTTTCTACAACGCAAGTCGTTCCAACGACTTGCGTTGGAGGGCGCGGTTTGAGGATTAATATAATTTTATATTCCAACACCAGCCCACGTGACAGTAGGGAAGGTGTTGGAATATAAAATTACAATATTCCTTAACCAACAGCGCCATCCAGCGCAAGTCGTAGTAACGACCTGTGTTGTAATGGCAGCGTGGTAAAGGTAGTGCGGTGTAAACAACGCGTTGTAAACGATGTTTCCCCTTTTCCAATACTAAATGCAGGATGCGAGGACTGGGTTTGAGCTAAAAAATACATGGAGATGCGAGACACCCAACATGGGACACAATTCAATTTCTGGGAATGCAGCGGACATTGAGTGAGATCCGCCGCCCTCGCGTGCACGTCGTTCAGTAGAGCGGACTGCGTGATGCTTGGTTGTGTGCAGCGAGGTTTTATACAAGTGTAGATTTGCCAAAAGTTATATAAAGGTATAAATTTGTCAAATCCAATTTTCCCATTTTATTGTCTCTGGACCCAACTCCTGATCTCATGTCTCTGAGCTTAACTTCTGACTCCGCCAACGCCCCCCATAAGAGATTTCAGCCGCAGCCATCTCTGTACAGGCTGTCACCCGCAGAGCTGACAAACCTTTGTGACCATCATACCTGTGACATCATATTCTCTAAAAACTTTGGATTTTTAGTTTTTTATAGGTATAACATCACAGTCATCAAGCAGAACACCCAAACTACCATTCCCCAAAAGGGAGAAACATTTGCAGGTTTGTAGGTCAACCATTTTCAAATAGGGAACACCAGTTGTCACAAACAAAGTACATTAGATTCCAGCTGCTGTTTATGATAATATTGCACAACAAAAAGGTGTGGATGAAAATACTAGAGTCTATATAAATGTATGAGTTTAATGCAGTGCATAACCGTTAAGTGTATCACCCCGCGCCGAAATGCCATTTGAAGACTAGGATAACAACATTCAACAAACCATTTGAAGCGACAAATATAACTCACTTCATAATCTGCATTTAGCAGAAAAATCGGAATATTTCACGTTAACATATTTTTCTCTGTCGAAAATGCTGTTGTCTGAATGGTGGTAATTCTGATGTGAAACATAAACTTGACGGTTCTGTGGCAAATTGTCAGAATGAGTAAATCGCTCAGGTTTGCTTCTTCATCTGAAATGTTTGCCACACACATAAAATGGGATAATGACAACCATTTATATAAATAATGACTTCCGCGATGTGCATTCAGATGAGAATACCGCGTGCTCATATTGAAAGAATCGTTCTTCCGGTTATATATGTTCAATTTAATTTTTTTTAGTTTAATTTTTTTTAGTGTATAGTTGGTGTTATTAAAAAGGCAGGTGCTTGGATGCTGATGAAGAAACATGATCCCCTTAGATATGGTACAGAGAAATTCTGATTCAAGGGCAGACAGGAGTTCGAGCCCAGAGGGGCTTATTTACAAGCCCCTTGCGCCGCCGGTGTGCCACTTTTAATATGGGAAAAAGTAGGTTATTTATGAGATGCGATAGATGGAGCCATGTCTGAGTTTTTGGGGAATAACATGCAGATGTTCGTGCTTAACCCCTTCGACGCTGATGACGAGCTGGGCTCGTCATGAGGTAGCCTCCTCGCACGCTCATGACGAGCCCAGCTCGTCATGTAAAGTGCGGTTTTAAAAAAACTCAGCACAGGAGCGGAATTTCGCTAGCGCGCATGCGGTTAACGCAACAAAATCTCCAAAATCCGCATGCTACAGTAAATACTGTACACTTTTCGGCTGTTACGTTTTGAGAGGCTTTACATGTTGAAATTTAACGAAGGGTGAAGTATTTCAGGCACCCAGCGACCACAGGGTACCTTAAATAACTCCCACCTCGGAATTCCAGCCCACTTATGATCAGGACCATAGTCGTTTTACCTGCACCATTATCAGGACCCGCACCTTGAAAAGGGGGAAAACACGCAGCATTAGCAAAATGCCCCCAATCTAAGGTGCGGAACTCAGAATGTAACAGTCATACTGCACCCAGTCAATACTGCACTTGTGGTGCCGGTGTTCACCGGGTGCAGCATTACCAAACTTAGGGGCATATTTACAAAGAAATGTCAGAGCATGGAGCTGCGCCAAATTTGCAAAGCCGTGCTCAGCCATTTCCAAATTGCAGGGATGCGCCATATTTACAACAATACGGCACACCCCTGTATTTCCCCTGCGCTGGTGTTAAAATTATCTGCCTAGCGCCAATGCAGCCACCTTTGCGCCTTGAGTACCTGTGTTGCAGGGATGATTGTTTATGTGCAGGAAAGTGTCCTTTCCTGCACATACACAATTAATAATGGCGATTTGTTTAGCACATTGCCACTATTTAAAGATTGTTTATGTGCAGGAAGAGATACCTTCCTGCACATAAACAATCATTAATGGCATTTTGCTCTTTCTATGTGTGCTGCAGAATGGATGGGGAATAAAAGTATTAACAAGGCAGTGTTAAGCCACTGAAACTGTCATAACGCTGCTTTGTAATATGGAGAAGGGCATATCGCCACCAGCATGTCACTAAAAGTAAGGTTCTTGTGGCGCTATCCCCTTGTAAATATACCCCTGAATATCAGGCCCTCAGATTGAGCCCATTAGGGAGGTGGGGGGAGGAATTGACCTTTTTTCCCTATTCCAGTCCCTTTTTCAGTCTACCTTTCCGGGAAGTGCACTAGCGTTTTTGGCTTGAGTGAACAGCCGCTGATGAATATATTTATATACAGTTTGATCAGTGTGCTTTGAATTAATAATGATCTGTATCTACAGCTGTGTTCTTGACCATAAGTAGGACTGTATATGCCCCCATTTCAAAGCAAGATAAAGAATATTTTTCCATGCATAGCATTGACTTTGCTTACAATTATTGCACCTTTGAATCCCTGGGAGGTAGAAACCTACATTACCTGGTTTTGATGCATATGTGCTCTCTTAGCAGGTTAATATTGAAAATATCAGACAATTTTACTTTTTACAGAGATAAATTACAGTTGTAGAATGCTCAATAACCCCATTCTCTTTGTGTGCAAAGATGACGTAAAAATCCAATGCAACTCAGAATTGTCCAATAAATCTGTACTTGCGGGACCCAGCAGTGTTCTGCTTTATTGCATGTAAAAGTCAATAGCTCTCACATCTGGAGAAGCTGGGCTACCTTCGGTGCAACAACTAATATTAATAATATAGAGATATCGTTTCTTAATACAGCCCAACAGTGCTTCATAGTAGTCAGCATTCTCTTAAGCTGTGATCATAATTGAGCTTCAGACAGGTTTTGGGGAGCCCATTCCCTGAAATTGAAATTGATGCATCCTGTTCCTTCGGCACTGCACACAGAAACATACCCCGACGCAAACTATATAGAAAATGCAAAACATAAATCAAGTTACCCACAGCTTCAGCCATTTGGAACAAGTGGAAATGCCGCCACCTTCTGGACTGTTTTGAAAAATGCACCAAAGTTACATTTAGTGAGGCCAAAGCTTAATACACATTCCTATGAAGTACAATATTAGGTTTTTTTGGGCTTCATCATAAGATATCCAAAGTTCTGCCCAGTATCTCTGCCCCATTGTTACAGATTACAAAATATGCTGCAATTCCAGGATTTAGGAGTGTTTCCCCGCAGACTTTATCAGCTATAAGTACAATATATGGGTGAAACACTCCCAATCCACAGAGTGACTGCGGAACCTGTGATCAGATGCAGCTGGGAACAGCTGTTCTCGGCAGTTTCGAGATTACTGAGGACCACAGGACCTCCTCCTCCAGGGGAAGTTCTGAGCTCTCAAGAGGGATAGAGATGCATTGCTCTGGTAACTCAGGCCTAATATTAATGCTTGCCAGCACCCCCGTAGCGTGTTACGGATGGATATATCTGAACACCCAAGCTGCCCTGAGCTGACCGCACTGGCATCTTCCTAAATCTAAATACTGTGCCAGGGCATAGGAAGAAAGAGAAGATGACATTCAATAAAGAAAACAGGAGCATTGGGTTGGTCCCTTGGTAAAGGCCATAACCATGGCCATTCTGGTACCACCAGTTTATTTCAGTAAGGAACATTTCAACAGCGTTGGTTTTCTTTTGGATGAGTTATGAGAGGTACAGGAGCAACCTAGTGGCGGTACCAGAGTACTGGAAAAGGCTGAAATGTACTATTTTGTGAGGAGCAATGCAGCCGTAAAATTCCTTTTTTTCTGTAAAATCGAAAATAATACATCAACTGCGCAAAGTCTATCTGCATACTCTTGATCCCTTTGCTCATACTGGGTGACTCATTCACATCTTCAGTACCAGTACAAGAAGCCATCAATGTCCTAACACATGATGGAGTAATAAAATTGGATCTGGATGACATAAGGAAAGAGGAATGTGGATCAAAGATCCTAAACCCTCTTGAAAATCTTGGATTCATGGTTCAGGATGGGGATTCAGTAACCAAACAACCTAATGGCCCCCTGTCTAGAACATTGGTGACTGGTACCACACGGTTTAAACCCTGTCTTCCTTGAAGACATCCTTTGCACTCGAAGAAAAAATGATGAAGTCGACAAAAGTCGAAAAAGACCTGTCAAAAAGCGACAGAGGGGTAGCTCACCTCCGGATCAGCGCTTAACTGGCGTGGAAAGAAAAGAACTGACGTCCACGCGCCTGGGTGGTGCCTATATAGGTGACCGCAACGTCATAACCAACATCACCGACACCGACGATGCCACTTGGAGCCGAATGAAGCCCCCCAACTGCACGCACAAGTGGTATTGCTCGAGCAAATGTTTACTGACGCCCGGGAAATTCAAAGGTAAGGGATCTGCAGCTAGAAGTCTCTATCAAATATGAATTTCTACCCCTTCACAACAACAAATATTATGGCTATGACTCCCGGTTACACTCTATGTTGATTACATTTTCAATTGCCAGGACAACTTGTTTGGCTTACCCACTGACCACCTTTTTTAGTGCCTACCCTGGAAGTCAACAAAGCTGCAGGACATATGTACAGAATTAGGGATTTGGTGCCAGCCTCCGTAAAGATCCCAGTTATGTCGGTATAACAATTCCACCAGGACCAAACATGGAGCACCAACTCAGCTACTGGTTTTAGGGCTGTATTAATCACCATGTGGAAAAATAAGACAAGTCTCTTTAAAGAACAGCACAGCAGGGGAGGTAACAACCCACTTACATTCTCAGAATGCAGACACCCTTCAATTATTCTTTGACTATATGTTTGCATTTGACTGGGCACAGAGTTTGGCTGCCTTTCGGCTAGGTTCACACTACAGAAATACAACATACTGAAGAGGCTCACACTTTATCGCATATCCACTAGAAAGAATATTTTCCTAGTATAACTGTGAATGTTTAAAAGATTAAGAGTTCCATTTCTGCAACATCTTCCACAATGTGACAGACAGTAAATAATGCCCTAAAGCAGTGAAAGCCAGAGAAATATCCTCAAAATGGATAATGTTCTACCTCTCGTTATATCAACATAGTACATGTGAGTACTACTGTCCTTGTTTTAAATGTATCAGATTTATGCAGGGGGGAGGAACTGAAGAAAACATGCTCAAGTAGGTGCCAAACATAGTGGCATATTTACAAAAAATGTCGGAGCGGATGCTACGCCAAATTTGGCAACGACGCGCTCAAACATTTTTAAAACGCAGGGATGCACCGTATTCACAAGAATACAGTGCACCTCTGTGTTTCCCCTAGCACATGTGCAAAAAAAGCTGTCTAACGCCAGGACAGGCACCCTACCGCCATGTTGCAAGGGTACCTGCGCTGCAGGGGCAATTGTTTATGTGCAGGAAGGGACACCTTTCTGCACTTAAACAATCAATAATGGCAATATGCTATTCCTATGAGTGCTGCGGAATGCATCACACATAGAAAGAGCAAAAAACCTAAGACCAGGTATTCCCTGGTGTTCGTTTTTGGCACTGCCCAGCCTTGTAAATCTAGAGCAGCACCAAAAAGCAATGGGTATTGAGGGGGAGGATTTCAGTGGAAAGGGGCATATTTACAAGGTCTCATTAAGTCATGTAAAGTGGCTTAGCACCACCTTGTAAATATTGGAAATGGCACTGCCATCCGAGCGTCACAAAAAGTGATGCTTCGGTGGTGATAGGGACTTGAAAATATGCTCCATATTGTCTACAAGTTTAGGACGCCTCAGCAGGATCGACTTGCTTGCTGTACATTACATCAGATGCTCTTCGAAAAAACAAAAATGTCTAGCCTTTTTTCATTCCATTCACTTTAGTACGCCAAAAGAAGTTGTGTACATGCGTCACAGCCTCTGAATCACAAGTGGTCTTTTATAAAGATTAGTTTGTCAGGTTTTAATCTAAAGCCAGTTCTTATTTTTATATAAATAATTAGATACATCTATCTACCACCTCCCCCTGAGGATCTGCTTCTAGGGCAGAAAGACCTCTACTTCATGTGATGTCAAGTCAACAGAATTATAAACGTGTACAATGATGAGTGAAAGAATATCAGAATTCCTCTAGGACTATTTGTTTCCCTGGAGGTAAAGAACTTGCCCTTCTGGCAAGTAGGTTACTGAATGGAGCTACTTGGCATTCCACATTTTAAAATACTGCTCATTCAGTGGACATCCTAGCTGCAAAGAGCCCATGTACATTCTCTTAGAACTGTGTCAGGTTCACACATTTTTTTATAGTCCATAACATTTAGTGTAGACAATAGGACCAGTCTTGCAGCATTCTGAACTTGATAAAACAAGTTGGACACAGGATTCATGCTTGATGTTCAGTCTGGGCAGTCAATTCTCAGAAATAAATTTCCTAGATCCTAGAAAGCCATTGTGACTGCCATTTTCCCATTTCATTTACTGATTATAACCCCTCATGCTGGGAATGGAAGAGGGCTGGATTTAATAGTAAGAATGGGATTATGAAATGATGGGGTGAATTCTCTAAGCAAGCTCCCTCTTTCCTCAGCAACCAATCCTAGATCCCACAGCTATATCCCAATAACTTTACCGCCATTGGCAGGAGCCTGGAAATGGAGGTATGGAAGTGCAAGTGCGGTGGGGCTAAGGCACATGGCAGGGTTGCACATCTAAATAATTAAATCTAAAGGATTCACCACATAGATCGGAATATGTTCAAGGAAATGTGTTACTCATCCTGATGTGGATGCACACAGTGTTTGCTTAGATACCCCTCACACATCAAAAGGGCCCTTGGTGTCATGCTTCATTACAGGGGTCTTCCCGCCCCCCTGTGGGACGGGGCGTGCTATGACCTACGACTACGTGGGAGCACTGTTTTGAAAACACTATGTATAGTGATTGGGTAGTGAGAGGAGAGGTCGGGCGTGAGTATGGGTACGTGATTTAAAAAGGACCTGGCCTCATGGACTTAAAAAACTTTATTTAGGTCATCAAGGCTGGACCTGTTAAAAAATTGATGCGGGGATGTCCTGCCTGTGATGTGGGATATTCCTATAAAGTCAACATGTTTCAAAGCAAAGGCTTCTTCATCAGGACTGAAAGATCCCCTCAGTACTCACTATGTTGAATGTCCTCAATGCGTGTGCTATATATAAAAGTGAAAAAATAAAAAAATGAAAGATACATAGATTTTATGCACCTAATACGATTCCCAATAGTACCATGTATGTGTTAATGATCTAGTGTAGGGGGTTATACTCCATGAGTCTCTTGTAACAGGTGGGGAAGGGAATCGCCAAACGTAGCTGTTCTGGTCTACTCAGCCTTGCCTGAAAATAATGCCCACCCACGGTTCCGTGATGAGCGTTATTTTCCGGCAAGGCTGCGTCGACCAGAACAGCTACATTTGGCGCATCCCTTCCCCACCCCACCCAGCATTTCTGACTAATCTGTCAATCCTTGTGCCATGGTGCACCGTATTGTAAACATGGTGCATCCATGGTGGTGCAAGGGTATCGCAGGCTGGCACAGGGAAACGGAGGCATCTCTACAGTTGAGGTCAGATTCTTGTAAATCTGCCCCACAGTTTTTAGCTCACTGCTGCATGTCTAGCAATCACCATCATATGGCATTCTAGAATGTTGTTTGGCTTGATGATGTCAGTTTGGGTTTTGAAATCTATTGTGACTTTGTTCAGCAGATGGTCCCCTCAACATTTTATCCATTGGTTTGTGTTTTTCTACATGCCACAGTAACCTCAGTGATAAAAAAAATGTAGAAGTTACACCGATCGTGGATATGTCAGCTGTCTGCTTAGTCTAGTCTCTTCACAGATTATCTCCTTCTAATTTCTCTTGGCTCCATTTCTGTATAACTACACACCCTTCAAATCTACTCCCCCCATTATGCATGCCACTGCATGTTGCTCACAGGCTAATTCATGGCAGCATTATTTTGTCATAATGCCAATTTGTCATAGACTGACCCCAACTTCTGCAAAGCCGTATGTATGTGGGTTCAATATGTCTTACAAGTACTCAGGTTTTCAGCACTACTAAACAAGGATATTTTTGTCAATTTTTTTCTAATGGGAAATGCTTACAGTCTGGTTCTAAAACTTTTTGTTGATCCGCAGCTTATTCTTCCAGAAAGGGTGAAGGCACCAAATTTGCTTATGGGCCATTAATCTTTTAGGCCCAAAGGATTTTGCTGTGAGTACATCTGACTTACTCTTGTACTATTCCTGACTTAGTCCTAGAACTAAAGAGTATCTTGGGAGTACCACCAGAATAAGTCAGTAAATTACAGCAACATATTTGTGAATGTTCCCTCTTAGGTTTCATGCATACAATGCCTTGTCTCTGCTATCTTCAAATCTATTCCTCTGAAGACCTTGCAGACAGCAGTAAGGGCCATGAAGTCTTAGTGACGAGAAGTCCCTCAATAGCCCTTCCACATTGCTAATGCTCATGAAGCATACTGGATGAGTTTCAGGGCCCGATTCATCAATATTGTGCTTTGACGTAGTCTTGAAGTAGGCATAGCAAAAGTTTTGCTAAGTGGGCCCTCAATTTTCATGTTAACATGTGTCACAGCCCTCAATCGGTTTAGCCCTGGCTGATTATACGTGTGGCATGTATAAACGACCATCCTCACAATACAGTTGTTGCCTGATTTTGGTCATCTTGGGAATTTTCCAGATTATCTGCAGAACGTAAACAACTAACTCTGAATGCTCTAGGAAATCAGTAAACCATTGTTGTGGAGTTCTTAGAACCTTCACTGTAAAACCGGTTCAAAAGGATTGAAGTCATTGGAAAAGTAGGTTCTCTCTTGTTGGTTTTTTATTCTGGCAAGAGGCTAGAAAAGAGCTGTGTCTACCCCAGGATTAATGGTCACCTTTTTAGGAGTTTCCACCAGTGTGTATCTGAGGAGTTTATACAAAGGATCCTTTGAAAGGTGAAGTTTGCTGTTTTCAAGAGTCTACTCAGTACCATTTAAGATCTCACAATAGCATGGTGCTGAGTGTTTCCATATGGAGTTCTACAACAAGAGTGTTGCTGGTCTGGTGATGGCTAGATAAGGCATTTCCAAATATCTCTCACCCAAAAGGAACAATTACATTCTCATATTGGTAGAAGAGTGAGTACCAAGCTCAAGTAAAGAATGGCACTATTCTTTCAATTGGATGTAATACCTGCGTCAATTGGGAATAGCTGGAGAATCTATTTTAATCTTTAAATGGCCTCTTTTTTCTGTAACATCCAATTATCATACTTTGAATATACTAAACTAGATTCTTAAATTGAACCCTTGGGCTGAATTGGTTAAAATACAAGTCTATATTGATAAGAAGGAGGCTGATCCCAGTTCCCTAATATGACTTAGAGCTGACCAAATGCAAACAGTGAATAGAATCACTAAAAGGGGAGTACCACATATATTGGAAGGTGTTGTCCAGTTTAACACTTTGCTAACTTCCAGAAAATGTTATATTCATCAGAGGATATGACAAAGTTCCTACCAAGCAAAGAAGCTCAATCTGAATCTAGGGGCCATCAATATTAAATGTCGCTGATAAATGTAAAGAGTATAAGAATGCCATTATTCCTTCATTGAAAAAATTCAAAGAAGTTGTCTTGTGTATTGTGAAAGCAGTCTTGTTGGCAGGGACAGGGAAAAAGCCACAAAGGCTAATGTCTAGGGAATCTTTGAATTTACAAGTCATTTTAGGGCTAGAAATCAACACTTATTAGCTTTAGAAAGTCATTTTCTGAATTATGACAGGCTAATGGAATAAAATAATGGATCATTATCCTCGTCAATCTAGGATGGTTTAGGATCAGCTAATGAGGTCATGATTCTAAAATGTATGACCAACACCATGTTACTACTGGTGCTACCAGTGAATCTGATGACTATTACGTTTATAGGGATTGGAGAACGATAAATGTTCATACTGGACTTTAGGAAGTTCAAGGAGCTGGGATCATACCATGTCACAGAGGCAAGCATGGACTTTCTAGCTTTGGATTTGTACTGGAAGCATATGTTCCTGTACAGATTACTATGCTTCGTCAAACACAGAACGTTCCAGTGCATTGGATGTGTTTTGTGCAATGCAGCACGCAAGCAATGCCTCATTTTATGGGATAAATAAGTACATTCACTCTTATTTACTTCTGCTGCCAGTAGGCTTTTTTATGCAAACTCCAGTTTGGCTCTGTTAGTAGATTGAGCTTTGTGTCAAAACAGGAAACAGCCTGAGCAACGTGGGCAGAGCCACGCGTGCTGTTTCAACGCAAGCACAACCACGCTTGCCTTAACCACGCATATACCTTGTGGTTAAGGCAATGTGGGGTCTAGATGCTGAGATGGGCGGGCCCAAGGACAGGAAGGATTGGGAGAGGATGCAGTGAGGTAAGTGGGGCTGGGGCGGGTTTGTGGGGGTAGCTTTTAAGGGTTGGGTGTAGTTTTTAGGGCTCAGGGTTGAGGAGTCCGGGTTGTTTTCAGGGATGGGGGGAGGGGTCAGTGTTGCTTTTAGGACTCGGGGGGGGGGGGGTTGTTTTTAGTGTTTGGGGTTCAGGGTACTTTTTAGGACTCTGGCAATTTTAAGTGTTCAGGGGCATGTACTTTATAGGGCTCTTGGCATTGGGGTAGTTGTTAGGGGCAGGTGGCATAGGGTGGGACCTTTACTACACATCCCTATAGCAGTCATGCCTTTATGTCAAAATTCTGTGCTAAAGGCATGCGTGGTAACGGCATGCATGTTAAAGGAATATGTTGTTCAGATACATTTGTGGTTTAGGCAGCATAATACAGGCATGCGTGGTTTAGCCATGTGTGCCTCTGTCATACAACCATCAAATCTTACGGGTATTTTTCTTGAGATGTCTGCAAAATGCCCCTTGATACAAATCATTTTTTTATGCGGATTAAAGTGCACCTGTCTAGTACAATACACATATTGCATTCTATAGTAAATCTCAGTTGCCACTTTGTGCCACACTAGCATTGAGGCAATGTCTTAGTAAACATGGGTTTATGTTTAAAACGTTTAAATGTATATTGTATTCATTCAGAGTCATGGTAAATCTGCAATCGGGTGGAAATGTCATTGTGACTAATATTGGATTTCGAGTGGGACAAAAATTGTGTAAGGGCCAGTGTTTCTTCCCATGTAAATCCCTATAGGTATAACTTGTCGGAATGTTTGCAAGCAAAACTTGGTAAATAGATCCAAAGCTGCATATAATTGCCCATTCCAACTTGAAATACTTGAAATTGGGTGGTAACACAGCACAGGGTTTAACTGCAACTGAAGCAATTTTATTTCAACTAGGCAGTGGTAATGTCCAATAACTACTGAGTTTTGCAATAATAAACATCTGTTATTCTGATCCAAGATGTCCCCTGGGGTGGGCGCAGGATTAATAAATACACATTAGAGAATGTTCATTATAATTCTGTACGTTGGATTGAGGGTTTTGCATTTTATATTTTGGATGAAAACTTTTAGATACATAAAGATTGGTCAAAACAAAAAATCTTTACAACCTCCTCCTAGTCCGAGCTTCAGTCTCGAGCATAACCTCCATTTCCAAATTCATAAATTGTGCAGTTTTACCATGCTAATTACAGCCCTAGCTGATATGAAAGCTAGAACCAAGTCATGGTAATAGTAAGTTGTGGCAATGGGAAATGTTCCAATTTCAAAAGTTTTTCAAACTAATTGTTTACATACTAATGGCCTTATTACAATGTTGGGCGGACACCATTTAGGTGTTGGAACCGACTGACCGTAGGTCGGTGGTTCTGACCACCTAATTACACAATGCGACCGCAGATGGTGCCATCACAGACTCCCATTTTTCTATGGGAGCTAGTGCTGTGGGTGGTTTCCACCTGCAGCACAAGCTCCCATAGAGAAATGGGAGTTTGAGTAAATCCATGCACCCTGAGCCAGGCACCACATGGTGCCTGCCACAGGGTGCAGGGATTTACAGGGGGGCACCGTAGGTGCCCCGCAGGCCCCCAGCCGGAAGCGGCAGAGGCATGGGGCACTGTTAGGCGCCCTCAAAGTTGCTTTCTGACAGGCTTTCATGTCGGAAAGCCTGAAATGAAAAGCTTGTGGTAAACCGACATCGTAATCCCGACGGTGGAAACGCTGTCCTTAAGGGATTACGTGCCCGTTCTGAGTGCCCGCCAGGCTCCTTTAGCCCGTCGGAAGTCAGCCAGAATGATCGGGCAGTTTGGGCCTAGGAGTTGGCCTAACAGCTAGGGCGCTTCTCGGGTTCGAGTCTCGGTAACGACGCTAAAAACCTCCTGTGATTATGGGCAAATCACTTAATCTCCCCGTGCCTAAAATGAATGCGTGTGTCCTTGTGTAACGTAACTGGTGCTATGTAAAGCGCTCTGATACCTGATTCAGTTCGGGTCTAGTTCGCGCTATATAAAAACTCTGCAAAAAAAAACCACCTACATTGTTATTAGGCAGTCAGAAGTCAACCCTTGAAAGTTGGTCGGAAAGCCTCTGACCTGTGGTCAGAGGCTTTCTGACTGACATCCAAATGAGGCCCTAAATGTTTTGCCAACTATGAATTAAAACACAGTTTTAAAGGAGAGACCACAGTGTTCACTAGAAAATGTTTCCTAGTGGTAATGTTGGTTCTTCTCACAGTGCCTTCTCTCCACTCCAGAGTTTACCAGCCTGTCTTTAACTCTTTCGGCTTTTAGTGGCTATCAAGCTTCATCAGCATATACAACACTGGTCCTCTGAATAGAGGCCATGAGCAAGTGTCAGTGATGGACACACTGAAGTGAGCTGAGAAATCAGAGAGCGAGCGTTGGGTGGTACTGCAAAACAACCACAGAGAAAGCCACAAATACTCTATAAAATAAATATTGACCTAGAAGGAGCTTGCATTTTCTAATGTACAATTCAGAAGTAACACATCAAATGTTATAATATATTAATGCTTTTTTTCAATGGAATACACAAGTCATGGTTTATTTGGGCATGACAGTTTCATATCAGATTATTTTATATTTTTGTAATTTGTCTTCTTGCCCCACAGTGTTACAAATACTGTATTTTTTAAGCAGAAATATAAAGACTTTGTGGTCATATGTGTCTGAGTAGAACTAGGCTATGACTGATTTTGTATTAAAAATACAGTGCTGGGTATTGTAACAAAAATGTGATACAGATATAGGTAGAGATAGAAATTCCAGCACCTCTCTTTAATTTAAAATGTATCTCCTGTATGAAAAAATGGACATGACAGCTCAAGTTATCAAAACGGTACAAGGGATATGTATATGCGCCAATACAGGATTTAAACAATAATCAAAAACTGCTACTAGGTGTAAGGAACATGTAAACATGTTTTAAATGGTGGCTATGACACACCTTTGTTCACCTTTGTTGTTCTTACATTTTTAAATGCATACACTTTGCACTAATTGGTTGAGGTATATGTTGAAGAGTTGATGATACTAGCATTGTGAATTTATAATTCTTCCCTTTATGATCACACAGTTATGATTCTGTCTCAAGTTGCTTCCTCTCATCCCCCCATAACTTTCTGTGTCAACCAAAAAACCACAACAAGATTTTGTTTTGCGCAAAGTCGAACCCGATGAAAAGTTTTGAATGTGCTTAAAACTTGAATAACTGATATGGCACATCAGTTTCTCTGCCCATGTAGGCTTGTCCCAGCTCCTCTGATGCTGAGCAGGTCATTGTCCAATCAATGAGACTGTAAGAGCCTTTGAGCCTAGCCTTCCATTGCCTCCTGGCGTCTTGTGTAGGCCATTGATAACAACACTGCAGCTTGGATAAATAAATTACAGTAAAAGAAAGTACATTTTGAAAGATATTTCCACTAATTTACATAATTGGTAGATACAGTCCAAATGTGCATTCCCTCAGTGTGGGACTCCAAGTGGAAGGCACTACTTCAACATACCGCTGTATGCCTGGGTTCATTTGCGTGGTGTCCTGGCACCACAGCGGCGGCTGGTACGACTTCTCCAGAGCTGTGATGTGAGTCTTTGGAAGTAACATTGGCAGTAGATTGAGTGACAATTCCCTTTGCTCTGTCTTCTTGTGCTTGTTCTCCAGCGAAACAAGATCCTTCGCCCACTTTTTTTTGCTGTGTGACGCCGGCGTTCCCTTGGAAGGTCGTAAGCCATGGCAGATTAAAAAACCTGGTCTCCAGACCTCTGATGGAATGTAGGCGTTCATCAAAAACTCTCTACAAAGCTTCCAGGGAAAAGCCCTGTTCTTCCGTTCCGCTGCAGCGTTCCTTTGTACCAGCCATCTTCGCGCTTCTTGTGCACAAACACAACGTCGCCTTCCTTCAGCTCAATCTCCGCCTCGCTCTGTGGCGGATACGGAACCACCACGCGGTATCTGTGGAGACAGAAGAAATTTAAAATTAAAATAAAGTTTTTACATAGTTAATTTCTTGACATGATCAATTCTTGTTGGATTTTTTATAACCAATAGTCAGCTGTTAACTTTTCCTAGGTATAATTCGATATATGTTCAGCACACGTTTTAACATAATATTTGTGTTTTATGAGTCAAGAACCTTGGCATAAAACGCACACAAATTCATTTAGTAATAAAATAAATCTTTATCTGCTGTGTGATTGTTTCAGTATCGAGCTTTATAACGCATCAGTAAATAACTGAAAAATGTCGAAGAAATGGTGAGTGGGGTGGTGACGTAGAATTAAAAAATACGCACACAAGTGACAAATGAAAACCCCTGTATCAATCTCCATTCAAGGATATTGTTTATAGCACTCTAAAGCACGTGCTTCTCAAAGCGTCCCACGAACAACAAATAATGTTCCTCTTTTTCGTATTCGTTAAATAGTTTTTAGTCAAAATTCACATGATTTTTGGCGGGTTTCCGGTGTAATTGTGAAATAGCATGTTTTATCTTGCTGCAACACTAGAGGGAGCCATAATAACACAGTATTAAAAAATACATACAGGCGGATCCAACGTTAGGAAATAAACGTAACAAGATGCTTAGATAACAGGGAATTGCACTGTTTAAAACCACACATAATGAGCAGATACTTTTGTCTCTGTACGCTTAGAGGACACAACGATAAGGATGTTTGGAAATTATTCAAATTCGAAGACAAAGGCCAGATTTACAATGAGGCTGTGCTGGTACAAAATCATGTAAAGGCAAGCAACGTCATGCAAAGCAATGCAAAAATTGTAAGGGTATTTACTTTCCAGAACAAAAGGTATTTTGCGCTGGAAAGGTGCTTATTTTGTAAAAAAGAAAATTAAGTGCTCGTCAGGATGCAACTGGGGCTTGTACCACCCATTGCCCTTGCCAGCGCTGCCAGTGACAGTCCCAGCACAACCATTGACTATCCCACTCCTACAAGTGTGACAATGCAGACTATTCCAGGCTCCTAACATTTTAAGAATGGCTTGAGCGGCAGGCATTAGTCATTTTTACTGTATTTTGAACGAATAAACAACTGTTGTCTTCATCTCTAAAGTGGATATGCAGCGCCACCATGTGGTAGACTGTCATAACTACCGGTGTTAACAGTTAAGTGCAAGGGCCAAGCACCGGAAAACGCCGACTCAAATTAAGCACTGGCACAAATAGCCTTTCCGCAGCTCTGCGCAGCCGTACAAGAGGGCGTCACTTGAGTGTTACTTTGGTGGATCTGTGCATGCACCCATAGTTTTTGATGCATAGTATGGTCTACACAGATAGAGAAACCACGCCTCCTTGAAGCAGACGCTGCACTAACAAGAAGAAATGTTTTAATTTCTCCAAACATTCCACTGCACAGCACACATACAATCTGTGGAATAATTCAGAATGTATATAGGTGTAGTATTTTGTAATAGAAAAGTATGCTTCCAGTACACATCCCACACTAGACAGTAAGCACACGCCTCTGCACCGAGGTGCAAAGGTTGTGTGGGTGGCGCTAGGCAGCCTTTATAACTGATGACACCAGGGGCACAGGGCCAGACTGGCCATAGCGGGCCCCGGGTCAATCCTCCGGTGCGCCGCACGGGTGGGGGCCGGTTTTGGGGCCCTGGGGGCCGTTTTTGTTACAGGGCCGTTTTTGCAGCATAGCTGCAAAATGGGCCCTGTACCAAAATCGGCCGAAAACCGGCCCCGGGTAAAGAGCTTGGGGGCACCTCCAACTATACCGATTGGGGAGGGGGTGCCGGCTGCGCACTTTGCCAGGGCCGGTTATGGTTCCCAGTCCGGCCCTGCAGGGGCAGACCATTTTTAATGAATATGGCTCTGTGCTGCATGCTCCCCCTTGCACAGCACAGTGCAGCAACTTTGGTTTCTGCACTTTGTTGCGCTAAATGTAATAATTTTGTCCCAAACTCTTGCATGGTCATGCTTACCAGGATGCTTTGGTGAAACTTTTATTTTCATTGCAGACGATCATCAAACATGCAAACAGACCTCAAGGCTGATATTATTTGGTAAATATGGAAAATATTGTGAAAGGTGTTGCTTCCTAATCAGTCCTCATGTGGCCCATAGGAACATGTAGGTCCAGATTGAAGAATAAATCGTGCAACGCAGAAACTGAAGTTGCCGGGCTGCGTTGTATGAGAAGCTGAAGAGCACCCTATCTACTAGGATGCGGTACTGTTCTGCTCTTTTGGCTACCATGCACTAACTCAGACACTTTAGCACCATAGTGCAGGGGTTTCTGCGTTGTGGTCACCATAGTTTTGGTGCAGGTAGGGTTCCCTTCCGATTCAAAAACTATGCTTTAATGGTTTTCCTGTTTGTACGTGTGCTGTAGAATGCAGCACACGTATGTGAAGAGAAAAAACACAAGGAGAAATTAAAACATTTCTACTCTTTATGCCTGCTCAGGGAAAATATAGATTTTTAGTAAGTAAAAGTATTGGACAACACTAGAACTAAACAAGCATTGGTAAAGCCAATAGGTCTGAGCTTGGCTTCTAAATGTTTGGCTTTGTCAATGCTTGGATTGCCATGTTTTTTAAACTTTTTTGTTGAAGGAATGGCTGGGCCACAGGCAATTAAAAATAAAAGATTGGCTAAAAGCAAAAATATTTAAAACTTTTTTTGAGTGTTTAGACAAAATATCGCGTTGTAAATATTGGGAGACAGAAATATCAGACGCAAAATATTATGATACAAAAATATTGTGATGTAAGAATATGGCTGTCAAGAATATCATTTTTTTAGGTAAGTAATATAGTTTTTAAGTAAGATAATTATAAAAAAATATTATTTTTCAATTATTTTAGTGTGTTTTAGTTCATATAATAATTGTATGTGTTACTATTGTTTGCATAATTGATATTTTATTTTTACTATACTTTACTTACAGTTGTGCTATTTGGAGTAGGAATAGGAAATGTAACCCATCCAAAGGCCTACACTTCCCTACTGTTGCATAAACGGGAGTGGGAAAAGTATATCTAATGTTCCTTAACTCCAATATTTTTCCAAATATTGGTTAGCCTTTTTTTATTGTAATTAGTTTCTTTTTTATTTTCTATTCTTTTTATATGTTCATATTTTTGTGTAATTATATTAGTTTGGTTTTTATTAGTTTGGTAATTTATTTCATATTTTGTAATTAAATGGCTAAACACATATATTTGTGTCTGTGCTTATATAAGTATGTATTTATATTAAGTATTAGTGGAATGTATGACATTTTCATCATATGAATGTTATGTACTAAAATATTTAAGATTTACTGCTTAGAATATATATTTATATATATATATATATATATATATATATATATATATATATATATATATATATATATTTTATTTTTATTGTACAAGCAAATGTCCCAAGGCGAGAGGAGCAGCTTTGTGGCTGGTGCTGGCGGCGAGGTTCAGGACACCCTCGCAAACAATGTTTTTAGCAAAGAACCTTCATGAAGAAGACGCCGCACACCACTTCGATAGTTAATCTTTAGTTTATTTTCTGTAGGTTCCCCACCTACGCGTTTCGGACGTGAACTGTCCCTGATCACGGTTACAAACAAATGTCCTTCATTTGTGTCTACCATATATAGCTGATGACACAACATGGCCTATTATGATGCATTGTGGGCTCAGTAGTTTAAGTTTAAAATTTAACCAATCATGGCACTGTGACATGCCGGAATGCTGCAGTTCGCGGCACAAGTGAATTTATTATTTGTGTATTTTAGTAATATTCAACATTTGCGCATAATGTAGTCCAACATAAAGTTAGATATCAACATTATTGAGTTTTACAGATTCAATAGCGCAAAATCTGTATGCAAAAAATAGTGGACTAAGTGTCCATATTCAGGAATTGTGGCTAAGTGCCTGATAGTCCAGTTCTGTCGTTTGTGCCTCACTCACAGCTACCACAGCGCCATGAAGAATATTTTTGTATTGTATATATGTCACATGTATTTCGTTTATATGATTCATCCACTTTTAGATCAAAGAGAAAGGTACATTTCATTAATGAGTTTTACATTCATTGCAGTATTCAGTTAATATATTCGACAAAAGGGTTCATAAGTGAACATAAAGCTCCTCATCCGCGTTCATTCCCCACGGGTTTCTTGTTTTGAATCTTATTATAAGTTTTGATTCAAGGCGTCTTAGTTTTGTAATTCGATCACCTCCTCTTTCATTCTCACTCACCATGGCAATACCAGCATATTTCATGTCTTCCAAGTTTTTCCTGGGTGAGTTTTTAAATGTTTTGCTGTCGCAAAACTAAGGTCATTGTTCTGGATGGCTCTTGTATGTTCGAGTATTCTCTTTTTGAGTGGGCAGACTGTTGAGCCGATGTACTTTTTTCCACAGAAACATTGTATTTGATAGACCACAAATTGTGATTCACAGGTTATTTTATTCTTTATTTCAAAGGGCCTGCCCTTTGGATCTTTTATGGTCTTGATGTTTTAGCCGATTTTACATGCTTTGCATGTTGAGCACTTGCTAAATCCTAATTGACGTTTCTCTAACCAAGTCATGGTTTTCACTTTTTTGAAATGGCTGTTCACTAAAGTGTCTTGAATTGAGGGAGCTTTGCGGTATGAGATTAAAGGTCTGTCACCAATGAGAGAGCCTATTTCTGTGTCTTTTTTCAGCACATTCCAATATTTCATCAGGATTTGTCGTATTTTATAGCTTTCCTTCGAATAAGTCAGAATCAATCGTGGTTTATCTTCATCTGTATTTGTTAGAGATCTGTTCTTTGGTACCAAAGTTTCTGCTCTTGATTTTGCTCTTGCTTTTTGTTCTCCTCTTATTATGTCTGCCTGTTTGTATCCTCGTTTGGAAAAGCGATCTTTAGTTTCTTTGAACTTGTTTTCCATTTCTTTTTCTTCAGAGCAATTACGTTTCATGCGTAAAAATTCCCCGTATGGGATGCTTTGTTTAAGTGAGACTGGATGGAAACTTGTTCCATGAAGCACACTATTTGTCGAAGTTTTTTTCTAAATACTGTCGTTTCCAATTTGTTGTTCTTGATATAGATTTTTGTATCAAGGAACTCTATTTCTTTTTTCTGAATATTTGAGGTGAATTTTAATCCTACTCCATTTATATTCAGAATATCAATGTACTCAGTAAGTCTTTGTTTTGTATCCTTCCATAGGAGGAATAGGTCATCAATAAACCTGAGCCATACAACCACGTCCGTGGTGTATGGTTCGTTTTCTTCTCTCCAAGCTATGCTTTTCTCCCACCAACCCATGGTGAGATTGGCATAGCTTGGAGAGAAGGAAACGCCCATGGCGCAACCATTTGAGTATAGATGTTTTTGTCAAAGATAAAGACATTATTTTCCAGACAGAAGGTGATCATATCCAGTAGCATGTTTGTGTGACGTAGTTCTGGTATGGGTCTTTGATTAAGGAAGTATTTTATTGCAGTTAAGCCTATATTGTGTTGAATTGAAGTATACAACGATGCTACATCTATGGTGGCCAGCCAGTACTCAGGTTGCCATTCCACTCCCATGATGATTCTTAAAAAGTCACCAGTATCTTTGATAAATGACCTGAGAGTCGGTACTATCGGAGCCAAAAAGTAATCTACATAGGAAGCAACATTTTCACACAAAGATCCGCAACTGGATATTATTGGACGTGCAGGCGGTTTGATTAAAGTCTTGTGTATTTTCGGCAGAAAATAAATTGTTGGCATTATGGGATGTGACACAGTCAGGTCGTTTTTTTCTTCCTTACTTAGCAAACCATTTTCTTGCCATGCTTCAAAACAATGGAACAACGAGCAGCAAAACGCCTGGAAAAAGCTGAAAGTATGTGATGTCGTCAGTGATGTAATTTGAGATGTCATCAGTGATGCCACTGACCATGTCATGAATGATGTAATATGTGACATCATCAGCAGTGCATTGCGGGGGCGCGAGTCATAGTTAGCTGAACTAACTATAACCGTGGAATTTCTATGGTTTTGTATGAGTGAAATGTCCAACTAACTATAACGTCCCTGAAACCTATGTTTTTTTCAGTGAATTTCTAAGGTTTTTTAAATGCTAATTTCTAACTATAAGACGCCTGAAACCTATGGTTTTTTCAGTGAATTTCAATGGTTTTTTAAATGCTAATTTCTAACTATAACGTGCCTGAAACCTATGTCTTTTTTAGTGAATTGCAATGGTTTTTTTAATGCTAATTTCTAACTATGCCTACAAAAGTAGGACATGTGAAGAAAGAGAAAGAAAAGCGCAGAAAGAAGCAAGACAAATGCTGAAAGAGTCAACAGAAGTCCAGGAAAATGAACAAAAGTGCAGGAAGAAGCAAGCGATATGCAGAAAGAACCAACAGACGAGCAGAAAGTCCTCCTGTGCCCCCAACTTTTTACTGACGGGTACTGGTGGTAACTGACTCTGACTAACCAGGACCAGAGCCAGTGCTATGCTAAAAGACTCTTAGAATACAGTGAAAACACCTACATACACTAGGGAACACTATGCGTTGGGATACCCCTGTGATTAGCATGACCTCCTCTGTATTTTCTATGAGTTAGTGCCTGGTTCATTGCATGAGTACATGGGTACTGAGTGGAGGATTAGAGTACTGCAAGTAGAGTGCATGGTAAATTTATAAGTGCTTGGGTTTTGGCGGAGTGATTGGATAAGTACATTGTGCTGGCTGGGTGATTGAAAGAGAACATGGGTACTGACAGGGTGATGGCTGGACTGCATGGGTAGTTCTCAGAGGATTGTAGCAGTGCATGTGTTAGTTCCTGGGTCATTGCATAAGTACATGGGTACTGATTGAATGTGTACGGCAAGGACAGTGCATGGTGAATTTATAAGTGCCTGGGTTTTGGTGGAGTGATTGGATAAGTACATGGTGCTCACTCGGGGATTGGAGGATTGCATGGGTAGTGACAAGGAGACGGCTGGATTGCATCAGTAGTGCTCAGGGGATTGTAGCACTGTATGTGTTAGTGCCTGGGTCATTGCATGAGTACATGGGTAGTGACTGGATGATTAGAGTGCTGCAAGGAGAGTGCATGGTGAATTTATAAGTGCTTGGGTTTTGGCGGACTGATTGCATAAGTACACATATGTCACATCGGGCCCACCCTCTCCCTTCACCACTGTGCAAACGTGCCCCCTGGGGGGTTCTAAGTTGAGTGATTAATTCCTCTTGAATCCTGAGGGTCCCTGGGGGCCAACTAGCCCACCAGGTACCTACAGTAAGCTCCACAGAGCTGCGTTGCAGAGAGGTGGTCTGGAGACACACCCCTTTTTACACCTCTATGTAACGCAACTCTGTGGCGCTTACTGGACGTACCTGGTGGGCTAGTTGGCTCTCAGGGACTGTCAGGATTCAAGGTGACTTGATCCCCCAACTTAAAATGCACCACAGGTCGTGTGTGCACACTTGTCACATCAGGTCACGCTCCTTCCCTGCACCACTGTGCAAACACACCCCCTAGGGGGCTCTAAGTTGGATGATTAATTCCCCTTGAATCCTGAGCGTCCCTGGGGCCCAACTAGCCCACCGCGACCTCCAATAAGCGCCACAGAGCTGTGCTGCAGAGTGGTATAAAAAGGGAGTGTGGCCTTGAACCACCTCTCTGCAACGCAGCTCCCTGGCGCTTACTGGATGTACCTGGTGGGCTAGTTGCCCCCCAGGGACCCTCAGGATCCAAGGAGACTTAATATCCCAACTTAAAACGTACCACAGGGCGCTTTTGCACACTTGCCACATAATGCCACTTCCCCTCCCTGCACCATTGTGCAAACGCGCTCCCTGGAGCGTTGTAAATTGGGGGATTACATCCCCTTCAGCCCTGAGGGTCCCTGGGGGCCAACTAGCTCACCAGGTACCTCCAGTAAGTGCCACAGAGCTGCATTGCAGAGAGGTGTAAAGACGGGCCTGGCCTCTCAACATCTCTCTGCCACGCAGCTCCCTGACGCATACTGGAGGTACCTGTTGGGCTAGTTCACCCCAGGGACTCTCAGGATTCAAGGGGAATTAATCACCCAGCTTAAAACGCGCCACAGGGTGCTTTTGCACACTTCTCACATCAGGCCACGCCCCCTCCCTGCACCACTGTGCAAATGCGTCCCCTGGACCGTTGTAAATTTGGGGATTACATCCCCTTGAGTCCTAAGGGTCCCTGGGGGCCAACTAGCCCACCAGCTACCTCCAGTAAGTGCCACAGAGCTGCGTTGCAGAGACGTGTAAAAAAGGGCATGGCCTCTCAACACCTCTCTGCAACTCAGCTCCTTGGTGCATACTGGAAGTACCCGGTGGGCTAGTTCACCCCCAGGGACCCTCAGGATTGAAGGGGACTTAATCCCCCAATTTACAATGTGCCAGGTGCAGATATGCAACATTTAAAGCGAATAGGCCCGGAATATCCAAGTGAGGTAAGTGTTTTTGAAAAAAGTATAGCACTTAAATGACACTTTATGCTTGTCACACTGTACAAATTTAAAGAAACGAGGAAAACTATTATTCTGTAACAAAAGCATTACAAAGATGTAATTCCAAATGTAATAGACATGATCACTAGGCAGTCAAAAGTTTTGTCCTCTCGATCATCTCTTACATTCAACAATAGATCAATGCTGTCCTGTGGACTTCCAGCAAAATGGATCAGTCTGGCGCTGATGTATGACGGTACAACGCGTGGTATTACCACGCGTACCGTTACAACGCAGGTTTTACAACGCAAGTCGTTACAAAGACTTGCGTTGGGGGGTGCTGGATAGTGAATAGTTTAATTTACTATTCCAACTCCAGTCCCTGTGGATAGTAGGGAAGGTGTTGGATAGTAAATTAAACCATTCCCTATTCTAGAGCGCCCCCAGCGCAATTCGTTGTAATGAATTGCGTTGTAAAAGTTGCGTGGTAATGGTACCACGTTGTAAAAGTTTCGTGGTAAAGGATGTTCCCCCTCTGGCGATGTCCACAGTTCTGAATTAATTTAATATCGGAGCCTGTGAAAGGAGTCTGGGATACATTATAGAGAATACACCTTGTTAGTGTTTAATATGTGCCTCTGGAGGGTAAACTACTGATCATCCTGCCAATTTGTTAATGTCTTATGGTAGTTTTTATGCAAAAACCTCAATACAAAAGCAGGAAAATCATAGTTGCATTTAACATAGATTTAAACTAATGAAAACATAACGTGTCACTAACTCCTGCCCTTGTTGCTCGCGCTGAGATTGGTAAGGACCACCAGCCAAGGGGAGTTGTCATGGCGACATGCCACCAGACAGTTTTCAAGCCACGGGAGGCATCTCTTGTGGGAACATTTGTGTTTCCCACCGAGATAGCCATTGGAAAAGGCGAAAGGGGGGAAGTGGGGAATGGACTGACTATCATTTTTATAGGCAGCGTTCATCTCATATCCTTGATACAGTTTGATGTTCGTGATCATCAATTGGAAAAAAACTAAATTAAATCTTCAACGTGTCTGTGATCAATCCCTTGCTGTAAACACTCTGGTCACTACAACAATTTTCTCATAAGCATTTGAAGTGGTGTTCATGATCAAGTCTTAAGGAAAAAGGGTTTTGAAACTGGAAGAGGGTTATCTAAATTATTACTTTGTAGTAGAAGGCATCTGCCATAGATGACCTCCAAAACCTTTATGAACTGATACCAACTAGGTCCTAGGAGTCTGTGTCTTTGGGCATAGAGAGGTTTTACTCACACAAGACTAAAAAGAGAGGGTACACTCATGGTGTCTATGGGAAGATTAGAGCTACCGGGACCATTAAACTAGGAACCCCTGGACAACGCCAAAAAAAGAAAAACAGGGGTATTTGAAAGGAAAAAAATGAAAAATTGGATGGGTTACATAGATTGACAAAGTACCTGCAGACAATGTTTAATCCCACTGTGCATCAACCAACAATCACTGCTTGTGACGTAACTAGCATGGGTGAGATCATGACAACACCAGGGCAAAGTTTGGTTGTAAAGGGGGTCAGTGCACCAGTGAACCCCAGATGTCACCCAATGTGTCATCAACTGCTGCCCGTATGTATTTATTACATATATTTATATATCTATACAACACACTAAGCAAACCGAACTTTATTTATGTCAGTGCCTAATTTGAGTCTGTGGTTTCCGGTGCTTGGCACCAGCACTTACTTGTTAATACTGGCAGTTATGATACTCTGCCACATGGTGGTGCTGTTTGTCTAATTTAGAGACAAGCACAACAACAGTTGTTTGTTAAGTCAATATATCTTAAAAAATGATTAATGTCTGCCTCCCAAGACATTCTTATAGCTCTAGAGGGGTTGGAATAGTCTGAAGAGTCACACTTGAAGGCATGTGATGCTTAGTAGTTGTGTTGGTAATGTCATTGCCTGTTCTGGCAGGGGCAAAGGGTGAGGCAAGCTGCAGTTGTCTCCTGACAAGGGCTCTGGTACTTATTCTTTCACAAATTAAGCACTGATCTAAATGCCAAAAAGGACGGCAGTTGTGGGGCCAAAAACAAGCAGAGCTCAATCAAGCGAATTAGCAGCACCATCATGTTTTTAATGCTTTACAAAAAGAATGGAGGGAATTCTCAGTCCGTGTGTGTAAGGTTAACTCTTTCCAAAATTCAGGGCCAGGCTCACAAAAATTCTGGTCACTGTAATTTGCATTTTGTCCTAACAAGTATTAAGAATAATAGGACAGACAACTACAGAGATGCGGGGGGAACATATTTTCTTATTTTATTTCCAAGATATCATTGGTGCCTTATCGAGTAGGCACCTATACAGCAACGACAAGATTTTAACATTGATCCCACCTAACCAGCAACCAATGAAATGAAGTCTGCAGATGTGAGACTGGGACCATATTGCACAGTTTGAAAATAAGACATGCTGCTGCGCTCTGTGGTCACTGCGGCTGCATCTGTTGACAGGCTGGACGCCCCCACAGGAAGCATTTCCAAAATCTGGGGTTGCCATGATTAGGCTTCCCACTACGGTTTTATGATGCCCCTTCAGAATATAATAAAGCACCTTACAAAACTGGCAAAATTTAAGTCAACAATTCTTGGTCACCTTGTCTATTTGGGGCGGGGGGGACAAACTCATCCTTGAGATGCAAAATAAACTGAAGTTTTGTGAGTGAAACATGCATATGCTTAGGTCCTACCAGCATTACTTCCATTGTGTGGTGTGCTGTATTTTAGACCACTAAAACCACCAGTCTTTTTTATGAAAAGTATTTTTTATTGTCCAAAAGGCATCAGTGGCCCCATCTATCCGTACATAGATCTGCATATTGTCAGCACAGGAGCGAACCTGTTTTACGAATATTGGCTACATATTGCATACGGTGCAGCATTATTAAAGGGCCCACAGGGTGTGGGGTTGTTAACCTACCCTTAAGCAATGGGCATCCTTCACTCCTGCTAGTTATTTCTGAACACTGTTAGTGGTCACAAAGACGTTGGACGAGGGGGGAGGGTATAGAAGCCCCTTGCCGACTTGCTTATCTTTCCTCATTTAATTAGCATTTAATTAAAAGGAAATCATCTTATTCTCTGATAAGCCCCATTCTCTGCTGTTCTTGCAGGCATCCACTCCATCACAAATGTTTCTCATGAGAAGTTGCATGCCCACGCTTCTAATAAAGCGCTGTCAGAGGGTGGCACATTTGAAAATTGTCCTAGGGAATGTGTGTTCTCCAACCAGTGACCATAATGACAGGTTTTTGATGAAGGTAGTTTTGAATGTCATCTGCCTAACATAGGGGCCGATTAGGATGGCGGTGAATCCGCATCCTCCGGGCCGGCGGAAGCCACCGCCGGCCTGGAGGATGCGAATTCACCGCCGCGGCCACATAAAACACCCACCGCCAGATTAGGATGGCAGTGGGACCAGCGGCGGACGGCAGGTCCGTCCGCCGCTGATCCGCGGGGTGTGGAGGGCGATTTGGTGGCGGTGTCTGCAAGCCACCGTCAGCCAAATTACGATGTGCATCGAAACATGCTTTTCCACGGCGGCTTTTCCGCCGTGGAAAAGCATGTGGTCTTTGGTGTTTGGGGGCCCATTGCGGGCCCCCAGGGTGTCAGGGGGTGGGGGGTACCAATGGTACACCCCAGCATTTACATGCACAAAGCGGCAGGCACCGCGCGGTGCCTGCCGCTTTGTGCATGTAAATGTAAAACATGGTTTTTTAACCTTGCCGCGGGTGCTGCTTCAAGCAGCACCCGCCGCAAGGTTAAAGATACGGGATGTGACCGCCAGGGTGGCGGTCTCATCCTAGTTGCACTGGAGGGACCGCCGCTGCCCCTGCGGACGGTCCCCAAACCTCGGGGGTGGCGGACGGACACAGGTCCGTCCACCATCCCAATAGGCCCCATAGTGAGGCTCTAAGGAAAGCCTACAGCAATGTGTCGTAATTCCCACTTTGCCTCTGAATGCATAGACGCACCTCCTTCTGCTCGAGATGTACTGTTTAGCGACTCTTCTACACTGTTCTGTGTGACATCACTATGCAGTTAGACTACGGGCCTGATTTAGAGTTTGGCGGATGAGTTACTCTGTCACAAACATGTCTGATATCCTTTCTGCACTATTACAAGTGCCATTTGATAAAGTGCACTTGCAATACAGCGGACGGGACATCCCTCACATTTGGGACAGAGTAACCCGTCTGCTGAACTCTAAATCAGGTCCTATGTTCTTAATTTAGGTCCTGGATACAGGGATCATGCATGATGCATGAAAGGCTTTTTTCATACCTCTCATTTTATCCTCATTTGTAGATGAGCCTCTATAGAATAGCAATGAACTGTAACACTCGACCTGTATTGCTTCCTGTGGGGCCTTGATTAGCTCCCGTAGCTGGCCATGGTGTGAAAAGTCTATACAGCTACACCATTTTCCCTTGTATCATTTTTTTCTTTTTATCATTATCAATTTCTCTTTTATTTACTTTTGCAAACTGTACTTTACTTGATTGAAAAAATAGAAAGTGAATATATATATACATTGCTATACAATAATATGTGCAATACTATACAGTGTGGTACAATAGATAATATCAATTCATTTAATATACAAAGACCTTCTTCTCAATCTTTGAGACACAAGGAACCATTACCATGTATACACATTATTTCATAAAAGAATACTCATTCATAGCAATATTCATACCCCACATGGGCCAAACTACTCATTGCTCATACCCACACACATTCATTCCCACAACGTTTGCCATTCGTGCTTATTCCAACCATTATTTTACAAGTTTTTTTTGTTGGTGCAGAAACAACACTGGATATGGTTCCTATTCGAATTAGTTGGTATAACTAGGCTGGTCTTTAAAGATATTTTATTATTTACAGGTGCCCCCCATGTTGTTCGGTCATTTCATGAGGTACGACCTCAGCTGGTCCTGAAGAAGATGGAGATTTTACATCTTGACCACCGAAACAATCGTAGACCGAACTTTACAAGATTCGGACCAACAACACAGCAACGGTTCAGCAAATAGTCACTTCCCTGTTGTCTTTAGACAGTAATTGTAAAATAATGGTTGCAATAAGCATGAATGGCAAAAGTTGTGTGAATGACTGTGGGGGAGTATGAGGAATGAGTGGTTTGGCCAACATGGGGTATGAATATTGCTATGAATGAGTATTCTTTTATGAAATAATGTATATACATGGTTCCTTGTGTCTCAAAAAATGAGAAGTTCTTTGTATATAAAATGTAATGAATTGATATTAGCAATTGTATTACACTGTGCACATATTATTGTATAGCACTGTATATATTGTATTCACTTTCTATTTTTTCAATCAAGTAAAGTACAATATACAAAGGTAAATAAAAGAGAAATTGATAATAATGATAAAAAGAAATACCATTAAAATGATACAAGGAAAACATGGTGTAGCTGTATAGACCTTTCACATCATGGCCAGCTTTGGGAGCTAATCAAGGCCCCTCAGGAAGCAATACAGGTCATGTGGGACAGTTCATTGCCATTCTTATCGTTGTTCCCCCTTGTCCCAGACCTCATAAAGCATGCCTTACCGGGCACCGTCCTTTATAAAGATGACCCTCTATAAAATCATGTCCAGACCAGCCAAAGAACTCCATGACCAACCTGGTCAGGAAACCTTCCTCACAAGTTCCTCACACCTCCTCTGACTTCAATGGTATCACACTCCCTCTGTACAAACCTTTCCCCTCCTCTAGACAACGGTTCACCTCTCTTGACTTCAACACAACCACCGTGGAAGAGCATCTGATATAAGAACAGAGAGGTAGACAAAGTTTACTGCAACTTTATGAAATGTCTCTGTGGATCTTAAAGGGAAACCAGGCCAGTGAGTGTCTCATTACTTTCACCAACCACATTCATCACTGTTTAACCCACAGGCGCAGACCCGCTGCGGTGATTCACTTCATAACCTCCTCAGTGATGTTGACATCTCACCAAATGATCCCAGCAGGATGGGAAGTCATGCATCCTGCTCGAAAGAAGAGTCACCAGGAAGCCTGCAGACACCACAGTGGTGAGTCACTGCCGCTGAAGTCATCATGAGCAGACTGGAAACGGTGGATCAAAGTTACTTCTCTACACTACACAGTGGCCCAGTTGCCTGTGTCTCATTCAAGAGGCCTCACAGACTGCCTTGATAAGAGAAATAACTATCAAGGATAAACTAATATATCTTCCAGAATTAAATATAACTCATTCCTATGTGCTTTTATGATTTGCTTGTCAAATCGAATAAAGTTTATGATTGATTGACTGGACTCACTCCACTTTCTTTCAGTTGCGAGGGGGTTCAGCTGACCCGCACTAAGGAAGGAAGATACACATTTGACATTTTCTCCTGTTGGAATTCCTATTTTCCTTATGGGCAATCTTCAAAGATGACTGGATGCTATATCACACATAAAATGGTTCATTCTATGTCGGAAACAGCACAATACATGTGAGTGTTTGCATTAGCACTTTCCTGATAGTTCATTAGTGAAGTATTTCTTTAAAACTTCATTGGTTACCTACAAAAATGCAGGTATTTTATGTTGCAAAACTGTGATGGTCAGAATATTTGAATTAATCTCAGCCACTGGCAATTACCCAGCCCATTGCTTTTGAGACCGATCCTATGGAAATCAGTCTTGTCCCTACTCCAACAGGAAATGTCCAGCCCAAATTGCTGTCTGTTTCACATTTAGAAAGGAACACAATAAAACCCAGGCCACTTTCATCCTACTTGGGCCTCATCAATGAGGTGCAGTTTGAGTGATATAGCACAGTAATCACAGAGCCCATATTTGGGCACACCCATGGCACAAAGGGTGTCTCTCTTAAAACAAATAACAAGTGGGGGGTAGAAAGCTTGCATTAATCTCAGCCTTGGGTCATTACTTTGCTGTGCATTAAGGAGCAGACAATGACACATGCTGCTTTTCTGAGAAACTAAGATGCACCAGTAATGTCATCAATGATGTAATTTGAGATGTCATCAGTAGAGTCATCAATTGTGTCATTTAGCATGCCATGAGTGATGAAATATGTAAGGTCATAAGCAGTGCATGGTGCGGACACAGTTCCAGTTAGCTCACTGAACTATTACTGGTGAATATGTGGTTTTGTTATGGTTTTTGACCATCTAACTATAATATTACTTTAACATTTGTTTTTTTCAGTGAATTTCTGGGGGTTTTTAATGTAAGGGAAAATCATATTACCATACCAAACTATAGCTCTCCTTTTACCTTTGTTTTTTCCAGGGAATTGATGTGCCATATTGATCATATTCAGCCAACACCCACACTGTGGATGGCATTTTTTATAATATTAAGTGGGGTGGTGGCCCAGACCCAGCCCAGCCTACAGCAGAGTGCAGCAGTGGTTCACCCCTGCACCCATACCACTGCAAGGGCCGATCCCCACAGCACAAGGCCTATGTCTTGCAGAGTACCAGTTGGCCACAAAGTCTGCTGCTTAGCCTCTCTTACCTGCCCTTCATTGTCAGTTTGCTGCCCCTAACCTTCCTGTCTACCTCCATTGTCAGCTTGCTATCAATGCCCCTCCCGCCTGCTCTTTGTTGTCCGTATACTGCCTCTGCCCCTCGCACCTACTCTGTTGTTTATGTTCTGCCTCCAATCCTCCTGCCTACCCTCTGTTGCCTGTGTGCTGCCCCTGCTCCCTCTTGCATGCCCTTCACAGTCAGCTTGCTCATTCTGCCCATTTGGCCTGCCCTCAGTGGTCAGCTCGCTGTCTCTATCCATTGTAGTCTGTCCTCTATGGTTAGCTTGCTCCCGCCAGTCCTCCATTCTCCTTGTGCATGCTCCTACCCCATCCCGGTTTCTCTGTGTGGTCAGCTTGATGGCCTTACCCATTCTGGCCTGCCCTCTGTTGTCAGCTCAATGCCCATGTCCTTTTCCCACTACAACCTGCCCTCTATTCTCCATGTGCATGCCCCTTCTCGCTTCCACCTGCCCTCCGTGGTCAGCTTGCTGCTCCTTTCCCCCTCCCGCCAGCCCCCCATTGCCTATGTGTGGGCCCCTGTCCCCTCCTATCTGCCTTCCATGGTCAGCTTGCAGCCCCTGCCTCCTTGCCCTCCATTCTTTGTGTTTCTGCCCCTGCCCCATCCCACCTGTCCTCCGTTGTCAGCTTGCTGCCTCTGCCCCCCTTCTACCTGCCCTCTTTTCTCAATGTGTATGCCCCTGCTCCTGCCCCTTCCCTCCTGCACTCTGTGGTCAGCCTCCTTCCCTGCTCATTCAGGCTGGCCTTTGTGGTTAGCTTGCTACCCCTGCCCTTGCCCCGTCTGCACTTGATTTGTCTTGCACTGCCCCTACTCCTCTCCATGCCTGTTATCAATGCACAGCTCGCCGACACTGGCACTCTGTGATCATCTTGCTGCACCTGGCACTGCCTCCCTCCTACCTGCCTTCCATTCTCCATATGCATGCCCCTGCCCCCACACCTGCCCTGAGAGGTCAGCTTGCTGCCCTGCACATTCTGGCCTGCCTTCTGTGGGCAGCTTGCTGTCCCTGACCCCACCCACCTACCCTCTATTCTGGGTATGGGTGTGCCCCTGCCCCTCCTACCCGCCCTTTGTGGTCAGCTTGCTACCCCTGCCTCTCCCACCTGCCCTTTATGTTCAGCTTTGTGCTCCTGCCCATTCAGGCCTTTCCTCCATGGTCAGCTTTCTTCCAATTACCTCCCTCCTGCATGCCCTCTGTTCTCTGTGGCATGCCTATACCCTCTCCCACCTGTCCTCTGTGGTCAGTTCGCTGCCTCTGCTAATTCTGGCTTGCCCTATGTGGTAAGCCTGCTACTTGCAGAGCCTCACCCTGCCTCATTCCCACCTGCCCTCCATTCACAATAAACGGCTCCTGCCCCCTCCCCTCCATACCCAGCCTGCTGCACATAACCATTACAGCATGCCCATATATATATATATCCAACCTTTAAAAGTTGCCTGCTATGAGGAGCCCACAACAGGTAAGTTACTGTAGCCAACTTCTTTTAAGGGAGAAATACATCGCAAGCGGTGGAAAGGAACTTCGCTTAATCATCAAGTCCTGCCTGACGCGTTTCATGTATATATATATATATTCACTGAAAAAACCATAGGTTATAGACCATATATAGTTAGGAATTAGCATTTAGAAAACCTTATTTTACTCACACAAAACCATTGAAATTCCATATATAGTTAGTTGCACTAACTATATATCGCGCACCCGCAATCCACTGCTGATGATGTCACATATTACATCATTCATGACATGGTCAGTGACATCACTGATGACATCACTGATGACATCTCAAATGACATCACTGATGACATCTCACTTGACATCAATGATCACATCACTGATGATATCATTCATGTGATAATACAATGCATCTCCTCACACTCTAATATAACCTCTATTACACCCAGTGTTAAATAGAGAGTATAATTTTTGAAACCATTGACACACCAATACTAGTTACTACATACGCACTCACTGATTCCTATGTCTACACACACATTCACTCATACAATCATTCATACATACAATCACTCATCTTTACAACACTATCATATGCACTCATACACCTATACAGACACTCACACTCTGCCACTCATCCATGGAGTTACTCACACACCTAGTCAGTCCTGAAAAGAATCAATCACACTTCCATTTTCTCATCTATACAGTTAAACACAGAACACCTTACATTTTTGAAACATATACTAACACATACTTACTCTCTTATAGAATCACTGATACAAGTACACATTGATCTGCACAGAGTCACACACCTCCCAGCCAGCCATACACACACTCAGTCTCCCATACAAATACTTGTGCAACCAATCAATAACCCATATAGCTACTTATATAGCTACTGATCAACACATGCAGCAGCTTGCACAACAACAGACATACTGATGCACACTTTCAGACAGTTTAGTCACTAACCCGTGCATTCAGTAAGACGCATTTAATCACTCACTCATACAGTCAATCACGCACCTACTAAAACCTTCATTCAGACACTTATACATCCACTCATTCTTCAATATGTAAAACATATTTAAACTTTACAGAAACACGTAATCACTGGATGTTGTCATCAGTGATGTCATCAGTGATGTCACTGACCATGTCATGAATGATGTAATATGTGACATCATCAGCAGTGGATTGCGGGTGCGCGATATATAGTTAGTGCAACTAACTATATATGGAATTTCAATGGTTTTGTGTGAGTAAAATAAGGTTTTCTAAATGCTAATTCCTAACTATATATGGTCTATAACCTATGGTTTTTTCAGTGAATTTTCAAGGTTTTGTAAATGCTAATTCCTAACTATATATGGTCTATAACCTATGGTTTTTTCTGTGAATTTCATTGTTTTTTTAACAGCTAATATCTGTAGCTGTAAAATGTATTCTTCTTTAAATCCAAAAATATATTTTATATGTTTATGAATAATTTTTTTTTTAAATATTTTTTTTTCTTCGTTCCCGCTTCGCGAATCGGGAAGCTTCCCGTTAGCTGACCTTGATGCCGCGAAATAGACCGCGAGCCGGTAAACGTTTCTTTACCGCAAGTGCCGCGTTAGAAAACAACATCGTGACGCCTCCCGTCCGCATGACGTTCCACGTTGTCGCGTGATACGTCATATGACGTGCTACGTTAGCGAACTGGTACGCGAAGCGAGTGCCAAAGCGCAGGTTTCTGGAAGCAAACCGGGAGGCCCTGCAAAGCGCTTAACGTAAACACAGCAAGTCATGTGACTTGGTAATAACACTTTTCATTGGTTCATTTCACTTTTGGTTTCCTAATGATGTAAGACTAGGTCATATAATCTAAAATGAACACTTTTGATTGGTTGAGAACTCTTGTTTTTCCCAAATGATGAAAATCCCTCCTTCTTTCCTCACTCTGACTTTCATCATTGTGAGAGAAAGACCCTTTGTGATCACTGAGCAATGGCTTCTTTAGTAGCTTCAGCTGGTGCTTCCCCACCACCTCCACCACATCCAAGGAAGAGTGGACCACCTGCTCAAGTTGTAATTCAACAAGAAGAAGAAGAAGAGGAACAGGAGGACGAGCACGAAGAGAGGCAGTTTTTGCCTGAGCAGCCCAAGACGTCTCACCGGAAAGAAAACTTCATTTGGCAATTTTTTAAAATTCCCAAAGGTCAGAAAAAAGTAAATGCAAGATACGTAACTTGCCTTATATGTCAAGATAGACTGTCCAGAGGGACCGACAAAAAATACAGTTTCGGAAACTACACAATGCATCGCCATATGACTAGGTGGCATCCTAACAACTACAGTGCTGCACAGTTTCGGAACGACCTAGATAATCTCCCTATTATGGCCAGAAGATCTGTTGTACCGGAAGTAACGGGACCAGAGGGCAGGGAGATGGTGCCAAATATACAAATGAGATTTGGTGAAGTAAAACACACCTGCGTATTTTGCGATGGATTCATTTCCTACGGAGAAAGAAGCATCACTCTGATCAACAGAGCTATTGACTATCATATGCAAGTTTGTCCGAAACGCCCAAAATAATAAATACTTCTTTTTTTTGTTTTGTTGCTCCTGTTGAGCCCTTTACAATGAATCGTTTTCATTGCCCCCTCCAAGAAAAACCCAAAAAAATATAAAACTGTTCCGAAAAATTCAAAAACATTAAAAAAATGTTCAGAAAAATAAAAAAAAAAGTTCTTTTCAGAACTACCTCCCCGTTATTAAAAAATTGGTACAATATTTGGAACTGTGCCAACCTCTATTTCTCTTAGTTCGCTTCCTAGTTCGCTCGCTGGTACGCGAACTGGAAGCGAACCAAAAACAGTAAGTATAAGGGAAGGAAACACACACTTATGTTAAAAGAAAGACAGCTATAGGGGAGTAAACTAGAGATACTATTACCCATAATCCACTACTGATGATGTCACATATTACATCATTCATGACATGCTCAGTGACATCATCAGCAGAGGATTGCGGGTTTTTTGGCAACATGCCTTATCCACGGTTTAATAACGCTGCCTTTTGCTTTATATAAGTTTTCAAATTGTATGAAATATATACCAATAGGTCTTTATGAACCTTTAGGTAGTGCTTTTGTTCATGAGGTCTGGTCGCTTCCATACACATACAGATGTTTCAAAGATGATCAAGAAGTTTATCTGAATGGAGAGGAATGCACTGAGACGCCAGATCATTCACTAATGTGTAGGCACATACAGTTACACGATTCATGCAACAAACACCGACCAAATATGGCTTGCGTGTTGCAAGGCACGCCAGTTCCTGCTATCATCCCCACGTTCAAGTTGTTGGAAAATGGTAGTTATTTGATGCTCAATAATGAAGATTGTTCTGAGTTAATTAAAAGTATTCCTTTTATCGTAACAGTAAGTGAACGGGTTATTTGCTGCAGAAATGTTCTATTTCCTCCCACACATGAACATAGGGAGTTTTCAATCTGGCCACAAATACCAACCTTGGGACACGTTTCAACGGCATGACAAGAATAAGAGCTCTGTTGTCTCAGAGAGAGGTGGCCTTGAGTTCGGCCCGTGAAACTTTCGTACTTCACATAGCGAACACCCGTACACAGGTTTGCCTTTCAATTTCAGCAACATGTTTCCGACTATCTTTAACGCATCCTCCACAAAATCCCTGGCACACTTTTTTAAAGTTGTTACCAGTGGTCTCGTGACTTCATTTGAGAAAATCTTTGGAGTCATCCCTGCTCCCTTTCATTCCATTTTCTCCACTCTGGTTCGTGGATTGCATTTTTACTTGCATTACCAGCGGACGCTCTTGTGCTTTTTTACATTTTTAAATATGGATGTCCCTCCTATGCAACCTCCGACCCTGCAGCTGCTGACACTGTTCCGCAATCGCATGCTAGAATATTATGGCACAATGCCGTTGGCGATATTAAGCACGGCATATGGATTATCTTTTCGGTTCTCCTACTTCACCTGTGTCCAGCCTGTATTTCACTGCCTGACCTGTGATTTCGATTGGGCCATTGATTTGTGTCTCTGCGGACCGGTTTCTCCTGACGTCGACTTTAATCAGCTGATGACTCCTATCATTACTCACGAGTTGATTTGTCCTGGCGAAAGGATTATGGCTGTGGCATTGATGCATGGACTACTTGGTCCCTGGAATTTACTGGCGGCAGCACAGTCTTTCTTGGAACACAGCTTTCTTGAAAACCCACCGAGCTGTCCTCTGATGGTGATAGAGGATCCGGTGCTGGGAGAGCACGTATGTTCTTTTCCGCTTTTAAATTGGATGGCTGAACTGTTTTCGGATGAAGACGGTGACTTCCTGTTGGAGGCTGTTGCAGCTTATTTTGCATACACAGTTATGTCATAGACCTTTTTCATGTTTCATATGCTGAGTACTAGCATTTCATTGACAATTCATTGACTTAATTGTCAAGTTTTTATTATTTACCTTGCCTATTGGCTTAAGACTCGATAAAGTACTTGGCTGTTTTATTTTTCTTTAGCATTGAATTTTCCTAGTTTTTAATGCTTTACCTTGCGGACCGTCCACATATAAACTTGCAATCTGCTCTCATGAGATGGCACTTCTATTATCTTATTCAGTTCGTTTCCGGATCATGAGGAGGTGTCATCTAGGTCCTGGATATCTTTACACCGTGTTAAGTTAGCATGGGCTCATTACCGGTTTAAACGCCATTTTTCCTTTTTTGCAACTTCTGCACACGACATTTAGTTGTTGCTTTAGCTTTCCACCTAGTAGTTCATCGTGGTTTACATGAGAATAATATGTTATTGGTCTACTATCTGCTTTACTTGTTAAACTATATCTGTACAGCGAGTGCTAAAGTTTCAAGAACAACACGATACAGAATTGTTATGAGGTCTGATCTCCACGACTTCATACTCATAACATAAGTGCAACTTCTGCCAATTCTGGGCATGAGGCGGGTTTTATATTGCTTTGCCGAACACACATACACAACAGTTGATGCGGTTCACATGAAGAGAGAGCTGGTGTATGCTGATGTGATTCCTTCAAATCTAAGACACTAAAGTATGGGCACGCCCTAAACCAACACAAAGAGACCTTCTTAGCAAATAATATAATATGTGTATTAGGGAGGGTGAGATATAAGCAGCCGCGGGCCGTGGAGGGAGTTACGGTGAGGCAGGGAGGCGGGGAGGGGGAGAAGCAGGGTGGAGCCCTCTCTACCTTGCCCCTCCCCCTCCCCGCCTCCCTGCCCCACCGTAACTCCCTCCACGGCCCGCGGCTGCTTATAAGTGTTGCTAACTCTTATTCATTTACAGCATGTTAACATACTATCACCATTCACTTTTTATGTACTAGTAACTATGCTGGTAATTTTGCTACTGATAATATGTGTACTTGTATTCTCCACCCTGCTTCTCCCCCTCCCCGCCTCCCTGCCTCACCGTAACTCCCTCCACGGCCCGCGGCTGCTTATAAGTGTTGCTAACTCTTATTCATTTACAGCATGTTAACATACTGTCACCATTCGCTTTTTATGTACTAGTAACTATGCTGGTAATTTTGCTACTGATAATATGTGTACTTTTATTATCTAAGGTACTACGCCTGAGAAGACGGCATTAGTAAATAAACATTTCAAATACACATGTGTTCTTCTTAACTCCATGTTCTGGTTTCTAAGAAATATATAACGACCGACTGTTCATGAGTTCCACGTATCCTGAGGTACTATAAGTTCATATTCTGGATTGTCTAAACATTGAGAGTTTGTTATATCCAATGTGACACTGTACCTAGCTTGCTAAATAGTTTTTGATTACTAACGTGAGTTTTGGGACACCCTAATTCGCCGAGGTTCCAATCCTCTGTCCACAGTTCTGTGTGAGAACAGAAACCCTGCGACAGGGGCACCCCCGACCCTTGCTGGACCTTCATCACACTTGCGATACAACTCCAGCAATGCGCCACCTTTACGGCACAGATACATCACGCATCTGTGCTGTTTTTGCCCCGTGATGCGCCGCATTGTAAATGCAGCACACCATAGGTGACGGAACAGCGGCACAGAATGACTAACACATCCCTGGTGATGCGCCAGTCATCATAAATCTATCCCTATGCTTCTTATCTTGTTAGAGATGAACCGCCATATGTATCATCAAAGTTATTTGCATTTCCTAAATAGCGAACTTTAAGGAATAAATAGCGATTCTTTACCATTCCTAGTTTGCGATGAGCTATTTGCTAATTAGCCGAATGTAGCCCAATGAAGCCCAATGTAGCCCAATGTAGCCCAAAGATGGCCGCCAGACACACAAAAAAACAAATGTAGCCCAAATATCAGCCAGATGTAGCCCAACTATAGCCCAGTGACAGAATGACCAATCAGCTTCGCAAACCTCCGTTACGCGAAGCGGAGCGCTGTTACAGATATATATCTTTTTTTGAACGTTAATTTCTCAAAATCCACTGGAGCACATATATTGAGACCTAGCAAAGGCACATCGGGCTACCAGTCCCTAATATTTTGCCAAGTTTCGTGCAAATCCATTCAGCCGTTCAATTATTATTTTTATTATTTTTTTTTGCCCCGCGGGGCCCTTTTAAAACCTCCACATCAAACCTAGGGGGTCAGCGAGGATCTACTATGCCCCCTTATAGTTATTTCCCCCTTTGTTTTGACCTCCTCTTGTCTCTCGATCCTACCGAGAGACAAGATGGCGGCCGCTACGGACTGTTTGGAATGTTGACAGACGCCGGAGAACCAATCAGCTTCGCTTCACAAAGCTCCGTTGCGCGAAAAGTCCGCGAACCAGAGCGCTAACCGGTCCGCTGTTACAGATATATATCTTTTTTAAAACGTTAATTTCTCAAAATCCACTGGAGCACATATATTGAGACCTACAAAAGGCACATCGGGCTACCAGTCCCTACAATTTTGCCAAGTTTCGTGCAAATCCATTCAGCCGTTCGGGCTAAAAGTGAGGCCAACCGCCCTATGGAAAACTCAATGTTAAAAACACGTTTTGGGACCCCCCTTTTTTCTCGGCCCCCACTGGACGAACCCCCCCCAAATTTTCAAGGGCTGCTCAGAAACAAAATGTGCCATTTTCCTGAAAATTTCAGCCAATTCCGTCCACAAACGCCAAAGTTATTAGACATAGAATTTTCAAAAAACCCATAGAGAAAAAATCCTAACTATATATACCTACTGGCGACCGCCAGTAGGTAATATATATATATATATATCCACTGAAAAAACCATAGGTTATAAACCATATATAGTTAGGAATTAGCATTTACAAAACCTTGAAAATTCACTGAAAAAACCATAGGTTATACACCATATATAGTTAGGAATTAGCATTTAAAAAACCTTATTTTACTCACACAAAACCATTGAAATTCCATATATAGTTAGTTGTACTAACTATATATCGCGCACCTGCAATCCACTGCTGATCATGTCACATATTACATCATTCATGACATGGTCAGTGACATCACTGATGACATCACTGATGACATCTCAAATGACATCACTCATGGCATCACTGATGACATCTCAAATGACATCACTGATGACATCACTGATGACATCACTGATGACATCTCAAATAACATCACTGATGACATCTCAAATGACATCACTGATGACATCACTGATGACATCTCATTTGACATTACTGATCACATCACTGATGACATCATTCATGTGATAATACGATGAACCTCTTCAGACTCTAATATAACCTTATATACACTCAGTGAAAACAGACACTCACAGACTGTCACTCATCCATGGAGTTACTCACACACCTAGTCAGTCATGCAAAGAATCAATCACACCTCCATTTCCTCAACTATAGAGTTATACACACCTTACTTATTGAAACATATACTAACACATATTTACTCACTTATACAATCCTGGATACAAGTTCACAATGATCCATACAGCCACTCACACATTCACTGGCTCTTATGCACAGTTATTTATATATGTCAACTCTCACATGTACTGTGTTTTACATATGTACTTACTTTGACATGTAGCACTGAGATATCCATTCACTCACCAATACACTCATGCACACAGTCAACCGCCCATACAGATGTTTCCACATGCACTTTTGAACCCATACACCTAGTGAATCAACTGCTCACACATCTATGCAGAGAGTCATACACCTCCCAGCCACCCATAAACACTCTCAGTCTCCCATACAATTACTTGGGCAACTAATTAATGACCCATATAGTTAATCATATAGCTACTGATCAACACATGCAGCAGTTTACAGAACAACAGACATAATGATGCACAAATTAAGACAGTTTAGTCACTAACCCATGCACTCAGTGAGACACATTTAATCACTCACTCATACAGTCAGTCATGCACCTACTAAATCCTTTGTTCAGACACTTATACATCCACTCATTCTTCAATATGTAAGACATATTTTAACTTTACAGAAACATACAGTCACTGGATGTTGTCATCAGTGATGTCATCAGTGATGTCATTTGAGATGTCATCAGTGATGCCATGAGTGATGTCATTTGAGATGTCATCAGTGATGTCATCAGTGATGTCACTGACCATGTCATGAATGATGTAATATGTGACATGATCAGCAGTGGATTGCGGGTGCGCGATATATAGTTAGTACAACTAACTATATATGGAATTTCAATGGTTTTGTGTGAGTAAAATAAGGTTTTTTAAATGCTAATTCCTAACTATATATGGTGTATAACCTATGGTTTTTTCAGTGAATTTTCAAGGTTTTGTAAATGCTAATTCCTAACTATATATGGTTTATAACCTATGGTTTTTTCAGTGAATTTCAATGGTTTTTTAATAGCAAATATCTATAGCTGTAAAATGTATTCTTATTTAAATCCAAAAATATATTTTATATGTTTATTAATAATTTTTTTTAAATATTTTTTTTGTTTCGCTCCCGGTCCGCGAACCGGGAAGCTTCCCGTTAGCTCAATTTAAAGCCGCGACCCGGTCCGCGAACCGGTAAAAAATCAACATAGTGACGGTATCGCGTTGCCGCGTAATGCGTCTTATGACGTACTGCGTTAGCGCACCCGGAAGTGCCCCGGGGCGCGGACCGAGGCGCGAAACGCAGCTCCCCGGAAGCGATCCGCGGCGCGTCGCGAAAACGCGACGTATCGCGTTGCCGCATAATGCGTCTTGTGACGTACCGCGTTAGCGCACCCGGAAGTGTCCCGGGGCGCGGACCGAGGCGCGAAGCTTAGCGACCCGGAAGCTAACCGGGGCGCGTTCCGCAGCGCGTAACATGAGCGTGAGAGGTCATGTGACTTGTTAATAAAACTTTTCATTGGTTCATTTCACTTTTGGTTTCATAATGATGTAAGGCTAGGTCAGGTGACCTAAAAATAACACTTTTCATTGGTTGAGAAGTATTGTTTTTCCCAAATGATGAAAACCCCTCCTTCTTTCCTCACTCTGACTTTCATCATTGTGAGAGGAAGACCTATTTTGCTTGTTGGAAAATGGCTTCATTGGTAGCTTCAGCTGGTGGACCCCCACCACCACCTCCACATCCTCATGGGAAGAGAGGACCACCTCCCCAGGTCATTACCAACACTGAGGAGGAAGATGAAGAAATGGATGAGGAGGGAGAAGAACCACAGTTCTTAGAAGAGGTGCCCCGGGTTTCCAGAAAGAAAGCCAGTTTCATCTGGCAGTTTTATTCGATCCCTCGTGGCCAAAAAAAAGTCAATGCGAGGTATGTCACCTGCCGCATATGCAAAGAACAATTATCAAGAGGGACGGACAAGAAATATAGCTACGGAAATCACACAATGCACAGGCACATGACAAGGAAGCATCCACTAAATTACAGCCGGGCGGAAATAAGGGATATGCAGGACAATCCAAGACCAACTCCTGTGGCCAGACCAACATTACCAATTGCATTAACACCAGAAGAGGCACGGGAAACTGTGCCAAATATTCAAGAAAATTTTGGGCACATGATTCACTCTTGTATGCACTGTCGTGCATTGTTAGCTTGTGGCAACATGAGCATAAATGCTATAAACCTAGCATATGAACACCATGATTGCCCTAACCGCCCCCAGTAATTTTTTTTTTGCTCCTGTTGAGCCCTTTTCAACGCCTGTTTTTTGTTGTTTCCCCCCCCCAAAAAACCAAAAAATATATAAAATCGTTCAAAAAATACAAAAAAACAAAAAATGTTCAAAAAAAAAATATATATATAAAACAACAAAAATATTTTTTTAAAAATTCTTTTCAGAACTACCTTCCCTTTCAAAAAAAATTGCTAGAATGTTTAGCACTCTGGCAAGCTCTATTTCTTTTGGTTCGCTCCCGGGTTAGCTTCCCGGTACGCGGACCGGGAGCTAACCCAAAATTTTTTTTTTTTTTAAAAAGAGTAAGTATAAGGAAAGTAAACAGAGAGTGATGTTAACAGAAAGACAGCTATAGGGAGTAAAGAAGAGATACTGTTTAATAGATCTATTTACCGAAGAAAAGACGGAAGAGGGTATAATTGTGAAAAACAAAATAGATAACGAAGTGAAAGAAAAAAAAAGAGAGTATAACATTAACAAAGAAGAGTTTCTTGGAGAATGTGAGTGAATGTTCAAAATAAGATTAAAACATGAAGAATAATAGAGAGAAAAAATAGAAAACAGAAAACAAAAAATAACAGAAAAAGATTAATTGAAACAGCAAAGAAATGTAAGTAACATAGAGCCATATCATCAACATAGGCAATAAAAGTTTTGCAGCTTTTATTGGCAGAAATGTGTCGCTAAAGCTGCTTTTGCGGCAGAAAACTGCCGCTAAAACCACTTTTTAACCAGTTTTCTGCCAATAAAAAGAGCAATAATTTTATTGGCTGTGTTCATAATATTCCCCTTAGTGTGCTTCAACTACACAGAGAAAGCATTATGAACAAGTAGTGATAGAGTGATCAGTCAAAGACACTAAGAGTAATAGAGACGGAGTGAGTGAACAAGAGTGAGGAACTATGAGAAGAGAGGGACTGAGAAAAAGATTGGAAGGAGTTGAGTAAGTAGGTAATAGAGAAAGTAATGAGGGAAGTAGCAAAGGCAGGAAAATGAGGGTTAAAGAAATGAAGCAGTGGAACTAATAGTAGTTGAATGTGATAGAAATGTAACGAAAAGAGTACAAAGCATTTACCTTATAATTGTCGTTAAATTACTCACTTTTTGTTTTTATACTTTCAATCTGTGAAAGAGAGAACAAACATTTCAAAAATATTAAAACATGTATTTAAAAATTACAAAAGACAAGGGAAAAGATTGAAGGACAAACAGTTTTTCAACAACTTTGACACTTACAGAAGCTTCTGCTTCTCCAGGCCCCCTACACAGTCCTAAAGATATACATTTTAAACTAACAGTATCTTGATGCAGATGAAGTGAGGCCTATCTTAAAACATGGTGCATCTTTTGCATTGCTGTTGTCTCAGAAAAGTGTCGCAAGACACTAAAATTTTAAATAATTGCTTCAGGATGCCAATAAGATGTGTCCTATCCAGAGGTTTGTTTGAGGTGAGGCCTACTCAGGGTTGCAGATGAAATTTCGAGTTGTTGAAGAGAATAGAGGACATAATACATGTAAAGGTCTACCAATGAAGTGAGTCATGTCCACTGCACTCTTGAACAAAGTCCAAACCTCCTATGTTTCCCTGGACAGACCTAAACTTGATCTGCACAATGTGATTCGTAATGATAGGAAACACAGGTGATGTAATTGAAATACGTGCAATTTATTTTGCTCATTTCACAATCACATCACTTGTGTTTCCTTTGCTTAGGTATCTCATTGTGCAGATGTAGTCTAGCATATGAAAGAATACGCAGAAGTGCAGCACTGCATGCAACAACTTTGACACTTACAGAAGCCTCACCTTCTCCATGCCTCCTACACAGTTCTACATATACATCATAAATGCAAACAGTACAGAATTAATTATACATGTTAAATGGTTTATTTTTGCTGTTCTCAGAATGTATCAAAATTCACTAAAAACAGTGACTTGAAGGTATTCATCATATAACAGCGGGGAAAAAAAAACACAATCAAAATGATTGTGTTTAAAAAACCCATACAACATAAGAAATCAGAATTCAGAACTCCTTAAAGTTAACTTACTTTCCATGACGTCAAAGGATGTCCTATGAACAGCTTACACTCTTTTGTGCTGTTATTACTTTCAGCCCGCCACTTTCTGAAAGAAAATCTCCATCGTTTTTAAAAACATGTTACATGCAATAAATGACTTCTTGCTCTCTACCACAAGTTTCCACAAGGCCAAATCTTGTCAGACCCATTTATAACTCTTGGATTTCTTGTAAGCCAATCCCGTCATTTGGCATTTCCGCAACTTTCAGAATTAAAATGTTGAAGATCATTTTCACAATCCTGGAATAGTAATATCTTCCCCTTCTTGCTCAGTCATGTTCTACATTTCCTATGACACTGATACTGCTTACTATGAAGCAGACTTACACTAACTCTATGACTACTACAATTATTTAATTCTCTACATCACTTTCAATCACAAAGCAATGTAAAACAGTAGACAGCGTTGCATACTTACATTCCCTCTACTCTATGTTTTGATTGGCTGCTTCAATTAGCTTATAAAAAGAAATAGTTTTTCTGAACTCATTCAAAGTGCACTTATTTCTCCATGACGTCCAGTCTTATGGTTAGAAGTTATGTCTCTGAACTACACTTATCCTCAAGGCCAAATTGTGTAGGAGCCATTAGAACTTCTTGAAATTCCACAGAGCACATCCCAAGATTATTTCCCTAAAATTTTGGTTTTAAAAACACCAGGTAAGAGTTTTTAAGGTCATACGGCAATTTTTTTTTGAAAATTAAAACAGAATCGTTGCAGAATGACCAGCCATTTCTAGACTTTAAATAAGCTGTGTAATGTCCTGATGTTATTGAAGGGCCGTCATGATATATAATTGCTGCAGTTACAAAAGTCCTTCCTGATATTGACAACTGCGAAGCTACAAAATTTTTAATTAAAGTTGTCAATTTTGTTCCATCAGGCCTACATCGTTGGAACATTAAAATGACATACTGGCCATATGTTCGTATAAATAATGTGGACATCATTTCAGATTTACATTGGCTACACTCCATGTTGTGATCAGCTGCTTTTACTAGCTTATTAAAGGAGACTGATTTACTGTCTGGCAAAGTTAAATATATAAATCTTTCTGAGTCTACACTAGTAGTACTTGATACCATACAGTTCTCGCAGTCATGCTGCCATTGATAAGAAAGCCCAAACAGCTGATCTACATCTACACCTTCAGCATGCAATACATCAAGCATATACATTAAAAACTCCTGACAATCTTGCTGAATATTTTGAGAGAATTGTGTTTGGCCTGAACATCTGTCTAACAGATTTCGAATTTCAGACACACTTTCTATGTTTCTTCTATCAGTGCTACATTTCTCTAACACAGAATTTAACAAACTGCAAAATCTTTGATCAGAATTGACCACAATCTCTTCTTTTACATTTTCTAGAGAAAACAAAACATTAACCACTACATTAGCATAGCAGTTGACACCAGAACTGTTTTCAAATTGAAAACCAACAACATCTTCAACAGAATCCTTTTTGTTTCTGCTTGTAATTTTAGGTTCATCGACTTTTCGTCTTTTTGCGACAACCTCCCCAGTATTGGTCACATTTCTTCGTTTCCAGCCTACCACACGTTTCTCAAACAAAGGATACTGAGGCAAATGTGACGCATACTCTCTTCTTAACCTATTGTATTCCTTAACACAATCTAGATCCGCACAAATGTTTGTGACATCACACTCAATCAAGTACAATCCCGATAAAGTTCTAACTCGTGACAATGCCACGTATGCCATACCCTCCTTGAACACAGAACTGCCAATATTCACCAATGCACAGTCTACACTTAAACCTTGCGATTTATGGATTGTCCCCGCATATGCCAAGCAAACAGGAAACTGCTTACGGCGAACATATAAGTCTTTTACAAGCAAAAATCTAGCAGAGCAACGACCAATTAGCTGTACTTCCTCAATGCCATCAAATTTAATTTTTAAAAATTCAATTCCATCTCTATTTCTGTATTTTACAAAATCAACAACATTACCCATTGATCCATTTACCAGACCTCTTTCAACATGTAAATTCCTTCTTAAAATTATACGGCAGTTCAAGCACACATTCAGAGTCTTTTCAAAACCTGCAGTTTTAGATATACTCTTCTCTAATGAATCCAATTTTGTTTTCAGATTCTCAGACAAAATAATTGTTGATCCCATATGCTCTACTCTGTCAATAGCTTCCAGTTTCACAATCTCTTGCTTTTCTAAATGCAACATTTTGTTGTTGAATTTGGCACATTCTGCAAGAGTTGGCATCAAACATATTCCAGATTTCTTATCAGTAATTTTCTGAAAAATATTCTCAGGCACAACATCTTGTTCTGGATATAAATTTGACAGTAATCGTGCATGTAAAGCTTCTTTCCCATGCTCGGTCACTTTTCCAATTCTAACATCTTGTAGAATAGTCTTGTAAACTTCATCCTTCGCCTGACGCATATTTTCATGCAGTTCAGCATAATTGAAGTTTAACCATATATTGACGTTGCCAATGCTGCCTAGGCACTTCCTGGTATCTTCATGCGTGAGCATTTTGAACACAGGTTGCCCTTTCACTGGTGTCAGCTGCAGAAGATCTCCGAAAACAATGATGTGTTTGCCACCAAATAACACATCATACTCTGTTTTGAGAACTTCTTGCATTCTCAAATGCACAAAGGCAAGCATGACATTGGAAACCATGCTTACTTCGTCAATGATAAGAAGTTTCATTTTCCTCAAGATTCTTGAAACTTCAAAACAAGCATCTCCAGATAGCTTGTGATATTGTAATTTGTTGTCATGCTCCACTGGCAGCATCAGTAAACGATGTAAAGTAATCCCTTTAATGTTATGTGCTGCCAGTCCAGTTGGAGCGGTGACAACACAAGACAGCGATGACTCTGTCCTTTCCTGCAAATAGCATGAAATTGCTTTAATGAGGAAACTTTTTCCAGTTCCCGCTTCTCCACTCACGTACAGTCGGACAGGCTTCAACGACGTACATGAGCACTCTTTCTTGTCATGACTTAATCCATGATCAATTTGCATGGTAACTTCGTCATATATTTTCCTCTGCTCAACGTTGAGTTGTCTTTCCAACTCTTCTAAGTTAACCGCATCCTCCTGAGCATGTGCCATGGCTCTTTCCACTTCATTCATTACAGTGGCAGCTTCATTTTCGATAACAGGTCCTCCTAGTGGATCCTGACTCAATGAAGCAGAACTCTGACTGTCCTGAGAACTGTCTCTGGCAATCTCGGCTGCAATCATTGCTTCCTGCTCAATTTCCGCATTCAACATTTCTACATATTTGGGAAAAGCAGGACATTCTATGGTCTCCTTGGCGGCATTGAAAGAGTCTTCGTAACAGAGGAAATCTCCAAGCAGTTCCTCTTCTGCACGCCAAGGCTTGAAAAGTTGCAAAAGTGCTAAATAGAAAAACTCCTTTTTTTCAGGAGATTCGCCACTCAATTTTCGATGGTTTACCAAGTGGCATTTTCTTTGCTTGACCAGACATCCCTCACTTCCTATTACAGCATACACTCCTTTCTCAGTATCTTCTTTGATGTTCCTCTTGAATATGTAATTTTGAAGAACCTCATACAGACAAACATTGTCGAGGTGACTGCTTCTATTTGGATAATATGTATCCAACATGTTGGTCTTCAAAATGTCGGTACTGTTTGGCTCCTTTTCCGCCAAATACTCAATTTCCCGCACAGGTTTCAGAACTCGATTACGCGTTGCAGCAAGACCAAGACTCGCCCAAACGATACTCCTGGACTTGGCATAGAGACTTGCTGAAGACAACCGGTCAGAGCATTCGTAAGCTCCAATTTCTCGATGCGACAACATCTTCAGACTGAAACTGTACAACTTCTTGCTGAGGCTCTTTTCATGGGAAATGTCCTCCCACATATCCTTCAATTCTGTCTTCTCTTTTTTGGTGATGTAAGACGTCACATACCGAGCCACAGCCATACAGTTATCAGCCACAAACTGTATATCCATGTTAGCATTCCACATGGACAAAATCACCGGGTTGTAGTCGTTGATGTACTTGGACTCTTCGTTCCTCTTCAAATTGTATGTGTTTTTAGGTGATTTCTTCATGACATTATGTCGCAGCGAAGACATCAAACTGTTTACTCTTCCTTTAGAAATCACCGGTCGTGGAAAACCGAAACGACATTTGGTGTAGAACTTGTCCTTGTTTCGGAATTTACGACGGCAGTACTTTCCACATCGATGGCTTTGGAAACGCAGAACTTTTTCTCTTAGGCTTTTCTTCTCTTTTGCGTTTGGAACAGCACACGTAGAATACTGTTGGATGAAACTCATCACTGAGTCTTCTGGATCCGTTCCAAATTTAGGTGCATCCTTGATCCACAGCAACATATGTATATGAGGAGCACCTCTTGCTTGGTACTCCTTTCTCCAGAAGAAATCCAACACCTCTCCAAGAGGTGGATTCTTCTTATTCATGATGAAAGACATCATAGCTTCAAATCTATGATTGAAGTACCTACATACATTGACTGGATCCAAAGAGCACAGTTCTCCGGGTGTCTTGAATTCGATGTTATCTACGTTAGCATTTGCCTCTCGTAGAAATTCAAGTAAGTCTTCCCAGCCATACTCGGCACAGCTCAGAGTGAGGAACCATGTGGGAGTACCTAAGTTCCTCAGCATACATTTTAAATCACCATGACGACGGTACCAGTACTCATTAGTACCACGCTGACACGCCATGAGATTAATCAGGTGAGAATCCAAAATACTGTCTTGGACATTGACTTTATCCATAAAGTCACTTGCCGAGATGTTTTGCATGTGTATACCACTTTTCAAGATGTGGTTCACTGCATATGACAGTCCAGACAGATCGCTTTCAAACAGGAGATGAAACAAATAGGGAATGCATTGTCGAAACCTAGCATCTCCTGCATACAATCGCAAAGTCCGGTATTCAGAAGCAGGAATTTTGATGAGGTCGCTCATCATATCTTCCTCCCTGACCTGTTGGAAAAAGCTGTGGGAAACACCGAGCTTCCAAACTTTCCTCCCAAACACTAATGGGACTCCCTTTGGCTTGTTTCATTTGAAACAACTCAATAGCATTCCCCATGACTTCCTTGGAATGCAAAGGATGAACACTATAATGTTCATATATTTCTTCACTAGTAGAGGGTTCTACTTTCTCAATTTGACCAGCACACAAATCGCTATCCTCTTCCTCACTTACTTCCTCTTCTGCAACATATACATTCTTATAGTATTTATTATTTTTTTTCAAATACAATGTTGCCTTTTTAACTTTCCTAACATCTACTAAATCTTGCCATATTTTCTTATTCTTTGTCGGAACCCCATTAACTAAGATAACCAGAGGTTCCTCTTCCACTTTTTCTACTCCAATTGTGTTAATGTTTTTCTTCAAATCTAGAGGCAAATAAACAACTCTTCCCTTTAATCCTCTCTGTAAATCTGATGGAGGCAATTTCCCTGTCTTTGGCTCCATTCTTACAATAGCCTGAAAGGGATGGATACTTTGAATCAAAATAGATTCATAAGTATTTAAATCCTTCAATTCAGAAGGAATCTCAACCAATTCCAGATTATTATGAACTGCTCTAGCAGGCATCTGGTTTTGATTTAATTTGCAACAACAATAAGTACACACACGTTGATCAAATCCCAAATCAAAACAATTTTCTACCATCAAGTATGTTGCAAAATCCTTCCATTCACTATTATTTTCCCTTTCACTTTTTGCATATAAATCCACTAACTTAGTCTGATTCTTATAATAAGTGCGTCGACAACACACACAAGTGAAATTAGGCCTCTCACTTGATTTCACCTGAAACGTCGCAATTTCCCTCTGGAAATTATCTGTACTGGAAACCTGTACACTATCTTCCACATTACCCTCTTCTTCTGGGTCAATTTCAACATTCTCCTCTTTACTTCCAAAGTAACAAAACTCAATTTCTTCACATATGTTCTTCACATCTATTTCAGAACCATGCAAAAGAGCAGCGCATAATTGTTTAAGCATAATTGCTGGACTCTTAGCATAATACAACATTCTAACTAATTTCCTCACTTTATTATGATGCACTGCTAGCATCCTGAAATGATGAAAAACACTCTGGCATACTCTCCTGGAAAGACAAGCCAGTGAATGACCATGCAAACCTGTCACTTCTCTCACTCTGCAAGGATCTAATTCTTGCAGCAACTTCATTTTCTGCTTCAAACTTTTCTTATTAAATGACCGTACAAAATCACAAAGCAAATTGATGGAATCCTGTCGCACACTGCAAATACTACTACACTTCCAGGTGTACACAGGACCCTTAGCACGTCTTCCTAAAACCTCATTACCTAACACCTCTTCTGCCTCTGTTGTCACAAGTTTTTCTTTTTCAACTGGACAACCATCTTTCACTTCATAAGCACGACCACTGGTGTCAACTGCATGCACCAAATCATTATCCTGGAAATAACTCTCCTCATTAAAAAATGCCTCACAGCTTGAACTATGCATCCATTCTCCAGAAAAAACTTCACAAAAATTACTACGATTAACTATTCTCTTCCATCTACTATTTCTTTTGAAATCATAAATTGCCTTGTTTAGCTTCCTAATTCTATTGATTATCAAAATAAATAACTTACGTTTAATTTCAAATGCCTGATCAATAACTTTCTCAACTTTTTTTTTTCTCTTATAAAAAAACAGTTTCTGTTGACCTTTCTTAATATTTTTTAACAAATTGCCAATTATCCTGTTGCGGAACATTCGTTTACGAATGTCCCTAAACTGTTGTTTCCTTCTACTATCATGCACAGAGTTATCTCTTGCTCTAGCAGTAACATTTTTGATTGGCCTTTCCTTTCCATTTGATTTGCTTATCTTTTTATGGACTGAAACATTTTCTGTAGTAATATTTTTTTTACTACACATATTTCTTATGAAATATTTTGTGCTCTTACCCGGTGCTTTCTTCGTGACTTGACAAATCTTTTTGTTAGAGGACTGCTGCTTATTTTGTTTCACCTGCTGTCTTTGACGTTTTGCAGCCTTTCTCTGTCTTTCTATTGTTGGCATGGTGAAATCTTGAAATGATCTGCAGTTGAATCTGTGGTAAAATATAATAAAAAATTTTATTAACCATTATTACCAAACAGTAAATCAATAACAATGATCAAAAACTTAACACACTACTTGACATTTTAAATAGAAGATTTTTTAGTCCTTGGCAAATTTACAATACAGAAATAGCAGAAAAGAAATGACATTTATATTTATGTTACCTGTGCTATTTTATATGTGAATCTGATCTAATTTTATGAGCATATTTTAATATTTTATTGAAGACACTACACATAACCTGTTTTTAAAGGTGTCTTTATTTTTAAATTAAACGGTTTACATTTTTACTTTTTATTAATTATACATTTTAAAAATAAATGTTTATATTTCCATAGGCTCAAACAGGTCAGCTTCCCACCCTATGTCATATAATTCGGACAAATCTGCATCCTCATCACGCTCTTCTTCATCCTCAGGATTTAAATCATCCAATGGATCAACATCCACTGATGTTTCAATTACAAGTTCAATGATGAGGTCAAAATCAACTGATTGCAGATTGTCACTCATGTTGATGTTGTCTTTTACTCCGCATACCATTACAACGCGGTATTTACAACGAATACCGTTACAACGCATAGCGCTTAGAGGTGCTGGATAGTGGTAAGTATAATTTTCTATTCCAACACCAGTCCCCGTGGACACTAGGGAAGGTGTTGGATAGAAAATTAAACTTATTCCCTATCCTAGAGCGCCCCCCAGCGCAATGCGTTGTAATGGTATGCGTTGTAATGGTCGCGTTGTAGTGGTAGTGCGGAGTAAAAATTGCGTTGTAACAGGTGTATACCGTTGTCTTTATCTTTAAAGAAAGATAACAACAATGAGATGTTGCAGAGTAAGAGACAAATCTCAGAGATTATAATAGTAAAATTGTTTAACAAGAGTAATATTTTGCAGCTATTATTTAGCCATGTCCAGCAATGCTGATCAGGTGAAGACTATGTCTAATTTTTCAGTGAACAGGACTCATCTCTTCTTAACCTTGGATAAGCCTCACCGACTCTGTGTGTCCTGCACATACTTAAATGTAAAGGGGCAGATTTATGTTAAATGGCACATCCCCAGGCATGCACCAGTTAACGTGCACCGCTGCTCTGCCACCCATGGTGTGCCGTATTTACAATCAGATAGGAGAAAACTGCGTCAAAACCCTGCGCCTGCTTTAAGCAGGCATAGGTCTTGACGCAACATTGTGGAGATGGGGCACCCCTGAGCCTTGCTTGAGCTGCATCGCACTTGCGATACAACTCCAGCAATCACTACCTTTACATCACAGATACATCACGCATCTGTGCCATTTTTGCCCCATGATGCCCCGCATTGTAAATGCAGCACACCATGGGTGGCGGAACAGCGGCACAGGATGACTGACACATCCCTGGTGATGCACCAGTCATCATAAATCTATCCCTAATCTTCTTATCTTGTTACAGATGAACCGCCATATGTACCATCAAACTATTTTGCATTTCCTAAATAGCGAATTTTAAGGAATAAATAGCAATTCTTTACCATTCCTAATTTGCAATGAGCAAATTGCTAATTGCAAGTTACCCATTCATTTCCATGGGCTAGGAGCCTCATAGGAATGAAGGTTTAATTTGCGATTAGCAATTTGCTCATCACAAATTAGGAATTTTTCCAAGGGTGCAGGGGTGTCTCAAGAACACCCTGCTGCACCCCCTGAAAAAGAAATTTGGGGGCATATGGCGCACATACATGCCCTAAGGGCATGTATGGGCGTCATATGGCACCTTTTGTTTTTTGGAAAAAAAGCTTTTTGAAAAGAATTCACAAATTACCACCAACTAGAAGTTGGTGGTAGTTTCCAAATCCTTAATGTCATTTTTTTACATATTTTTTGTTTGATACATTGCATTTAAGTAATCGCAAAATTTGCAAATCCTTCAGTGCAATCGCAAAATAAGGAATAGCAAATTTTGCTATTCCTTATTTTGCATCAAACTTGTTTTATATACACCATTTGTCTAATTAGCATTCGCAAAGGCCGAAATTCGCAGAATTTTGATCTTTGTGAATGCTAATTAGCTTGATACATATGGCCCCAAGTGAGGCCTGTCTTGCAACATGGTGCATCTTTTGCATCACTGCTGCATCGGTTTCATGTGGTACGTTTTTTTTACACCATGACATATCTGCCTAAAAGCATCAATTTGTAATTTTGTCGCCTCATAGCAAATCTTTTGCACCGCCGCTGCATCATAAAAGTGACACACAGTGGCGCAAAAGAGGCATACACCTATCATAAATCTGTCCCTAGCATTTTAAATGATTAATCCAGGATGACGATAAGGTGTGGCCTATCCAGAGGTTTGTTTAAGGTGGGGCCTACTCAGGATTGCAGATTAAAGTTACGCTTGATGAAGAATACAGAAGAGATAATACATGTAAAGGCCTACCAATGAAGTAAGTGATTTGCACTTTATTTCGCCAGTCATCATAAATGTATCCCTAAGCTTCTTATCTTGTTACAGATAAACCACCATATGTACCATCAAACTATTTTGCATTTCCTAAAGAGCGAATTTTAAGGAATAAATAGCAATTCTTTACCATTCCTAATTTGCAATGAGCAATTTGCTAATTGCAAATTACCCATTCATTTCCATGGGCTAGGAGGCTCATAGGAATGAAGGTGCAATTTGCGATTAGCAATTAGCTCATCACAAAATAGGAATTTTTCCAAGGGTGCAGGGGTGTCTCAAGAACACCCTGCTGCACCCCCTGAAAAAGAAATTTGGGGGCATATGGCGCACATACATGCCCTAAGGGCATGTATGGGCGTCATATGGCACCTTTTGTTTTTTGGAAAAAAAGCTTTTTGAAAAGAATTCACAAATTACCACCAACTAGAAGTTGGTGGTAGTTTCCAAATCCTTAATGTCATTTTTTTACATATTTTTTGTTTGATACATTGCATTTAAGTAATCGCAAAATTTGCAAATCCTTCAGTGCAATCGCAAAATAAGGAATAGCAAATTTTGCTATTCCTTATTTTGCATCAAACTTGTTTGATATATACCATTTGTCTAATTAGCATTCGCAAAGGCCGAAATTCGCAGAATTTTGATCTTTGTGAATGCTAATTAGCTTGATACATATGGCCCCAAGTGAGGCCTGTCTTGCAACATGGTGCATCTTTTGCATCACTGCTGCATCGGTTTCATGTGGTACGTTTTTTTTACACCATGACATATCTGCCTAAAAGCATCAATTTGTAATTTTGTCGCCTCATAGCAAATCTTTTGCACCGCCGCTGCATCATAAAAGTGACGCACAGTGGCGCAAAAGAGGCATACACCTATCATAAATCTGTCCCTAGCATTTTAAATGATTAATCCAGGATGACGATAAGGTGTGGCCTATCCAGAGGTTTGTTTAAGGTGAGGCCTACTCAGGATTGCAGATTAAAGTTACGCTTGATGAAGAATACAGAAGAGATAATACATGTAAAGCCTACCAATGAAGTAAGTGATTTGCACTTTATTTCGCCAGTCATCATAAATGTATCCCTAAGCTTCTTATCTTGTTACAGATAAACCACCATATGTACCATCAAACTATTTTGCATTTCCTAAATAGCGAATTTTAAGGAATAAATAGCAATTCTTTACCATTCCTAATTTGCAATGAGCAATTTGCTAATTGCAAATTACCCATTCATTTCCATGGGCTAGGAGGCTCATAGGAATGAAGGTGCAATTTGCGATTAGCAATTAGCTCATCACAAAATAGGAATTTTTCCAAGGGTGCAGGGGTGTCTCAAGAACACCCTGCTGCACCCCCTGAAAAAGAAATTTGGGGGCATATGGCGCACATACATGCCCTAAGGGCATGTATGGGCGTCATATGGCACCTTTTGTTTTTTGGAAAAAAAGCTTTTTGAAAAGAATTCACAAATTACCACCAACTAGAAGTTGGTGGTAGTTTCCAAATCCTTAATGTCATTTTTTTACATATTTTTTGTTTGATACATTGCATTTAAGTAATCGCAAAATTTGCAAATCCTTCAGTGCAATCGCAAAATAAGGAATAGCAAATTTTGCTATTCCTTATTTTGCATCAAACTTGTTTGATACATACCATTTGTCTAATTAGCATTCGCAAAGGCCGAAATTCGCAGAATTTTGATCATTGCGAATGCTAATTAGCTTGATACATATGGCCCCAAGTGAGGCCTGTCTTGCAACATGGTGCATCTTTTGCATCACTGCTGCATCGGTTTCATGTGGTACGTTTTTTTTACACCATGACATATCTGCCTAAAAGCATCAATTTGTAATTTTGTCGCCTCATAGCAAATCTTTTGCACCGCCGCTGCATCATAAAAGTGACGCACAGTGGCGCAAAAGAGGCATACACCTATCATAAATCTGTCCCTAGCATTTTAAATGATTAATCCAGGATGACGATAAGGTGTGGCCTATCCAGAGGTTTGTTTAAGGTGAGGCCTACTCAGGATTGCAGATTAAAGTTACGCTTGATGAAGAATACAGAAGAGATAATACATGTAAAGGCCTACCAATGAAGTAAGTGATTTGCACTTTATTTCGCCAGTCATCATAAATGTATCCCTAAGCTTCTTATCTTGTTACAGATGAACCACCATATGTACCATCAAACTATTTTGCATTTCCTAAATAGCGAATTTTAAGGAATAAATAGCAATTCTTTACCATTCCTAATTTGCAATGAGCAATTTGCTAATTGCAAATTACCCATTCATTTCCATGGGCTAGGAGGCTCATAGGAATGAAGGTGCAATTTGAGATTAGCAATTAGCTCATCACAAAATAGGAATTTTTTCAAGGGTGCAGGGGTATCTCAGAACACCCTGCTGCACCCCTGAAAAAGAAATTTGGGGGCATATGGCGCACATACATGCCCTAAGGGCATGTATGGGCGTCATATGGCACCTTTTGTTTTTTGGAAAAAAATGCTTTTTGAAAAGAATTCGCAAATAGTTTCCAAATCCTTAATGTCATTTTTTACATATTTTTTGTTTGATACATTGCATTTAAGGAATCGCAAAATTTGCAAATCCTTCAGTGCAATCGCAAAATAAGGAATAGCAAATTTTGAATTAAGGATATTTTAAGTCATTTCCACATGTGCAGTGGTTTCAAATTATGATTTGAAAATCGTTTTTGGGGAAAAGTAATGGTTTGCAAATTTATGACAAGGACATAATGGTGTATGCTTCTCTATAAGGCATTTCAGTGTCTCTGATGTCATTTTTCCCATATTACATTATAAGACCTTTCCCCATGGAGCACATTCCTTGTAAATATGCTCCCACCTGTGCATGGTGAATTTAGATTTTGACTGTTTGAGTCACATAGCCATGTTAAAAGTGACCCAAAAAAATTGCAAACGCTTTAAAAAAACACATTCATGTGTCTTAAGGACATTTTAAGTCATTTCCCCATGGACAGTGTTTTGTAAGTGGCGCAAAAGAGGCATACACCTATCATAAATCTGTCCCTAGCATTTTAAATGATTAATTCAGGATGACGATAAGATGTGGCCTATCCAGAGGTTTGTTTAAGGTGAGGCCTACTCAGGATTGCAGATTAAAGTTACGCTTGATGAAGAATACAGAGGACATAATACATGTAAAGCTCTACCAATGAAGTAAGTGATGTCCACTTCATTGCGCCAGTCATCATAAATCTATCCCTAAGCTTCTTATCTTGTTAGACATCAACCGCCATATGTATCATATAACTATTTTGCATTTCCAAAATAGCGAATTTTAAGGAATAAATAGCGATTCTTTACCATTCCAAATTTGCGATGAGCAAATTGCTAATTGCAAATTACCCATTCATTTCCATGCGCCAGGATGCCCATATGAAAGAAGGTGCAATTTGCAATTAGCAATTAGCTCATCGCAAATTAGGAATTTTTCCAAAGGTGTAGGGGTGTCTCAATAACACCCTGCTGCACCCCTGAAAAAGAAATTTGGGGGCATATGGCGCACATAAATTTTAACAACATTCCTTTACCTCAAAAACGATTTTCAATTCATAATTTGAAAACACTGCCCATAGGGAAATTACTTAAAATGTCCTTAAGACACATGAAAGTGTTTTTTATTGCCTTTCCAGCATGGTTGGGTCACTTTTAACATGGCTATGTAACACAAACATTTAAAATCTAAATTTGCCATGCACAGGTGGGAGCATATTTACAAGCAATTTGCGCCACAGAGAAAGGTCTTACATTAAAATGGGAAAAATAACATCAGGGACAGTCAATTGCCTTATAAAGAAGCATACACCATTATGTCCTTGTCATAAATTTAAAAACAATTCCTTTTCCCCAAAAACGATTTTCAAATCATAATTTCAAAACACTGCACATGGGAAAATTACTTAAAATGTCCTTAAGACACATAAAAGCGTTTTTTAATTGCCTTTGCAGCATGTTTGTATCACTTTTAACATGGCTATGTAACACAAACATTAAAAATCTAAATTTTCCTTGCACAGGTGGGAGCATATTTACAAGCAATTTGCGCCACATAATTCATAATTTTCTCCTTAAAGCACACTATTCTCTATCTAAATTAAAGAAATATTTTCTCACCTTAGCAAATACTTTGAGTTTGAAAACAGTCTCAGAAACACACCAATTTGTCTTCAGCAGAGCAAAAGGTATGCACTCCAGAGTCTGGAGCTATCAAAAGCACAGAAATGCTGTAATTCTTCACACATATCTCTCATGTCACCCAATCAAAACTCTTCCCTCACTTTTTTTCAAATGAAAACCCTTCCCCCCTCTGCCCTTTCTGCCTTTTCTGCATGGCAACCACCTCTTGAAGACTTCTGGTGTTTGCAAGTTCACACAACAATGTTGCAATTGAACTCTGAACTCTCAGTGCACCTGCATATCCAGTGCATTCTTTCATTTAATGATTTTTTATTGACCATTCAAAATACATCTTTCAAATAACTCATCCGTGCACCCTAACTTTTTGTTTTCAGCAATCAAAATCCACCAATCACTGTTACTGCTTCATGAACACAGAAACTCCACAGTTTTTTTCATTTTAAACTCTCATTTTTTCAACTGCCATTTCATTGCCACACTTCATCTGACTGCAGGAGAACCTTCTCTCACCATGTTTTCTGTCTGGATTGTTGGACATAGTTATATTCACTGGGCTCAAAGGTACACTGAAAACAGGAATTTACCTAACCTCAATTTACAAGATGTGGAAATTAAGTGGTTTGGCCACAGAGGATTAAAATGTCACCAATTGATACCATTGGTGAAAACCTTTATGCATTTGCCCAAACCTGACCTGTTAATTGTGCACTGTGGAGGTAATGACTTGGGCACTTTGACTGGTGTAGGTCTGGAAATGCTTTTAAAGGACACCTTTGAGCAATTAATGGCACTTTTTCCTCAGACTGCCTTGGTATATTCAAATATATGCCAAAGACAGAAATGGAGGTGGTCAAACCAATTTTGTCCACAAATTGAGAAGTCGAGGAAGCATGTAAACAAATCTGTTTCAGCTTACATGAGAGACCATGGAATGGGCTCCCTGTACAACAATAACTTGCGTTACTACATGCAAGATATCTACAGAGGAGATGGAGTTCACTTCTCAGATGAGGGCAACAGAATTTTCACTCTGAATTTAAGAATGTGCATTGGTACCTACTTATAAGTACCTAAATGTACCATAAACCCAAAAGCTCTTCTCAGAGCTACCCTACATCTGATCACTCACAATTATTATTTTACTCTAACATTTTTCACTAATTTTCAACAAAGTACGCTCCCTGGGGCGCTACCCGGTACGCGAACCGGGAGCTAACCTCGCGAATTTTTTTTTTAAAATGTTTTTTTTTCGCACATATGGGCCTCCTCAGCCACCCTCACAAAACCTAGGGGGTCAAGATAAGTCTACCGTGCCCCCTTCTACCCATTCTGAACATTATTTGCCCTCCATCTTGTATCTTAATTCGACCGAAACACAAAATGGTGGACTCCCGTTACGCTTAAGGTTCGCGAACCGGGGCGCTCAACGGTTCGCGTACCGGGTAGCTCCCTGGGAAGCGCACCATCAAAAAAGGTGGGAAAGTAGTTCACAGAAAAGCCACTGGAGACAATTTCACCAAATATAGACTAGCTCATACTACATACCAATCCCTACCATTTCACAAATTTGATTGGAATTCCATTTAGCCATTTAGCCTGTAGACCTCTCTAAATACCGTGAGGTAAATTACTTCACAAAACACATCTGAAGTGTTGGAATTGACAACCAATTAAAATGTTACTTTCATTTTCTACTTTTTTTACCTGACATTTGATTGGTTATATACCTGAAAATATATAAAGGAAGAGAAGAAAACACAGCCATTTTGACTACTACTTCTTGGTGTACATTTCAATAGGATTTTCACTAATTCCTTCAACTTCTATCTAAAGGTAAGTTTTTATTTTTAAAACTGAAGTATATTGTGCACTATAAGTTAATATGGTAAACTTTTTCTGATAGTTATATACTATCCCTCTGTAGTAGTTATAGATTTAGATAGACTTCTCTGTTATAGTTATGGATGGAGTTAGGCTTCTCTTGTATAATTATGAATTTACTTACGTTAAATCACATACACTTTTTTATATTCCTACTTCCACTCTGATACTATACACTGCCCAAAATTAATCCCAACAGTGCCCTATCTCTACTAATATATATTTTTTTAATCTAAATTTCAGGCAAAATGGAAGGCGAACAGAAAGTTGAATTTCAAATTGTCCTGCAAGAGAGCAGCCAAGAAATCAATGATGAAAATGATATTGAATTTTTCGATGAAACTTTAGACAAAGAACTACTGCAATGTGTACAAGCAGTAGATAACCTCCTTGAAAATGAGGACATTTTACACCCTCAGAGACTACAATGTATATTCAATGATAATTATGAAATTTCTGACAATGAAATGTTAGAAAGTTTAATAAATTATGAAACACAATCACAATTAAAAAAAATGCTTAAAAAATAAAGAAAATAAAAAATAATCAACAAAACCAACAATCAATTAACATACAGCATTTGAAAAGTCTATCATGCATTTTTCATTGCAGTACGCTGCCCAGAACGCTTCCCGGTTCGCGGACCGGGCGCTCCCCCCGCAAAAAAAAACAAAATTTTTTTTTTTGTTTTTTTTGCCCCGCGGGGCCCTTTTAAAACCTCCACATTAAACCTAGGGGGTCAGGGAGGATCTAGTATGCCCCCTTATGGTTATTTCCCCCTTTGTTTTGGCCTCCTCTTGTCTCTCAATCCTACCGAGAGACAAGATGGCGGCCGCTCCGGACTGTTTAGAATGTTGACAGACACCGGAGAGCCAATCAGCTTAGCTACGCGAAGTTCCGGTACGCTTAAGGTCCGCGGACCGGAGCGCTGCCCGGAGCGCGCTTACAGATATATATCTTTTTTTAAACGTTAATTTCTCAAAATCCACTGGAGCACATATATTGAGACCTAGAAAAGGCACATCGGGCTACCAGTCCCTACAATTTTGCCAAGTTTCATGCAAATCCATTCAGCCGTTCGGGCTAAAAGTGAGGCCAACCGCCCTATGGAAAACTCAATGTTAAAAACACGTTTTGGGACCCCCCTTTTTTCTCGGCCCCCCCTTGACGAACCCCCCCCAAATTTCCAAGGGCTGCTCAGAAACAAAATGTTCCATTTTCCAGAAAATTTCAGCCAATTCCGTCCACAAACGCCAAAGTTATTAGACATAGAATTTTCAAAAATCCCATAGGGAAAAAATCCTAACTATATATACCTACTGGCGACCGCCAGTAGGTAATATATATATTACCAACTGGCATTTGCCAGTAGGTAATTATAGTTAGGGCCTAGTTTCCATAGGAAAAGCATTTTTTGTTTTGCTAATAACATCAGAACTTGCTGTTCTGTGCAAATAAAATTACTTCACCTGATTCTGTGGTCTGTCTCCTTCTCTCGCTGGCGTTGCAGGATTGCTTGCTGGAAGTGGTGTGGAGTTTTTCTAAAATATATATATATATATGTATATATATATGTATATTGTTACAGCAAACGTCCCAATATGAGAGGAGCGGCCAAAAGCTGGTGCTGGCGGCGAGGTTCGGGACACCCTCGCAGAACAATGAATACAGCAAAGTTTCTTCAAAAGAAGACGCCGCACACCACCTCAATTATGTGACTTTTTCGTTTATTTCTTGTAGGTTCCCCACCTACGCGTTTCAGACAGATAAACTGTCCTTGATCACGGTTACAAACACGTGTCCATCGTTTGTGTCTACCATTTATACTGACAAAATCCACCTGGCAGTTAGGATGCATTGTGGGTTCAGTAGTTCATTTTTGCATTTGTTAATCTTGCACTGCGCTTTTACCAGCTGGATCGCGGCATTAGAATGGCATTGGTGAACGTTTATTTGTTCTTGTTAGTCAATGCTATAACTGTAACGACCATAGCATTATTTATACTGTTATGTATATTTATAATGCGGTTCACGCGACCATGGAGGAGTGATCATGGACTAAGTGTCCATGTTTAGTATTCCATGGCTGAGTGCCCAGGCCCTCGATTTTCGCATGTCGGTTTGAGGCTGAGTGCCTACGTTCGATAATGTCATTCAATGCTTTGATCAACAGCCGGTTTGGCGCAGAGTTAAAAACTGTTAATTTCATTAGGTCACTTAAATTGCACTATCAAGCAAGTTATCATAAAACTTTTTGGAATCAGAGATTAGTTATCTACAAGATCAGTATTCAATTCATCAAAAATTATTATAAGTGTACACTCAGTTCTTCGTCCATATTGAGACCCCATGGCTGTCTGGTCTTAAACCTGATAATCAGTTTGGATTCCAGGCGTCTCAATCTTGTTACTCGATCACCTCCTCTTTCATTTTCTCCCACCATGGCAATTCCTGCATATTTCATATTTTTCCATGTTTTGCCAGGATGTGTCTTTAGATGTTTAGCCATTGCGTAGCTCATATTATTGTTCTGAATGGCTCTAGTATGTTCAAGTATTCTTTTTTTGAGTGATCCAGCTGGTAAAAGCGCAGTGCAAGATTAACAAATGCAAAAATGAACTACTGAACCCACAATGCATCCTAACTGCCAGGTGGATTTTGTCAGTATAAATGATAGACACAAACGATGGACACGTGTTTGTAACCGTGATCAAGTACAGTTTATCTGTCTGAAACGCGTAGGTGGGGAACCTACAAGAAATAAACGAAAAAGTCACATAATTGAGGTGGTGTGCGGCGTCTTCTTTTGAAGAAACTTTGCTGTATTCATTGTTCTGCGAGGGTGTCCCGAACCTCGCCGCCAGCACCAGCTTTTGGCCGCTCCTCTCATATTGGGATGTTTGCTGTAACACTGTTGACTCATGAGAGAGAGCCCAGCATTTTTTGTCGTGCTTTGAAGAAAGAAAAAGACTTGGAAAGGCACATCGTTGTAGAAGAGCCCCTGTGGAATCAGAACGGCGCTGTACGGACTTCCGCAACCTGCCGTTTCTGGACTCTTTTGCAAACGGGACCTTGTCTCAGCACGAAGATTGCACAACCCACACGCTAGCAAGACGCCACTGGTCATTCCGCCGGTCGAGCGCCGACTGGAAGTGTCGGAGGGCACCACCAGCGACGGGAGACTCCCGGGTAAGTGAAACGACTAAAAAACAAACCTTGTGGTGTGTCATAGCGCATGGTAATGCTGTAGCGAGCAAATGACATAGCGCGCTCTCTGACTACTGAAACACGCTGATTTATTGTCACTGCTTCCAGACAGGAACCAGACTCTGCTTACCTCAATCAGACAGTTTATTTCTTGTGTCTGGTGTGACTAACGATAACATCGCATATTTGAATTGCGTGAATCCCCATAAAAAACAACCACGTGCAAAAAGGTCACGAATGTTAACATTGCACGATCAGAAGATCATAACTCACACCTGAATCCCAAACCTCCTGAAATTAAAATGGAACAGCGTACAGCGAAACGGCTAGAAAAAGCTGAGAGTATATTTGTTAAGAATGCTGCAGCATCCAGCTCAACAACTGTCAAAAATGCGACCAGCACATTTGTCAAAGTAACTACCAAGCAACTCTTTCTCCAATTAGAAAAATTACAAAGAAAAGAAATCTCCAAAAGCTGGGAAATAATAACCCTGAATAAATATACGGAACTAGGACTAGTTCCAAGGGGACTTCGCATCTTTACCCTACCAAACCATCCAGACACCAGCGCAGAAATGCTTGAAGAGTGGGGAGAGAATAACATGGAATGTTCACGTAAAATGATACTTATCATTGTGAAACATGCTAGAAAAGATCTAGAAGTCTTACATACCAAAATACAAGAAATGGAGGATCAAATCCAAGGACAAGGAGAAAGTGAAGAAACCATCAAAAATCTACGCCAAAATATGGATAAAAATCTTGACAAACATGACAGTGAAATACAAGATAGAAAGGAACGCAAGTTCAGGCGTGATGAAGCAGACTTCGAAAATGGGACCATTTTCACCTTTGCTAAGCGCTTTGAAACGCTAAAAAGGCAACATCAGACTGGACCAACAAATGCACATCAAGACAATACTGTCAGTGAAACAGAGTCCGAAGTAAGCGACGGGGAACAAACTAGAGTGCCATCAAAAAGGCTTACTTTTTTAGAGGAGCTAGAAATGCTCCACAAAGATCAACAGACCCCAAAAACACGGGGAAGAGGACGCGGCAGTACAAGAACAAGAGGAGGTGGAAGGGGACAGGTGTCAAATCCTACACAAGGAGGAAAACCCGGAGAGGCCGCAAATCAAAGATACCCTCTTCGCAACAGGACATTCAAAAAATAAATGAGGTCAACAAATTGGATCACAAGTTAATAATTAACCTATCTGACTACAAACTGACAACCATAGAGGAGACCCTTCTGAGCAAAGGCTTGACCTTTTGCCCTGACAAGCACCACGATGAAGTGGAAACTAGAATTGACGTCTATAAATACGTTCGAAAGCTGAAATTAAAGAAACTTTTCTCGCGGAAAAAACAAGGAGAAGAATTGCCCACTACAAGCACCAGTGCACAAACCAAACCGCCAGAAACCCTTGTAGTGGCGGATGCGACAAGCTTACAAACAGCGTTTGAACTAGCTCATCAAGTGGAGCAAACAGACCTGACCAACACCCAATTTCTCTCCCAAATGGGCCACGTGATAGGTACACATCCAAAAACCAATCTAAGAAAGAAGTCAAAATTTTGTCCTGTTCTCTACCCTGGCAATCGTATTGATGTATTTCATGATCTGGTAGTGGCGGAACTGGAGACAATGAAAAACACAATTAATAACAAAGAAAATGTAACTAAGAACCAACGCATTGCTCTAAAAAATCTCCAGTCAAATCCAATGATTGAAATAAAGCCCGCAGACAAGGGTGGGAACATCGTAGTTTTGAATAAAACTGATTATTTAGAGGAAGCATATCGCCAACTAAACAATGGGACTAATTACCAACTATTGGAGCGTAATCCAACAATGGATATGACAAGGACCTTACACAAACAAATTGAGGCATGGCAAGGAAATGGCTTAATAAGCAAAGAAGAAAAAAACTTCTTAACAGTTAACCATCCTATTTTGCCAACAGCATATTTCCTTCCCAAGGTACATAAGACTCTGATCAAACCACCTGGACGCCCTATAATATCGAGCTGTGGCTCCCTGTGTGAAAATGTATCTTCCTATGTGGACCATTTTTTAGCTCCTATAGTCCCGACTCTCAGCTCATTCATTAAAGATACTAGTGACTTCCTACGAATCATCATGGGAGTCGAATGGCAACCGGAGTATTGGCTAGCAACTATAGATGTTGTGTCACTATATACATCGATCCAACATGATATAGGCATGAATGCAGTAAAATACTTCCTTAATCAGAGACCGATATCCGAGCTAAGACACACTAATATGCTAATTGACATGATGTCGTTTTGCTTGGAGAATAATGTTTTCACCTTTGACAAGAAAATTTACAAACAAGTCTGTGGCTGTGCCATGGGAGTCTCCTTCTCTCCGAGCTATGCCAACCTCACCATGGATTGGTGGGAAAAAAACATAGCTTGGAGAGAGGAGAATGAGCCATACACTACGGATATGGTTGTTTGGCTCAGATTCATAGATGATCTGTTCCTCCTGTGGAAAGGGACTAAACAAAAACTGACAGAATACATCGAAATTCTGAATGTGAACGAGGTAGGATTACAGTTCACATCCAACATCCAAAAGAAAGAAATCGAATTTCTCGACACAAAGATCTACATTAACAATAATAAACTGGAAACTACAGTATTCAGAAAAAAAACATCCACGAACAGTGTGCTCTATGGAACAAGTTTCCATCCCATTTCACTCAAACAAAGTATCCCCTACGGGGAATTCCTACGAATGAAACGGAATTGCTCGGAAGAGATTGAAATGGAAAACAAATTCACAGAAACTAGAGATCGCTTCATCCGGTGAGGATATAAACAGGCGGATATAACCAAGGGTGAGCAAAAAGCAAGAGCTAAAACAAGAGCTGAAACTCTGATACCCAAAGGCAAACCTATAGAGAACAATGATGAAGAAAAACCACGACTGATTCTAACATACTCAAGAGAAAGTTACAAAATCCGTCAAATCTTGTTAAAATTTTGGAATGTGCTGAAAAAGGACAATGAGATAGGAATGCTAATAGGTGATGGACCCCTAATCACTTATCGCAAAGCGCCCTCATTACAAGACACACTAGTCAACAGCCACTTCAAAAAGGAAATCAAAACTTTGAGCTGGCTAGAAAAACGACAACTAGGATTCAGCAAATGCACAACAGGCAAGGCATGTACCATCGGCCAGAACATCAAAACCTTAAAAGATCCAAAAGGAAGAATATTTGAAATAAAGGACAAGATAACTTGTGAGTCATCATTCGTGGTATATCAAATTGTCTGTTTTTGCGGTAATAAATACATTGGTTCTACTATCTGCCCACTCAAAAAAAGAATACTTGAACATACTAGAGCCATTCAGAACAATGATATGAGCTACGCAACGGCTAAACATCTAAAGACACATCCTGGCAAAACATGGAAAAATATGAAATATGCAGGAATTGCCATGGTGGGAGAAAATGAAAGAGGAGGTGATCGAGTAACAAGATTGAGACGCCTGGAATCCAAACTGATTATCAGGTTTAAGACCAGACAGCCATGGGGTCTCAATATGGACGAAGAACTGAGTGTACACTTATAATAATTTTTGATGAATTGAATACTGATCTTGTAGATAACTAATCTCTGATTCCAAAAAGTTTTATGATAACTTGCTTGATAGTGCAATTTAAGTGACCTAATGAAATTAACAGTTTTTAACTCTGCGCCAAACCGGCTGTTGATCAAAGCATTGAATGACATTATCGAACGTAAGCACTCAGCCTCAAACCGACATGCGAAAATCGAGGGCCTGGGCACTCAGCCATGGAATACTAAACATGGACACTTAGTCCATGATCACTCCTCCATGGTCGCGTGAACCGCATTATAAATATACATAAAAGTATAAATAATGCTATGGTCGTTACAGTTATAGCATTGACTAACAAGAACAAATAAACGTTCACCAATGCCATTCTAATGCCGCGATCCCTTGCTCATTGCACCATCAGGATTCAAGCAAGCCGGGCCGAAGACGGCTGAAATGCCAGAAACCGGTCCCCGGAAGCTTGTTTCCTTCCCAGTGTAAGAATTGGCTTTTGCAGTCTGGTCTGCCCTGTTCCCATGATGCACTGGGCCAGGGACAGACTAATTTGCATACAGCCAGGTTCTGAAACTGGGATGGTGCAATGAGCGAAAAAACGGTGTTGGATTTAGCCCTGATCTCTTGACTGGGTGAGAGTATTCTGCTTAATTCAGAGACTCTGTCCATCACCACCCCTTGTTGTAAATATTTTTGTCCACCCTAAGCGTGGAAGGGTATACTCAGATGTGAGTCCCTTGCTCATTGCACCATCAGGATTCAAGCAAGCCGGGCCGAAGACGGCTGAAATGCCAGAAACCGGTCCCCGGAAGCTTGTTTCCTTCCCAGTGTAAGAATTGGCTTTTGTAGTCTGGTCTGCCCTGTTCCCATGATGCACTGGGCCAGGGACAGACTAATTTGCATACAGCCAGGTTCTGAAACTGGGATGGTGCAATGAGCCAAAAAACGGTGTTGGATTTAGCCCTGATCTCTTGACTGGGTGAGAGTATTCTGCTTAATTCAGAGACTCTGTCCATCACCACCCCTTGTTGTAAATATTTGTGTCCACCCTAAGCGTGGAAGGGTATACTCAGATGTGAGTCCCTTGCTCATTGCACCATCAGGATTCAAGCAAGCCGGGCCGAAGACGGCTGAAATGCAAGAAACCGGTCCCCGGAAGCTTGTTTCCTTCCCAGTGTAAGAATTGGCTTTTATAGTCTGGTCTGCCGTGTTCCCATGATGCACTGGGCCAGGGACAGACTAATTTGCATACAGCCAGGTTCTGAAACTGGGATGGTGCAATGAGCTAAAAAACGGTGTTGGATTTAGCCCTGATCTCTTGACTGGGTGAGAGTATTCTGCTTAATTCAGAGACTCTGTCCATCACCACCCCTTGTTGTAAATATTTTTGTCCACCCTAAGCGTGGAAGGGTATACTCAGATGTGAGTCCCTTGCTCATTGCACCATCAGGATTCAAGCAAGCCGGGCCGAAGACGGCTGAAATGCCAGAAACCGGTCCCCGGAAGCTTGTTTCCTTCCCTGTGTAAGAATTGGCTTTTGTAGTCTGGTCTGCCCTGTTCCCATGATGCACTGGGCCAGGGACAGACTAATTTGCATACAGCCAGGTTCTGAAACTGGGATGGTGCAATGAGCTAAAAAACGGTGTTGGATTTAGCCCTGATCTCTTGACTGGGTGAGAGTATTCTGCTTAATTCAGAGATTCTGTCCATCACCACCCCTTGTTGTAAATATTTTTGTCCACCCTAAGCGTGGAAGGGTATACTCAGATGTGAGTCCCTTGCTCATTGCACCATCAGGATTCAAGCAAGCCGGGCCGAAGACGGCTGAAATGCCAGAAACCGGTCCCCGGAAGCTTGTTTCCTTCCCAGTGTAAGAATTGGCTTTTGTAGTCTGGTCTGCCCTGTTCCCATGATGCACTGGGCCAGGGACAGACTAATTTGCATACAGCCAGGTTCTGAAACTGGGATGGTGCAATGAGCTAAAAAACGGTGTTGGATTTAGCCCTGATCTCTTGACTGGGTGAGAGTATTCTGCTTAATTCAGAGACTCTGTCCATCACCACCCCTTGTTGTAAATATTTTTGTCCACCCTAAGCGTGGAAGGGTATACTCAGATGTGAGTCCCTTGCTCATTGCACCATCAGGATTCAAGCAAGCCGGGCCGAAGACGGCTGAAATGCCAGAAACCGGTCCCCGGAAGCTTGTTTCCTTCCCAGTGTAAGAATTGGCTTTTGTAGTCTGGTCTGCCCTGTTCCCATGATGCACTGGGCCAGGGACAGACTAATTTGCATACAGCCAGGTTCTGAAACTGGGATGGTGCAATGAGCTAAAAAACGGTGTTGGATTTAGCCCTGATCTCTTGACTGGGTGAGAGTATTCTGCTTAATTCAGAGACTCTGTCCATCACCACTCCTTGTAAATATTTTTGTCCACCCTAAGCGTGGAAGGGTATACTCAGATGTGAGTCCCTTGCTCATTGCACCATCAGGATTCAAGCAAGCCGGGCCGAAGACGGCTGAAATGCCAGAAACCGGTCCCCGGAAGCTTGTTTCCTTCCCAGTGTAAGAATTGGCTTTTGTAGTCTGGTCTGCCCTGTTCCCATGATGCACTGGGCCAGGGACAGACTAATTTGCATACAGCCAGGTTCTGAAACTGGGATGGTGCAATGAGCTAAAAAACGGTGTTGGATTTAGCCCTGATCTCTTGACTGGGTGAGAGTATTCTGCTTAATTCAGAGACTCTGTCCATCACCACCCCTTGTTGTAAATATTTTTGTCCACCCTAAGCGTGGAAGGGTATACTCAGATGTGAGTCCCTTGCTCATTGCACCATCAGGATTCAAGCAAGCCGGGCCGAAGACGGCTGAAATGCCAGAAACCGGTCCCCGGAAGCTTGTTTCCTTCCCAGTGTAAGAATTGGCTTTTGTAGTCTGGTCTGCCCTGTTCCCATGATGCACTGGGCCAGGGACAGACTAATTTGCATACAGCCAGGTTCTGAAACTGGGATGGTGCAATGAGCTAAAAAACGGTGTTGGATTTAGCCCTGATCTCTTGACTGGGTGAGAGTATTCTGCTTAATTCAGAGACTCTGTCCATCACCACCCCTTGTTGTAAATATTTTTGTCCACCCTAAGCGTGGAAGGGTATACTCAGATGTGAGTCCCTTGCTCATTGCACCATCAGGATTCAAGCAAGCCGGGCCGAAGACGGCTGAAATGCCAGAAACCGGTCCCCGGAAGCTTGTTTCCTTCCCAGTGTAAGAATTGGCTTTTGTAGTCTGGTCTGCCCTGTTCCCATGATGCACTGGGCCAGGGACAGACTAATTTGCATACAGCCAGGTTCTGAAACTGGGATGGTGCAATGAGCTAAAAAACGGTGTTGGATTTAGCCCTGATCTCTTGACTGGGTGAGAGTATTCTGCTTAATTCAGAGACTCTGTCCATCACCACCCCTTGTTGTAAATATTTTTGTCCACCCTAAGCGTGGAAGGGTATACTCAGATGTGAGTCCCTTGCTCATTGCACCATCAGGATTCAAGCAAGCCGGGCCGAAGACGGCTGAAATGCCAGAAACCGGTCCCCGGAAGCTTGTTTCCTTCCCTGTGTAAGAATTGGCTTTTGTAGTCTGGTCTGCCCTGTTCCCATGATGCACTGGGCCAGGGACAGACTAATTTGCATACAGCTAGGTTCTGAAACTGGGATGGTGCAATGAGCTAAAAAACGGTGTTGGATTTAGCCCTGATCTCTTGACTGGGTGAGAGTATTCTGCTTAATTCAGAGACTCTGTCCATCACCACCCCTTGTTGTAAATATTTTTGTCCACCCTAAGCGTGGAAGGGTATACTCAGATGTGAGTCCCTTGCTCATTGCACCATCAGGATTCAAGCAAGCCGGGCCGAAGACGGCTGAAATGCCAGAAACCGGTCCCCGGAAGCTTGTTTCCTTCCCAGTGTAAGAATTGGCTTTTGTAGTCTGGTCTGCCCTGTTCCCATGATGCACTGGGCCAGGGACAGACTAATTTGCATACAGCCAGGTTCTGAAACTGGGATGGTGCAATGAGCTAAAAAACGGTGTTGGATTTAGCCCTGATCTCTTGACTGGGTGAGAGTATTCTACTTAATTCAGAGACTCTGTCCATCACCACCCCTTGTTGTAAATATTTTTGTCCACCCTAAGCGTGGAAGGGTATACTCAGATGTGAGTCCCTTGCTCATTGCACCATCAGGATTCAAGCAAGCCGGGCCGAAGACGGCTGAAATGCCAGAAACCGGTCCCCGGAAGCTTGTTTCCTTCCCAGTGTAAGAATTGGCTTTTGTAGTCTGGTCTGCCCTGTTCCCATGATGCACTGGGCCAGGGACAGACTAATTTGCATACAGCCAGGTTCTGAAACTGGGATGGTGCAATGAGCTAAAAAACGGTGTTGGATTTAGCCCTGATCTCTTGACTGGGTGAGAGTATTCTGCTTAATTCAGAGACTCTGTCCATCACCACCCCTTGTTGTAAATATTTTTGTCCACCCTAAGCGTGGAAGGGTATACTCAGATGTGAGTCCCTTGCTCATTGCACCATCAGGATTCAAGCAAGCCGGGCCGAAGACGGCTGAAATGCCAGAAACCGGTCCCCGGAAGCTTGTTTCCTTCCCAGTGTAAGAATTGGCTTTTGTAGTCTGGTCTGCCCTGTTCCCATGATGCACTGGGCCAGGGACAGACTAATTTGCATACAGCCAGGTTCTGAAACTGGGATGGTGCAATGAGCTAAAAAAGGTGTTGGATTTAGCCCAGATCTCTTGACTGGGTGAGAGTATTCTGCTTAATTCAGAGACTCTGTCCATCACCACCCCTTGTTGTAAATATTTTTGTCCACCCTAAGCGTGGAAGGGTATACTCAGATGTGAGTCCCTTGCTCATTGCACCATCAGGATTCAAGCAAGCCGGGCCGAAGACGGCTGAAATGCCAGAAACCGGTCCCCGGAAGCTTGTTTCCTTCCCAGTGTAAGAATTGGCTTTTGTAGTCTGGTCTGCCCTGTTCCCATGATGCACTGGGCCAGGGACAGACTAATTTGCATACAGCCAGGTTCTGAAACTGGGATGGTGCAATGAGCTAAAAAACGGTGTTGGATTTAGCCCTGATCTCTTGACTGGGTGAGAGTATTCTGCTTAATTCAGAGACTCTGTCCATCACCACCCCTTGCTGTATATATTTTTGTCCACCCTAAGCGTGGATGGGTATACTCAGATGTGAGTCCCTTGCTCATTGCACCATCAGGATTCAAGCAAGCCGGGCCGAAGACGGCTGAAATGCCAGAAACCGGTCCCCGGAAGCTTGTTTCCTTCCCAGTGTAAGAATTGGCTTTTGTAGTCTGGTCTGCCCTGTTCCCATGATGCACTGGGCCAGGCACAAACTAATTTGCATACAGCCAGGTTCTGAAACTGGGATGGTGCAATGAGCTAAAAAACGGTGTTGGATTTAGCCCTGATCTCTTGACTGGGTATGAGTATTCTGCTTAATTCAGAGACTCTGTCCATCACCACCCCTTGTTGTAAATATTTTTGTCCACCCTAAGCGTGGAAGGGTATACTCAGATGTGAGTCCCTTGCTCATTGCACCATCAGGATTCAAGCAAGCCGGGCCGAAGACGGCTGAAATGCCAGAAACCGGTCCCCGGAAGCTTGTTTCCTTCCCAGTGTAAGAATTGGCTTTTGTAGTCTGGTCTGCCCTGTTCCCATGATGCACTGGGCCAGGGACAGACTAATTTGCATACAGCCAGGTTCTGAAACTGGGATGGTGCAATGAGCTAAAAAACGGTGTTGGATTTAGCCCTGATCTCTTGACTGGGTGAGAGTATTCTGCTTAATTCAGAGACTCTGTTCATCACCACCCCTTGTTGTAAATATTCTAATGCCGCGATCCAGCTGGTAAAAGCGCAGTGCAAGATTAACAAATGCAAAAATGAACTACTGAACCCACAATGCATCCTAACTGCCAGGTGGATTTTGCCAGTATAAATGGTAGACACAAACGATGGACACGTGTTTGTAACCGTGATCAAGGACAGTTTATCTGTCTGAAACGAGTAGGTGGGGAACCTACAAGAAATAAACGAAAAAGTCACATAATTGAGGTGGTGTGCGGCGTCTTCTTTTGAAGAAACTTTGCTGTATTCATATATATGTATATATGTATGTATGTATGTATGTATGTATGTATATATATATATATATATATATATATATATATATATCAAAACAAAACCCTTTCAGGCATAGAGTGACGCATAAATTATGCAAAAAAGGAGAGAACTCTGGATAGGTCTCAGTTTAGGTGGAAAGCAGCTCCTGTCAGAGCACTCTCAACACCAGCGACACTCTAGATCTGCTCACCTCAAATGTCTGTTTTTCTATCAAAGTTTTTAAGCATAGGATTAGACAGTGCTATCCATGCCGAGATAGAAAATGACAAAGTCTTTCGCCATTTAAACAGCAAAGTCTTTAAGCATAGGACTAGTACAGTGCAGTCCTTGCCGAGCTGTCAAATAACAAAAGCCATTTATCACTCCAGGCACAATATTACAGCTTTGAATTGGTAAAATACCGACTCAAGCCAACCTGAAATGAATAAAAGCAACCCCTGACACAGTGTTTAGCTCTAATTAGAGCTCTTCAGAGAGGTATAGCTTTGTCCAGACACAAGGGAGCACCCAGTATTAAGTCAAAACAAAACCCTTTCAGGCATAGAGTGACGCATAAATTATGCAAAAAAGAAGGAGAGAACTCTGGGTAGGTCTCAGTTTAGGTGGAAAGCAGCTCCTGTCAGAGCACTCTCAACACCAGCGACACTCTAGATCTGCTCACCTCAAATGTCTGTTTTTCTATCAAAGTTTTTAAGCATAGGATTAGACAGTGCTATCCATGCCGAGATAGAAAATGACAAAGTCTTTCGCCATTTAAACAGCAAAGTCTTAAAGCATAGGACTAGTACAGTGCAGTCCTTGCCGAGCTGTCAAATAACAAAAGCCATTCATCACTCCAGGCACAATATTACAGCTTTGAACTGGTAAAATACCAACTTAAGCCAACCTGAAATGAATAAAAGCAACCCCTGACACAGTGTTTCGCTCTAATTAGAGCTCTTCAGAGAGGTATAGCTTTGTCCAGACACAAGGGAGCACCCAGTATTAAGTCAAAACAAAACCCTTTCAGGCATAGAGTGACGCATAAATTATGCAAAAAAGAAGGAGAGAACTCTGGGTAGGTCTCAGTTTAGGTGGAAAGCAGCTCCTGTCAGAGCACTCTCAACACCAGCGACACTCTAGATCTGCTCACCTCAAATGTCTGTTTTTCTATCAAAGTTTTAAAGCATAGGATTAGACAGTGCTATCCATGCCGAGATAGAAAATGACAAAGTCTTTCGCCATTTAAACAGCAAAGTCTTTAAGCATAGGACTAGTACAGTGCAGTCCTTGCCGAGCTGTCAAATAACAAAAGCCATTTATCACTCCAGGCTCAAAGCTGTAATATTGTGCCTGGAGTGATAAATGGCTTTTGTTATTTGACAGCTCGGCAAGGACTGCACTGTACTAGTCCTATGCTTAAAGACTTTGCTGTTTAAATGGCGAACGACTTTGTCATTTTCTATCTCGGCATGGATAGCACTGTCTAATCCTATGCTTAAAAACTTTGATAGAAAAACAGACATTTGAGGTGAGCAGATCTAGAGTGTCGCTGGTGTTGAGAGTGCTCTGACAGGAGCTGCTTTCCACCTAAACTGAGACCTACTCAGAGTTCTCTCCTTCTTTTTTGCATAATTTATGCGTCACTCTATGCCTGAAAGGGTTTTGTTTTGACTTAATACTGGGTGCTCCCTTGTGTCTGGACAAAGCTATACCTCTCTGAAGAGCTCTAATTAGAGCTAAACACTGTGTCAGGGGTTGCTTTTATTCGTTTCAGGTTGGCTTGAGTTGGTATTTTACCAATTCAAAGCTGTAATATTGTGCCTGGAGTGATAAATGGCTTTTGTTATTTGACAGCTCGGCAAGGACTGCACTGTACTAGTCCTATGCTTAAAGACTTTGCTGTTTAAATGGCGAAAGACTTTGTCATTTTCTATCTCGGCATGGATAGCACTGTCTAATCCTATGCTTAAAAACTTTGATAGAAAAACAGACATTTGAGGTGAGCAGATCTAGAGTGTCGCTGGTGTTGAGAGTGCTCTGACAGGAGCTGCTTTCCACCTAAACTGAGACCTACCCAGAGTTCTCTCCTTCTTTTTTGCATAATTTATGCGTCACTCTATGCCTGAAAGGGTTTTGTTTTGACTTAATGCTGGGTGCTCCCTTGTGTCTGGACAAAGGTATACCTCTCTGAAGAGCTCTAATTAGAGCGAAACACTGCGTCAGGGGTTGCTTTTATTCATTTCAGGTTGGCTTAAGTTGGTATTTTACCAGTTCAAAGCTGTAATATTGTGCCTGGAGTGATGAATGGCTTTTGTTATTTGACAGCTCGGCAAGGACTGCACTGTACTAGTCCTATGCTTAAAGACTTTGCTGTTTAAATGGCGAAAGACTTTGTCATTTTCTATCTCGGCATGGATAGCACTGTCTAATCCTATGCTTAAAAACTTTGATAGAAAAACAGACATTTGAGGTGAGCAGATCTAGAGTGTCGCTGGTGTTGAGAGTGCTCTGACAGGAGCTGCTTTCCACCTAAACTGAGACCTACCCAGAGTTCTCTCCTTCTTTTTTGCATAATTTATGCGTCACTCTATGCCTGAAAGGGTTTTGTTTTGACTTAATGCTGGGTGCTCCCTTGTGTCTGGACAAAGGTATACCTCTCTGAAGAGCTCTAATTAGAGCGAAACACTGCGTCAGGGGTTGCTTTTATTCATTTCAGGTTGGCTTAAGTTGGTATTTTACCAGTTCAAAGCTGTAATATTGTGCCTGGAGTGATGAATGGCTTTTGTTATTTGACAGCTCGGCAAGGACTGCACTGTACTAGTCCTATGCTTAAAGACTTTGCTGTTTAAATGGCGAAAGACTTTGTCATTTTCTATCTCGGCATGGATAGCACTGTCTAATCCTATGCTTAAAAACTTTGATAGAAAAACAGACATTTGAGGTGAGCAGATCTAGAGTGTCGCTGATGTTGAGAGTGCTCTGACAGGAGCTGCTTTCCACCTAAACTGAGACCTATCCAGAGTTCTCTCCTTCTTTTTTGCATATATATATATATATATATATATATATATATATATATATATATATATATATATATATATATATTCCAAACAGTTTCCGCTTTACCAGGGGCCTCCGACGCTGCAGGGCGAGCTCTCAAAGAACAGGAACGGAGATCCTGGTAATTAAGTTTCCAAACAGACAGAGAGCCCACAGCTTGCGTGTTTTCTTCAAACCGACATTTTATTGAGTCAGCATCACGTGGCAGTGCATCCACCTCTTAAATACCTAACATGTTTCAGCGCCCCAGCGCCTTGATCACAGGTGAGTATGATTCCAAGTGGTCATGTGGTCAGAGATGAGAACCACAGTATCCACAATGCACCATAAATAATTCGGAACACCGTCTTTGGCAAAATATGACTCTTCGCTATAATAGCATTGCATGAAGTCAAAGTTCGGCATATTTTAAAAGCATAGTGAAATTTCCATTGCAAACGTAGTGCTCTTACTACCACATGGTGCAAAATAAGTGCTTGAAGGGAGACCACGAAGTCTGCAAGACGGAGGCGCAAACCTCCATCACTCCCTTTCTCTTCTGCTTGACACATTAGCATGGCAGTCCATTAAAGCTTGTTTTAGCAGCAGAGCGCGTCATGCCCCCTCACTTAAAGTTCCAAACAGTTTCCGCTTTACCAGGGGCCTCCGACGCTGCAGGGCGAGCTCTCAAAGAACAGGAACGGAGATCCTGGTAATTAAGTTTCCAAACAGACAGAGAGCCCACAGCTTGCGTGTTTTCTTCAAACCGACATTTTATTGAGTCAGCATCACGTGGCAGTGCATCCACCTCTTAAATACCTAACATGTTTCAGCGCCCCAGCGCCTTGATCACAGGTGAGTATGATTCCAAGTGGTCATGTGGTCAGAGATGAGAACCACAGTATCCACAATGCACCATAAATAATTCGGAACACCGTCTTTGGCAAAATATGACTCTTCGCTATAATAGCATTGCATGAAGTCAAAGTTCGGCATATTTTAAAAGCATAGTGAAATTTCCATTGCAAACGTAGTGCTCTTACTACCACATGGTGCAAAATAAGTGCTTGAAGGGAGACCACGAAGTCTGCAAGACGGAGGCGCAAACCTCCATCACTCCCTTTCTCTTCTGCTTGACACATTAGCATGGCAGTCCATTAAAGCTTGTTTTAGCAGCAGAGCGCGTCATGCCCCCTCACTTAAAGTTCCAAACAGTTTCCGCTTTACCAGGGGCCTCCGACGCTGCAGGGCGAGCTCTCAAAGAACAGGAACGGAGATCCTGGTAATTAAGTTTCCAAACAGACAGAGAGCCCACAGCTTGCGTGTTTTCTTCAAACCGACATTTTATTGAGTCAGCATCACGTGGCAGTGCATCCACCTCTTAAATACCTAACATGTTTCAGCGCCCCAGCGCCTTGATCACAGGTGAGTATGATTCCAAGTGGTCATGTGGTCAGAGATGAGAACCACAGTATCCACAATGCACCATAAATAATTCGGAACACCGTCTTTGGCAAAATATGACTCTTCGCTATAATAGCATTGCATGAAGTCAAAGTTCGGCATATTTTAAAAGCATAGTGAAATTTCCATTGCAAACGTAGTGCTCTTACTACCACATGGTGCAAAATAAGTGCTTGAAGGGAGACCACGAAGTCTGCAAGACGGAGGCGCAAACCTCCATCACTCCCTTTCTCTTCTGCTTGACACATTAGCATGGCAGTCCATTAAAGCTTGTTTTAGCAGCAGAGCGCGTCATGCCCCCTCACTTAAAGTTCCAAACAGTTTCCGCTTTACCAGGGGCCTCCGACGCTGCAGGGCGAGCTCTCAAAGAACAGGAACGGAGATCCTGGTAATTAAGTTTCCAAACAGACAGAGAGCCCACAGCTTGCGTGTTTTCTTCAAACCGACATTTTATTGAGTCAGCATCACGTGGCAGTGCATCCACCTCTTAAATACCTAACATGTTTCAGCGCCCCAGCGCCTTGATCACAGGTGAGTATGATTCCAAGTGGTCATGTGGTCAGAGATGAGAACCACAGTATCCACAATGCACCATAAATAATTCGGAACACCGTCTTTGGCAAAATATGACTCTTCGCTATAATAGCATTGCATGAAGTCAAAGTTCGGCATATTTTAAAAGCATAGTGAAATTTCCATTGCAAACGTAGTGCTCTTACTACCACATGGTGCAAAATAAGTGCTTGAAGGGAGACCACGAAGTCTGCAAGACGGAGGCGCAAACCTCCATCACTCCCTTTCTCTTCTGCTTGACACATTAGCATGGCAGTCCATTAAAGCTTGTTTTAGCAGCAGAGCGCGTCATGCCCCCTCACTTAAAGTTCCAAACAGTTTCCGCTTTACCAGGGGCCTCCGACGCTGCAGGGCGAGCTCTCAAAGAACAGGAACGGAGATCCTGGTAATTAAGTTTCCAAACAGACAGAGAGCCCACAGCTTGCGTGTTTTCTTCAAACCGACATTTTATTGAGTCAGCATCACGTGGCAGTGCATCCACCTCTTAAATACCTAACATGTTTCAGCGCCCCAGCGCCTTGATCACAGGTGAGTATGATTCCAAGTGGTCATGTGGTCAGAGATGAGAACCACAGTATCCACAATGCACCATAAATAATTCGGAACACCGTCTTTGGCAAAATATGACTCTTCGCTATAATAGCATTGCATGAAGTCAAAGTTCGGCATATTTTAAAAGCATAGTGAAATTTCCATTGCAAACGTAGTGCTCTTACTACCACATGGTGCAAAATAAGTGCTTGAAGGGAGACCACGAAGTCTGCAAGACGGAGGCGCAAACCTCCATCACTCCCTTTCTCTTCTGCTTGACACATTAGCATGGCAGTCCATTAAAGCTTGTTTTAGCAGCAGAGCGCGTCATGCCCCCTCACTTAAAGTTCCAAACAGTTTCCGCTTTACCAGGGGCCTCCGACGCTGCAGGGCGAGCTCTCAAAGAACAGGAACGGAGATCCTGGTAATTAAGTTTCCAAACAGACAGAGAGCCCACAGCTTGCGTGTTTTCTTCAAACCGACATTTTATTGAGTCAGCATCACGTGGCAGTGCATCCACCTCTAAATACCTAACATGTTTCAGCGCCCCAGCGCCTTGATCACAGGTGAGTATGATTCCAAGTGGTCATGTGGTCAGAGATGAGAACCACAGTATCCACAATGCACCATAAATAATATATATCTATATATCTCTCTATATATATCTCTCTCTATATATATATATATATATATATATATATATATATATATATATTCACTCCACAAATGCCGGAAAGAGACCAAGGCTGTTACGGGCGGTCCGAGTTTCTAAAGCCGGCGCTTTTTGAAAATTCACTCCCAGGCTCCCTTCGACACAGGATCCACTCGGACACCTCGAATGCTGCAAATATATTTATTCAGCAAGGGAAAAAGACGCGTTTCGGGGATTAGCCCTTGATCACGCTCCGTGGTCGGCCGAAACGCATAATGGTGGTGTGGTGGTGAGCGGAATAAAATAATTGGCACTGATTCCTGGGTTCATCTCGTCATTCTACAACATTGCTGTGACGTTCGTTTGCATATATATATATATATATATATATATATATATATGTATGTATATATATATATATATATATATATATATATATATATATATATATATATATATATATAAAAAATACCAACTGGCAGTTGCCAGTAGGTAATTATAGTTAGGGCCTAGTTTCCACAGGAAAGGCATTTTTTGTTTTGCTAATAACTTCAGGGTCATTTGACGAATATTCACAACATTTTCTAAACTAGTTTGGCAAGTTTTGGGGTGATTCATCAAGTGGGGGCTGAGAAAAAAGGGTGGCCCCAAAAGCATTTTACCCTTGCGATTTCGCATAGGGATTTTTAACTAACCGTGGGCGGAGAACGCGTAGTAGGCAAAACTCTGCACACTCCGCAGCGGAGCAGAATGGGCCACTACCGCCTCCCACCAGCCTATTAACAATAAGTAAAAAACGATTTAAGTGAAGGAAAACGCAGAATTTGGCAGAAAGCTAGATCTTGATCTAGAAAGAGTGCTTTTTGTAATTTGGTGTAATCCATTGAGTAGTTTTGGAGTTGTCAAAGAAAAAGATTTATGCATATCTAGGGACTCTGCGGATCTGACAGATCGCATGATGAAATCTGATTGGCTGCCACCATTTCAACCTAGAAGTGGTGGCAGCCATCTTGGGGCATGGGACTCAGTCCAAGTCCCCCCCCCCCCCCCCCCCGAAAAGAGCGCTAAAAAATGCAGAAGGGGCAGGGTAGGAATAGCCTGACCCCTTAGGACTGGTGGTGAGGTCCCACACGGACCCTGCCTGGGGCCATAAAGCGTTGACATTTCTTTCTTTTTTTTTAACACAAATTCAGGGAGGATCTGTGGTAAAATGTCCCCGCATTTGTTTTCTTTATGCCCCCCAAGGTGGGCCAGGTCCTGGGGGTGGATTTATGAATATAATTTGGTGGGGAGGTTCGCTCGTGGACCGATCCCCAGACCGATTTTGGACCTGGGGACTCCATCCCCCGGAGCCTGGCTGAATATGAGGAGGGGGGGCATGCCCCCCTTACAGGCCAATTTTGGCCCTGGGGATCCTATCCGCTGGGGTCTTGCCTTACAACTTAAGTAGGAGGCAGACATGCTTCTCCCAGACGGGACAATTTTGGCCCCAGGGACCACATCCCCTGTGGCCTGGCCAATGTTCAGAAATGGAGTGGGGCCTTGCTTCCCTTCCTCCCCAGGCTGATTTTTGGTTCCGGGGAGCCCACGTCCCAGGGATCGGCCTTAATATAAAGTGGAAGTGGGCATGGAGCACTCCTTTCAGGCCAATCTTGGCACTGGGGACCCCATCCCATGGCGACCTTACTAATAGGGGGGGGGGGGGGGCGGGCATGGAGCCACCCCAGGAGGATTTTGGCCCCGGATCCCATCCCCCTGGGCCCGGCCTTAAAAGCAAACAAAATAAGCCTGGGAAGGGGGCTGCATGACTCCCCTCTCCTTTTACTAATTGGTCTGGCTTAGGGGATTGGGTCACGATGCCGATAATGGCCACTGGAGGGGGGCTGGGGGCTTATAACTGACTAACATATCCATCACTCAAATTACTTTCATATTTCACTATACTAATTCAACACTAATCCCTATGGGTTCCGGAGTAGCGTGCTACTTGTCAAAAAAGGGCTTCAACAACCCCATCAGGGGCAACAAGCACTATATGAATGCAAACCTATTTTCCCTCTTCTATCCCTCCGCTATCCTTCTCTATCCAAATAACTGACTAATATCCACCATTCAAATTACTTTCGGATGTATGATGTTACAACGCCTGCCTTTACATCGCAAGTTTTACAACGCATACCATTACAACGCATAGTGCTTTTGGGCGCTGGATAGTGAATAGTTTAATTTACTATTCCAACTACAGTCCCCGTGGATAGTAGGGAAGGTGTTGGATAGTACATTAAACCTATTCCCTATCCCAGAGCGCCCCCCAGTGCAATGCGTTGTAATAGTTTGCGTTGTAAAAGTTGCGTCGTAAAGGCACTGCGTGGTAAAAGTTGCGTTGTAAAGGATGTTTACCATTACTTTCAGATTTCACTATACTAATTCACCACTAATCCTTTATGGGTTTCCAGAGTAGCTTGCTACTCGCCCAAAAAAAAAGCACTTCAACACCCCATCAGGGGTAACAAGCGCTATATAAATACAAACCTTTTTTCCCTCTTCTATCCTTCTGCTATCCTTCTGAATCCAAATAATTGACTAACATATCCACCACTTAAACCACTCATATATTTCACAATACTAATTCAACACTAATCCTTTATGGGTTCCGGAGTAGCGTGCTACTTGCCGAAAAAGTGCTTTGACTTTGTCTGGGGTAGTAAGCGCTATATAAATGCAATTACAATATAATACAAAACATTTATAACCTGTTTATAGGATGCAGTTTTAGACCACCGTCTTTATTCAAGCGAAAAAGCCAATGAGACACGTTTTGACTATGAAACCGGCCTTTTTCACACATGAAGCGCCATTGTGAACTTCTCTATTTATACTCTGAAGTGTTATACATTAACATGGAGAACATACTCCCCATTTAAAGGAAGAAATACTCCCCTTACCCCACTGCTAATACAGATCCATCTTACTGCTCAGTGTGAACATTGTCAACCATACCTCTACATAAATACATAAATGTAAAACTCAGATTGCACGTCAAAATTCAAAGCGCTGGGGATTTTAGGTAAATTACCTTACAACCAGTGTTGAATCTCCTGTGACTAAATATCAACTACTCAACACATGTGGGCAATACATACGTATAATTAAGTGCCTTAAAGTATCACAGTGTCCACAGTTAATAATGTCATTAATTGTGCATATAGTGGTGAATTTGAACGAAAGCAGTGTGTGTTATTATGGTGCCCATATATATGTATATATATATCCAAAAGGAACATACGCTATCTACAACGCTGTACGGACCACACCAACAGTACTTGAAATGTTCTTTTATTGAAAGATTCACAGGCATGACGCGCTTCGAGTCCAGCGACTCTTCATCATATGCCCCTTGCTGCAATTACCCTCTGTCCTGAGGATGAACCTTTATTAAGTATGGTTCGAAACGTCGTCGACAAATTACACTAAATGCATAAATTGTTTTATACTTTTTTCTTGCATATGTGTATACTCTAGATTGTCTGGTTTATGTTTTATTCTAATCAGATGTCCTGTTATTGCCTGCTATTTTGTATGTTGTATGTCTTCTTAGTGTGTTAGCCGGACACCGGCCGGTGTCCCGCTTCCATCACACTCAGTGTTCTATTGGTTTTATAATTACCTTTGTATCAGGGAAATAAAATTGTCCGGCTGGACATTTCCCCTAACAATATATTTCCATTTGGTCTATATTTATTGCTTCTCTTCATTTGTTTTTTGCTCTAAGGACCCTTGTTCTTTATAATACAGTACCTACCCATGGTCCTTAGCTTATTGCGCCTTGGGTGCCCTTGTCCCTTCTAAATAGGGGTAGTAAAATACAGCAATTATCAGAATTTAATAGGCCCCAAAGGGTTCTGGGCCCTAGTGCACTGCACCTGCTTCACCAGTGGTATCTATGCCTATGCGCATACACACACTGCCGCAAGCATTCATTACAACTACCCTTTGCAGGTGCGCCACCAGTTTTACCTCTAGGCATATGCGTGCCTTCGCAAAAACCTCGACACTGACAAGGAACAACGTTCCTGACCCTTGCATATGCATAAAAACACATTAAATCTGTGTCAGAAACTGCGGCTGTTTCTTGATATATATATTTTTAATTTCTAAGAAAGAACGTCTGTCTGTCTTGCCCCTCCCTTCACTTTGAGTCAAAGTAAATACCATCTGCTCTCCTGGTGAGACTTCAGCAAGGAGGCAGTCTATCACACTGTCATTTGCTATGACACACCACTTACATCGCGAGAGCCCAAAATTACAATGGTTATGTAAATCGAGGCAAGCCGTACTGCAGAATTGCTGTTCCAGTGTTGACAGATTCAATTATGACACTGGGTACATTTGTGCTGCTAAAGACGAGAATCATTTTAGATTGCATGGGCATGCATCACAGCGAAAGTTGAGAGAATACAGTGCAGAGCTTTACTTCTTTATCGCAGGGATATGAAATAATAATAACATTTTCTTCACATGTATGCGGACAGTTTTGCGGCTTCATGACACTATGGCACACGTGTACATACTGTGGGCCATATGTACGACGAAGTGGCGGAGCATGTCGTTAGCCTCCTGGGCTTAACGACACGCTCTACCACTTCGGAAATGCAAGGCTGCACCATATTTACAAGAATGCGGTGCAGCCTTGCGTTTCCCCCTGCGATGGCGCTAAATTTCACAACTTAGCGCAAACGCAGGCACCCTTGCAGTAGAATGCAAGGGTGTCTGTGTGCAGGGGAGGATTGGTTATGTTTAGGAAGGTGTCCCTTCCTGCACATAAACAAACCATGGCACACATGGAAAAAGCAGAAATGAGGAGAAATAATGCATTTCTCCTCATTTTGCTACCTTAAGACCAGGGTTTTCCTGGTCTTAATTTTGGTGTTGCCTCCTACGTATGCCACCCTTGTACATAGGGGGCAGTGTCAAAAACAATGGGTGTTGCGATGGAACGCCTACCACAACACCCACTGTACGCCCCTTTCACGCTAAACATAGTGTGAAAGGGTGCCTTATGTACAAGGCAGCGTTAAGCCACCTTAAGTGACTTAACGCTGCCTTGTACATAAGGCGCAGCCCGTGCCGCCATGGAAACGTCACAAAAAGTGACATTCCCGAGGCGATAGGGGCTTGTGCCTATGCCCCTGTGTTTTTTCTGTTTTTCCCTAAATAGGTCATCTATGGAATCCTATAGGTTATAGCCCAGGTAGGATTCAATTGGGACACTTAGTAGGTGTTTCACTTATATTTACACCTAGTGTCCTTCTGACTCTTGGGATAACACTGTAGGGATCCTCTTGGCCCTGATGAACGCCCAAGACCTTCAAGGCGAAGCTGTGAGGGCAGAAACATGTTGTCAAATAACAGGCGGGTATGAGTCATTGTGCTCTGTGACACATGTCATGAGATTGGATTTTAATATTCCTAGGGTCCTCACATTTAAAAGTGATAACTGAGTAACCCAAAGGTATTGTTAACTCATCTGGATCCTGTTACTGTCCAATAGTTTTATGTAAGAACTCCCTCCTACCACCAAGTCTTCGCGGAGGTCGAGTCCGCCTCGGTAATACCATCTTACCAGAGTGGGGAGAGGATGCCGACGATGAAGCATGACACTATTATGTGTGTGAGGCATCCTCTTCCGTTAAGCATGGTCTTACCGTTCTGAACGGCCCCCAAGCGACTCCTAATAGGGGGTGCTGGACCGACTAATGGTCCTGTGCCCTTTCATATGACACTGGCACCCTACTACTTTGGGGTTTGTGACTATCAATCAATCAGCAAATTTGTAGAGCGCGCTACTCACCCGCTAGGGTCTCAAGGCGCTTGGAGGTGGGGGAGTCGCTACTGCTCGAACAGCCAGGTCTTGAGTTGCTTTCTGAAGGAGAGATGGTACTGGGTCATCCGAAGATGGGTGGGGAGGGAGTTCCATGTCTTGGCCGCCAGGTAGGAGAAGGATCTTCCTCCGGCGGTGGATTTGCGGATTCGTGGGACGGAGGCGAGGGCGAGGCTGGCGGATCGGAGCTGGCGGGTGGGTGTGTAGAACTAATAAGCCACACCCATGTGCCATCTCAGATATGTACATATTTTTGACCATTGCATGATGAGGGTCTGCGTGTTTTATGAAATAGTTTTCTCACGTAAAAGAACATCACCTTAATGCATCTGAAAGAAGCAGGGGAATCCACCCACCGAGCTATGTTACAGTTGTACAATGAAAGCAATCCACCTTTTAATTTTGACTAGGTGTTCACCTATGGCTAAGAAATGGCACAAAGGTAAAGCTAGACAATGGGTGTGAGGCCAGTGATGTTTGGTCTCAAGTCCTTTTAGTTAAGTGCCTGCTAATGAGATGCCATTGGTATCACCTTGGTGCATACAAAAGGAATGATTCGAGGTAAAGTAAATCCTGTATTGGAATCTCTGCTCTAGAACTACAATGTCACAATTATTGCCCGCTAGAAAAAACAACCAAGTTCTAAGCAGTCAAACAGTAAACGTGTGTTTTATCATTCATGAAGTGCAAACTATTATAATAATGCATATTTAATTGTATTTTAGTTCTATGTCTAGTATTAGCGAGGTATCTGGTTTAACATTGCTATATGCAACTGGCAAAGGATTCAGGGGTCACCTCAGCAGTAAATATCCATTCAAATGAACCCAAATTAAGAATTATTCCGAATAAAGTCACTATAACTTTGAGTTACATTATTGACCTTGCGGCGCCCCAAGCTGTATTTCTGAAAGCACTTGAAATAGTGCTGAATCAGATTTAATCATTCAATTTCCAATTATTGCTTCTACTGACTGGCCATGTGAGAATTTAGTAATGAACTTGAGAGGGCTTGGAGTCGTTGTAGACACTGAAGTGGGGGGTGAGAGAGGGGAGAAAGAGTGGCAAACCCCAGGGTGCCATGTCACTGCTCCTGACATCAACCTTCTCAGGACCTCATTAAGGCCTGGGAGTCAAATCGCCATTTTTCCAGTCAGTTTTCCACCCTGGAACGCTTAGACTCACTTTCGTAAAAGGCAGCTAGCTGCATATCCTTTTTCAGGATGAGAAATGGGAATGAACACCCCCAAAGTTGGTGAGATGTAGGGAGGGGTTCACCGCAGGGAAACAAAATAGCACTCAGGCAGAATTTCAAATAGTGAACAATGCAAATGTAAATATTTATGCCTATGAGTCCTATTGGGAAACCGTGACAGTGCTCCTGAAATTCTTACTGAATTGTAAAAAAGGTCGGAATTTTGCTCCAAAAGGTAGGATTAACCCTAGTGGAGCATATTTACAACTTTTTGTGATTTTGACTATTATGTAAAACAATGCTTTTAACTTGTGGTTATAACATAATACGTAGTGATCTTCAGGGTGCTATTCTCCCTCTTTGGACCCCATATGTATTAGGTATAAGGAGATATGTAGCCTTTTTTTAGAAACCCTAAACAAAATAGCTCTTACTTTAAACCAGTAACTTTGTCGTATGTGTCGTCTCCACCATAGGCCCATTTGATTAAACCTATAATATGCTATCTACGCACACAAAAATCTGGATTTCTGTTTGCAAAATCCAAATCCTGATTTCCTTGAGCATGCCAATGTACATTACATAAAAAGTAGAAGTCTGTCCCAAAGTAGGAGGATACTTGTAGATTTCTGTCAATAATTCTTTCTTGTGAATGATATCTGTTGAGACAGAAAAGTCCCCCTCATGGTAACAGATGTGCAACCCTGCCCAGAGTGCCCCAGTTGCAACAATATCTGGGTCCCTGGGGCTGTGGTCACTATGGTCTAGGCCCGTCTCATGGATTGTGGTCCTGTTGGTCTGGCAGGGACGCCCAGAGCGCTACCCTCATAAGTGTTAAAGGGCTACTGCCCTTACCAAAGTGTTAAGTAGCATAAATGTGATGGTGGCAGCATACAGTGCTTTTGTAATGGTGATCAGTAGAGTGAACAGGCCTTTCTACCTGTGCCACTGCAGTGAGGCCTACCACCCCACTCATGAACGTTTTTGGCGATGAGTGCTTAACTCGTCTTTGGTCTACATGATGTTAGCACGTAGCGCTGTGCAGCGAGTGTGCCTGTGTGTATGCTTACTGTGATGTATGTGTGCCTGTGAATGGTGCAATAGATGGAGGTCTGTGGTTCCATATGGAAGCCTAGGGTCTTGAGGGAGATATGTGGAGGTGGAAGAGCTATGCCAGACAGATTTGTAGACTTCTTGCACACACACACACCACAGGAAGGGAGAGCACCTCAAAAGGGTTCTTTGATACGGAAAATGTCACTGGTCATTGGGGCCTGGGCACATCTTAGGAAGGAGATAGGGCCGATAAGGGAATAATAAAGAATAGGACAGAGGGCCTTTGTAACCTTTTGATATATCAGGGAGGCTGACATCCAGGTGTTATCCTCTAGTCGCTCCCATGGCCTGTGTTGTGGAGCTATCAAGAGGGAAGTTGCACCTGCTGTGAGAGACTGTCTCAGGACACGTGAGAGGACAGAAAGAGTGGGTACTTCAAAGTAGGCCCACCCCACAACATTAACTTCAAAGACTAAGACTCTAAATCACATCTGTGTCTGGAAATATATTATAAAAAGGGGAGATTGAGATCTGCTAGTCTCCTTCCAGGGGGAGGGGACATCGCCCAGGAGAATCATGACAACTTGCCCTTGGATCTGGAGAAGCAGCCTGCCTGCTGAGTCCAGAGGACCCTGTGAGGAGGAAGAGAGTGCATGGAGTGAGCAAGTTCTAGTGGGGATCCTGTTGAGTAGATCCTTGAAGCAGAGTGTGAGATTTGGGTCCCTGTTGAGGAGCCGCCGAGTGCTGCTGTTCATGGCCCATTATGTCAGATGGGGGCTGTGGTAAAGATAAGGCTTGTTGCTCTGGTGCAGTGCCTTGACAAGAAGAGGGCCTTTGCCCCGTGAAATATTGTTACCCGAAGGGAGCATTGCTTTATGTGTGCTGTTCGGAACCGCCATATGCCAGTTAGGGCCAATTGTATAGAGAAGCACTTTTGCCCTGGTGCAGGTCGGTGACAAGATGAGGGCCTGTTGCAGTGTTGTTACACGAAAGGGCAATCGCCATATGCGTGCTGATTTCATATGCTAGGTGGGGGCTGTGGTGAAGATAAGGGCCGTTACCCTGGAGAAGTGTGGAACAGTGAAGGGCCATCACCCTAGTTCAGCTCTGTTGACAAGTAGAGAGCCGTTGTCCCATAAAGTGCTGTGACTCAAAGGGGTTATCAGGTTATGTGTGTTGTTCGCAACCCCTATATTTGAGATAGGGCCTTTGAGAAAGACAACAGCTGTTGCCCTTGTGCCGTGCTGTGACACGAAGAGAGCTATCTCCTCGAGCAGTGTTGTGGCCAGAAGGGGCTGTCGCTTTATGTGTGCTGTTCGCAACCCCTGTATGCTAAGTGAGGCCCGTGGTGAAGATCAGAGTTGTGACCTGAAGGGGCCATCTCTGTATGCGTACTATTTTCATCCCCCTTATGCCAAGTGGGGCTGCAGTGAGGATGAGGGTGGTCGTCCTAGTGCAACGCTTTGACATGAAGAGGGTCGTCACTCCATGCAGTGTTGTGACCCAATGGGCCATCACCTTATTTGCACTATCCCTGTATGCCAAGTGGGGCGATTGAGAAGATAAGGGCTGTTGCCTTGGAACACTGTGCGACAGTGAAGTATAGCAGGTTGGAACCTGTGGAAGCAGAGCATTTAAGCACCCAAAATCAGAAACTGCCCTCTGGATTAAGGAAGATTTACAGCACAATTGAAGGAGTGTCGTAGATGCCTGTCACCTCATCAAAAGCATCAAGACTTCTGTGCACAGCCGTGTAGCTGACTCTCAACCAGACCCGCTGAACCACAGCTCCTTCTTGTACCCACGACAAAGAAATGGCCATAGGTTTGACTTGCTAATAAAGCTAGGGGTACACATCTAGCTACAAGAGGCATTTTGCTGCAACTGCCCAGCTGACCAGTGGCAATTGGACCTGGACTGGGTACTGCTGTTGTCCTATGCCTGACACAGTGAGCCTGTAAGTGCCTCCAGTGAGATCCTGAGGCCTTAGAAATGTACCCCTGTGGTGGATTGGGACTTAATGGACTAAAGCCAGTAGGTAAAATCTTTGACCATGACGAACCTTGTTAATGTAACTGACTCGCGGTCCATTGCAGTCAGCCTCAAATTGTGCTTAGATTCTGGTCTGCTGTGACTATCATTGGCAGTTTGCGCTGCTTGGAGCTGTTCCTACTTAAAACTAAAAAAATCATATCTCTGGTTCCCTTTATGGTTTTATTGCCATTTTTTAAAATTAAATTAACTCTATTTTTCTAATTGAGTTTCAGATTTCCGTTGTGTTGCATTTTGACTTTATTGCTGTTTTGGTACTCCATAAATACTTTACACGTTGCCCTAAGTCAAGCCTATATGGTCACTGCCATAGCGACCAAGGGAATGAGCTCTGGTTAAATTAGTAACTTTGAGAGTTCACACTGACAAGGGTTGTGATTATTCCTTCACCCACTCCAAATAATTATCCAACTTTGGTTGTTGAGCTGCATTGCATGAAGAAATATAGCACATTTGCCCCTTCATGTGGTGTTGTTTCTAATGTGAAACAATGTAATGGCCACACTTGACCCAACATTTTCTCAATGTAACATAATTAATTGGTAACTCATTCATATGATTGATTAATTAAATAGTAATATAGCAATTACATTTCCTTTTTAAGCCCCACTACAGAATTACTCCTAGGATATGATTCTATCTCTGTTATATTGGTCAAATGCTGAATGAATGCTTTCATTCTTTGTTTTAAGACATTTTCAGCATTCTAGTAATACCACATTACAATTCTATATTGTATCCTGAACCTCTGACGCCTTAATCGAAAGAAGCCAATCCACATCCAGAAAAACAAGGGAAATGCCTCAACTCTTGTTCAGGTTCCAGTATCCCATTACGCTAAGGTGAGACAGGCAAGAGCGGTCTTTATTTTTACTCAGGACATATTGCAAAAGAGTTGCCAATGGTTACCATCACTCAATGAGGAGATCATTTACCTCCACACACCCTAAAACACCTCTTTATAGGTGAGAACGTTCTACACACTCACCAGCCAAATCTTTAATTTGCTCTCCGCAACACCTCAATCTCAACTTTCGGAGGACCTAAAAGTGTGTGTTTGAGTTTCCCTTGTTATTGATATTCCATAATGACCTCTACTTTGTTTCTGATAAGTCCATGGAATTTAATTGTGTTTAGGCGTACAGGCACTCTAGATTCCTTATTATCTTGAACACATTTTTGAGAACTCTTTTTTCAAATATATGCATGAAAAATGCTCATGCCATTGAACAAAACCTGAACTCCTAGATGCACATTTGAAATTGAGGGTATCATATACTGGGGTATAGGAGCAAGCAAATACTGTTAGAAAATCCACTAACAAGACCATTTCACACTTCCATTAACAAGACCATACCCCACACCGTCTAGAAGGACATTCATGTCCAAGGTTACACATGGCCGGTGGTAAGGTGCTCAAGTGTTAATCAAATGTTTATTTGACAAAGATGGGTAATCTGATGATCTCAATGTATTTGCGCAGGCTAGGCCTCCGTTCCTATTTGAAGGCAAAAAGATGGTTCTGATACTTGAGCGGTAAATTCTCTTCAGATAATGCACATCAAGTCACGATGACTAAAACCTGAAACAGATAAAACAAGCGCAACATAATAATATGTTAGGAGGACGCTAATCTACCCTACAATGAGATTGGCAGGTTACACCAGGTTATTCTCTGAAACACATCAAAGCTGACTCGTGGCGAACCAATCTTCAATCCTGCATCATGGCTAATTTGGTTTTACTTTGTGAACTGAGGCCTAAAAATAATTATGTTCATTTTGCCAGATTTCTAAAGTACTAAGTGGGATAAATGTTGAGACCTCACTTTTGACAAGATCTGGAGATCATGTTCATGTAGTACAGAATAACAACTCAGCGCTGGCTTGAGAAGACGTTCCATTGATTGACTAGGGCCTTCCAAAGCTCTGCTTGGTGAAATATGCATGTCAAGGGGAAAAGTGTGTCTTCCAGTCTCAGCCCATATGTTGATGGATACAGGGGGTCAGAAATTTAGATACAAAGCACAATAAAGCTCTTTCATGGCACAAGGCTATCTTTTCAAATACAAATCCTGTGTCCATTACATCCCCTAGCGCCTTATGTTTATTTTCTCTGGGTCGACTGCATTTTGTTTCTATAATCAAAAAGATACAACACAACTGAAAATTGACATGGATGTGGATAGTGCACACTGTAAAACAGACAGAAGAGGCTGATCCACCTTAGCCTAAAGGTACGCCTATTAATGGGGTTCCAAACCCTCACCCACGGAAGTAGCATGGGTCTGCTCCCCATCCAGTCAATATAATGCATTGACTAGATGGGTTCCAATGACGTGAGCTCTTTGTGGAGATCTTTCTGCAGCGATATGTCTTTGTAAAGGGGATCTTGAGAAGATACATGTAAACATTACCTGTAGGTCAACAAAGACAACGCTATTAGAGTTGCCTGTATTAAGATCAAAATAAAAGTAATAATGGAAGTATGCTTGACGATAGCAATTGGTTCTCTCATCCCCTGGTCAACATGTTTCAATCGATTGTAAAAAGCCTCATGGGAGTCTGTGGTTTTCATCGGGATCTAGGACCACTAGTAACACTGCCCCTACTCTTCTTTTAGTGTTTCTTAACACAGATGTATCAGGTGTCGTGTAAATATGTGTATAAGTGCACGCAGGACGAACGTAACAAAAAAATGATTAGGGATACTTGCAGCTACTAAACAAGTTTTTTGTTTCCACCCTGGAATAAATGGGAACGGCCCCAAGCAAAGTGCTCCTCGGTACGCTACAGTTTCACCTTGTTGTGAGACATTCTGACCTCTGAATGATTGACCATGTGCTGGATTTTATAATAAGTGCTACAGCAACAAATGATGGACGGAATGCAGAGTAAATCAAACATTCACCCTGAGTCAAGAGATCTTGGTTAAATCCATTGTTCTTTTGCTCACTACACCACCCCAGTTTGGACCCAGCTATATGCAAATCAGTCTTGACCCTGCGCCTCAAGGGAACAGTCCAGCCCGAACAGCCAAGGAGGGTTCTCACTGGACCAGAAACAATCATTCTGGGACCGGTATTAGGGTTTCACCCCTCATCAGCCCGACTAGCGTGAATCCAGTGGCACCACGAGCAAGGGGCCCACATCTGGGCATACCCATCCCGCAAAAAGTGTTACAGCAACAAATGATGGACGGAATGCTGAGTAAATCAAACATTCACCCCCAGTCAAGAGAACTGGGTTAGTACAGCAAAGCTCTGACATTTTAATACATATTGAATGGTATTTACTGTTCCCTGTGGCTGAAGCACAGCAGAAAGGTTACCTGAGACATGGTGCACAATATGGTTGGAATGAGACAGTGCTAGCAGTTCTGAGGCTAGAAGTGAAGAGGTTGACAAGGATCCAACAGCCACCAGCTCCAAATGCCTCCCATATAAATATTTTCCTTGCCTTACAAATATAGATAACTGACCTTCAGAGAGAGGCTCACTGTACATAAGTGGACGAAACAACAACTGTAGACAAAGCAAAGTTCAGGTCTAGGGGGTTTGTCATTAACTCTACTATCCAGGTGACCCAGTTTTTATTTTGGCTTTTTTATTTCGCCAGACTCTGTGAGCAAGCCTCTTTATCAACCACTACCTCAGGTTCTTTATTTGCCCAATCTGAGATCACTTGGAAACAGGCTAAATCTCAGTATTAAGGACTTCATAAGATAAATTGGCATTTACCATGGAATGGCTTGCAATTAAGTATGCAGCCAGCCGTCAGCTACAAAAGATTAAGGAAATAGAAAGCAAACAACTTTATGAAGAAAATTGACAGAGACAGAACTACAGAGCATTACAATGCAGTGAGTTAATCTTACATATCCGTCAAAATTGAGGGCAGGTTTAATATTGTTTTGCGTTACCCTTACGCCAAGCCAGGTAAAGTCCATCCTGCGTGGACCTTTGTGGCTGGGTAAATCTGGAGTAACACAAGGCTACGCAAGTTGCTGCCTTGCTTTACAATGCCTGGTGGAGTCCTTACATGGGTGGAGTGTGGGTGTTCCTACACACTCCCTCATTCATTTTAATACATTCCCAGATTTGCCGACACGGGTTCACCTGGGGGAAGTGACAGGATTGTATGCCTTGCCACCAGAGAAGATGTCTTTATTGTTCATTGATGTTTCCTCTTTCTAAGTGTGCTGCATTCTGCAACACACTTAAAAAGATGGAACACAAACAATCCTGCCTGTAACGCAGACATCATTTCACCATGATGCAAGGGTGCCTGCGTTGGTGCTAGGCGGCACTGAGTGCGCCGGGGCAAGGAAAGAGAAATAATGTGCCATATAATGGTAGAAATGTTGCATTCCTTCCCTCTTCATTTCCCGCAGCACAGTGCCATGCAGTGCAACACAGCAAGTTGTCTCGCTGTGTTGCTTTGTGTGAAAAAGTGATGAAATCTGACCCAGAGTGTCTAGGCATCGAGGCATCAATAGGGAGAGGTTGTAGCCTTACGGCTAGAGTTGCCGACTTTGGATCTGGGGAACCGGGTTCGAGCATCAACTCAGCTTCCTGAGATTTTGGGAACATCACTTAATCTCCCCGTACCTAACAAAAAACAAATGTGTCCTTGTGTAATGTAACTGGTGCTCATGTAAAGCGCTCTGATACCTTCGGGTCGAGTTTGCGCTATATAAAACTGACAAATAAATAAATGTATGCTTTAGTGTAAGGTGCATGTGCACTGGTGCATGCAATTGAGCATTACACATGCACACATACTTGCACATATATGTACGTAGCAACACACCGACAGCCATCTTTAAAAATACCTGTGCACACTCACATACAACACAGCTGTTCTTCTGTACTACAGCGCCAAGACGCCGCGGCAATCGAGCGCTTTAAAAATACTTCAGTCAGTCAGTCACAGAGCATCACACTGCAGTGAGTTAATCCTATATATCCTTCAAAATTGAGGGGAGGTTTATTATTGTTTTGTGTCCCTATCCCTCTCTCTCTCTCCTTTGTATTCTCATTCTCCTTACAGGCAAATTTTCGTATCTCAGGCTTATTCATTTAAGTCCTGATGATGATCCCCATATTGTAAGGAGGGATCCAAATGTCGTCGACAAATAGTACCATGACTACTGCAAATGTTTTAAAATTATGATAGCATTTCTATTCTAAACTGACATAACCTGTTTATTATTTCTACAGTCACTAGGAAATGTCTGAGCTTTGAAATCCTTGTTTCTTGTTACTCCCCACTTTTATTTTTTCTGTATGTGTTAAATGATTGAATAAATACATGTATATATCCATTTGGATTTTCTGACATAGAATTCATTATTCCTCCATGGTTTATGCTTTGTGATATTACGCGGTAAGGTCCTTTATAAATACTTGTACCCATGGTTCCTTATATACCTTGGATTCCCTTGTCTATTAAAACTCACCCTTATGTAAATACACCCGTCACTCGACATAAATACAAGTGCTGATGGACATATTCATCCACGAGACACCCAGTGTGGCACCCATTAGTATGCATTTCCAAACATGGGACCCATAGCTCACTGTGTCATAGGCCTCAAGCTGCACCTCGCTGATGAGACCCATCCAGCCTGAAAAGGGTATGAGTTGCTTGTGTTCAAATTCAGAGGGGACACGGCCTAGCATTTTGTGGTGGATTTCATCTGACATGAACAGGACCAAGTTTATTTGCATTAAACTGCTCACTATCTGGAGTGCAAAATAAATAGACTTGAATGCAGCTCAGAATAATAACCATATGCTCGGATAAATTCAGGCCTTTCACCAATATTTTTTTTGTTTCTCTCATTAACCCCTTGCATGTCGCGCATATTTTCGCGCTGTGCGGGCAATTTAATTAGTGGGCGGAATTCGGACGGCCCCCCGGCCGTCCTCTGCACACGCCCACCGTGACGTTGGACGGCCGGGGGCCGTCCGAAGCATGCAAGGGGTTAATCAACTATGTACACAGACGACAAAGTGAGACAAGTACGCACACAGACAACCCATGTACCAAGACATACAGTTGCACAAAACATGTGTTCAGGTATACTTGCATATGAGGGCATGTATGAACATATTGCTACAGTTCATGTCTCAACAGTGGTTCTGAGGTCCAGGCAAACAATCTGAGTGTATGTAAAACCCAAAACTGAAACCATCTGCAGTATTCAGCTCAGGGAGAAATGCTGTAACCTACACTGGGGTACTGCTGCTGCAACTAACACAGGAACAGAAGAGCTGCCATAACAAACCTGGAAAAGCCAATATTATGGGAGAAACCAGCAAAAGTCAACCCTGATAACTGAAGGAATTATACTGAAAAGACACATCATCCCATGACTGCCACCAACATGGGGGAGGCAGATGATAAGGTGATTATCTGACAGAGTTCTTTGAGCTTATCCATTACTGACACCACAGATGCCTAATTCACTCTTGGTGTTTGCCTTACCAATTATAGACAATCAAGCTAAGAAATTCACTTTCCCTCATTTGAAACCTCAAAACAAGGTAACAAGAAATGAACATTTAAAATGCTTCATGCAAAGTCACTAACTGCAGAAAGCTACTTAAATTAAGCAATCTATGATACAAGCATAAAACCTTCTGTTCTGCAGTCCGGACCTCAAGGCATGGGCATGACTGCCACACAATGCTTAATTTGTACCAGTGGTTGCAGGTGGGGCCCAAAATAAACAAGCATTTACAATGCAATGGTCTCGGCATTATTAAAGGTAGAGCTATGGCATTGCTCATTATATATTTTTTCTTTTTTTTTCATCATAAATAAATGGCATTGTCATTTGCATTGCCAATAGCTTAATCGTTAAATAAATGGCATTGTCATTTACAATGCCAATAGCTTAATAGCTCGCAAATGCACAGAGTCCCACACACACAGAGCCCCACACACACAGAGCCCCACACACAGAGCCCCACACACACAGAGCCCCACACACACAGAGCCCCACACACAGAGCCCCACACACAGAGCCCCACACACACGCACCCAGAGCCCCACACACACGCACCCAGAGCCCCACACACACGCACCCAGAGCCCCACACACACCCAGAGCCACACACACACCCAGAGCCACACACCCACCCAGAGCCACACACACCCACCCAGAGCCACACACACCCACCCAGAGCCACACACACACACCCAGAGCCACACACATACCCCCAGGAGAGCAAGCATAGCGAGGGGGCAGGGAAGCAAGCACAGCGAGGGGGCAGGGAAGCAAGCACAGCGAGGGGGCAGGGAAGAAAGCACAGCGAGGGGGCAGGGAAGCAAGCACAGCGAGGGGGCAGGGGAACCAGGGGGCAGGGGAGCAAGCACAGCCAGGGGGCAGAGAAGCAAACACAGCGTGGGGGCAGGGAAGCAAGCACAGCGAGGGGGCAGGGAAGCAAGCACAGGGAGGGGGCAGGAGAACCAGGGGGCAGGGGAGCAAGCACAGCCAGGGGGCAGGGGAGCAAGCACAGCGAGGGGGCAGGGAAGCAGGTACAGCCAGGGGGCAGGGAAGCAAGCACAGCCAGGGAGCAGGGAAGCAAGCACAGCCGCCAGGGGGCAGGGAAGCAAGCACAGCCAGGGGGCAGGGAAGCAAGCACAGCCAGGGGGCAAGGAAGCAAGCACAGCCAGGGGGCAAGGAATCAAGCACAGCCAGGGGGCAGGGAAGCAAGCAAAGCCAGGGGGCAGGGAAGCAAGCACAGCCAGGGGGCAGGGGAGCAAGCACAGCCAGGGGGCAGGGGAGCAAGCACAGCCAGGGGGCAGGGAAGCAAGTACAGCCAGGGGGCAGGGGAGCAAGCACAGCCAGGGGGCAGGGGAGCAAGCACAGCCAGGGGGCATGGGAGCTAGTACAGCCAGGGGGCAGAGGAGCACAAAATGGGTGCCCGTCTGTGGTTGTTATTGGAGAGGATTGCTTAGAACTTGAGAAGTTGAACAAAAAGTCAGGACAATGAAAATGCTGTCACGATGTGCCAAATGACCAACACAGTACAATTATGCAAACTGTCTTCATTAAAACAGACATTTCAATAATTCCCTGCGCAAACCCCAAAACGTTATACTTTCCGCAGCGGGGCTTAACCCCAAATCAAGATCCTCTTAGTCCTGGAGTCGCGGTAAACCTCCTTTGTCAGGGGACTCTCCCGATTTCTACCGGAAAAGAAGAGCTCGCATCAACATGCCCAGAATAGCCCCGCTGAAACGCTGTTTTCAAATCCACGATCGGTCCTGGTGGGAGGGCGCGATCCTAATCACTCAAAGTGTGCCTGGATCTTACAGCTGGGAGGATACACAGGCTTTGGGCAGTCACAGAGAGGCTGCAGCTCATTCGCCACAGCTGTGTTGCGCACTCAGCAACCCCCACCACACACAGTGGATTGCCCTCCGCCAACCCCCCCCTGTCGTTGGGCGGCGAAGGGTGGGCATGAGGATGGGTGGGGAGTCTTTGCCCAAGAGGTGATGGCAGTTCTGGCTCCGACCCGCTGCTGGTGTCCGTGGATGATGGGTCAGGGTAACTGTGTTGATTGGGAGGGTTCGCACAACACCTTAAGAAAAAGGTGGTGACTGAGGCATAATAGCACTCTGGGAGGGAATTGTAAGGGAGGGGCGGCAGGGTGATCACGAGTAGAGACGAGGAGCTCATGTCTGTCTGCTTACGTAGCCTGCAGTGATCCCTATAAGTAAATGAGCTTTCAAATCATAAAAGAATGCATTTCCCACCAGCAATTCAGCCTATGGGTGACCTGCGAAATACTTTGTACGGGGCTGTTTTTGAGGCCCCATCTCCAGCGCAGACAAGCACACATCAGGTAAAGAACTGTGTGTGCCCTGGGAGCTATAGCAGCCTAGACTAAAACAGACGGCGGGTGCCCCCCAGGCTTTCACAGGTTCATTTCACTCTGATGTCATCTTCCAATCAGTCCGGTATATCATTCTTGTCAGAAAGCAACCCAAATCCATTCTTTTTACAATATGAAGCTGGGATTTAGTATTGCGAATTGTATTTTGTGCACTTCGTGGGTAACTTTCATCATGCGCAGTGGCTTTAGCAACAAGCTCATGCGTTTCCAATCAACAGTAAATAAAGGACTAAATACAGCCCTTTTAAAGCAGTACTTTTGCTTAAGCGCTAGAGAAAACCGTGTAATTAAATGACAATTATACAACAGAAGGGGAAATTGCTAAGGTTTGCTCTTTACTCAAAGGTAGCCAGCCCTGGGGAAGGAAGGGGATTTGGAACCATCGTCTTCATAAAATGGGGCCTTAGTGACATTTTCCCGTTTGAGACCATGGCCTTTGCGAGTGAACCCCTAAAGAAGCCGGCGTGCTCCATCCATGTCATTTCAGATCTCGAGGCCTGGGGAAAATAGTTCATAAAAAGTAATTTGCTGAAATGTGTCATCAGCGCAGACATCTCTGTCTCCTCCCCTGCATTCCAGGACTCATTACAGTGGCGAAGGAGCACTTCAGAGAGAGCCGTAAATCTCGCGAGACAGGTCTACGACTTGCATCATAGGATCCCATGGTCTTTACATTCGGATCTTGCAGCCTAGGTCAGCGCCCTCGGGCCCAGCAATCACCGCCAGTGCCTCCGCCGCTGCACTGCCCTCTCCAGGGGCTGAATACCGATGCTGTCCACGGCGGTCTCTCGCCATGAGAAGCTCTTTCATGTCCGAGGAACTGGGGGCAGGAGGCGGGGAGGAAGGGGAGGTGTTATGAGCGTTGTACACCTGAGGCAGGTGAGAGACCCTGCTCCAGGAGTCTGAGCATGCAGGGCAATGTCAAGCGGGGTCGTGGGAAAGGGCCGGGTCCTGGTCTGGTCCTAGCAACCTCTAGTAGCGTCATTAAGTAAACAGGCAAAAAAACAAACAGGGGACAGAAGCATGAAAAACGGCACACGGGAGGAAGGGAAAACCAGACGTGCGGGCGGAGGGAAGGGGTTGCCAAACAGGGAGTCAGAGGCAAGAAACAACGGCACAAACAGGGGGGGGGGGCAGAAAAACAGCACAAACGGGGGCAGGGGCACGAAGAAAGGCACAAACAGGGGAGCAGAGGCTTACCTCATGTCCTGGTAGACGCTGCTCGACCAGCAAAATGGCGCCCGCCAGCTTCCGAATTTTTCAGATTCTGGGGCGTGGTTTTGCTGTTTTAAGTGACAGACAACGTCACTGTCTAAAGAACAGCAAAACTTACGCCCCCAAATCCGAAAAAGACGGGGCTAAATCGGAGTGACGCATCTCTCCTCTAATGGCTGGCCTCCGTTTAGGAAGCCAGCCAATGGAGGAGAGACAGGGCAGGGAGGCGGGTTCCAAAGCGCTACTAAGGGACATTAATTCTCCGACCCCAGACTGCACAAGCGTAGCCTTTAGGTCCTCGACCTAAAAACGTTTACATTCCATCTCCACGCTGACCCGACCTAAGACCAGCCAGACATTCACCACAAGAATTTCTAGTGGCAGAGGTTTTTGTCTGTCATCAGACAAGCCTTAAAAGAACAAACAAAAACAAACAAAAACCACACTTCATTTCACATAACTTTCCTACTGCAATGAAAAAATATAATATTCTTTGCACTCCTGAAGCTGGCACCGTACTGAGGATATTTTCTCGGCATATAAAACGTGCAAGTAACAACTTTGTGCACTGCTCCCTCACGGCTGTTTTAAGGGTCGATAAGAAGGGCACGTTTGTTTTCCCAGAAACTACCAAACTGCTCGTGTCCTGCACCTTACCGGCAGTTATCCACTTGTTCCGATTTGAGATCCCAGTTGCACCGCACCTACAGTAGGGTGAAGCGGTGCACTCAAAGATTGCTACTTCCTCGTTCTATTTTCTTCATTTTTACGCATCGAATTATTGCTTAATTTCGTTTACCAACAGGGGTTTTTTCCATTAGTGAAACTCCGTCATCTTCACTCATCTGGAGTGATGATTCACACACTCGGGACAGGTCTTTTAATACAGACTCGAGTCCATTTGCACGCACAGGAGGTTACTGTTTGCTCTACTTGCTATTGTGAGAACAGAAGTGGGCTACGAGGCCCCGAAAGCCGTGAGACGGCGGCATGGCCTCTCCGCCTACAGAAGTTGGGAGATAACGTGTTCCTTTGAATGTGCACAACTGGTCCGGCCTGCAGATACTGCGTGGCCGGAGCACGGCTCTTCAAAGGCCGACATTATGTAACAGGCAGATACCATCTATTTATATCTCCCCCCCTGCCCATGTTCTGACCTCTCAATGACTTCCCTGCGCATCAGCCACGCGAGGACCATGGGCCGGGCGGCAGCCTTCGACTAGCAGCAGTGATAAAACGTGGTGAACACCCCTCGGGCAGCGGGCAGCAGACAGCATCACCGGCGGGAAGAAATATCCGCCGCCGCAATTGGAACACAAATGCAGCCCTTTCGCTGCACTCTCACCCAGGGGAATGATATACAGACACAAAGGGTAGAGCACAGACGCCACCCAGACACGGCTGACTCGTGAAAAATTACTGACAAGCCAAGATTCAGAGCGGAATGAGAACAGTGGAGGGCAAATCTTTGAAAACAAATTGTGTCCTCCAAAGAAAACATTCAACGAATGAGTTGCAGTATTTTTTAAATACTAATTATACAATAACCTGTGAGAATTGTGTGATATTTATAATATAAGTGAGAACACCTTAAAACTAGCATCACGTTTTTCGACATCAAAAGAAAAGCTGAGTAGGATAAGTCAGGTTTGGACATATAAAAGAAGGTCCATGAACACATGTCCCGGTCATTCTCACGGCAAAGCTTTCAAGTGGCTCTGAAACAGAAGGAATAGACTATACACGGACTTGTAATTTACTGCTTTGTAAAATATGTCCCCGCGGGTTTGTAGAGCAAATCACCTACCACTGAACATCTATTAAGTGCAGCGGCGACAGAAATAAGGAAAGGGTGTAACAAAAATGATAATGGAGAAAGGTGACTTAATAGGTCTGGGCTTATGTTACACTAAGGTCCTTTCAAAGCTCGATGGTCCTTTCAAAGATCACCGCCAGTGCCTCCGCCGCTGCACTGCCCTCTCCAGGAGCTGAATACCGATGCTGTCCACGGCGGTCTCTCGCCATGAGAAGCTCTTTCATGTTCGAGGAGCTGGGGGCAGGAGGCGGGGAGGAAGGGGAGGTGTTATGAGCGTTGTACACCTGAGGCAGGTGAGAGACCCTGCTCCAGGAGTCTGAGCATGCAGGGCAATGTCAAGCGGGGTCGTGGGAAAGGGCTGGGTCCTGGTCTGGTCGTAGCAACCTCGAGCAGCGTCATTAAGTAAACAGGCAAAAAAACAAACAGGGGACAGAAGCACGAAAAACGGCACACGGGAGGAAGGGAAAACCAGACGTGCGGGCGGAGGGAAGGGGCTGCCAGACAGGGAGTCAGGGGCAAGAAACAACGGCACAAACAGGGGGGCAGAAAAACAGCACAAATGGGGGCAGGGGCACGAAGAAAGGCACAAACAGGGGAGCAGAGGCTTACCTCATGTCCTGGTAGACGCTGCTCGACCAGCAAAATGGCGCCCGCCAGCTTCTGAATTTTTCGGATTCGGGGGCGTGGTTTTGCTGTTTTGAGTGACAGACAACGTCACTGTCTAAAGAACAGCAAAACTTATGCCCCCAAATCCGAAAAAGACGGGGCTAAATCGGAGTGACGCATCTCTCCTCCAATGGCTGGCCTCCGTTTAGGAAGCCAGCCAATGGAGGAGAGACAGGGCAGGGAGGCGGGTTCCAAAGCGCTACTAAGGGACATTAATTCTCCGACCCCAGACTGCGCAAGCAAAGCCTTTAGGTCCTCGACCTAAAAAGAGAAGAGTAGCAAATGGGGAAAAAAGAGAAACAGAGAGATGGAAAAAAGTGCCAATGGGAGAAACCAAGGATGAGAAGGAACTTGCAATAGCTCGTTATAGTGGTAGGCAGATTATATTGGTGGACGAAAGAAGCAGGGCTTGAAATAAAGACTGGACAGCCTTCGTATTCAGCCGCCCTGACATTCAGCAGGACTGCCGATGGACCTCTTAAGTTAAGCACTGCCTCAACACAAATATATTAATTATTCACCCTTCTCAAGGTCAATGACGCCTGGTGGTCGAAAGCTTAAAGTCTTTCCAAACGTAAGTATTTCTCAAATACCATAAACATCTATAATAAGGATTCAGGCGCACCATTTCCATCTTCTGTCACTCAACCAGCGCTTCAAAAAGCTAGAAACAATTTACCTGATTGATGATGTGCCACTCGTATAAACATATTACTCAATGATTGAGTCCAACTCAAACCAACCAATAGCACCTCTCTTCATCCCTCAGACATTGCAGGGATCCATGGTCCATCAATTCCACCACCCATACCTTCTGTTAACAATTCAGTCTCCTCTTCCTCTTCTACCATACTGGGTACACACGTCAATGCAATATCTACAGTCACAAATCCCTATAACATCCAAGACCTCATCCTAAAGAATGCCTTCTACCTTTTGGCCATCACAAAGACTTGTTGGAACAACTCTTCAGCTCCTGACGTGGTCACTCGTCTTCCACTGAGTTACAGTATCTTAATTAGAAACAGAGGACAAGGCAAAGGAGGCAAGTTTGGTCTGATCTACTTTAATTTGGTGAAGGAGATACAAGGACTATTCTATGACTCCGTTGAATACATACTAGCCACGCGGTGACAAGCCTGAATATCTCCTTTGTGCTTTTAGGTACCATTCTTCTAAGAAAACCTCACTCCCTATCCATCCAATCTCTTTCGTCCAACATCTACTAACCATCACTGACTAAGCCATTATTCTGGGGCACCTGAACATCTGGGCGGTGATTCAACTAATGTACATTGCCAGAACATTATTGAAAAAATGGAATCATTTGGCGTTTTTTGTTTGTTTTATATTGTGCAAACTCGACCCAAAGGTATCAGAGTGCTTTACATGAGCACCAGTTGCGTTACAGAAGGACACATTCCGTATTTTAGCCGCGGAGAGATTAAGTGATTTACCCAGAATCACAGGATGCTGAGCGTCCCTGCCGAGACTCGAACCCAGTCCCCAAGCTTAGAGGTGGGGGATGTAGTAGCCTTGGCCTTCCACCCTCTCTGATACCTGAACTCCAACTCCATGGGCTCCGATAGCTCTCTTGAACAGACCACTATGTAATCAAATTTTACACTGACAGTGAAATTGGCAGTAGATGTAAGAGTTCTCCTTGTCATTTTCAGCTCATCTCCTGAAGAAACCTGAAAAAAATACAGGCTGAATCAACCCAGCTGCTGAAATGCTTGATCTACATCTGGAAACACCTTATAATTGCCGAGACCACCTGGAACAACACGAGTCATGCTTTTGATGTCCTGGCTCCCATGTTCACCTAGAACGTGGACCCCCTGAACAACAAATGTTACACTGAGGGTTGCTGCAGATTGGAACTTCACTGCAAAGCACTGGTAAGATGCTGGCATAAAATGATATTTCTGTTCAACCGAACACGGCAGAGGCTACAAATTAGTATGTATCAGAGCATGACACTGGTCAAAATATCGTTGGGTAAAAATGTTACACCCACCAAATCAACTACCACTATATCGTCAACATTAGTAGAAGTGGATTTAAGAATAGCACATCTGTCGTTAACTATATATACTTACCTTGACAATCTTGTAGTAGTTGAAGTAATGGATGAAATATTTTTGTAGCTTGTGGTTTCAAACATTATATAGTGAAATACAACAACAAGAGCAAAGAAGGAAAACTTCAAAACCCGCATTGCTTAATCTAAGAACTTAGCCAAAGAACTCTTGCAAAGTTACTGTCCCATCACCCAGCCTGCTAGCATCCGTGAAAATCTTCTGTCTTTCTTTTATAACAATATTGACATTTTAAGGGCAACATTGCCACCAATGCTCCACATGCTGTGGAACAGTGTCTCCCTACCCCTGCATGCTCAACCCCTCTCTGTGATTCTGTGCCCATCATTTACTTTGACAGAAGCAACATTTTGGTTTTCTATTAAAATAATCCTCACCCTTTTGGGATCTCTGCAACGCAATAGCTGCTTTGGTTCCATAGGGAGTCATTTCTCAGACTCTTAAAAAGGCAATCATAATACCTATGCTAAAAAATACAGTCATTTGTGATCTTGCAAAAGCCTCTAGAAACAACATCACATCTCAACTCAAACAGCTTTCTAAGTAACTTTCAGTCAGGCTGCAGAGCCTGTCAGGGCATGGTGACCGTGCTGTTAAATGTCAAAGAAGAATTACCCAAACACCGAGAGCAGGGTATGCCTCGAACCGATTAGACCCAGTAGCGGCTGGTATCTACGGCGAGAGGGGGCGTAAGTAAAAACTTAGCGGGCGAATGCAATGTCCTCTGCTCCGGACTTCCACATGAACTGGCAGCTAGAGCCTGGCACTCCCTTGACCAATCAGGGCACTGCTCTCATGGTGTGAGAGCAAGGACCTGATTGGAGGGAGCGGCCTCACTCAGCTCTCCACAGCACCCTGGAGGCCTGCACTGACTCTAACCCAGCTGTCTACCCAGTCTTTAGACAGCTGGGTTAGAGGTGTTTAAAGTGCGCATGTGTGGCTGGCATCTCAAGAAGGCTGGCTAAAATGACATACGCACTTTAAACATAAGTGCATAGACAGCCCTCCCTCCTCACTGCTGCTGTCACTCAGCAGTGACCCTGCCCCCATCCTGACACTGTGGAGGAGTGTGGCTCAATGGTTAGAGCGGCGGACCCTGATGCAGAGTTCTGGCCAGGGACCAGGGTTCGATTCCTGCCTTGGCGGGTCTCGGGCTCAATTTCCTCGGACCTGTTAATTCTCGCCTCGGTGCCTATTCTAATCACGGGCCCCACGCTGCAACTCTGGGCAATAGCTTGCTTAGCCTCCACACCGGCCCCAACAGCGCTAAGGATGCCTGGCTTCACCCCGGGGGTGCCCAGGAGTGGACACTTCACAGGGAAAGCCAGGAGGGGTTCCACTGCGGTATGAGTATCAACGCCAGGAAGCCGAATAGGCGACACCGCAAGGTGACCGTCTGGTGACAGTGCGCTCTATAAGTACCATGACATTTACATTGACATTTACATTGACACTTGGCTCAGGACGGGGATTTGGGGGGGATTTTAAGTGGGGCGACGCTCCTCCACTCCAATGGACCTTAAGGCCAGCTTTGACCACATCAAAGACCAGGTGCATCTGGGAAGATTTGCTACATCATCCCAGGTCTCTATATCGCACAGACATTCATTGGCCTTGGACTGAATGGACCCCTGATGGACCAGGGGGTCCCTTAACAGTTGTGCCCCCCTTGCACCGCAGGGCTGCAGGGGCCTGCGATACGCCTCTGCATGGCCTACTTGCCATCACCGGAGGTATTCTGTGAAAAGCACACAGCATATAACATCAATTGTCTTGCTCGTCATGGAGACCGTCAAGACAGCCACCTCTTTCCCATAAATCACCAATGACCTTAGGAAATCGAATACTAATGGTGCAACATGAAAACTCCACATAAAATGCATTCCTCCATCGTTCAGCATCAATCACAAAGTTTACAATTCTGCATTCAGCCTGACATGCTTCTTCTTGTATATGCGATAGACGTGTCGTGAATGGCACTGAAGCCCTCTTAAATCCAATCCTCAAAAAAATACAACGGAGGCGAGGTAGCCTTCTAAAGTTAACTTGACTATGTATGCATTGACCTAAACCACAACAAAGATAATAGAAAAGACGAATCTAGAGGTCATCAGCACAAACACAGGGGAAACGAAATAGAACAAAAGCGACAACATGATAAACGGCACCATTTTCTCATAAATACATACTGAAATTAATTATTCCGAGCACTTAAAATCAATAGAACTTCATTTGATAACATTAATTAATTGCATCTAATTAATTAGAGTCAAAGCTACAGAAGCTCCGTGCTGCAAACAGTAGCGGTGTGTGGTGGGAGTAGCTGCCGGGGAGTGACGTGTGGTGGGGCAGGGTGGGGGGGGGGGTAGTAATCCATGGATTACAAAGGATTACAGGTAGGTAAACATATAAAAAAAATGTTTTTAATTTGTTGCACGCACTGCATCGCATTTGGGGTTGCAGTGCGCGCAACAAAATTTGTTTTATTTATTTATATATGTCTACTTACCTGTAATCCTCCGTAATCCATAGATTACTACCCCCCACCCTGTCCCTCCCCCTCCCCACATCACCTCCCGGCAGCTACTCCCACCACTGACCGCTACTGGCTGCAAACCACAGCCAGCTCTGAAACACCACGGGGCATATTTATTAAAAAAAAGTCACGCAATACAGCGCTGCAAGTCACCGTGCTGTGCTGCATGACTGGGAAAGGGCAGGACTAAGCCGTATTTAAAAGCATACAACACATTCCTGTCCTTATCCCCGTGCTGGTGCTGTTTTGGCTGCCTAGCACCAACGAACCATGGTGCAAGGGTGCATGCGTTGCAGACATGATCGTTTTTGTGCAGGAAGAGAAACATTCCAGCACAAAAACAATCCCAGGAGGCAAATTCCTTTCTGCATGTGCTGCAGAAGCACACATAGAAAGAGGAAGTAACGAGGAGAAATCGACATGTTTCTCCTCGTTACGCCTCCGCTGGGAAGGCGTAAGATTTTGGCGCATTCCCTGGTTTACAAGTTCTTCTAAATCTGGGAATGCATCAAAATCTATGGGAGCTGCGTGGGAACACCCACGCAACCCTCACGGAATGCCGACCCGGGGCCGACTAGCGCCACACAGTGATTTGTGCTCCACTGCGCTACTCCAGATTTATAAAGCAACTCAGAGTCAGGCAAAGTGGCTTTGCATGGATTCATAAATCTACAGTAGAGGTTTGTGTTTCGCATGTGCCATGTTGCATGGTGCGTACGTGACGCAACACTCTCGTAAATATGCCCCCAAATCGCTCGCTATATTAAATGCGCATTCTGTTTTTTAGATAAATAATGGGCAGCCCATAAGGCTCACATGCCTGCGTAATGACGTATACATGCCTACAAAATAATGCTGACACTTTTTTTTTACCTATGCGAGATGGATCAGTGAATAAAAGTGTAAAATTAAGTGGAATGAAGTTGCTTTAAGTTGGACAGACCTCCCGCCCACCCCTAACAATTGTTTTAAAAATGAACAGTGGGCACATGGGGCAGTGGAGAAGCAGGATGGGGTAAGCAACAAGAAGTTGTGGTGAAAGCAGTACAAGAGAAAGAGCAACACGGGGATGAGGGTAGATCAACACAAGCAAGAAAGTGACATGGAGTGCAGAGGAGGTAGAGAGCTTGGCAGGGGAGAAGCACACGAGAGAGCTTGCAACGTGAGGCAGACAGACACAGAGAGCGTGAGGATGCAGATGTTTGGTGGGGGGGAAAGCAGACAAGGGAGAGAAATGGAAAACACATGCACTCTCATGCAGTGCTTAAGCAAGCAAGAAAAAAGTAATTCCTTAAAAAGCGAGCACTGTAAGAATTGAAGCCAGTCAGAGAGGTGGTAATGAGGCTATGCTCCAGAGGAGAGATAAACACAAGATGGGACAAGCAAAAACATTGAAGCAAGCAAATGAGCATGACAATAAAGCCAAAAAGCCAACAAATGGTAAGCAGTGAGCATTCTTGGCAAGCCCAGAACAATAGGTATTTTGCAACCAGACAGCTTGCGCTTTCTGGTAGGCTTGACCTAAAAATGCCAATGAAACTATAGCATTGGCATCAAGGTGGAAAATGGTAATTGACTATCCCTATATGTTATGCAGGCTGGTGATCTCCCGTCTTGATTATGCCAACGTCCTCTACGTTGGCATCCCGGCCTATCAACTCCGCCAATTACAACTGGTGCAGAATCAAGCGGCGAGACTCGTATTTCGTCAACCTAGACATCACCATGTCTCCCCTATACTAAAAAAGCTCCACTGGCTACCAGTGTTGAAACGTGGTCTTTTCAAACTTGGTTGTACCGTCTTCAAATCCTTGACTAGCCACGGTCCGGCCTTTATAACTTCCAGGATTCATCGTTCCGCCCCCTCCCGTAACTTGCGCTCCTTGCACCACAATCTATTGTCAGCCCCCTCCTTCAAGCGGAAAAAACACGGCGGCCTTGGATTCTCTTTTCTGGCCCCAAAAACTTGGAATAGCATCCCCCACGAAATTCGATCAACCACCCATTACATGCCTTTTAGGAAACTGCTAAAAACCCACCTGTTCCGTCAAGCATATCAGGACTGATCACATGCTCCTTCTCCCTGTCTCCTTCTTCTGAGTTCTCTGTCTTATAGCGCCATGAAACCAGTGGTGTCCGAGCGCTCTATAAATAACTTTTACAATTACAATTACAATTACAGGCCATGAGATTCATATACTGATTTTTGGCATTTACACGCTAATAATCACATGAGCTAAACATACACAAGCCCTGTCTAACAGCTCCCTCTCACTCTAAGAACAAGCACTAGCAAAGCATATAGGTCTCTCCTTTGAGGCCGGTTGGCTTTCTCAATCGTTTTTGGCCAGGAGTGAGGAGAAGCACATGGGTGACAGACAGACACATGGAGTGCAGGGGGAGAGAAGTATACAAAGGAGACAGCTGAAAAACACATGCACTCTTGCAGTGTTTAAGCGAACAAAAGTGGTGCTTGAAAATCAAGTAGTGGAAACATAGAAGCTAGCCAATTAAAAGAGATTGTAAAGGGGCTATGAGAGACAAACAGACGATTGGCAAGCTAGGACATGAATAAGAAGCAGGCAAATGAGAATTAAAGGAAAGCCAACAAAGGGTAAGCAATTGGCGATCTTTACACTCCTACATGGTCTTGGTAAGCCCACAATATGTCTTTCACAACCAGACAGCTGCCTAGTGTGGCAGGCTCAACCTCAAAATGTGAACCAAAGGAAATTAATATTTTTCTTCGTGAGGCGAGAGTGCTGTTCATGAATGGGTGTGCAAAATGTATCAAGGCATTTGGAAAGCGCAATGATTCCACCTGTGTACTTCATAAGTGCTCTTCAAGTGAAAGCCTTTAATGGCACACAACCTCTACACAGAAACTACAAACTCACGAGTGAATCTTCACAGGCTTACACATGTTTATTAATAGAAGCAAACACAAACAATGCAAAACATTGTCATCTGCAAGTACACAGGCCCCAAAGTTTTTTCAACTTTTTCGTAGAAGCCCGCTGCCAGTACTGGTGAATGCGTTGGTTGCCGAATACCAAGTCTGCTGTAAATCGATTCCACCTGTGGCCACTTTCTTCCACCACCCTTCACTTCTCTCTGTTTATCTCTTTGGGCGTTCTTTTCCATCCCCACTTGCTCCCTGTATTGCGACTTATATGTATTGCGACTTATATAGCGCACGTATCACCCGAAGGTATCAAGGCGCTTGCTTAGGGAACCCGTCCTGGTATTCCCCTGTCAGATACCCCGGCAGGGTATCCACAAGGTGAAAGCCAGGCATCCCGCCGCGTAGGGCCGTAGTGGAGATTAAGCAAGCTATTGCCCAGAGTCGCAGAGTGTGACCCCGTGAGTCGAGTAGGCACCGGAGCGAGAATTGTCGAGTCCGTGGAATTTTTGAGCCCGAGCCCCGCCGAGGCGGGGAATCGAACCCTGGTCCACGGCCGATCTCAGCATCCGGGTCTGCCGCCTCTAACCACTGAGCCCTTTGTCATTAGTTTCTTCTTTACCTTCTTATTTATTCCCTTCCTGCCTTTCTCTCACTTTATCTGGGTCTAAATTTAATGATGAAATGTAACACCTAGTCACAAACTTGAGGGACAGTGCCGACTACCGGCAACCACATGCACAAATTTAACACTGGTGGGCTTATTTACAAGCCCATTGCCACTGTTAATGACGCACGAGCAGGGCAATGGGCTTCTCCATTTTACAAGGCTATGTCAAGTCACCCTGAATCACGCATTACTGTGTGGAAAATGTTGCTGTGGGTGTTCCCGCGCAACATCCATGGAACCTGACACATTCCCAGATTTACAACATTTTCCAAACCTGGGAATACGCCAGAATCCTACGCCTCGCCAGGGGAGTAGTAACGAGGCGCAACAAGGAGAAATACTTATATTTCTACTCGTTTTTAGGTTGAGTATACAAGACCTCTTGTATATACTTATATACTTTAGTATATACTTATATGTGTATGTACTTTGTGGGTTCTGGAGATCAGCCCTAGGACTTGTCTGCTTCCGCGGAGGGACTATTTTTTTTGTTCAACTGCCTCTATTTAACTGTCTTGATAGAAAACAACCAGTAGAGGTCAATGCAATACCAAAATCACTTTAGCATTCTCTAGATTCCAGTCCATAGAAATTGTCTTCCACGAGCACCCGTAGACAGCAATATTTTTTTCAAATCTTGTATTTTCATTGATATGACCATCGAAGGCCCTGATTTTATATTAAAAACAGAGCTTTGGGGGGTGGAGCTTCGCGCGCATCCGAGATGGCCGCGTGAGCTTAGGGCTCCCGAGACCCTCGCCACCTCCCGCATCTATCCTGAATCATATCCTGCTTACGATGACAGGTTATTGAAGACGCAACCCAGCTGATATAATAGCTGCTTTCAGAAATTGATTTGGACTCCGGGAACCGCAACTACAGCACTTTGAACTTTTGCGGCCTGGCCCACGGAGTGCTCCGGGGCTCGAGTTGATGAAGTGCCCAGGCAGTAATTCAACAACAACAGCTGGAGGAGTCTCGATTGCGGCCTCGAGTTGACTTTCGGTTTTGTTTTTGGGTCTTTGCCTTCTCCCTTCATGAGACTGTCCTGGTGACCTGAGCTGCGCCCTGATTCTGTGTTTCCAGTATAAGCCGAAGACAGCGTATGTATGATTGTTGCGATACGTCAGCTGAAATCCGCTTTTGGTGACTTCGGTGAGGGAAAGGACGGACCATTTTCACCAGGTCTCAGACACTTCTTGGGGGCTTACCACCCAACATGGCGAGCAAACCCGATAGTGAGAAACGCAAAACCAAGACCCCTCACCGAGGGGGTGCAATTCAAATGAATGTTATGGATTGCTATACCCAACCCAAGGGGTCCCCCGGTGGTGCGAATAGGACTCGGGGAGAGGCAAGTGATGACCCCGCCATGTTGGCTGATCTAACACTGCAAGACGTCATGGGTGCCATTGCTGGTATTAAGGCTTCTATTGGCCAGCAATATGAGGCTCTCGCCCTTAAGCTTGACACCGTGGCTATTGACGTCAATTTAATCAGAATGGATTTATCGAAGACTAACGAGAAGGTCAAATCCTTAGATCTGAAGACTTCCAGCCTCACGACTGATGTCTCCGACTTACAGACGGAGGTTCGCAATCTGCGATCCTCCAATGATCTCTTCGCTCGTCGACTGGAGGATTTTGAGAGTCGGGCGAGACGCAATAATGTACGCATTATTGGGGTCCCTGAAAATTCTGAAGAACTCCCTACAGATCTCCTAGTCGAAGACCTCATCCTCACCCACCTTGCTCCCAAAGGCCTGAGTAAATTCTTTGCGGTGGAACGTGCTCATAGAGTGCCGGGTGGGAAGCCGAAGCTGGGTGCCCCACCGCGACCGATCATCGCCAGAATTTTCAACTTTAGGGATAGAGACGCTATCCTGCAGGCATCGCGGGCAGGTGGCCCTACGAAGTTTGGGAATACCACGGTGAGCTTCTACCCGGACTTCACCCAGTTCGTCCAGAAGCAAAGGATGGGGTTTCAAGGAGTGGAGCGGAGACTGAGGGACATGGGTCTGAAGTATGCGATGCTTTTCCCGACCTGACTACGCGTTGAATATGAGGATCAGACGTTTTTCTTTGATCGCCCTGAAAGGGTGAGTGACTGGCTTGATACATTGCCTATGCGACGAGATCGCACGGAACATTCTGGTGGAGCTGAAGGCGGCCTATCTGAGCAAGATTGAGCAGCGGCTCCCGGATTCCGGACATTGTGTACAATATATCACTGTGGTTTGACGACTCTTATATTTGCGAGACGTATGTGCACACCCGGGGGTGGCGGGGGGAGTGGGACTCTTTCCTCCTCTGGGTTTCTTTTTGTAGACTAGTTTAATGTTAGGGCGACAGGCACACTGCAAGTTGGGGTGGCTTTTGAGTCTAACGCAGGGGTGCAGGGTGGGGGGGAGTTGTATCAGGGTCCTGTTGGGGGCTGGGGGGGAGTGTTTGGGTGTGTTTTGTTTTCTTTCAAGGCAACGTATGGTTTTACTACTTGATCCGGGTGCTGTGTTCGATGTGGGGTGGGTTCTGCATTCGTTTCGGGTATGGGGGGTAGGGGGTTGAAACTTCTATGTTGGAATGTTAACGTGTTGGGGGATAGGATAAAACGGGGAGTAGTGCTACAAATGCTGAAACGCCTCTCCCCTGATGTAGTGTTATTGCAAGAGACACATTTGATTGGAAACACTTGTTACGCTATGAATCGGAGGGGGTATCGCCTTGCTGTGCACTCTGGTTTCACCACCGGTTCCAGGGGGGTGGGTATCCTTGTCAGGAACTCTCTTCCCCTGGAAGTAGACAACATAATCTATGATGACAGGGGGCGGTACGCTGGCCTCACTGGTAGGTGGGAGGGGAAGACCATCTCGCTGCTTTCTGTATATGTCCCCCCTGGTCTACAGATCACGACCTTCGCTGATTTGGGACGGGTGGTTCTGGGGCTTCCGGATGGTATCCTGATGATGGGTGGAGATTTTAATTCTGTTGTCTCTGGTAGAGAGGACCGTCATCCCCCCAGGGATCTTGCGAGATCACAGTCATGGTTGAGTGGCTTTCTAGAGATGCTGGGATTGATAGACTGTTGGAAGGTGATGCATCCAGGACAGGCGCAGTATACCTTTCACTCGGGTGCCCACGGTAGTCTCTCCAGATTGGACTATGTCTTGATGCCGGCAGCGCAGGCTTCGTCAGTTAGGGAGTTTAGACATCTGGCTCGGGGTATCTCAGACCACTCCCCTCTATGGCTTCGTATGGACGCAAGGTCGGGTGCCGAGGGACGGGTGGCCCGATTAATCCCTGGTATCTCCATAACCCCAAAACCCGTGCTGTGCTTGTCAAGTCTCTGGATCAGTACTTTGCTGAGGATGAAGGGTTGGTGTCCTCCTCTGTTTCATTGTGGGAGGCGTTTAAGACGGTTCTCTGTGGACAGGCCTTATCCTTAATGGTTGGTGCTAAGAAAAGCCAAAATGAGGCGGTGGTCCGACTCGAGACCGAAATTACTGAGTTCGAAAGAGATTTGGATTTAGGTATTACTCGTGACAGGGTTCATGTCCTCAATCTCAAACAATCTGATTATAGGGCTCTGGTAACCGATGCCGCCAAAGTTATGAGTAGAGAGCAGCAGGGACGGCTGTATGATGTAGGCGATAAAGCTGGAAAACTGATCGCATGGTTGGATAGGAAGGAGAGAGCGAGTCGTGTGGTTCCAGTGATTGAGAGTGTGAGTGACTGACCCTGATGAGATTGTCGAATGTTTCGCTGAACATTTTTGGGAGGTGTATTCCCCAGTGTCTGATAGACCGGGGGAAGACTCCCATCTGTTGTTGAGAGACATCGCGCTGCCTTGCCTGTCGGATTCGGATAGGGAATTGATGGACACGGCACTTTTGGTTGAGGAGATAGCTCTGGCTATTCGCTCTCTTCGTTCAGGAAAAGCTATGGGCCCCAATGGTCTTCCCATCGAGCTCTACAAGTTGCGTCTGGATAGAATAGCGCCGTATCTTCGTGCTATGTTCTTAGAGTCGAGAGATATCGGCTCCCTTCCTCGTGATCAGCGTCTTGCAACTATTGTAGTGATTCATAAGGAGGGGAAGCCGCGGGATCGCTGCGCGTCCTACAAACCCATATCGCTTCTGAATGCAGAGCCGAAGATTCTTGCGAAGTTGCTGGCGAACCGTTTGATAAAAGTAGTTAGGGACTTGATTCATCCGGACCAGTCTGGGTTCATTCCACATCGCAATACAGCACTGAATTTGAGGCGCTTGCATGGTGTTCTCGCGAGAGCGCCGTATCTTCGTGAGCCGGCCATCTTGGCTTCCCTTGATGCTACGATGGCCTTCTACACTGTGGAATGGCCGTACCTGTGGGCCGCTCTTGCGAAGTTTGGATTTGGCCCTGGCTTCATTAGCTGGGTGAAACTTCTGTACGATGAACCCCATGCGCAGATTGTGGTGAATGGTCGGGTGTCTAGCCCTTTTGTTCTGGGGAGGGGTACACGGCAGGGATGCCCATTGTCTCCGCTTCTCTTTGCCCTTGCCTTGGAACCTCTGGCTGCATGGTTGCGCTGGGAACCATCGATGAGAGGCATTCAATGGACTCCGGAATTTGAAGATCGTGTATCGCTTTATGCGGATGACATTTTGTTATACCTCACATCGCCTCAGAAGTCGCTAATCGTGTTGTTTGATGTGCTAAACTCCTTCGGGCGAAACTCTGGCCTTGTGATTAATTGGACCAAGTCCTGCATATATGTGCTTTACAGGTGGCATCCCTTCTCTGCCGCGTGGATGTCCCATTCAGGTGACGCAGGCTGGTTTTAAGTATCTGGGAGTTTTTGTACCTTTAGACCCCGTGGTTAGATATGAACGAAACCTGCTTCCTCCGCTTCAAGGGTTGCGATCTGAGGTTGTAGGTTGGCGCAGGCTGCCACTATCCTCCCTTGGGCGAGCGGCTCTTTTTAAAATTATGTCCGCGGTTTTTATACGCGCTCCAGAATACGTTTGACGTAATTCCGGCGAATTATTTCCGAGAGGTGGAGAGTCTACAGAGGCAGTTGATATGGGATGGGCGTTCCCGTATCGCCCTCCCCAAACTTACGCTTCCCTGGCATGACGGCGGTATCGCTCTTCCGGATATCAGGCAATACTATTGGGCCTCTCAGTTGAGCGCGATCAACCACGGAATGTATGATCCAGTGTTAAATCCCAAGTTTGAGATGGATAAGTGGCTGCTACCGGGCGGGGATTATAACAGGGCGGTCTATTCTAGATCCGCTGGCTGGGAACTTTCGGGACCTACCAAGATAGCGGTACGAGTGTGGCACTGTGCAAATGCGGCAATGGGATGGAAGGATAGACTGACCAGGGCGACCCCGCTTTAGGCGTCTGAAAGATTAGGTAGCTTGTGGAAGACGAAAGGGTTTGAGAAGTGGGATATGATTGGTATTAGTAGGGTTGGCGATCTTTGGGTTAAGGGCAGGATTAAGACTTTCGAAGCGCTGAAGGCGGAATACGAGCTGGGTGACAGGGAATTTTTTCATTACGTACAGATTCATCATGCGTTGCAATCGGTTTTTCCCACGGGAACTGACATCCCGGAATCCTCCCCTTTGGAAGATCGAGTGCTCGATGGATATGTGCCCGACAGCACTATTTCTATGATATATAAGAAATTGATTAACGATCGTTCGGACCTGCTGACGTGACTAAGGGAGGTCTGGACTAGAGACGGCTTAGTATTAGATGACGAGGACTAGCAATCGGCGAAATCCTCACCCAAGGAGGTGGCGATTCCGGCCCGTCTCCGACTGGTCCAGCTCAAGATCCTACATCGAATTTATGTGACTGGCCCTCATTTGATTCGTATGGGTTACTCTGTGGATGGTCTATGTAAACGTGGTTGTGGTCTACTCGCTACTTTCCTTCACATAATCTGGGAGTGTCCGGAGGTGGTCGCGTTTTGGAATCAAGTGCATGCTGTGATGAGAGAGGTTACGGGTGTTGCGCTGTCGCCTGAAGCTAGGCGTTGTCTATTGAATGTGTGGGAGCCAAATGACTATGATGTGGCGCAGACGCCGTGGGCAACCTTGGGTAACATGATTGCCAAGAGAGACATTGCGCAGCTGTGGGGCTGCCAAAGGCCGCCCACGGTCTCAGTGTCGAAGGAGAGTATGGACTGGTGTATGTTTAGAGAAAAGACGGTGTATGTGGCGCGGGGCAGACCCAAGAAATGGGGTAAAATTTGGAACCAGTGGAACTCCTACAGAGGAGATATATGCACGCCCCCCCTTCAGAAGTTCCAGATATCCCTTTTTCTCCCTGATCCGACATTCCATGACTTGTTTAGCCTTCATGATATTAGAGTCAAGTCTCTCCCCTGCTAATTTCCGCCCCTTCTTATCAATGGTTTTGTACTCGATTGTACTGCATTTTCCCTCCTCCTTGAACACTCGCCTAACTGTATTGTTTTTCTGCCTTGTCTGTTTGTTTTCTTTATTTACAATAAAAAGAGTTTAAAAAACTAAAAAACAAAAAAAATACAGAGCTTTGGACTATACTATTTCCCACAGAAAGGCAATATTTCTCTCCATGTGTTCCCATACCTGGCGTGTCACACAGTTTGGTTCTTACTTTCCCTCCATGTTACAGAACAGTAGATGTTTCAGCACCCAGGCTAATGTGCTGCATAGCTAAATACATAAAAGGTCCCAACGGCGTGACCGATTGCATTGCAAATGCTTGTTTCCTCTTTCTATGCGGGTCTTTTATGCCTTTAATGATTGTTTTTGTGCAGGACGGTGCATAGAAACAATCATTCCCTCAGCGCAGGCACCCTTGGGTGTTTGCGCTGGCCCACGGCTGCTGTTTGTGGAGGACAGGAACGCTTTGTATCTTGTAGATATGGCTCATTCCTGCCCTTTTATTTTGACGCACGACAGTGCAGCAGGAAGGTTTGCTGTGCTGCTGTGCATCAAAATATAGTAAATGAGGTGCCAGGAGAAGCTCACATCCCTATAGCAAAGGGATGGCTTAGCCATTCAAACAGTCAAGTTCAATAACGCCTGCTGTTTTTAATTTGTTTTTAGCGGTCACGCAGGCGTTTGGTGACCTCTGAAGCAGCAGAATATGAAAAATGGCGGGGGCTCATTCTCACACAGTTGTCTTGTGTGACACCCAGCAGCAAATGATAGTACAGGTTATTTGATCAGCAGGTAGTGATGTCATGAGCACCAACGGGCGACGAGAAAAGAATTTAAAAAGGGGCAAGCCCTAAATGTATGTATCAGCCGAGGTGTATCCGTCTCACCGCCTTCGACATGTCTTTGTACGAAGGTAATTAACATCCCCCCCACAATATCTATAGATGCAGGGCATCAGCAGGAGCAGGCCATTTATGCTGCAGCTCAGTCCATATCAATTAGAAAGTCCTTCCCACAGAGGTTCTGTATATTTAATTTGGTTCATGAGCGTAATTTAGGTTTTTTCACTTTTCGAAGATGAAGGGAGCCTACCTAAATTGCATTTTCTCATCTAAACCTTGAAATTAATTAGACATCCTCATGGAGCTCATGTTTGGTTGCAGACACCACTAATGGCTGGTAGTAATAGTGATAGGGCTCCCTTTGTGAATACTGATGACTGCTGATGACTAAGGACAGGATGGAGAGCTGCGTTGTAAGAAAACCTCTGCAGCAAGTGTGTTGTGGGAATTAATTCAGATATCCACAAACAATGAGATTCCAAGAAGTAGTTTATTGGAGCACCCACACAACAGGCTTCATCTGTGTAACAGTTTGGAATTTCCAGCCCATTTTAAACAACAGTACAGCACAACCAATAGGGAAAGCTGGAACACTGTGACCCAGGATTCCATAAGCTCTCGGGGCATTCTAACAGGTATGATAATAACTAAAGGCCTGATTAAGAGATTGGTGGCCCATAGGACTACCAAACTCATTTGGGCAGTGCCGTTGTGGTCAGGGACCGCCACGCCAACGGTCCGACTGGCGTATTTTGTCTACAGCAGTTGGACTGCCATAGAACCGTTGCAACCCCCAGGCATCCATGGATTCTGGTGGTGGCGCAGAGGTGTGAGGCTGCAATATGCTTGGCAGGGCTGCTGCGGCTTCGCCAAGCATATTATGAGTTTCCTCACTGCCAGCTGTCTCATGGCGGTGATCCCATCCATGAAACTGCTGGTGGTGAGGAAAGTCAGGGGACCCTAGAGGGCCCCCTGGTGGCTTGCTCCACGGGGTGCATGCAGGGGGGCACTTGGTGTGCCCCCCTGTTTGTATGCACCCCCAGTTCCAGCACGGCATGGACTTTATAGTCCATGCCGTGCTGGAATGATCTGTGGCTGCCACACGCCACTGCATTTCTAAGGCTCTCCTATGAGCCTTTGGAAGGCAGTGCCAGGGGCCAGCCACCACAGGACCGAGCACCCACCCAGATTACAACTTGTAATATGGTGGGCTGTTAAAATTACCAGTGTGGGAGCGGGCGGTGGCGTGCCGCCATGCTCCTACATCACCAAAGTCGTAATCAGTTCCTAAGTCTATAGAACTACAAAGGGTGAACACTCTGTTGAAGGATTCTTCACCACTGGAGAATTTTCTGATGGAATTACCTCCACCAGTGGAGAATAAAATCTGTGTGTTACTTCCATCGTGCCACGGTGGTAATTCTGTCATAGTGTTTTCCGCTGGCGGACAATAGTCTAACATGATTTATCACACAATAGCAGAGGTACTACCATCACTGAATTCTGCACTATTGAAGAATCCTTCTATGGAGGGTTTACAACTTCCTTTACAAATCGGAGTTATTCTGTTACAATGTAACCAAATAAGTCCCTCTGAGAGCATGGTCTTGGACTGCCGGCCACCTCCCCCCTTGAACACTGACCGAATTACCCAATTCAACCAGTCAACACATGGGGGTCTTTGGAAGTCAAGGGGGGGTACGGGGCCCCCCCCCTGGCCGTATTTATTAAAATATAAAAACAAATCAAAAATTTTAATAAAATAAACATTTCTGATAATTATTAAAATGCACACTTTTCAGAATATTAGATTGACATCCGTTTCGACATGGTATAATGGGCTAACCTTAACAAATAGCTAATACAGCGTGTCTCCTAACGTAATCTAATCATCCTGAAAATTAAACTGCATTCTAATATTTCCAATACTTTTTAATCACTTTTTAATAACTTTAATAAAGGCCTACGGCAAGGTCGCCAACCGGTGTCAGATCCTTTTACAGCTGCGCTCTCGCGTTGAAGATGCGCATGCGCAACCCAGGGCACGTTACACCCACGTGCGCTCCCCGAACTCCATTTAACCATAACAGGAGGGCCCAGACACTCGCGCACCTTAGTGACGTCATAGTGTTGTGAGGGGTGGCTACCAGCCTGAGGAAAGCGTAGACTCCCTCCCCCGCACCCTTTAAATTAATGGAGACCATCTCCTGCCCCTGAAGTTCTGAGAGAGACCAAATGGCCCCTCCCGCGGGCGGCCCCTTTCGTGAATGGGTCCGCCCCCCCCGTAAGGACCTTAAACTGCTGCTCACCGATTAATGACCTTACCGCCAGACACACATAATAAATACGACAATGCTATTCTAAAAGGAGAAAAGGCCTAAGGATAAAATTGTTAATACACAGCAAAGCATAACATCTACATATATAATTACTCCTGTAAGCGGGAAAAAGGGGCCTAAGGAAAGAAATTGGTTAAAAATCACGGCACTGCACCAACGTTTAAATTCTGTACTTCCTTCCAGAAAACAGGAAATTCCAGGCCTACTGGATCAAGTCCCCCTTACATCTATGTTCCGGCAGATTGACAAAACCTGATACTCACCATTTGCCAAGCCCCAAGGTCTGCTAATAAGGGATGGAGGGTGGGGAAAATTAAACGGCCCCACGGTGGGGCGAGGAGCGAGCCTGGGGAGCGCGGGCACAAAGAGGCCGCTTCCCGCGCTCCCCAGGCTCTTAACCCCTTCGCCGCCGCGACCCCGCCCCCTCGCCCCGGAAGCACACCAGTACTTCCGGGGCGAGGGGGCGGGGAACGCGGCCCCGAAGGGGACGGGTTGTGGGAGGGACCGGGCCCCGCCATGCTTGCGTGGGGGCCTATTGGCCCCCCCTTGTATCATGGTCTTGGACTGCCGGCCACCTCCCCCCTTGAACACTGACCGAATTACCCAATTCAACCAGTCAACACATGGGGGTCTTTGGAAGTCAAGGGGGGGTACGGGGCCCCCCCCCTGGCCGTATTTATTAAAATATAAAAACAAATCAAAAATTTTAATAAAATAAACATTTCTGATAATTATTAAAATGCACACTTTTCAGAATATTAGATTGACATCCGTTTCGACATGGTATGATGGGCTAACCTTAACAAATAGCTAATACAGCGTGTCTCCTAACGTAATCTAATCATCCTGAAAATTAAACTGCATTCTAATATTTCCAATACTTTTTAATCACTTTTTAATAACTTTAATAAAGGCCTACGGCAAGGTCGCCAACCGGTGTCAGATCCTTTTACAGCTGCGCTCTCGCGTTGAAGATGCGCATGCGCAACCCAGGGCACGTTACACCCACGTGCGCTCCCCGAACTCCATTTAACCATAACAGGAGGGCCCAGACACTCGCGCACCTTAGTGACGTCATAGTGTTGTGAGGGGTGGCTACCAGCCTGAGGAAAGCGTAGACTCCCTCCCCCGCACCCTTTAAATTAATGGAGACCATCTCCTGCCCCTGAAGTTCTGAGAGAGACCAAAGGGCCCCTCCCGCGGGCGGCCCCTTTCGTGAATGGGTCCGCCCCCCCCGTAAGGACCTTAAACTGCTGCTCACCGATTAATGACCTTACCGCCACAGGCCAGATAGTTAACCGACTATCTGGCCCCCCCCCAGAACTCCCCCCTTCTAGAGAGGTCATACCCTTCCTGCAAAAACCTCCACCCATGCCAGGATGTTTCTTATAAAAAGGGCATTCCCTTCCTCTGTTAAGTGCACCCCATCCCGCAAGTAGAAGTGCTCCCCCCAAATGCAACCGTGAGGGATGGTCTGTAAGACCGGAGTCCTAAATAACCTGTCCAGCTTGTTGTTGACCCTCTTTAACGAGCTGTTCAACGCGCTGACTGAGTTTCCCCCCCTCCATTGCATCCTTGGTATCAGTTGTGACCACACCACAACACTACCTGGTAACCGCTTTGCTAGCCAACCCGCTGCAGATATAATTTCTTCCAGGAGGACCCTTCTGCCCAGACCTGCCAGATCATTCCCCCCTAAGTGAAGTATTACCGCCGAGGGTGGTGTAGTATGTCGCGCTAGTAAGTCCGACATATAGTCCCTGAACTGATTGAGGCGGAGCCCCCCCCTGCCATGGAAGGAGACCCTGCACCCCCTACTTTCCACCCTTTGTTTGCCTGAACCTGCAAGAAAAATTTTGTTAGCACGTTTGACATATGAATGCCCCACTACCCAAATGACTACGGTCTTCTGTCTGTCCTCCTGGTCACTCCATGCTGTAGTAAAGTTGCCTTGATGCTCCATGGGTAGTTTCCGTCCTGCGTCACAGGCCCGTGAAACTGTAAATAACCAGAAAAACAGCAGGTATTAGCAATACTCCATATGGCGGCAGCTCTCACAACATGTGCAACCGCACGTAGCGTTTATAAGCGCTTGAGGACCATCTCCCAATTCTTTGCACACTCTTTGTGGTCAAACCCCTAGCTGTTGCTTCTGTGGCTGCCCCTATCCGGAAGGAGTGTGTCCCAAACTCTTTGTGGTTATAACCAGCTTTTGCCATGCTCATTGCTAGTACCCTCTGGAACTGAAACCTGGTAAGAGGAGTCCCATCCCCATGCATCAGTAGTGACCCCACACACTCCTGTGCCCGCTGTCTTATTAGTTCCTCCACATGTGTCACCGGGCAGCAGGGATTGTTCCTTGCCCGATGTAACGCCAAACTTTGGCCCCTAGCGTCCTGATCAGTTTTAGATTTCCTGATGCTGATCCACATAGTGTCGCCCCTTATGCTGATATCATGCAGCTGCAGGCCGCCTATCTTATCACCTTTGTTGGCCGCAACGAGTTCACCTACCCTGAATGCCCCATAGAAGGCTAAAGAGAAAGCCGCTTTAAATAGGCCCACCTCAGATGTAGAGCTACATGTGTCCGGCAGCGCGAGGAGAACAGCTGACAGACGTTCAAAACCTATGGGTTTCCTGGAATCTATGGAGGGGGGCTGCATGCGCCGCCATCCCTTTAGTGCCCTGTGGGCCTGGAAGCTGTGTGTAGGGTCCCTGCCCCCCCGTGCCCGTGCGAAAAAGGAGATAGCGGCCTTGTGCCTGTTGGCTGTTGCCACCGTGCGCCCTTCCTTGTGTAGGTTGCCTAAATACTCATTGAAGCTAGCCTCCATAGTCCAACTACTCTCCCAGCCCTGTCCCAGAAAGTGACAGTAAGACCTGAACGCCCCTTCGTATGCCGTCCTGGTCTTGGGTGCTAGGCTGGCTGCCACGAGGTCATGTAGTTGGGGGCACCAATTTGCCAAAGAATCGCTGGGAATTGGGCTGGCGCTGTCTCTGCCTCCGGCAAGTGATCCCTGAACACCTGCATCTTAAAGCGAGAAAGGGCATCAGCTGCATTGTTTAACACCCCTGGGACATGTTTTGCTCTGAAAAGTACATTCCTTGTCATGCAACACAGTACAATCTCTTTTATCAAGCGTAAAATGAGTGGACACCTTGCAGCTTGTTGGTTGATGCATTCAACCACTGACATATTATCTGACCAGAATATTACCGATCTGTTGGCCAGCTCCTCTGGCCAGACTTTCAGTGCCACCCAGATTGGGAAGAGCTCGAGGAAACCAATGTTCACCGTCAGCCCGTTCTCCTCCCACCAGGCGGGCCACTTCTGCGCCACCCATTTCTTGCCAAGGATGGCCCCAAACCCAACACTGCCCGCCGCATCTGTCCATAAACCAATGTCCTCCGAAGACACCGTGGGTGCACCCCACAGCACTCTTCCATTGAAATCCGCCAGGAATGCCATCCATATCCGCATGTCCTGGCGCACCTCAGCAGACAGCCGTGTCCGGTGATGTTTTTCACGAAGACCCCTCATGGCCTGTGCAATTGAGCGTGAAAATGGGCGAGCCATAGGAATTACTCTCAACGCAAAATTCAACTGTCCCACTGTCTGCTGCAACAGCCCTAAATTCACCTTCCTCGCTTGTAAGCACAGTTCTAGAGTCTGTTTGAATTTTTGGATCTTTTCTGCTGGTAATCTAAAACACCCCTCAACCGAATCCAGTTCGATGCCTAAAAATTCCAGGCATGTCACTGGTCCAACCGTCTTCCCCTGTGCCAACGGGACACCGAAAGAGCGCATGAGCACGCAAAATTCCTGCAATGCCGACGCACACTCCCGTGAACCCGCCGGGCCCAGAAAAAGAAAGTCATCCAGGTAGTGCATCACCCACTGGTGACCCGTATGTTGTCTTAATGTCCATTCCAAAAAGGAGCTAAACTGTTCAAAATAAGCACATGAAATTGAGCAACCCATGGGCATACACTTATCCATGTAGTACTTTCCCTTAAAGGAGAAACCCAGCAGGTGCTGGTCCTGTGGGTGAACCGGGAGTAGTCTAAAGGCTGACTCAATGTCTGACTTAGCCATCAGTGTACCTGCGCCCAAACTCCTCAGCATGCCCGCTGCCTGATCGAAGGACGCATACTTCACTGAGCAAATTGTATCATCAATAGCATCGTTTAATGATGCCCCCCTTGGTGCGGATAAGTTGTGGATGAGCCTAAATTCCCCTAGTTCTTTCTTAGGCACCACCCCCAGAGGAGAGCACACAAAATTCTGCGTGGGAATGACGTGAAATGGTCCTGCTACCCTCCCCAAACGCACTTCTTTAGCTATTTTTGTTGACACCACTGTTGGATTGGCAAAGACTGATAGCTGATTCCTACACTGTGGTCTCCCGACATACCCCCCAGCAGGAATTCGAAAACCATGTGTGAAACCTTCTTGTAATAATCTAGCAGACGTGTGATTCGGGTACCTGTTCAACCAGGGGATCAATGCTGACAGCTGGATGGGTGAATGTGCTATTAGCGGGTGGATCATACTATTCAGGTTTCCTCCTACCCCTGCTTCCTGCACCACTATTTTTAGTTCGGCATGTTGTTTCGGGGTGGGAAGTGTGGCCACATACGCTACATGCGTGCCTGAACTTACAGGTACCTGGTGCCCTGTTGCATGTCCGCCTATTGAAGTCCCAGCATACCCCCTTCGCCCCTCCATTCGCTTTCTGCTTTTGGGCCGTCTCCCCTCCCGGTGCAGATCGAAAGGGCTGTTGAAACGCCTGCTGCGGCCTGGGTAAATACCCTCTACCCGCATTTGTGCTTGTGCTTGCCCCCTGACCCTTCTCGAATTGATTGTGCCATGAGATAGAGTCTACCTTGTCCCATGATAAAGTTTTATCAAATTCTTTGGACTTCCTGAAAGCAACATCATATTCCTTCCATACATCCCCTGCATGATTCTCATGGAACATTGTTATCCTACTTTGGTAGCAGTTCATGGCTGGTTGCATCCCCTTAAAACGTTCGCCGATTACTGCGCCGAACACTGCAAAAGCCCTCAGCCAGTTGATGAGGTTTTCTTCCACCCTAAACTTGTACAACTTCGCTCTCCATTCACTGGGCAAGAACATTTCCTTCTGTGATTTTGCATATTCCCACTCCCTGTTATCTATCAGCAAAGAAAACATGTTCACATACTTGTCGGCCCATATCATTTCCTTTACACACTGTGACACATGCTGCGCTAAGCACTCACCCCTAGAGGGCAATGTTCCTTCGCCCAGCAAAGGCAGGGCAATCTCCTTACCATTCCCATTGTCGTTGGGTAACATTGCGTCCGCGGTCTTGGCACCGCCTCCATCATTCGCTGGACCTGTTTGGGGAGAAACCGGTGCAGGCGGCGTTGCGCCCCTACCACTAGCCAACAATATCTGATTCACCAATGATTGTTGCTCCATTGTCAGAGCGGTATTGGCCGGCAACGCACCCCCCCCTAACCAAGGGAGAATAGCTGCCACCTGAGCTGCCAGGTCTATTGGCACGAGCCCTGGCGCGGGAGTGGGAGTAGGGCCCGCACCTAGGGGCACCGGAGCCTGTGGTGGCGCGACGGGTGGCACTGGTGCCGCCGCTGGTATCCCCGGCACATTTGGTACTGCCACTGGCAACTGGGGCACCGGGGCTGGAGCGGGCACCGGGACCTGGGGTGGCGGGAGTGGGGCAGCAGGGGGTACCTGTGGTGGCAGAATTGGTGCAGCAGGAGGTAGGATGGGAGCAATATTCTGTGGCTGCCCCCCCACCCTCTTATTTCTTGCGCGCCTGGGTGGTGTCACAAAAACGCCCCTTGGCTTGGGCGGTACTATCGTCCGCTTGGGTCTACCAGATGGACCGGCCTGGGCATCTACCTTGGCCCCCAGAACCGCTAAAGCCTTATCCATTTTATCAACTTTCCCCAGTCTCTTATCCATTGCAGACATTCTGCGCATCATTTTTTGTAATATTACACCCACATTTGGATTGCCGCGCCCCTTTCTTTGAGACATAATTATGAGCACACCGTGCTCCCTACCTGACCCAGTTGAAGGTGCCCGAGCTGGATCACACAGACCTAGGTCCCCGGCTTGTCCCCCTGAAATTAGAAAGTACGTTATTTCAACAATACCTTATAAACAATGGGTGGTTTACCTATTAACTTGCAAAGAAACCACAATACCCTATAAATAATGCAGAAATCAAAAAGGGAGTATATACTCCTTTCACATGTAATTCAGTAGAATGCCACTAAATTAGTTAAATCTCACCAAAACACTTTAAATATTGCTCGTTGTAACATTTGCTAACATTGAAACATTTCCCGCCACACTCAAAGGGGGTATATCCTCCTTACTCCTGTAATTTATAAGAGTGCCACTAAAACATCAAATAGCCCCAAACATAACACTTTCGATATCATCTGTTATTACTGAGGAGCATTCACTGAATCTCTCATAACACACCTTTTATTAACGCGAAAAAACGTCTTCCTTTAACCGGTCCTTCTTTGGTCTCCCATCCACTGTGTGCCCTAGCTGTCCCTGCTTCGCTTCGCGTTTAACCCCGCGTCAAACCTTCAGCTTTACACAAAGCAGATTATGCATATCGATCGCGTTTCCCCCCTCGAGAGCTCAGACCTACCCAATTACACTAAAAGGCACGCAAAGACTGACATATATTTCAATTTAGCGCGCAATCCCGCAAGTGTGTATGAACCAACCGCGCTCACCCGCCTCACTTGGCTGTTCGTTAACAAGGCGCGCAAACACTGGACAGATATTCAGGATTACTTACAGGCAACCTAATGTGAACCTTCTTGCCACCTGGCCCTCTCTCACCGTTCAGTAGGTGACCGGCCGCCCGCCCCGCAAAATACCTCGTCTCCCTAATGCTCCTTGCTCCGAAAAACCCCTCCGCTCGACGTTGCGCCTCTGGGTGTCTTCACAGCTGATCCTGGCCGATTTTCTCTCTCTGAGCCGCCAAGACGCTGTCCGAGATCGCCGAACCCACACGCAGTCCTCCGTTGGTCAGGCTCCCCCGATCGCTGCCTCTCAAGCGGCAAACTCTTCCGGTCCCCGCGTCGATAACGCCAGACACCCGCAGTCCTCCGCAACAAAACAGTCCTCGGGGATGAAACCTGAAAAATAAAGGCAAAGAAAATTAAACGGCCCCACGGTGGGGCGAGGAGCGAGCCTGGGGAGCGCGGGCACAAAGAGGCCGCTTCCCGCGCTCCCCAGGCTCTTAACCCCTTCGCCGCCGCGACCCCGCCCCCTCGCCCCGGAAGCACACCAGTACTTCCGGGGCGAGGGGGCGGGGAACGCGGCCCCGAAGGGGACGGGTTGTGGGAGGGACCGGGCCCCGCCATGCTTGCGTGGGGGCCTATTGGCCCCCCCTTGTATTTATCCACACTAGTAATACACCGCTGGCTAAACTAACATGTATTGGCAGCGTATCACTTCTATACTGTCAGTCTATGGAGGTAAGAGAGCAGTTCTGGGGGGCGGAGTGTGGGAACCATTTAACAAATGCCTTTTGCATTGAACTAAGTGATTAGTAAACATTCTATGTAGCGACAAACTGCTTACTTTGTTATATCAGCAAGTTAAATAAACAGAAAAAAGATCACACATTATTTTCTCAAAGATTGAGGCTTTTTTGTACTTTTTTTAACATGCCCAAAAATATCTCAATTCTGATTTTCAGGATAAACATAGGTGCACAAGCAAAAAAATGACTCTGGCAGAGTAAGACACCTTAGGTGGGCCATTGTAAAGGTTCTTTTTGCAGAATGAAACAAGAACTAATGGCACATTCAGCTGTCCTGGACACACGTGCAGCTATCTAAAACACAATTATTTCTATAACTTTTTGATAGAAGCCAAACCCGTAATTCCATCCTATAAAGACTCACAGGAATTAGTCATTAAAAGGGACAGGTCCTTATGCCTGATGAAGAATCCATCGATGAAAGGGAGGCGAAACGTGGTGAGGTCAGTTGTGCACATCAATGGATGTCCTGCTAAGTAACTGAAAACCAAGTCACTGCATTATTGGGTGTTTGTTTAGGCAAATAATTCAAACCCACTCACACCACAAAGGCCATTCAATATGCCTGCACATCCACGTGATGCCTGTGATATTCAGCATAAAATGTATGTACTGTAAAACTGTGGGATATTGTTGTAAACCCATTTATTCTGGGAATAAGTTACCTTTGAATGCTTTTCAAGGAAAAGTGTGTATTCTTGAATTATTTATTTTTGTTGAGATTATTTTGGGGGTTCCAGCACCTAGACAAGAAGTCATTGAAATGGTTTTCCCACCAAAACTGTCTTTAAATGAAGAAGCGAAGCACGAGGACTTCATTTCCCAACACCCATTAGCAGAGAAAATGGCTTCACGGCACCCTGCACTCCTACCCCCTCCCAGGACCAACTTAATGGTAACTGCAACACGGACATGTGCAGCGGGTGCACTGGTAGTGTGTCGAAGGTACCCCAAAGACATGCCCATCTGCACCCATATACGCCGGGACTATGCCCAGCATAAGGAACCCTGGTCCAATCACCACCCAGCGATACTCTGGAGCACTCCTTAGGTCACTAGACCCGGACACCATTCCCCCATAGGCTGCTGCACAGCACCTCACACCACAGTAGGAGACATAGCTCAACCCCTCATTGACTACTGACATCGCCATAGCAATCCCAGCGGGATACAAGATTACTCGACAGGACCACCGTCACAAGCCAGGAGGAGGATTCACTATCATCTATATAAGAATCCGTCAAATGCACACATCCACAGAGGAAGCTAGCCCATTCATTGAACACCTACACTTAAAGCTACAAATCTCTGAAAACTTCACCATGAACGGAACCTTCGCCTACCAACCACCCGGACCAGGAGCCACCTATACCAACCGTATCACCAAATGTGTTGCTCTGCTCACCATTGACTCCAGAGCATAAAGTCTCCTCTGTGACCTCAACTTTCACCTGGAAGACCAAAAGTGTCCCCTGCTCCGCAGCACTCCTCAAAAGCTTAAGCAACATCGGACTCACCTAGCTCATCCCCGAACCAACACACAGCACAGGACACACACTGGACCCCATCTTCACCACAAGTGACAGCATCAAACACAACTCTCCCACACCACTCACATGGACTGACCACTCCATCATCCACTTCCAAATCAGGACACCAAGTCAACACCCCTACCAGGTACAGCATTCCAAGCCACAGCTGGGGATAAATCACATAAGCAGACTGGCTCAGCGTCCTCAGAAGGGATCAAGTTAGCTGCACAGGCAACCTCGACATGAACATTAGCAACTTCTACAACTGGATAAAGAACTGTGAGGACTCCCTTTCACCCATCAAACCCAACAAGCATAGTAGATCAAACAAGAAGGCCAGGTGGTACACAAAATACCTCCAAGACACCAAACAGCACTGCAAACAGCTAGAAAGAAAATGGAGAGCCAATCACGATACCACCGACAGAACTATCTACAAGGCTGCCCTCAGACGCTATCACCAGCAAATAAGAGTCACCAAGAAAAAAGCCTTAGTGGACAGCAATGAAGGAAGCTCCAACAGCTGCAAGGAGATCGTCTTGATCGTTAAGGATTTCACCGTGCCATCAGCCACTGTTAACAACATCACTGCCTCCCAACACTCTGTGACAATCTATCCACTCAGGGGCCCCAACTGACCCATGCCCCCACTACATCTACATCCTGGGAACATTACCAATCATCAACCACTCTGACCCCCATCATCAACACCTCCATCACATCAGCCACTTTCCCGGATGAATGGAAACTTGCAGAAATCAACGTCTTCCTCAAGAAGCATTCACCAACCCAAATAAACTGAGCAACTTCCGACCCAGCTCCTTGCTCCCCTATCCAGCCAAAGTAACTGAGAAGTCCATCCACAAGCAACTCACAACTCACTGCGAACTTCACCATCTTCTAGACAACACACAATCAATATTCAGAAAGAGCAAATGCCCCAAAACAGCACTCATTGTGGCCACTGATGATATAAAAATCCTCCTGCACTGAGGAGAAACAGCAGCCTCCTGCTCGACCTCTCCAAAGCCTTCAACACTGTCTCCCAAAACACCCTCATCAGAAGACTCCACAAGATTGGCATACAAGGATCTACTCTCAAATGGATCTCTTCCTTTCTCACGGGAGGAACCCAAAGGTTCAGGCTGTCTCCCGACACATCATAAACCAAGAAATTGATATGCAGAGTCTCACAGGGATCATCCCTCAGGTCCACTTTTTTCAACATGATCATTAAACTTCTCGCCAACATTATCCGATCACAAGACATCACTGGCATCTCCTATGCCAATGACATCCAACTTATCTTCTCTCTGTCAGACAACACAACCATCACCAGAACCAACTCCACCAACTGCATGACCATGGTAGCAGACTGGATGCAAACCAACTGCCAAGAGCTCAACTCCAACAAGACGGAAGTACTGGTCTTTGGCAACAAGACCACCCCACGAGACTTCACTTGGTGGCTGTCAAAGCTAGGACCAACACCCACAGACCATGCAAGAAATCTGGGGATCATCCTAGATGACAAGCTCAACATGACGGCTCAAATCAATGCAGTGTGCACCTCCTGCTTTCACATTCTACGCATGCTGAAAAAGATCTTCAAATGGTTACCTCAGAACACTAGGCAGACCGTCACCCAAGCACTCAATAGCAGACTGGACTACGACAACACTCTCTACATCAGAATCCCCAAACAACTCCTACACAGACTCCAGCCCATTGAGAAGACCACTGCAAGACTAATACTCAACCTCCCACACCGCACCGCACCCATATCACACCCCACCTGAATAAGCTTCACTTACTCCCCATTCACAAGCACAGTCAATTCAAACTTCTCAAGCACACATACAAAGCCCTACATATCAAAGGGCCAGAATACCTCAAAAGCTGCATGCACTTTCACCAACCCACCAGACACCTATGCTCTGCCTCACTCTCACTCACACACATTCCACACAACCGAAAAGCAAACCTGGAGGTTGCTCATTCTCCTACATCGCACCCAAGACATGAAACAACCTCTCTCAACACATCAGAGCCTCCTTCTCACTTCTTGAGTTCTGTAAGAATCTGACGACCTGGCTCTACATATAATCAGCTTGGGGTGCACACACCTGCCCAAGTGCCTGGATACTCTTTTGGGTGATTAGTGCACTATACAAATCAATATAACAAAACATAAATCAATATTTATTTAGAGATGCATTTGGAAGTTACAAAAACCCCAGGCAGTCTGCATTTCTTTTTAAAGTTTGAAGGCCTATATCCCAAAGTGCATTTCAGTAAAATAGAAATGTATGGGACTTAAATCTTTAAAGGGTGATTTCAGACCTGAACACAGAGTAAACCAAAAACTGAACACACGTTATAAAACACACCCGGGATCTGCAGAATAAATGAAAATACACTTCATTTAACACAAGTGTGTATATCTTGGATTGCTACCTGTAGAGAGCAAAATTGTACGTGTCCAATAGAAATCTGCTGAAAATGTTTACTTTTCTTTTCTTCAATATAAAAAGAAGCATTAATCTTCATATTGTAATTGAGTGCCCATTTCCAATGATGTGAAGCAATGCCTCTTCAGCTGCAATCTTCTTTGCAGGCATATCATACTCACAGGACCAACTCACTGCCTTGCTGGTATGGACTCACTAGTCGCCCTTGTTCAAACTCAATTTACATCCTTACAATTGAGTAACTTAAATTTTGTCAACTAGAATTGTACCACGTGAAGTAAAAAAAAATCGTTTATTTAACACCCAACCCCTCAGTAGTGCAATTCTACAGGATAGTAGAGAGCCCTGCAGTGTTGGTGGAAATCAAGCAGTATTGACAGAATATTCATGGCAAAGTCCTCTCCACTTACCTTATTCTGGTTCATCCTCACCCTACTTTATATACTTTTAACCTTAAGCTCTGAACAAATGGCTTCAGAAAGTGTTAAATGTGTTTACCACAGTTAGGACTAGCACACATTCTTCCATTGGGTATCAGCGGTTCCAGTTTTCACATGTCAAAAACATTGACATATACCTGCTTTTATATAATTCTTGCTAATGCTGAACATTACAACGTAAGTTTTTGTACTTCAAACACGCAGGTATTTTTCTCTTTTTTACAGAATTCACGTATTTTGTGTGGTATTGACGTCTCTTTTGTACTAAAGCATGTTAAACATCAGAATAACTTGATAAAAACCCCACAGACTGCCGCATCATTTGCTTATATCATACAATATGCCACATAATTAGCTCACCTTGCCATATAATTTGTCTCTCCTTTGTCAAATTTTTTAGTCAACCTTGGACATAATTTGGTCCTCTTTTGAGACCTAGCTCTGGTGGCCCTGATCACAGTGAAGGGATTTCTCTGCAAGAAAATGTGTTTCCAGATTGTAAAATATCAGGTGGCAGATTTACAATAACTTGTGCATCCCCAGGGATGCGCCAGTTATTGTGCGCCAAAGCTCCGCCACCCATGATGCGCCACATTTACAATGCGGCGCACCATTGGGAAAAAACGGCACAGATGCGTGACGCATCTGTGCCGTAAAGGCGGCGCATTGCTGGAGTTGCGTCGCAAGCGCGACGCAGCTCCAGCAATGCTCTGGGGGGCCCTATCTGTTCAATGCTGCGTCAAGCCTTATGCCTGCTTCAAGCAGGCGCAGGGTTTTGACGCAGCATTGGCCTAAAAGTGACTGAGTGAAATCTTGTAGATTTCACTCAGCCACTTTTAGGAGGCGTTCCTATGCAGGAACACCCCCCCCCCTCCCCCCTGCGCCGGAACGCCTCGTTATGGCGCAGGGGCTTTACAACGTGATGCAACTCCCAGATGCGTCACCTTGTAAATACCCCGCACAAAAGTGACGCAACGGCGGCATAAAAGAGGGGCAAGGGGCTTGTAAATCTGCCCCCTTGTGTGCAGGACAGAGTAGCTTAAAATAGGTTCTCTGTGCCGACCACAGGCACTGCAGTTGGTACATTGCAGAATAGCATGGTTTAAGACAGTCAAGGAAGGTTCAAGGTGTTATTGGCTAGACTATAAGCGGTCTCACTGCAGGGTAATTTGGAAAGCCTCTATAGGCCTGGTGGTGTAGACAAATGAGAGTGGTAGTAGGGATGAGTACTTATTTTTGCTACTGATTCACAGAGTTGTTGGAGGCTGCGGCACATATTTTAGCTCGTAATGCATAGAATTATTTAATAAGCACTGCAGAGCGTTTATATGTACTCAGATGCTATTCCACAGGTGGAGCCACTGAGCAACAATATAAAGGTTTATTATTTTTTATATTATTATAAAACGGCATATTATGAAACAATGCTGAGTAACATTTTTAAGCAAATAGTTTCAGAATATGGGGACATTTTGAGATTTCAATATCATTTTGTACCTGCTAAGGAAAGCAAAAACATGTCTTTGATATGTATTTTTGAGCAGGACATCTTTTTTCCACTTACCGTTCTCGGGGTAAGGGCTTGGGCTCTGGACGCACTGCCGCCATCGTCAAGGAGGCCTGTCTGACAGGAGAGGGGATGGAAAAATTCAGATCCAAAGAGCCGGTCTTCCGGTGCAGCGGGTGCATTCCCATGGCTCCATGCATGTCACTCTCGATAGGACATGACCCCGCCCGGCCGTGACTAGACAGGGATGAGATCTGGGGTCCGACGGCCCCGTGACCGGCGACATCTTCTGCGGCCAGGTGAGGCTCGTGGGTCGGTGACACAGAGGGTGGGGTGCGCGACTTCTTCTTACTCGATCCCGCCAAAAGCTTCAACAGCCCACTTTTCTTCTCTTTCTAAAAGGCGAGAATAAAAAAAAATGTTATTTGATCGCGTCTGCCTACGCAGAAAAATACATAAGACGTATCCATTTTACTGCAGCAATAACGCTGCTCTTAGACCTACATTCAATTAATTTTTGTGCAAAGAAATATATACCAAAAAAGAACACTCGTAAAACACAGGAAGAATTCTCAGAAGATGTCTGTGAATTAAAAAAAACCCAAGAGGAAACTTTCACACAAGCATTGCTTGGTAAATGGAATGAAAATGAAGGAGGCCCTCAAGCGTTACATAACGAAATATATCTATGCGGGGAGTGGCTTAAACAGCATTGAATACGGCCTAAGAAGTATTGAGGAAGGCCTATCAGAACAGGTAACTATAAAACTATCACAAGAGGTGTAACCTACGTAACTAAGAGAGTGGGTACTAAGAGAGTTGGACAGGTGTCAAGCTTCTTGCCAATTAAACATATCCCTCTTAAACAGAGAGTATATCAGAAATGACCACAGCACTATCAGTGGCGGCTCCTTCACTAAGGCCGAGGAACATCGCCCCACTGCTCTGTGGCAGTGAAATAAAGGAAAAGAAAAAATATTTAACTTGACGTTATTCTCATTTTATTTTGTCCTGCTGCAGCAGCTTTGCAGGGCCGGGCAGGGCTACTCAGATGACAGAGGAGCAGGGGGAGGGGGAGTGGTTAGCTCACTCTGTAAGTGCGTATAAATGGTTGGCCCTCCATCTCGGGCCGACCAAACATTCATGCTCACTTTGCATGCTCTCCACCCAGGCTGTATTGCATCCTGGGTGGAGAACATGCCCAGATGCCCACTGCCTGTCTGAGCACTGATCCACGGCACTCAAACCAAGCACAATGCTGCATTGCAGCGTTGTGATTGGCTTAGGGGAGCCTGGGTGTGCTTCCTGTTCCGGCCAGGTAAGTGACAACAAATGAGAGATGCGGCAAGGAAGCAGCGAGGGGGGTACGTTTTTTTTCTCCGTTATTTTCATCCCCCTGCCTCACCATCCCTGATCTGTGCCGGCCACCACTGAATAAATTATCTAATTTTCATATGTTTCACACTTCAAAGAACCTCATTAGCAATATTATATTTGTCAAGGAATATCCAGAAAAAAATTATTTTTACAAGCAGATATGCATCAATTGCTTACCAGTAATTGCATTACTCTAAGTCCTATTCCCTCACTTCTATTCATTACTCTCAAGAGGCATTCCTGCCTCACCAGACACCCATACCATGTGATAAAATCTGTAATCAAAACCCCCCCTCTAACTTCCTGTAATACCACACAATCCGAAACCGTACCATAAGGCTGGCCTGGACTACCAGGGAGGGAGGAAGGGATGTAATGAATAGAAGCGAGGGAATAGGACTCAGAGTAATGCAATTACCGGTAGGTAATTGATGCATTACCTCCTCGTCCCTCCCCCGCTTCCCTTCATTACACACATGAGATGTACAAAGCCAAACAGGACAACCAAATTGGATGTGCAGAAAAACATGTTTATTAGAAAAAATACAGACAGAAAAGGAAGCACTGCTATTCCGATACAATAGCAGATAGAACCCTGGAACCAAAAACCTCAGACTGGTCAACCTCCTGGCCAATCCGGTAAGGAGTGGCAAAAGTCAAAGGGGAAGCCCAGGTGGCCACCCAACAGATCTCAGAAATGGAAGCCCCTGGATCTCAGCACAAGAGATTGCAATGGACCTAGTGGAAAGACCCTGAACCCCCAAGGGAGAAACCTGACCAGCAGACTTGTTAGCCAGAGAAATCAGAGTACGAACCCACTGACTCAAAGAAGAAGTGGAAGGACAAAACCCCTTATTTACTGACCCAAAATTCACAAAAAAAGGAATCAGAAAGACGAATGGAAGCGACACGATCCATATAAATCAGGAGAGCCTTCCTGATATACAACGAGCCCAGGCGCATATCAGACTCCGAAGAAGCAGACTCAAAAAAGGAAGGCAGAATCAATTCCTGGTGCTGATGGAACTTGGAATCAACTTTAGGATGAAAGGAAAGGACAGGTTGCAAAACCATCTTGTCATCAAAAACCCTACAAAAGGGATGCTTGAAAGACAAAGCGCCCAGTTCACATAAGCGACGGCCAGAGGAAATCGCCACCAAAAAGAAAGTTTTAAGAGACAACAAACACAAATCCACCGAAACCAGAGGCTGAAACGTAGGAGACATCAGGGCCTCCAAAACCAGAGACAGAAATAATGAAGGGAAGTGCTTCCGAGGGGAAGGAAGAACATTACACAAGCCCTTGAAAATACACCCAATCAAACCATCAGGATCAGACAAATTGTCCCAAGAACTCTGGAAAGCCTTAATCGCGGCCCACTGAAGCCAAAGGCAGGCAACCTTCAACCCAACAGAAACCCCATCCTAGACAAACATCATCACCTCAAACAAAGTAGAAGAAGCAGTATCCAAACCCTTACCTCGACACCACCTACTGAAAGAACGCCAGTGCCGTAAATAAGACTTGTTGGTAGATGATCGCCTAGCCCCATGCAGAGTCAAGGTCAAACCTGCCAGAACCCCATTATGCAGCAGCCCTAAACGTTCAACCTCCAGGCCGCCAAGCGCACCCTGGACTGAAAATCCTGCAGTAAAACAGGGAACACCAAGGGTGAGGGAGTCAGGGGCAACGACTACGCCAACTCTGGCCTCACCTCCACCTGAAGAGAAAACTAAGAGGCCCGGGCCAAGCCAGGGCAATCAGGACTACAGACGCCCCAAAGTCCGGACCCTAAGAAGGAACTGGAGAAGCAGTGGAAAGAGAGGGAACGCGTACAGAACACACTGACACCACAGGCAGGAAAAAGCATCCACAGCCCAAGCTGATCCCTCCCGATTCCAAGAGCAAAATGTGTGAACTTTGACATTGAGAACACTTGCAAAAAGGTCCACCATAGGAACACCCGAGGGCACTGTTAGCTCCACAAACAACTCCTGATGGAGGCAGTGCTTAATTTGTAAAATATGAAGTGCAGGTGCTGAAATGTTTGTCGAAGGCCACACCCACTTTTTTCTGGCTCCACCCACTCCCTCCACCTACTTACTCTATTAGCTCCACCCACATCGTCAAGTGGCTCTGCTAAAAGTCAAATATAATACCTGCTCTGAATTTCAGTAAGGGGAGCCTTCGTAAGGTTTTGATAGGAGGTTCCCTGTGAACCATTATGAAAAAGATTAAAGCAAATGTGCATTTAAAGTACAAGTTTGGAATAAATTAGCTAAATCCACTATTGCATTGAAAAGGGACAATTTTAGTGCTCTGTGTGTTGATTTGGGGAAACAACAATACTGGGGGTAGGGCATGCCATTTTTAACAGAGTCTATGATTTCAAAGGTATAACTTTGACATTGCTTAAGTTATGTGACGAAATAAAACAAAATGTTGTGAAAACACTAGTCTTATACACAGAAGCACAGGCCTGAGGAACCAATGGCTTTCAGTAATATTAATCTGCTTTCAGTGGAAAACTGCGTAACATCTGTGTGCCATGTTCATGACCTCCAGTCCCTGTTCACACATGTAAAGTACACTCTTCTTTTCCCCTCTGATAAGATAATACTCTGGGCACTCCTGCCCTTTGTACCACAGTAGGTAAGTGCCAGTAATTGATTTACAACACCGGTCGGTCAGCATGGACATCATTTAGGTATCGCCGCTGCGACCCCTGGCTTCTGAGGTGGCAAAATCAGTGTCAGGAACAAAGAAGCAGCAGTTCCTTATGGACGTCGGATGGGGCTCCACTTTCTGTTTTCTATCATTTTTTTAATTACACTACTAGGGAATAATTACGTTATTCACTATTAGTGCAATAAAAAGGGAGTACAGTTGGTTGGAATTAGACCTTCTCTGGCAGCTGAGGTAAGTAACAAAATGCTTTTAAATTATTATTGTGTGTGTGCGCTAATGGGATAGTGTATGTTTACATGAGATTGTGTGTGTATGTGTGAATGCATGTGTGAGTGAAAGTGAAGGTCAAAGGGTGTGTAATGTCACTTTCTCTACCCTTTGTGTTTTGGTGAATTTGCATCCATGCCCTTCAGATGTTGATTTATAGAAAAGCATTGCAGCGCCTTGTGGGGGCTTATTTGTAGAACCGACATTTTTCTAAGAATATTTTGTGTTTAGAATTTAGTTTTACATGAGGTAAAACGCTAGCCAAAAAATGTGGGAGTTATATCACCTATGTATTTTGAATTTGATCACTGTGGCTCTTCAAGTGTCCCTTCTGCAAGTGTGCCTCACTTCGTGATTACATGTCAAAGCGACAGGCCTCAGTGAGTCAGCGAATAGGGAAAGGATTTTCTGCAGTACGTAGATAGCTTACTGGTACTAGGACTGGGCATTTGGGAATTATACTCACTCCTCTACTGCTAATTGCAATTCCAGTGATATGCTTATTTCTTTTTATAAAGGGGAATTACATTAATGACTGCAAATGGGGGGGGGAGAAAGCAGCTGACAAAAGCAACTGGGAAGAAGAGGAAGAGAGAAGATGTGGAGCTTCAGGAGCTGCTACCTCATATTTACAATGAGCTAAAGGATTCTAGACGTAAACAGCAAAGGTCAACCAGTGGCATTTGAAATACAGTCTTAGGTGGACTAATGAATGTAATACATGATGACTCTGAGTTATGTTGATGGCACTTTTCCATTTGCTTTGCACAAACATTTATGTTCAACTGCATCACCCAACGATAAATAAGGTGTGATTTCATCTTAAAGTTGGCCATAGTTAATGTAGGCATGATGATCATTGGCAAGTTAATTCACCTCTCTCTCTGCTTCTTGTAACCAAAAGCTGGAGTGCAGAGAGACAAGCTAAACTCCATGAGTAAGATCCGAAAATAGACTGACTTACATCAACATTCCTAATAAACATACCTTGCATAATGAATGTGTTGTTCAGAATATTACAATGATACAATGCGTGCCATGCTGAAATGAGGGGTGCCATGGTGCTTGTGGTGATGGTGGTTTGTGAGAGGTATTGCTTACATCCCATTCTATTCCCTAAAACACAGAGGTACGAGGCGAGATGTCAGAAGCCATTTGCCAAAGAAACAGAGGCGGCTGCGCCAGATTGGTGCGCTTTGATAAATCCAGATTGCGGTTAAATTAGAAACTAGAGTGCCACGAAGCCTGTGAAGCAGACACGATGAAGCCTACAATTACACAGAGCCCTGACATGAAACGAGCCTGAGCCACTATTGTGGGATTAGGCCCGAGCTAAACCTAAGTGACCCCTGCCTTTCATGTCTGACTCTATCACACACATCGCCCTTCTCCGGTGTGGCGCTGGCACATCAGTGCCACGGTCTGTGCTAGCTCGGGTATTTGATGTCTCTAAAGTAAAATAAAATGATCCATAAACGTCCCGTGTGTATTATTTCTTCCTCATTAGGAAAATCACTCTCCCGGGCCCCACACCTTTCTTATGCTCTCGCCGGTATCTGGGCGGTGACGGCATTCGGCATGAATTGGCAACCCTAGTTAGTTAGTTTACAATTAATTAAATTACTGTTGCAGAGCTTAACTTAAAACTGTAAGTGCTTTGCTTAACTTAATTTCTATCTTCGTTCTTACCTCATTCGTGGTGGGTTGGTGCTGGGCAGGGACATACACTGCTAGCTTATCTAGCTGCACTGTCACTGCACTGACTGCTCAGTGGTACTTCTGCGTGCTACCTGCTTGCTACCAGGCTGCCGCCGCACTGCAGTCTGCAGTGCCAGACGACCGTTGAGGCTGTGACGTGTTGACAGTATTAGCTAGGCTGCCACACCAGACCAGACACAGTTGCACTTGCAGCTGTGAGCCAGGACAGCCCAGCTGAGCTCTGCCCTTCAGCTTCGTCGGCGTTGTTGGTCGCGCGGGGACCGGTCCGCCAGGCTAACTTAATGTGTGGATGACTCGCTGTGGGGAGCTGGCGCCTGCCGATGTTGCGCAGGTTATGATGGGGCGTGGCAACTGGTGGCAGCCTGCCTGAGCCAAGTGAAAAAAATCTGCGCGCGCACAGCCCCTGCCTACCCCCATCAGAACCTGGCTCCAGCCTGGCCCTGTGGCCCGCCGAAATACATAATTGTGCGTGTTCCGAACTTCCGTGGCCCGCCCACCCACTGGCAAACAGAAACTGTCAAAAACTCTGCTTCCGCCCTGATGATGAAACGAAACTTGGCTGCTGGCACATATTTTATATTTATATGGTACTATTCAATATATATTCTCTCTTGGTCTGGGCCTGGGCAGGGGCAGCAGGGCTGCTAGTGCTACCTCACGTGCAGTCAGACAGTGATTATGAAGAAATGTGAGTCGTGGCGGACGGGGGCACGGCACTCACTCGCAACTCGCACTCAAACCGTTTAAACGCCCTGACGCCAGTGATGACAGTTATGACTCGCACTGCACTCGGCGGCCGGCGGGATAATCCTCATCATCATACATATGATATACATGAAAAAAACACGCTGCGGCCGTCAGCCGGGCCTGTGGCTGCACAGAGTACAAGTTCAGCAATAAAGGTATATACCGAATGCCGTATATTTATTTTTACAAAAACAAATCATCAATGTGTGTGTGCGCGCAGTAGACCCGGCCCTGATATTTAAGTGCCGGTGCTAAGCACCGGAAAGCACCGGCACAAATTAAGCACTGGATGGAGGCAAAAATCCACTCATGATGGGATGGCTCTGCTGAGAGCATCTGACAGAGTCTTGGACACCCCCTGAATATGAATCACAGATAGCGCCAACAGATAGGACTTCGCCCAACAGAACAACTTCTCTGCCACCAGAGCTAGAGAAGGGGACTTGGTCCCCCCGCCTGTTCACATAAGCCATTGTTGTGATGTTATTCGTCCTGATCAAGACCACCAAAACCCTCAGAAACCGAGAGAAGGCGCATAGAGCCAATTGTACAGCCTCCAGCTCCCTCCAATTCAAAGACCTCCTGCTCTGAGACTGGGACCAGGAGACCCTGGTCAGATGAACCCCCATCCAGGCCCCCCAACCCAACAGGTTGGCGTCTGTGATGACCCCTAAAGGTGCAGGAGGGGAGAGAGACACCCCACAGCAGATGATCTCAAACAGCCACCAACCCAGATTCTCCCTGAACTGAGGGGAAACCGGTATCGGAGACGAGAGGGGAAGACAATGGGAGGCCAATGCGCCAGAATGTGTGCCATCAGCTTGTGCAAATAAAACAGGGCCCATGGGACCATAAAGACTGTGGCCTCCAGATCCTCCAGAACCTGGAGCCAACGAGCAGCCACCTGGACCTGCCTGGACAACAGATCCACAATGTGAGACCATGTCTTGGATACCCGAACCTCTGGCAAAATGACCATCCCCAAATCTGTACGAAATCTTGCCCCGATGAAGAGACGGTCCTGGGATGGAACAGGGCAGGATTTTCACAGATTGATAAGAAAACCGTGCTCCTGTGAAATGTCCAGAACCACCCCTCTGTGTCTAAGAGCAAACATGAAAGAGGAAGTGTGAACTAGCCAGTCGGCAAGATAGGGATGGAGAAAATCCCCTGACTTTGAGCCAAAGCCACCAATGTAGCCAACAGCTTTGTGAAGACCCAGAGAGCGGACTTCAGCCTGAATGGCAACACAGCAAACTGGAAGTGGCTGTCCCCTATTGCAAAATGCAGAAACTTCTGATGATCCCGAGCCATGGGAACATGGAGATAAGCTCCTGGAGGTCTATGGATGCCATAAAGTCTTGGACACCTACCAATCGAATTATGGACTGTAAAGTCACCATTTTGAAATCAACGGTCCTGACCGACCCATTCACTCTCTTTAGGTCCAGAACTGGTCTGAATCCCCCGGAGACCTTTTCAACAAGAAAAAGAATGGAATAGCAACCAATTCCCTGCTCCCCCAGGGGGACAGGAACGATTGCCTTCTTTTCCAGAACAGCCTTAACCCCATCCAGTAGAGCCCACATCTTTCCGGATCCCTGAGGAAAGGAGTACGGATGGTGCTCCAGCTGGAAGGCAGAGCGACAAAGTCTATATGATAGCCGTTCCTGACAATGTTTAAAGCCCAATGATCTCTCACATCCCGATTCCAAGCCTCCAGAAAACACAACAGTCTCCCGCCCACAGGCATTGGATGCGCCCACAATCATTGTCAGGACTTCTGTTTGAAAGAATCAGATTGACCCTTGGCGCCTGCCAAGGAAGATGACTTTTTCGGCCGGAACTTTGGTCAACGGTCCAAAAAGGGCTTGGAGGTATGATGGGAGGAATTAAAGGAAGAAGAGGAAGAAGCAGAATTCCAAAAGCGACAAGAGTAGGAAGACAATGAAGCCTTTTCCTTGCAGGGAAGAGCTTCGATCTTTGAAAGCTTTGGTAATCACGCTGTCCAGCTGCTCCCGAAACCACATTTTACACTCAAACAGAATTTTAAGTAGAGAGGACATTTCAGAGAAATCCACATCCACAGATTCCTCCATGCCAATATCATGGAATTAGACACCATGGCAGAAGATCTCAGGACATCCGAAGATATGTCCACCAATATTTTTGCCTGTTGTTCCATCTGAACCAGTAAGTCAGACCAATCAGTCTCCTCTTGAATTGCCGTGGTCTACTTCTCAAAGTCGGAAACCAAGGACTGAACAGCATAAGCAGAATGAATACCAGCCTTTAAGGTCATATTCTCCACAGAGAAAGCCTTCTTCAGAGCCCCATCAACTTTCTTGTCCGTAGAATCTGCAGGAGAAGAATCCTCTGGATTAATTGGCGTAAAACCAATCAGAGTGGCCAACATGGCTTCTACCTTAACAGAGTGAGGAAGAGAGTCCTCCCCCCTCTCCTCCTGAGAATACAGCTTTTGTAGAAAGCGTGGAACCGAAGAGAGTTCCTGGTCATGCCATTCATAAGAGATCAAGTCCTTGATTCGAAATGAAAGGGCATAACAAAAACACGGGGCTTAACATACTGGGGAAAATGCCTTCTGTCCCCACAGAAGATGAAAAAGGCGCAAATCCCAAGTTTACCCGGATATGCTGCAGAATATCCAGAACGACCTCTCTACGCACAAATTTCCCCATAGAGGTAGAAGGACGGCCATCATCAGATGCTGAGGAGGAGTCAGAGTGTGAATCCACCGGACCCCCCGCAGAACGAGAGCCCGCTTCTCTTGGATGAAACCCTGGAATCCAGAGCACAAGCCACAGCAGCCTCAATCATAGCCTGAACCTCAGAGGCTGAGAGTAGGGCAGAAGAATCCGCCAGACCCCTGGACTGACTCCGGCGAGCAGGAATGGACTCATCATCGTCAGAAGTGGACAGCACATGCTTGCACTTGGATGCACGTTTCTCCACCATAATGACACACAGTAAATCCAGCAGGGAGAAAACTAGATATAGGTATAACCCCACCCCAGGAGCGCACTGTGACCCCAGACGCAGTGAGGGAAGGCCACAATGAAGACAGGGCCGCCCGTCATGCCCGATCCAAAAATGAAAGTTAAAATGCTCCAAAAACCGACCGCAGCACCACAAATGGCTGGCGCGTGGTACGCGTGCCTCAACGAAGGTGAGACAAAGAAAAATCAGGAAGTTGGAAGGGGGTGAGGGATATTTTATTACAAATTTTATCATGTGGTGTGGGTTTCTGTTGAGGAAAGAATGCCTCATGGGTGTATTGAAGGGAAGCGAGGGAGGGACGAGGAGGTAATATCTCTTATCTCAGGAGACATCAGCCCATCTGAAAAAGTGAATTTTCCCTATGCACAAAGCCTGATTAGACCCTTTGAGAGACAGTGCTTTAGATAGGACCAAATCACACAAGATACCAATATGAGAAACAATATTTAAATGCTACAAGAAATATTAGGCAAGGCAAACTACACAGAATATACTAGGGAGTTACAATGCAGAGGTTAATGATCTACTCAATTCTTGTAGTACTCATATCCAGTAACCACTATGTGCCTAATCATACTCCTAAACTAGGTCACAGAAGAAGTGACGTTGGAAAAGGAGCCATTTTGAATTCTGTCTTAAAGTCTTGGAAAGAGGCGGCAGACCTGATATCTGAATGGGCAAAGTTGCGACATTTGGAGCGCTCCATCAGAGAAGTTGTTTAAATAAATAAATATATAAATGCTTAAAACTGGGCTAACACACACACGCAAAATCTGCGCATATATTTTGTACATGAAGATGGTTTTAACATTGTAACATTGTAAATAATTTATGTTATTATTACCTACATCAATAGTTCTTATTTTTATCAACCTTAGAATCATTAAAAGCTCAGCTGACCACAACGAGATTTGAAGATCTGACAATACAAGTTTTTGATTCCCACAGCAAGAACATTAACCCATTGAGCGTTGCTAGCAAGTTCGTCTTCTGGCCAAGAGTAACAGATGGTATGGTAGATCAGTGGGTCAAGGCGCCTAATTCAGAGATCAGTGAGTATCTGTCATGTGTCAGCCACCAATACTGGTCAGATCGGTCAGGTTATTATTCATTCTGTAGCAGTGATATGTTTAATCTCGAAGTTAAAGATTAGAATACTAGGAGAGCGCAGTGGGTTGTGCACGCTCTGTAGATACCTGCATTTAGCGAAACTTTTGAATTTTCATTCATACACCAGCCTTTTATGGTAGTGTATTTACAACAACAGAAGACTCCAGTGCAAGGCGCAATAGCATTCTAGACATCACCAACTAACAAGCATTTGCAATGCAATAGGTCTCGCCTTTGGGACCTTATATGTATTTAGCTGTGCAGCACATTAGCCTGGGTGCTGAAACATCTACTGTTCTTTAACAAGGAGGGAAAGTAAGCTCCTAACTGTGTGACATGCCAGGTATGGGAGCACATGAAGAGAAATATTGCCTTTAAGCGGGAAATGGTATAGTCCAACACTCTGTTTTTAAAATAAAATCAGGGCCTTCGTGGTCATATCAGTGAAAATACTAGATTTGAAAACAATATTATTGTCTACGGATGCTCGTGGATGACAATTTCTATGGACTGGCATCTAGAGAATGCTAAAGTGATTCTAGTATTTTACAGACCTCTGCTTGTCGTTTTCTATCAAGAAAGTTAAATAGAGGCAGTTGTCAGAAAAATTTATAAAAAGAAAGTCCCTCAGCAGAAAGCAATTCTGGTATTTTACTGACCTCTGCTGGTCGTTTTCTATCAAGACAATTAAATAGAACAGAAACAGAACAGAAAGAAAGTCCCTAAGTGGAAGCAGACAAGTCCTAGGGCTGATCTCCAGAGCCCACAAAGTACATACACATATAAGTATATACTAAGGTACATACAAGAGGTCTCGAATGCTCGACCTAAAAAATACGAGAAAGTATTCACTGCAGATGGCACATGACTGAATTCACGGCGGAAGACATAAAGTAAGGATGTCAGTTCCTTCAGCCCATGACAGTTGCCAATAAGAAGAGCACCCCACCTCCCTGCAAACCTGACATAACAAATGGGTATGTGCCTTTATCACTGACAGTAGCATCTGCTCCTACTTTGCCTAAAGCTTATCAAATCCACCTCCCTGTGCGTAAAGCATTGTTGAACGATTCCACCATCCACCAGATCTCTTTCCACGATGCCACTGCATAGTCTCAATCTTGTATTGGTACAGGTTCCCCTTGCTGGAATGCCGATTCTCTTGATGGACTAGCATTTCTCCACCCCATTGAGGGTGCCATTGGCATCGTCTTGCTCAGTTGGCTGTCCTTTGGCAGAGGACAGGTAGCAATGCCCTAGATTTTGAGGTTTAGGATTGCACTTAACACTTGCGTGGGCAGGGAGACATGGTTCCCAGGGATCATGCTTTGATCATAACTGCTGAGAGCCTAAAAGGGACAGAGATCCCCTGGTGGGTTCACACATTATGGTCTCTTGCTATTGATGCTATTGCCAGAGCTTTCTTGTACTTGTCAAGTGGGTAGTACCAGCTGTGACATAAAAAATGTGCCCTATCTAGTATAACATTTCAATGGAAAACCACAGTATTTATGCCCATTATTCGCAAACACTTGTTTCCATTCAGTGTATCTGAAATACTTGCACGGGCGAACCTGCAGTCTTACCACAGCTTAATAGCTTTTAAGGTGTTTGAATGTCCTGATTTGTAGTATTGTCCAGATGAAGAATTGTGAGATAGTCCACAAGGTGGAATGGATGTACTGACTTCTGTGACTCAGTTACACCAATTAGCAGCAGAAACTACCTGTACTAAAAAAAATAACTCAGTTGACTCTCTTTTGACGTGAATAGAAAGAAGAAATTAAGGATGAACTGGTTCATTCGCAATGCCCAACTTTATTTTCTGAACTTAACCATCTGGTGCTGTTGATTGAGGATTCATTTAATACATATAATTCACCCCTAATATGGGCCCTGAACAGCCCAGAGGCAGGGTGCATTGTATTTAAAAAGTAGGACATGTACTTTCAAGTAAAGAAGGACTTTTAAGTAAAGAAGGACTTTTAAGGGAAGGAAAGAAGGCCATTCCAAGAAAAGGATTCTAATTTCTCCAGACTCTATCTTCTCGATCAGGGTTTTCTGTGGACCCAGGATTTCAAGAAGTACTGATGTTAGCAGATGTGGTGAGGGGTCCTTCAAAGTGAAAATGAGTGCTGCTGAAGAGCTGGACTGTATCTATCGGGTGATGATACTAGGTATATGACTCAACCCTTTGTTAAATAGCTGCTGAGGATTTATTGATGAAATCTGTCCTTTCCTCAGAGAAAGAGAGAAGTCCATTGGCTCCTTATTTTGGATATATCGCAAATAATAATTATAATTGTTTGTTTCTTCTACCGATTGTTATGCGAGGAGAAAAATAGAAAGGTTGCTTATACCTCTGCTTTAGTGGATACTGGCACCTGTGGAATGGTTATTATTCAGGATTAGGCCCCTAAAAACACCTTCTTAAAGAGTTATATAGACTCTTGAAATGATTCAAACATTTAATGGCTTACCATTAACTTCAGGTGTTACATGAGAGGCCTCGTCACCATTGCGATTCTCACTTGGTGATCACACAGAAGTGTTATCTTTTGATATCATTGCTTCTCTTAATTACTTATGCAATAAATTATGGAATTCCTTGAAGAGGCATAATCTGCATGTCGGCTGATCTACTCGAACAATGTCTTTGTTATCTCAGTTTTGCCATGATTATTGCCATGCTTCTGGACCTTAGCGGTGAAATAAAGGACTCCACATCCAATTTAATAATGGCTTATCTTTCTTCAGAGTGACTGCAGTCCCATGCTATATTTGTTGTTTAGCCTAAGGTTTGCTTACTTTTCTCTCACGGGGACCAGAATGTGCCATAGCAATTAAACTCAGAGCTATTGTTCCTTTAATCTTTTTTTTTTTATTTCAATATCATTTTTATTGTTTTTTTTTACAACATATAACATATAATCGTCAATGCTTTGTCGTTACAGGGTGGCAGCCCAAACTGGCTGTGTTGCTGGTAGTACAGATTCACATTATATATGTTTGGCTGTCCCCCTATCCACTGTCCTAGTAAAACAACACACACACAAGGAGATCCTACGAACATTCAGATAGTTCTATCAAGAACTCTACAGTAAGGACCAATCTCTAGACCAGGTAGGCTGTACAGGTTACCTAGACAGACTAAACCTCCCAAAGATAACGAATGAAGAAGCACAGACACTGGGACGGGAAATAAGCTCAGCAGAAATTGAGATAGCGATTAAGTCTCTCAAAGACAATAAAGCACCGGGACCAGACGGGTACATGGCCACTTTCTATAAAACGTTCCTAACGCACCTGAACCCAACCATGAAAAAAGTGTTCAATCTCTGCGAGGGAGTAGGAGCGGTTTTTACAAACCATGACAGAGGCAAGCCTGTGTGTGCAGTTTTATACTGTCATTTCGACCTGGCAAAGTGAGCCTTTCGCCAGAGCAAAATCTTCCTTTTTAATACATATGTCACCCCGAGTGTGGACCCTGAACAGCCCAGATGGCAGGGTGCAGTGTATTTAAAAAGTAGGACAACCATGAAAAAAGTGTTCAACCTCTGTGAGGGAGTAGGAGCGGTTTTTACAAACCATGACAGAGGCAAACATAATAGTTATCCCGAAGGAAGGCAAGGACCCACAGCGGCCCCAAAACTACAGACCCTTCTCACTAATCAATGTAGATTGCAAGGTTTACGCCAAAATCCTGGCCTCAAGGCTAAACATGGTACTCCCACAATTGATAAGCAACTCAAAGGTAGGATTTCTAAAGACCTGCATGTCGCATGATAACACCAGACTCCTGTGCCACATACTGGAAAGGGCCTCCAAGATTGACGAACCAGCAGTGACTATCACACTATTCGCAGAGAAAGCATTTGACAGGGTATCCTGGTACTTCCTAGAGCAATGCATGCGGACATATAACTTGGGGTAATCGTATACACGTAAAGTAATGGCACTGTACGACAAACCTAGAGCTCGAGTAGTAGTCAATGGGGGGGTCTCAGAACCCTTCACCCTACAACAAGGGACAATACACGGTTGCCCCTTGTCCCCCTCCTTATTTCTGCTGGCCTTGGAACCTCTGATCAGGGATATCAGGGCCAATGAGGAGATGAGGGGGATCACCATCAATGAAGTCACAGTCAAACTAGCCGCATACGTGGACGACATTCTCATAGTCACAGAGAGTCCCAACTACTCCATCACGGCCCTCATGGAGACCATAGGAAAGTATTCCTTTAATCTTTAACTCCGAGGGAAAGGAGCTCCTAAAGGCTTATTTACAGAGATGATGTTCTCTCAAATAGTGGTTCAGTCGGATCTGTACCTTGATCAGACTGACCATCCATTATTGTCATTACCTGAAATAAGCCTTCTCCTGAGTGTTCTATTAAGTGTGCAGCCTGACCTGATCACCTATTTTAGAGAGCCTCATCCCAGTCACACTATCTTAATTACATCAGACTGTAACTGTGCTGTTCATAACAAAAATCAATTCTCAAAACATCATATTGGCTGCCTCTATCATACAGATTACACACTGCCTGATTTCCACAAATATTTCAATTAGATTCATTGAAAAGGCAGGTCTGACCTGCGAAACGTCCTGGCTGTATCTATGCATTTGAAGAATTGAACAGTTATTTTTGGAATGAATAAGGAGGATCATGAACATGTTTCTACAAATTTCATCTAAGAAGAATATTTATTCAAGTTGGGAAATAAATGCTGAGAAATGTGTGTATGGACTCATAGCATTTTTCTTCTGTGATATCTGTTCTTTTTTTACTCATCTATATGGAGGCATTTACAAGTGATAGAAAAGGCACAACTCACGTGTTAACTTATTTTTAATTGCTTTCTTCACCTTCTAACTACTATTAGTTCCTCTGGCTTTTGCTTCGTGCAGTTGAAATTTGTTAGACCTGGCATCTTTGGCATGGTTCTTCCTTAAGTTTTTCCTTCAACCCTCCTGTTTTACTGACTTCATTTTTGCTGGCTTTAGGACTCTGCACGCTTTACCACTGCTAACCAGTGTTAAAGTGCTTGTGCTCTCTCCTTTAAATGTAGTGGAATGGGCTTACACCTAATTGACATATTTAATTTACTTTTAGGTTCCTAGTAAAGTGTTACTACATATACCCAGGGCCTCTAAATTGAATGCTACTAGTGGGCCTTCAGCACTTGCTTTGCCACCTGCTTAAGTAGCCCATTAACACGTCTCAGACCTGCCATTACAACCTGTGTGTGCAGTTTTATACTGTCATTTCGACCTGGCAAAGTAAGCCTTTCGCCAGAGCCAAATCTTCCTTTTTAATACATATGTCACCCCGAGTGTGGACCCTGAACAGCCCAGATGGCAGGGTGCAGTGTATTTAAAAAGTAGGACAAGTACTTTTAAATTTTACATGTGCATTTCTTCTCCACCCCTGAAGATGCTTAGACCTGGCTGCATGCCAAGGGCGTGGATCAATCCCTCTGGAGTATCCCTACACCGAAGAGTGGCTGGCGCCCCGACTGAGACAGCGCAGGCACAAATCTATGCAATCCAGGCCCACTAAGGTTCAGGCAGCAGAGGGGCGACCTATGGCGCTGCAGGAGGCCTCACAACACACTGCAAACCCTTTTGGAACTGCTGCAAACCGATGATCTCTCAGAGGCGGAATGCAATTTCGGTGGTTCAGGGACATCGTCGATAGAAAGTCATCAAGGCTCAAAAGTCACACAGCCCTCTGTGGATGATCTTTAGGGTCAGCGCTTACAAATTATGAACCTTTGCACTGAAGAGTTGCCCTTCTTGCACTTCATCCTGCACACTTCACCGCTGCAGGAGACTCCCGGATCACCACCGCTGAGATGTTTGGGCAGCATAAAGATAAATTGTTGTCATTTTGATGGGTTTGATGATATTAAATCCACACCGAGCCTCAGCAGTGGGGTTAGGTACTTTCACGCACCTCTGAGAGACTTCCAAATGGCCAATTTTTGCCTGGTGTATGGGTTTCCTATTGTTTGGGTTCTGTTTAGGGATGTTTGTTGGGTAACTTCATGGTCGCCCGACCTGAGGGGAATGTTTTATCCCAGTTATGATTGTTATTTTATGTTTGTTTATGCAAAGCCTTGGTATACTGATTTATATGTGTGTAGAATGCTTTGGAAGGTAGGTTGGCGGCAATACTCGTTTGAACATGGTGGGGGAGGGAACACGGTTGACATTTTAATCATCATATGGCGTATTTTCTATCAATGCACACCATGGGTACACACACTAATGATATTACCCCACAGTATAATGTGGTGGCTTGGAACGTTCGTGGTATGGCAACCCCTACCAAGCTCTACGGAGTTCATAATTAGCCACACGCATGTCTCATTGATGCAGTGGACTGACCTAATATACACAGAACTCCAGAAACTGCAGGCAAAATGGCATGGGCAGGTATATGGCTCTTTCTATTCGGCATTTGCCCATGGGTTGCTGGTGTGGATAGCTCCCGGTGTGTCATATGTGGAAGTGCGGCACAATCTAGATGTGGGGGTAGGTATGTGGTATTAGAGGAACAAATGGATGGGTTCCCCCTGACACTTATAGGGGTTTATGACCCCAACTATAATCAATCAGAATTCTTTCATACGCTCACTCCTGCACTCTTTGTGGACCCAGCAGCGCCATGCATTTGAGGTGGGTATTTTAACTGTGTACGGGATATGGACTGGGACTGTGCTGTTCCTCCTCTGTGGGGTACGGCAGGTCCCAAATAGTGCAACGCTTCAGTGCATGGATGACACAACAGCGCCTTGCTGACATCTGGCGACTGGGGTTATTCTTATTAGCTATCACAAATGTTTGAATATTTATTTCTCTTGTACCAAGACTGTATTCAGATGTCTGTGCTTATTGTGTATGGCTTCACTTTTGATGTCATTGATGTGAAATAATAAAATAAATATAAAATATATATATACTTTTAACATGTGCTGGTAGGGCAAAAGTACTAAATTCATTTTCATTACTGGAAGTCCCACATTTTTCTTTGGATACAGTTTTAGTTCCCTTACTACATGTAATAAGCATAAACATTCAATTTAGAGCAGGTAGACATGTAGAGTGTGGTTTCTAAAAAATTGTAATTAACCTCTTCCATGCTTGTGACGGAACCGTTCCGTCACGAGCCGCGGGTGGGCTGTGCTGGTGACGGAACGGTTCCGTCACGGCCCTGCCGCCGCGCCTGCGCGGCGCGAATTCCACGCCTGCACTGACGTTCTAAAGAACGGGCGGGCCGTGACGGAACCGTTCCGTCACAAGCACAGCTCACCCGCGAGCCGTGACGGAGTGGTTCCGTCACAAGCACGGAACCGCCGCGCGGCCACACCACCCCCTTAGCGCTGCGGCGGAATAGCCGCCGCAGCGAAGGGGTTAAAAGCTCTCTTTAATGGTAAAGTTGGATTTCTAGTCACATTCCTTAAAATGTCACTTTTAGAAAGTTGGCATTTTTTTTTCTTAACCATTCGATGCCTGCATCTTGATCCTGGACCATATGACTAGGTATAGCTGGCAGTTGGTCTTTGTGTATTGTTCCCTGACAGTTAGACAAAGGGAAGATAGGTGTTGGCAGGATATGCCACTCTGAGTACACGAGGGGGAGGAGCTGTCACCTACCACATCTGCTCATCACAAAGGCTCTGCCTGAGCACACTCTCAAAGGGTTTGACACTGGTCTTTTGTGACCCATGGGAAGCTGGGCCCAGGACAGGGAGTAAAGGGATGCTTGACACCTCAGGGGGGTGGAGACCTCTGGAACCTTAAAGTGGGCACCAGGTATAAATATTAGACCTCAGACTCCAACTCTTCAATACACTTCTGGACCTGTGAACTCTGCCAGGAAATTTGTGTGGGATTTTTCTTGCGTTGGGCTCAGTTACCTCTTGCATGCTGAATTTCATTCTTTCTACCTACATCAAGTCTTCTGGTGGCATTATGACATCATTTTCCAGTGCCTGTTAAGTAGATCCTGGTAATTCATCATAATCCTATGTTTGAGGGTCAGCTCCTAGCCCATTGATCCACTTCCGGAATAAGTAGCTCAACCAAACGTGGGCATGAGTCTAGAAGTCAGGGATGCATCCCACGTTAAGCGTGAGAAGCGTCCCAGGTTGAGCTTTTACAGAGTGTCACCATAAGAGGTTAAAGAGAGGAAGACCTCTATATTAAAGTGTCAAGAACCCCTTGCTTTCCCTCAAGTCCAGTTGTCACTCTTATTCAAGTACTAATTCTGTCTCCCACTGTGACATTACAGGCACTGACCTGCATTGCTGAAGCTTCATGGTCAGTGCAGCCACAGCAACAGGTTAGCAGCAGTGATCAAACAGCACATCCACTTACACATGTAAACAGATAACCAGGAAGTGAAATGCCGCTCCCAGTGATATTATTCACAAAATGAATTAGACCCAGTAGTCCAGTTGAGAAAATGCACACACAAGTTTGCCAGGACTCTTGCAGCCACATTCTACAATTACTTTTAAGATTGAAGCCAATTTATGAACATAGTCAAACAGGCTACACTTGCCCTTCATCTTCGGTGCCCTGGTGGTTTAGCAGAGGCGGTCTAACATGGTTAATTAACATAAGGAACACTGCTGCTCACTCTGTTTACCATTATATCAGACTGCTGTTTATGTGGTGTGCTGATGAACAGTAACTTTTCTGGAGTCTGCTCAAGATCCTACTACCTAAAAATAACTGAAATGCCCATCATCTCATAAGCTCTGAAATCACAAGTATTCGTTCATTTAGGAATCTATGTCAATCTTTGTACTGAGAAAGATTTGTGTCGCTCAGATGCCAGCTATCTTGTAAGATAGAATGAAGTGTCATTATCATTGGGTCCTAGTCATTGCAAAACTCATATACAGCGTTCTAGGAAGCCTTAATATATGGCACAACAGAGGCATTTTAAGGCATGGATAAAGTGGGCATTTGCCCAGGACCCCTGTTTCAAGCGCCCCCCCTCAAGATGACACTGGGGAGCACTCTGCCATTCAGTAAGAAAGTTCAACTGTAGTGTATCCAGAATGGTGGAAATAAGGCATATGTTTCTTAGTAAGAGAACACCAAATCGGTTTATTTACTTGAGATATTACAATAACAGATTGAGGCTACTACGTACTGGCTTCCATGACAGAGTGATCAACAAACCTGCTGCGTGACCAGGTTCCACAAGCAGGAGCTTCAAAACAGCACCACACACCACAGATGGATGTATGACGTTAGAACGCATACATTGACAACGCGTACCTTTACAACGCGTTCGTAACAACGAAAGTTGTTACCACGCATTGCGCCGGGGGGCGCAAAATTGATTAATTTAATTTACTATTCCAACACCAGTCCCCGTGGATAGTAGGGAAGGTGTTGGGATAGTAAATTAAATCATTTACTATCCTTGAGCGCCCCCCAGTGCAATGCGTGGTAACAACTTTCGTTGTTACGACCGCGTTGTAAAGGTATTCCGTGGTAATGCTTGCGTTCTAAACGCTGCATACCACCACAGATGCATAACACAGTGAAAGAGTATACAAAACCCAGAATATAACCATATACAAAGCTCAGCATTCAAAGGATATATCATGTTTTCTCCTTTTTTAAACAAAAAACTTTAATAAAAGAAAGAATTTTTGAAATTATCTGGCAGCTTTGACTGCCTAAATTTACTTGTAACTGTTTTAACCTCCTCAGATTGACTTGTAAAAACAGGGTTATATCATTCTTCACTGACAGAATTACTAGAAAGGCTGGAAGGTCCCCACAATGCCACCCTTGCCTTACACATCACCTTCAATACTAATTTCGCCACACTCTTGACTCCCTGAAAGCTGTGCATCCAAATCTGATGTCCCTGAATTGACCATCAATTGATTTTGACTTCTTTTTTATGCTATTCACTGCTCACACATGATACACATACATCTACACATTCAAACCATTCCATCCAAATTACCTTCAAGAAATTCTATTCTCTCTGTTTGTATTTTAGACACATTCCATTTGCTCCACCAGGTACCATTCTTCAAACTGCACCGAACCTTTGGAAACATGTATGTTCTGCTCAGGAATTGCAAAATCGACCTTTCTTTCGTTCTTGTGCCAGAATTGCTTAGCGCTAGAATCAAATCTCAAGGACCAAAGTCTACTTGGTGTACACCGTTTACTGTCAAAATACTTCTTTGTTTTTGCTTTATTTAACTCCACCTTCTTTTTATCATCATGATTTAAAAATAATATTGATAATTTGGACCTCTATTGCATCAAACAACCAAACGGGAGTCAGTTATGTGTTGGTGTCTTTATTTCTTAACATACAAAAGGGGGTGACATTGTTGCATGAATGAGGAGTATAGTGACAGCGTCATATTTTTTTTGTCTCAGAGAGAATACTATATCTAATACACCAGTGACCAAAGTTGGAATGCCCTCTTTTAACTCCTGTTCACGCTTTAAACCAGACCATTTGCATAGTGACTGCACAATACCACTCTATATTGTTCAGTGCCTACTTCATTTAAACATGTTTCCATACATTCTGGAATAAACTGAATATGTTATGTGTTTGAAGTGAACTTCTTTATCTACTGTTGCACAGAGTAAGGTGGAAATAGTAAATTTGACTCCTCGGGAGTCCACCGTTTTCCCTACTGTTGAACAGACTGGAGTGGGAATAGTAAATGTAACCCCTCCGAAGTCCAATGCTTTCCCTACTGTTGTAGATTTTACACCTCCGACGTCCAGCGCTTTTCCTACTGTTGCACAGACTGGAGTGGAAATAGTAAATTTTACCCCACTGGCATCCGTCACTTTCCCTACTGTTGCAGACTGGAGTGGAAATAGTTTTTCCACAGGCTTTACTATTTTTGTAATATTGATCAGATATATGTAATATTATTATTTGGTTAATATTATATTATGTTATCTGTATGTATATATATATATTTTTTATTTAATATTCTTTGTAAATATATTTTTTATTTGCCTTAATTTGTTAATTTTTTAGTTTGTTATGTATATATATAGATAGTGAAGTGAAAATGCAGTACAAACTTGAAAAGCATCACCCACTGAAGGGTAACAATTGGGAGTTTTACAGCGCACTACATGGTCCAGCATGCATGAATTCAACCTAACGAGACGCCCACCAGGGGGAAAACATTATAAAAATGCAATTGTCGGTGGCCAGGATGGCGACCGCAGAGGACGTGTGCTAGCGAGGCTCCCGGTCCCGGCCCCGATTAATGCCCGACCCATAGCATTAAACCCCCCCCTAGCATCACCCTTTGAGGCCCCTGACGCAGGGACTGCGGTGCTTCCCTCATCGGAGCGGCTGAGATCGCGGCGGCACTCAGGAGCGGAGATCCGGCCACAGCGGTGCGGCCGCGGATCGCGAGCCGTGCGCCCCTGGGCTGAGGCGTGCCGGGGCTGGAGGTGGCAAGCTGGGCCGCTGGCCGTGAGCGGTGGGCGGCGGTCCGGTAATCAGAGGCCCCGCAGCCGTGGCAGTTACGGTGGAGACCGAGGTGAGGGGCACCCTGGGGCTGTGAGCGTGCGAGCCCTGGGAGCGCGAAAATCGAGGTACGGGCTCAGAGGCCTACTCCCGGAGGGGCGGAGAGCGGGAGGAACAGCCTACATACCAGGGACGGCGGAGGAGGGTACCGTGGGACCCCCCAGAGAGCAGCGGACAGTGGAGGACGGCGAGGCACACTGGAGTGGCGGCGAGGGCTGGCGCAGATAACCTGAGGCCCGGCAGGTGCGGTGAAAATTGAGGCCCAAGCTCGGAGGCCTACGTCTGGAAGTGTGGTTGGAGGTGCCGGCAGCGTGTGGAGGTCTAGCTTCAGGCGGGACCGGGACTCAGAGGCCTGAGGGCGGTACCAGGAGTGGGGCCCCTGCTGTTGTGGAGCCTGCCATCGCACAACGTGGGGACTCTGTGGTGGCCACGAGTTGAGTGGCGGCTTAGGAGGGCCCGGGAGTACCCCTGGAGTGAGAGTGGGGCCCATCGAGGAAGTGCGGCCTGCCCGTGGCGTGGGACTCGGGCCTGGAGCCTCGTCGGGAGGGGGCCCCTCTTTGAAGCCTTGGCCGGTTGGCGGGAAGCAGCCTACGCGAGGGGACCCCATAACACGTGGGCGCCTGGAGTGTTGCAGAGGCGTGCTCCCCAGGGGTCCAGCGGTGAGCGGACCGGGGACTGGACTGTGGGGGCCCTTCCTGGGACCTGGAGCTTTGTGGACACCGCCGGCTAGGTTCACTGGCCTCTCAGTTGGGAGAGCCGCTGGACGGGTGGCCCTGGTGGAGCTTGTGGGCCCGAGAGTCGGTAGTGGAGACGGAGGGAGGCGCGGCCTCGAGCCACGGCGGGGAGCTCCTAGAAGCACTTACGCGGCGGGACCCGCCATGTCCGGGGGGTCACGCAGAGGAGGACGCACCATCACGGACATGCTAACGAAGGGAGCGGCTAAGGGGACGAAAAGCCCTTCGGGCCCGGCGGCGGCCAAAGACTCTGTGGGGCGAGAAGAAGATGGGGCCCCGATCACCAAAGCATTCCTGGAGTCCCTGTTCAATTCATTGCGGGAGGACTTCCAGACCCTAAAGCAGGATATGGCAGGACAGTACCGGGAGCTCCGCCGTGACGTCGACGGACTGGGGGAAAGGGTGGCCGCTGTCGAAGATGCTTATCAAACGCGGAGTGAAGAAGTGGAGCAACTACAGCAGGAGGTGCTGCGCCTGCAGGAACAGCAATTGGACTTACAGGCCCATGCAGAAGATTTAGAAAATCGTTCCCGGAGGAACAATATACGCGTCCGAGGTGTACCATCCAAGTCGGACGGGGGTGATGTCACCCTGTTCTTGCAAGGCCTTTTTCGGGACATCCTGGGGGAAGGGGAAGACTTTGTGATACGCATTGACAGGGCGCACAGAGTGGGCTTGGCGCACAGAGCGCCCGCTCCTCCGCCGGACATTTTAGCATTTCTGCCGGATTTTCCATTGAAGGAGAGGATAATGCAGGAGGCGCGCCGAAAGCAGCCTCTACGCTATCAAGGTCAGCATGTCGCACTCTATCAGGACCTTTCCGCTATTACCTTACAGAAAAGGAGGGCCTTCAAGGTTGTCACCACGTTCCTCCACGAGAAGGGGGTCCCTTACTCTTGGGGTCACCCCTTTCGCCTGGTTTTCAATTGGAACGTGCACTGCAACAGCTCCGATATCTGAAGGACGCGTGCGCCCTGTTGGGTATAGAAATGGAGGAGGACTCGACGGCCAGAGACGACGCAGGCGGCCTCTCGCAAGGGAGGCTTCCCCGCTCCACGGGGGAGGGCTGGCAGAGCGTGCGGCGTCGGCGAGCGCCCAGGACGGCCCTTTAGGCCAGACCCGGCGACAGTGGCGCAGGAGCAGGCGGCAGCCATCGAGGAGGTGTCCAAGGATACAGCAACACAGGACTGAGCCTCTTCCTCATGTGCAGGGGGGGTTCTCCTCTTAGCACTGATATCATGTGTGCTTGATTGGGGCTGGGTGGGGGGCCGCTGCGGTTGCCAGTGCCAAGTTTCTTGCTACTGCTTCATTCCGGGGGCCTGAATAAGGCCCAGGACTCCTTTGACTGATGGGGAGGGTTGTGGTTGGGGCTAGGGAGGGCTCCGGGGTGGGGGGGGGGGTGTTGAGGATCGGGGGGTGCTCGGCACTAGTGCGGGGTTCAACGTTGGGACTGGGGAGGGGGTTGGGAAGGGAGGAGGGAGTTGGGGGGGGAGAGGGAGGGAGGCGGGAGGGCAGCTGCCCGGCAGCTTTGGGGGTAGGGGCAGTTTGGGTTCGGGGGAGGGCGAGGTCCTCCTTGTCCACCGTTTTTTGAGTTTCCCTTTATTCCATGCACCAGTTTCAGCACTACGCAGGCCCGGCTAATCACATAAGATGCCCCGCACACTGAATCTCCTCTCTCTTAATGTGAGGGGACTGAACAATCTGATCAAACGTAGGGCGATACTTTCCTTCCTGGAGCACTCTGCAGCGGACATTTGCCTCCTACAGGAGACGCATCTGTTGCCAAAGGATCACCATCGACTTAAGTCCCGGGCCTTCCCCATACAGCTCTTCTCGTCAGCGTCCAAGAAGGTGGCAGGAGTAGTGATTCTAGTGTCCAAGTCCTTTGGGGGGCAGGTTTTGCAGAAGGAGGTGGAGATCAAAGGCAGGATGCTGCTACACCGCTTTCTAATAGAGGGGCAGACAATATTAGTGGGCTCCATATACGCACCCAATGAGGGCCTGGAAAAATTCCTACATACAGCATTAGAGACGGCCAAAGCTCACACACAGCCACATGTACTGCTGGGAGGCGATCTCAACTTAGTTTTCCACAACACGGCAGACCGTTCCGGCCAACGTTATGGACAGGTGGGAGCACTTTCCAAGGCAGGCCACACTCACCTCTCAGACCTGGGCCTTGTCGACCTGTGGAGGCTCTTCCACCCACAAGCCACGGCATAGACCCACTACTCGGCAGCCCACAAATCCTATGCGAGACTTGATTACTTTCTGTGCTCCTCACAGTTGGTGCCCCAAGCGCAGAACGTAGACATCCTCCCGTCCTCCCTGTCGGACCACTCCCCGGTATTGGCCTCATTCCTCTTTCCGAGCACGTCTGCCCCACAACGACACTGGCGCCTGCGAGATACCTTGCTTCAGAGCCCGGCCATAGTTGAGTGGATATAGGCAGCCATCACCCAGTTCCTCACCCACAATGCAAACACGGATACTACTAAAGCTACACAGTGGGCCGCACTCAAGGCGGTCCTACGAGGAGAATTTATCTCCATAGCCACGGCCAACAACAGGGAACGCGCTCAGAAAAGGGCAGAGATAAGTCAACGTGTAGCGGAGCTGCAGCAGATGCACCAGCGCACGGGGGCGGCTCGGGCGTGGCGCCAACTTTGAGCGGAAAGAAAGATGTTGGCGGCTCTGGACCAGGATGTGGCGGAACATGCGTATTATACTGGAGGTGATCGCTGCGGGAAACTCTTGGCGAGCAGGCTGAGAGAGCAACGCCAAAGACAGGGCAGACGAACCATCCGGTCCAGTCAGGGGGACCTCGTCACCGACAATGCTGACATTGCCGCGGCTTTTGGGGACTTTTACGAGACCTTGTACGCAGCGGACCCGCTGGACCTGCAGGCCGGCCGTGCATACCTGGAGATGCACCCCTTCCATCTTTAAACGAGGAACAAGCAGAGTTCCTTGACTGGCCCATTGGCCTGGAGGAGGTAATCTCGGCGATATCTCGCCTCAAATTGGGGAAATCGCCCGGCCTGGATGGCTGCTCCGCAGCCTTTTATAAAATCCTTTGTCCTCAGGTGCTGCGGGACCTTTTTAATACCTTCGACCAGGCCGGCGCCATTCCCGCGTACCTGTTGGAAGCAGCAATATCCGTTATACCCAAACCCGGCCGGGACCCCACCCGGTGTAGTTCTTACAGGCCGATCTCCCTTTTAAACATAGATCTTAAGCTCTACACGGGCATTCTCGCGAACAGGCTAGCACCGTATATGCAGCAGTTGGTGGAACCCGACCAAGCAGGTTTCATTCCCCAACGAGAGACCAGCGATAATACAAAACGGGTCCTCCACCTCATCGAGGCCGGGTCACGGACGAGCCCAGACTGTATGCTGCTTACCATCGGCACCGAAAAGGCGTTCGACAGGGTGCACTGGCCTTATCTGGAACTGGTGTTGCAGCACTTCGGTGTGGGAGAGGCCCTCTGCAACCGCATTCTAAATTGCTATCACCAGCCTAATGCCACAGTCCGGGTCAATGGGCACACCTCCCCGCGCTTTCCGATCGGCAGGGGCACCAGGCAAGGGTGCCCGCTCTCACCGATCCTTTTTGCTCTATATATGGAGCCATTAGCGCAGCGGGTAAGGCAACACAACCTTATCAAAGGCATCCCCTTTGGCGGTGACGTGCATAAGATTAGTTTATATGCGGATGACATTCTGCTCTCCCTTACAGAGCCGATGCAATCCCTCCGAGCGCTCTTTGTTGAGCTTCACACCTTTGCGCTGGCCTCGGGGTTTAAAATCAACGTGGCGAAATCGGAGGCCTTGAATATCTCCCTGTCACCGGAGATACTCTCCGAAGCTCAAGAGGAATTTGATATGCAATGGTCCGATACCACTATCCCCTATTTGGGAGTCCTAGTGGCCCCGACCATTCTGGCCACGGCGGAAGCAAATTACGCCAGGCTCCGCTCATGTCTTAGCGACGAACTCCGGAGATGGAAGCGTCATTCGCTCTCCTGGCTGGGACGAATAGCAGCCACCAAAATGACCCTACTACCGCAAATCTTCTACGTGTTTCAGACCCTCCCGTTGCGCCCACCCACAGGTTGGATCCAACGGACTCAGTCCGACCTGGCGCGCTTTGTCTGGAATGGCCGCCGTCCACGCTTTAGGCACGCGCTTGCCGTTCTCCCTCCCGATCACGGCGGGGTTGGGATGCCTGACCTCTCTTTATACTTTCAGGCGACACAACTTCGCACCGTGGTGGAGTGGCACCAGCTGGAATCGGGCAAGAATTGGCTTTTTCAAGATCAAGCTGTAGCGGGCAGGCCACTTCAGGGGGTTCCCTTTCTACCGCAGTGTCACCGGCCCCTCAATCTCTATGCTTCGCAGATCACGAGCACTGTTCTGGTTGTGTGGCACCGAGTTGCGGTCCGACACGAACTTACTTCGTTCCCCTCCCCGATGACACCGCTTTTCGATAATCCCGACTTTTCCCCGGGACTGGACCACAAGGCATTTGCGGTCTGGAGACGTTCGTCCTGCAGAGCTCTAGGGCACCTGTTCGCCCTAAACAGCATCCTCCCCTTTCAGAAGGTGAAGGAGGCCTATGGTATACCGGAGTCTGACCGCCTACCCTATCTGCAGTTCCGACACTGGGCCTTACAGCCGACGATCAAACCGGGCGCACAACGCCTCCTCACCCCGTATGAGAAATGGTTGGTTACACGCACCTCGGATAGGAAATTGATCTCCGACCTATACCAACACCTCCTCCTCACTAACATATACACATACAATGCAGGTAGGGCCAGGTGGGAGCGGGACCTAGGGAGGCAACTCACGCACAAAGAATGGGGAGGCATATACCATAGGGCTAGGCACTCGGCCTTCCACACAGGCCTTACCGAAACTCTGACCAAAGTGGCCACCTACTGGTACCATACGCCGGAATGCCTGCATCAATGGGATCCACGCATTAGTGATCGTTGTTGGAGGGGGTGTGGGGAGCTGGGCACATTAGAGCACCTACTGTAGAGCTGTGACCGGTTGCAGACTTACTGGAGTGCGATCCTAGACGAGATAGACTCACATTTGGATACCCAGCTTCTCAGATTTCCCGCCTATGTTCTGCTCGGACTCCCTAATGCACTGATGTACCCCTTGAAATCCAGGAGAGGGAGGCTCATAGCGATCGCCTTGGGGGCTGCCACTCAGAACGTCTTGGCACATTGGAGGGCCACACAACCCCCCCGCACACAGGTTGGCTCCACAGGTTATGGATGATACTGGGAATGGAGAAGTTGTCGCTGGCGAAGGCAGGGAAAGGAGATGAGTTTGCAGCACTTTGGCGGCCATTCTTAACTCTACTCACAGGGGAATTTAGGGAACTGAGCTGCCCCCGATATCTGCGCTTATTGCGTCTAGCAGACACTCAGATCGGGGACCCAAAGACCCAGCCAGGCAGGCGCAAGATGCAGGGCTGACGATCGGCTTTGGGCCTTCCATTGGAGGCGTGGTGTTTCCCTTTTACTTTTTCCTTTGCTGGGTGGACAAGGAGGGGGGTGGGGAGGTTCTGGGACCTAATTTCCCCGTTGCAGAGACTCTACATGTATGGCATAGTCTGTATCTTGGTTACCGCACAACTTGGTGTGGGTCTTATACGCGAAGCTCAGCATTGCTCCACCCGAAGGGGTCGGGTGGTCTGTTTGTTGTTTCCTGGTTGTTTGAAAGCTCAATAAAAGATTTAAACCATAAAAAGGCAATGGTCGTGTTGTTGCTTCGAGATGCTCTGGCTCCCCTCTGATGAAGGTCAAGACGTGACTGAAATGCATTAGGAAATGCCAGCATGACAATAAAATCTTTTAAATCACTGGAAGGAGTGCGGCTCATTCCTTTCTCATGTAGAGAGGTTTGTTTGAAGTCTATGTGGCTTGGTCCAGCCTCGAGTGAGGCACCACCGTTAATGAGCGCCAAAAACTACCCGAAAATGGACCGTTTATGTTGATGTGGAAACACGAAGGGTAGTTGGCAGCCGCCAAGGAATGGACTTTGGTTGGGACTCCAGCAATGCGAAAATCATGTGCCTGGGGATTCCGGTGAAGTGAAAATGCAGTACAAACTTGAAAAGCATCACCCACTGAAGGGTAACAATTAGGAGTTTTACAGCGCACTACATGGTCCAGCATGCATGAATTCAGCCTAACGAGGCGCCCACCAGGGGGCAAACATTATAAAAAGGCAATTGTCGTGTTGGTGTGTTGTTGCTTCGAGATGCTTTGGCTCCCCTCTGATGTAGGTCAAGACGTGCCCAAAATGAATTAGGAAATGCCAGCATGAAAATAAAATCTATTAAATCACCGGAAGGAGTTCGGCTCATTCCTTTCTCATGTAGAGAGGTTTGTTTGATATATATATATATATATATATGTATATATATATATATATATATATATATACACACACACACACACACACACACACACACACATATATATATATATATATACACACACACACACACACACATATATATATATATATATATACATTTTTTATTGTAGTATAGTTCAATAAACCACACAATAATTAATCTAATTTTAAATATATATATATATGTAATAATAGTGGTATGTTGTATATGTGTATATATAAACATACACATACAACTGTATTTATGTGTGTATATTTATAGAAGTATATATTTATTTTCAATATTCAATGTTCCTTAAATATATTTAATATACATTACATTGATGCTATGCATTTAAATGTTTAAGGTGTACTATCTATTTTAAACTGTGTATTTATTGAAAAACTTTATTTTCATCTTATTTTTTATGATATATGTGAAACGATAATTTCTTTTAGACATTTTTGTACTTAACTTTATAAGAATAGGGAAATGATATTTCTGTCAACAATATTTGTTACATGATATTTGTGAGTCACAATATTTTTGGAGTCGATGTTAAGTCAGTGATCCCTTTCTCTCTGATGATCAATAGCAGGCTACCAAAATTGTGGCTCCTTATAGTAAAGTAATGGCAGGATTTCCTTCATGAGCCAATGAAATAAGTCTTTCTCAATCTCTTCATGGCGTGGCACAAATGCATCCTTCAATACTTAGGGCCCGATTCCGATCTCGTTGGAAGGGCTCCAAATCGGATTCGTAATTGCCTAAACCGGTCCGTAGCCCTTGTTTCCAACTGCTTTGTTCACAGTTCCGAACGACCAAGTACGATGCCTGGGTAGCCTTAGCGCTGACAGAATCGGCTCGGGAAGGCATTCGGAGAGACAGAGCCTTCTGGAGCCAATGCGTACAGCTCTATGGAGTAGGTTGTCCAAGCGAGCAAGTACAATGAAGGATTCCGACAGCCTTTCCGATTCGGTTTGCCCGGATCGAAAAAAAGCTGCCGGAATCGGTCTTTGGGGGCCCGTAGCAGGCCCCCCTTCACCCGGGGCCCTCCGAATCGGGCCTGTTGGGTACCCATGCGTCCCCTCTTCCCAACTATGCACAGTGTGGTAGGCACCAAATGGTGCCCGCCACAGGTGCACAATTATCCCCAACCACCACTTTCGTCAATGCGAGCCTGAGTACGCGTTCGGTACAAAGGCTCCCATTGAAGTCAATGGCAGTCCAACTGAATCGTAGCCGGATGCATTCACATGCATAGTACTCATTCGGTCGGACTTCCCGTAACTGGGTCGTATGGAAAGCATTCCAGACCCGAGTCGTTCGGTATGCTTTCCGGACGAGATCGGAATCGGGCCCTTAATTAATAAGCAATCTGACAACATATTTGCCACTGGCCCGTTTCGCACATTAATAAACTCAAAAGTCAAAACAAGATTCGACAGTCTTAGAACCATATCACCCTTATCCTCCACTGTGGTACTCACACTTACTATGCCTCCTCTACTTTCACAAACTTTGAAAAATACCCAGTTACTCTTATTTGCTAGTCCTCGTGCCATTAGAAGGAATCTGTTTCCAAGATGAGTTTTAGAATCACACATAGAACACGGTGTGTAACCCCTTTTATCCCTTATTTCTGATCATCTTCCATGTATGTATTTGTCACATTCTTAAGTAGCACTTGAAATGCATCACAATCTAACGAAAGAGCTTTTGCAGACTGGACAGTAGCAATATCAATACTTTTCTCCTAACGAGGTTTTCTACAGAATAATACCCTCTTGTGCAATTGAATAACAGTTTACCACAATTTAGTAAGTTTAGGATTATGTGACCGTCAAATTTGCACGAGGCTTCTAAAATACTTAATGCAGCAACAGATTCATATTCATATCTTGACAAACCTGTTTCCTTCAGAAAAAAGTATGTCTCTCCACTACGATGCCTGCCTGCCTCTTCTGCAAAATGCGTTTCCAAACTTTTTTTTACCCGGAATCTGCTTATTGAGTTTCGAAAACAACAAGTGCATGTACCGGTCATATATTAAAAGTTCCCAACCTTTTAATGGCTTCACAGTACTTATCCCATCTTCCCAAGGGTTCTGAGTAGGTTTAATCTCAGGTAAATAGCCAATTATTTTAAGCCCTTTAGCACCCTAGGAGTTTAATGGAAAACGCGGTTTCATCTCCGGTCCAAATTTGTTCCCATCAATATAGCAAGTAGTTATTTTTTGAGAGCTCTGTGCCACTGTTTCCATTTTTGACTTTGTTTACTGTGCAGGGAAAAATAAATTAGCTTGTGTGACATTCATATTCTTTCCTTATGCAAAACAAAGCCCAAAAAAAACAACCAGCTAACCTTTGACCTTTAGAACCTGAAGGATATAAGCATCATCAGAGTGAAAAGGTGGCTAATAGTGAATCAGTACAGCAAGCGTAATGCAAAGTTAGGGTCAAGGGACCCGATTCACAGAACTAATTTAAGACAAAATCCTAAACTTACTACCATTTTGGTATTCAAAGAAGGCACTTACTCATTTTGATATTCACAGAAGGCACTTACTCATTTCGGTATTCACAGAAGTTAGGAGTCCTAACTTTAGGACTCCTAAATGCATTTTGTGAATACCGAAAGTCTTAAAGTTAGGATTTTTCTCAGTTTAGGAGTAGTAAAGTTAGGACTCCTAACTTTAGGACTCCTAAATGCCTTCTTTGAATACCGAAAGTCTTAAAGTAAGGATTTTTCTCAGTTTAGGAGTTCTAACTTTACTACTACTAAATTGAGAAAAATCCTAACGTTAAAACAACGATTTAACCAAACACAAACCCAGAATATAACCAAATAGAAAATTCATCCTTCAAAGGATGTAACAGCAATCTTAATCATTTTTTCACACCAGCAGCAATTAAGATATCCCATGTAGGCATTGGCTCTTTACCTGTGGGCCTTGTATTTGGCAGAGCTCGCCATTCTGGCCAGCAATAATTCAGCCCCATTGCTATGTAGCATTAATTGCGGCTGTCATCATTTCTCTAAAGTAAGGTAAACGAGTTGCAAAGTTGTACCTAGTTTCCTGAATGGTTGTCACGCTGGTGCAGATGTGCATTGTAAAACATTGGAACAGAACATTCTGAGATCGCGTTTCAAAAGAAATGATTGTGTACTGCAGCCTGACGAATCACTGCATTGTTCAGTGAACAGGAACTTTTATCATCTAAGTGTAATTTGTAGCTATTTATAACGTAAGAACATGAGTAAATGAGCTTAATCACTCTTTAAAAAGTGGTCTCGGATAATTATGAGGCACATAAAATTCTAAGGACACTATTTCCAACATTTATGTTATGTTACTAAGGGTCGGGCTGGGACAGAAAATTGGCCCGGGCACCAAAATAAAGGCACCCCCATTAGTAAAATACACAGCTACAAATGTGGTACATGTTTACAAAATGAGACAATTTTGAACCTGATTAAGTAGTTTTACAAGGTATGAAAGACTGAATGGAATTCCGCTTGCTGCAGGCAATATTTGTTTTAATATCAGGGATATCAACAATAAAAAACAGGCCCAGCAAACCATAAATCAGGCCCACAAACAGCCGAAAAAAACAGCCAACACAGTGAATTGTCAGAACAGCCCATTGGGCACTACCTAATTGTCCTATGGGCCAGTCTGACCCTGATGTTACTGTGTATTTGTATAGATGGTTTGCCAATTACTGGCTTCTTGGCGCTTTGTACAGACACTGGTCTGCAGAGTCTGAGTCTACCAGTAGGCTTTAACATTGTTTGGCTCTTAATTAATTAAATTTAATTCAGCACTTGTAATGCACAAACTTATCACCTCTAAGAGTATCAGCGCCGGGGGCCATCGGGGAGATTAAGTGAGCAACTGCACAGAGTCACATGATAATGAGCTGCCGCCGGGGATCAAACCATGAGTCCCGATCTCCGGAGTCATTCGCTCTGGCCGCTGCGCCACACCTCTCCCTGTTATGTTATTATGAGTGGGTTATTTAGACAACATGTTTTAGCCTTATGGAGGTGGTGTATATGATGCAGTGACTTGCAATACTGCAAACTAACCTGTATAAGTGTGTAGTGAGTTGTCTCTGTTTGGTGGTTCCCAGATCAGACTCAACTTGTGGTTCTCCATTGTCCCCAGAACACATTCTTCATTGTTTCCAGTGTTTTGTTTCCTCTAGAGTCCCCCGTGGGGGTTTGTAATTCACATCCTGTAGTAGTTTTGCATCAGAGCCACACAACATTTAAATTCAATATTTCATGTGGGGAGATAATGAGAACTATAAGGAACTATAGTACCAGTGAGGTGTGAGGTTGCTAAGAATCACACCTTTCAATGGTTCAGATTGGGAGAATATTTAGAGACAGTGTTACGGATAGCGGAGAACAAAGTAAATAAACTCAAAGAGGGAGGGTTTACTATACAATTTGGATCGTGAAAGGCAAATTGATGTAGGAACTCCTGATCAACAATAAAACACCATTAGGTTAATCACACTTTTTCAGAGCAGTCATATATTTATCAAGATGAAAATTACTAAATTATTGGGAGATACTTAGGAATGAGAGTGTAATTGAAAAACGACCATAATGACATTCTGGCATCACATACAGAAGAAATCAGTTCTTCAGAGATATACCGGTTAAAGTAAACGTTTCACTATTTGAATGAAGGGCTGACTAGAGGGGGAAAACACAGGGGCATATTTACAAGGGGATATCACCACCAGAACGTCACTTTTAGCAACGTTCTGGTGGTGAAATGTCCTTCTCCATATTTACAAAGAGCCGTTAAGCTACTTTTTGTCGCTTAACATTGCCTTCTAAATATGGCCCCTTTACACGCATCACTTAGCGTGAAAAGGGCGTGCAATGGGTGTTGCTGTGGGCCTTGCACGACAGCACCTATTGCTTTTGACGCTGTCCCAGATTCTCAAGGAGGTGCACATCTGAGGCAGCGCCAAAAAACTAATACCATGGAAAAGCAGGAGTTAGAATGGTGAAACGAGGAGAAATTATTTTATTTCCCCTCGTTTTTGCTTTTTCTATGTGAAAAAAAAGAGCAAAATGCCATTAATGATTGTTTATGTGCAGGAAGGGATACTTTTATTACCCAATCATTAAATAATGAAGATTTGCTACTTCTATGTGTGCTGCATTGTAGCAACACCGCCATTAGTGATTGTTTATGCCCCTTCCTGCACATAAACAATCATTTCCTGAAACGCAGGCACCCTTTCACTGTGGTGCAAGGCAGCTAGATTTAGCGCCAGCACTAGGGAAAACACAGGGGGTCACCGTGTTCTTGTAAATACGGTGCATCCCTGTGTTTTGAAAATGTCGGAGTGCCATACTGCCAAATTTGGTGCAGCTCCGCACTACAACATTTTCTCGTAAATATGCCCCACAGATTTGTACGTATGTGGCAGATTTGCAGCTTGCACGCGTAGCTCAAATATAAAACATCACAGTATTCCTTATGGCTCTAAGGATCTAGGATCACCAAATAACGAACATGCAAATATGATTATGATTGAAAACTCTGAAGTCATATACAGGGTGTCATTGAGGCAAGAGAATTTTGACATCCTGAATTTGTTATACTGGCGTACATTTGCCTGACTTAGAGGAGAGACTATTATATTAGGCGAACCAGTCTATCTTCGCTGTTTTTCACTATGATGCATATAACGCAATTTATCCAAAATGGCACCTATCATGAGCAAGGTTTATTTCAGGAATCAAAACGTGGCAGGTTCACTTTTTGCAGGACATGAAATAAAGAAACAACAACAGATCCTGAATGTGTGCGCAATTTCTGCAGAGGAGCCATTGAATGTGGCTCTATATGGGGTAGCCCTATCCCTTTAGCATACACCAGCTCTCCTGGGCCAGAGACAGAAGGCACTGGGGTGGAGATTAGCAGAGTGACATAAATTATTAGTGGCATATTGGTGTATGGTGAGATGTAGTATTAGGTGTAGTCCTGTTTAGGGAGTTGGTGCAGGGTTGTGTGATATGACTAGGGATGACGTTTGGTGTTCTCTGCAGTAAGATGATATGACATGTTGTGGAATGATTTATAACAATCTATGATGACATGGAGGGGGTGTAGTAGGTGGGAGTAACTAGCAGGCCAGTCTTCATTTGTGTATTGAGTGTTATTGTTTGTATCATGTAGTATTGAGAAGCTGGTATATTAGGGTTGGTGTGTTTTTTTATTTGTGATGAAATGGTGTTTGAGACTGGTGCTGTGTAGTGTGTAATAGCTTGGTGTGGAAGTGTTAGTGTCTGATTGAGATTTATGGAAATATAGGTGAACTATTATTAAGAGATGGATTGAAAGTTATAGGATTAAGTGTCAAGAGATAAGGTATGGTGTGCTCTTTAGTTGTAAAGAGTGGTCATGAGCCTGTTTTAGGTAGTCTGTAGAAGGAGTAGAGGATAGTGAAAGGGATGAGCAGGTGGAAGGGTGAAGGGTGTAGTGTATAACAGATTTTTGTAGAAGTGTATGATTTTGTGGAAGAAGAGATGTGGGCGGTGTTATAAGATACTGTATGTTGTAGGATATATTGCCATATTGTATAAGTTGTGGCAATCTCCCAAGAAGTGGAGTGAGATAGGGTCCCAGGTGTAGATAGTTAGTAGGAGGGGATGAAAAGGGAGTGGGGGAAAAGAGACAGAGCAAGAACACAAAAATGGGAAGGTAGAAGAAAAAGGATGAGATGACGAGATGAAGAGGAGAAAAAAAGAAAGGGAAAGAAGAGAGGAAAGAGAACCAAAAAGAAGGGGGAAGCGATGGAAGTTGATAACAGACAGAGGAGATATTAAGAATGAGAAAAGAACAAGATGAAAGAAAGATGGAGAGATTAAAGAGGGGGCAGGGATGAAATGTACAGCAAAGGGAAGAGGAATGAGAAGGAAAGATCATAAGGAAGGAAGAGGAGCCAGAGCCAGAAGAAGACAGGAGAGAAGGCAAGAGGTAGGAACTGGGAGGAGAGAGAAGTAATGGGGGGGGGGTTTTAGGAGATCAAACAACAGAGGGATTTGGAAACTCTGAGAAGAAATGGGGAGAGATGAAAGGAAAGAGAAAGAAGAGAAAGGGACGAATGAAAAGAAGTTGATAAGAAATGAGAAAGAAAAAGAGGGACATAGACAATAGAAATAATGGAAGGATGGTGAGATTAAGACAGGAAGGAAGAGAAGACAGCGAAGACAGTGAGATAAACGAGGAAAAGGAAACATATAATGGATAGAAGTGTAATAGTGTATTAGATGGCTGGAATTTGGAGATCAAGAAAAGGGAAACATCTTTTACAACGCAACTTTTACCACGCAGTGCTTTTACATCGCAACTTTTACAACGCAAACCATTGCAACGCATTGCACTGGGGGGTGCTCTAGGATAGGGAATAGATTTAATTTACTATCCAACACCTTCCCTAGTGTCCATGGGGACTGGAGTTGGAATAGTAAATTAAACTATTCACTATCCAGCACCCCAAAGCGCTATGCGTTGTAATGGTATGCGTTGTAAAAACTGCGATGTAAAAGCATGCGATGTAAAAGCATGCGTTGTAATGTCATACATCCTCAAGAAAAGGATGGACAGGACAAAATGTTAAAGGTAAGGAAGGAGGCAAAAATGGGTAATGGAAGGGAAGAGAAGGAAATAGTGGAGGGTAGGTGAAGTGGTATCGGGAGCGAAAGGGTGAGCGTGGAAAAGAATAAGGAGTGAGGACAGCAAGAAAAAAGACAGAGACAAATGACTAAAAAGGAAGGGATAGAGGAGAGGGAGCTGGAGTGAGAAACAGAAAAAGGACTGCTAAGTCTGATGGCTCAGCAGAACACTACATCTATTACAGAGATCCGAGTTTGAGCCCACAGTCACATGTTCAGACCTTGAAGGGAGTATTCAGACTTTCATCCTCCTACGATTGATACAGACAGTATCATGTCCAATAGCAAACATTGGTTATGGCTTTAAGAAACCCCTCGGTGTAAAGAAGCACTTCACATATACACATTATGTTAAGTTAGAGAGAGAACAGAACAAGAAAGGAATAGAGAGGAACAAGGGAGGAGTGACTGGAAAGGAATGGGAGCAGGCGGAGCGAGCAGAGTTGAGTAATGGAGTGATTGCCAAGTAGAAGATGTTGTGTGGGAATTTTTTGTTGAGGGAAAAGAGCCGAGAGTTTTAAGTACAACCTCTGCTGCCTGCCTTTCAGAGGCTAGTCGTAATCACCCTACGTCTCTTGATCAGAGGACATGATTGGCTTGTTGAGTGACCTAAAGTGTAGATGACTTGATCGTTCTTCTACTGGTTTTGTAAGATTTTCAGATCTGAGCAAATATTGTGAGGTTGATGGTTGGTTGAGTGGTTTAAGAGACCTGATGGGAACGCCTTGGGGGAAAGTGATATTTGAAAAGGACGGAAAGAGGTGACAATGTAAATGTAAAGGATCAAGCGATGCAGATGAAGGTCATTCTGGGATAAGGCCTTTAAGAGGTGAAGACATCATGGATATGCATAAAACTAAGCTTTGGTGTCTCCTGTGGACCACTGAATGCCCCCTTTGCATTGCTTTGTTTCATAGCGCCAGACTATTTACCTTTATTCAAACCCTTTTTATTGCTTGTAGGAGATTCTACATAATCCAGGGTAAAGGCATACTTCTGAGCCTTGGGCCTGAAGGAATATATATTTGCAGGATCCCGCATATAATTCACACAAAGTATGTGGTGCAAAAAGAGCAATGGCCGCTTTATTGCCAGCATTTAGATACCAAAATCAAATTCAGTATTCCCTTTATCATGTTGAAAGCCTGAAAAACCATGCTCTTTGCTACCCCCATTCAGAGGGCTGTATTCACAAAGATAAATTTACATGTGTAGCATTAATCATATGTAAATCTACTCCTGCACCTGGTTGAAAGTCTACACTGTTTTTGCAATTCACAAATTCTGAATTAGATTTACATCTGATTGTAGACATTCATGTATTCACCTCCTCAGTTCAGCTAGCCCCTTATTGTAAAGTACATGGAAAAATATTAAAGTATCATTCTTTAAAATATATTTTAAATATTTTATTGTAAAATAAAAATATTAATGTAAAATAATTTTTAATTAACCAAAAACTATTAACATACAATGTTACATTACACTATCCAGAACATTAAATGTTTAATAAATAAATTAAAATATATTAATTAAACTTACAAATATGATTTGTTATTAAAATTAAAACCACCACTCACACTAGCATTTTAATATTTAAATAAAATTTATTAAATATACTTAAAACGTATGCGTATTTGTTTTAATTTAAAATAGAGCAATACATATTTAATTAACATAGACCAGTCCCTCCAACTGTTCGTCTTTTCCTTAACCAAATCCCTATCCTGTAATGTATAAGCAATATATTCATAAATAATAATTAAACTCAGTTGTTTCTGATATGTGAATACCAACCCTCATTTCCTGTAAACTCAAGTCTCTTAAAAATGTAATTGTACTATCGACTACTACAGCTTTTATTAACCCCTTGTCTGCTAGCCACATTCCCCCGCTGTGCTGGGGGGGGGGGGGGGGGGTGTGCGCAGTGCCCAGGTGCTCATGACGAGCTCAGGTCGTCATGAGCCACGGTGGTCGTGTGCTCATGTCGAGCTGAACTCGTCATTACCACACCCGTTTCTTTAGAACGCTCGCACAGCAGGGGAATTTGCCCAGCGTGCGAGCGTTCTAAAGGTCATGACGAGCTGAGTTCGTCATGAGCATGGGAGGGGTTAACATCTTGATGATTGCAAACCATGAACTTTATACACAGCACACATAGCAGCAGTCAAATTTCCAACTTTCACCAAACTGCTTCTCATTGGCGGCATGAAGGTTTCAGATACAGATCTCTGCAGCAAGTGCTTACTTCTCTGAGTTTTTGGGTGGCCCAGCTGTCTTGCTGTCAGGGATTCTTTGGTGAGATCCTGAAAGTCGTGCTGTGGTCAGTGTGAATTCTGTTGTCACTGCTCTAATGTCTGTTCTTCCCACATCCAGTAGTCCTGCTGCTGCTCCTAAGTATTACATTTGCTGATGATGTTTATAGCTCTACATAGTCCCCTCTACCCTGTGGGTTACCTCTGCATTCTGTTGCTACTGTTAGCTTTTTTTAACAGCCCTACTGAAGGGGCACTGAGAGAGCTTTGTGGATGTCCTCATAGTTGGAAACCAGTGCAAGTTGATAGCTAAATTAGAGGTGTATTTGCAAAATCTCATTGAATGTCTCATTACAGTGATACTAATACTACAGGTGTTATGTTTTGAGCACTTGTAGAGCCCACAACGCACCCATGAGGGTATCCTGGTGCTGATAAGGGGCACTACACATGTCTGATGTGTAGCTAAAGAGCCAAGCCTTCAGTCTCATGTGGAATTTAATTCAAGGGCTAACGAGGCAGATCTGATGTGTAGAGGGAGGTTGTTGAAGGCATTAGTATGGTGGTATGAGAAAGCTCGACCGCCGGCATGAAATGTGCATTAGAGGGGACGGGTTGTGTGTTAGTAAAAGACCAGCTGCTCTCTTCCGTTTGGAGTGGGAGTTGCTAGGATATATATATATATATATATATATATATATATATATATATTTTATTCCAATATATATATATATATATATATAATAATAATAATAATAATAATAATAATAATATCCACATTTGTAAAGCGCACAATCACCCGTTAGGGTCTCTAGGTGCTGGGGGCCGTCGGGAAGATTAAGCAAGCTATTGCCCAGAGTCACATGGTGCTGGACTAATCTGCCGCCGGTGCCGGGGATCGAACCGTGATCCCCAGATTCCGGAGTCAGTCGCCCTGGCCGCGGCGCCACACCTCTTCCTGTATATCTATATATATATATTGGAATAAAATATATATATATATATATCCTAGCAACTCCCACTCCAAATGGAAGAGAGCACGCACACAAGGCTGAACGTTTTAAGGCTTTTTATTCCATCAGGCCATCCTCGACCGGGGAAACCAAGAGAGACGCGCTTCGGCTGCCGCAACAGCCATTGTCAATCTAGTTTGCGCCCTTTTTAATCAATTCATTTATAGTATCTAAACCATAGACATAGACAAAGTACACCATTTGGAGCATTAAAAAGACTGTATTGAGCAAATGCAGTAGCAGCTGTATGTTCAAGATGCACTGAGACATATTACTATTTCCTTTTGGATTATCAACGACCACACCACCAACATGATTACGATCAATTGATCATGTGCCAGTCAATTCAGATCGGAATTTACTGTGATAGAGGCACAGCACAACAGGATTTGTCCATCATATACATCATGAGCTCAAAGTACGAAAACCTCATTAAGAGACAACATATAACTTGAGATAAAGCCAGATACTCTGACAAACTTGTACATAATATTGAGAATATCATGATTGTATACCGATAAATCAATAAGAATTACCCAACTCAAGTTTGTTGCACAAATGTCTGCATACAAAAATGCGCTGTCACACATAAATATATATATTATATTCAGAACTATCAAACTATATATCATACATTCTAAATAAAACCTAAATTAGCATTTACCCTAGAAGGACATATGTGTTAAAAAAAAAATCTGACTAAAATTAATCAAACCAATAAAATCATAGAATGAACAACTTTAACCAATAAAATCAGACAAACAATTAAATCAATAGAAATGGCACACTAATTTAAACAACTAAATACCTGAAAAACAACAAATGCTGCAAGATGACGAACTCTGCCAAATTCTCTGACTAGACCATTAAAGAAGAAATAAATGCATCTCAATAACTACCTAGCCAAGTAAGTAAAACTTATATTTAAACTAAAACATAGCTGTTAATAGCCTTAAAAATGGAAAATAGCAAATAAGGAATAAAACACTCTCCAACTTCTACCTATTTACAAAGACTTCCTAGAAGAAAACACTATGGGCCCGAATACGATCTCGTCCGGAAAGCATTCCTACCCAATCGGTCCCGGAATGCTTTCTGGACGACTCGGATTAGGTGAGTCCGACCGAGCAATTTGGATGTATCCGGATGCTTCAGGATACGATTTGTCGGATTCCTATTGACTTGAATGGGACACTGTTTTCCGAACGAGAACACAGGCTCCCATTTAAGAAAGGGGTGGCTGGGGAAAACCTTGCACCCGGTGGCAGGCACCCCATGGTGCCTGCCACACTGTGCATGGTTGGAAAGGGGTATCCCTTGGGTAACCCCACGGACACGACTTCGAGGGCCCTGAAACCGATTTGGAACAGCTGTCCGAATCGGTCATCGTAATCACTCACTCAGAAACTGAGTCCATAGAGCTGTACGATTCGGCTCCGAAAGACGTAACCTGTCCGAATGCCTTTCAGAACTGATTTGGACAGCCCTAACAGTTTACAGGCATCGAAATCAGTTGTTGGGAACTGTGTACCATTCAGACAGAAACAACGGTTCCGAATCGGATTCGGCAAACCCGAATCCAATTCGAAGCCCTTTCGAACGGGATCATAATCGACCCCTATGAATTCAAAAAGAAATGAACTGCCAGAAAAAAACAGCAAGCACAAACCAGCAAAAAGATTTAACAAAGTAAGTATACATAAATTCATAAATTATATAAACTCATCCAAACAGTTAGTAAAAATAAACCTAATGACCTTAACCTCTCCAAACTACCAACAAATGAACACTTGCATTAAACTGAAATTGTTTTTTCATCCATCAGAAAAGGAAGCAGCTGCTCCAGATTAGAACACCCCAATGGAAAAGCTGCAGAACAGTGTGAAACATCTAAACAGAACATACATGTATGTATTAAAAATAGAAGTAGTTGCATCATTTTACAGGCAAATAATAAATGGACAGCAAAATACGTAACACTGCAAAAAGGAAAGCAGTTACTAAACTATGTGGGCTGCACCTACAGCCAAGAAAGTGCATCAATAGAAAATATAAATTGGAAATGTACCAAATCTAATGCATGCTAGATTAGAACACCCCCAATGGAAAAGCTCCAAAACAGTGTGAAACATCGAAACAGAACATCCATGTATGTATTAAAAATAGAAGTAGTTGCATAATTTTACTGGCAAATAATAAATGGACAGCAAAATATGTAACACTGCAAAAAGGGAAGCAGTTACTAAATGACATGGGCTACACCTACAGCCAAGAAAGTGCATCAATAGAAAATATAAATTGGAAATGTACCAAATCTAATGCATGCTATGAGAGGGCAGCTAAAAAAGGTGATGGTGTAATTCCTGTAAAGCAGCACTCCCACGCATCAAATGTGACAGAAATAGAAGTAAGGGAAGTATTGCAGGACATAAGAGAGGCAAGCACTAGTTCCCAGGAACCTATAACCAAATTCCTTAAAGATAAACTGCCTAAAGTCCCTGAACACTTTACAGGCCAACTACCACCTGTGACCACTTTAAAACATGTAATTGTACAAACTAAAAAGCAAACTGATACTCCTCCTGCCCCTAGAAGGTACCAAGACACCAAAATACCTGAACGTTCAAGAATGACACATACCAAGGACCCTTTCCTTTTATATGATAGCCATTGTCAAGCCTGGATGATGGCTGGGACCTTCAAAATGTGTCCCAAACCTATCACTCAGATATGCCCCATAGAGGGTAAAACACAAATATCCTTTTATATATGCCATACTACCAAATAAACAGAGCAGCACTTACTGCAAGTTTTTAAACCACATTAAACATAAGACAAATATCTACAACCTCAAAAAATAATGATAGACTTTGACCAAGCCACAATCAAATTATTTAAAAAGTTTTTACTCCCCCCCCCCCCACAGCCATACAAGGCTGTTACTATCATTTCAATGAACGCATATGGTGATACCTCCAACAATCTTCATGTAGGCCCAGATTCTGAGATCAGTGGTTTGACCACTGGACCACCATTGTGGCGGTCGGAAGAATGCTGCAAATCGGGCAGCATCCCGACTGCCGTATTCTGAGCACACTGCTGGGCTGGCGGTGTTGTGTCAGCAGTGCCATGATGGCGACATGCTTTTGATCATGGAGAGCCTCAATCATATGCCGCTACAGTGGCAGCACCACTTACATGTCGGTGCACTGTGTACCATTCACCATGTTGTGCATTGCACACAGTGCACACACAACAGTACAAGCAGAGAAGGGCCCAACATGTGCCCCCATGCAATTTGCCCAATAGGCAAAATCGCCCTGGGGCCTTGTTTGCGGCCCTTCCCTGCCTTTCCGCCAACCTTTTCTTGGCAGGGTCCTCGGCATGAAAAGGTCGGTGGTAAGGCAGGTCAGAATCTGCACTCCCACCAGAGAAAGCCACTCTCCCCAACGCTGCCCCATCGGAATCGACAAGGAGGCGGTGGTCAGACCGCCACAGACGGTACGCCGGTATCAAGACTGCTGTATTCGGCTCTAAGAGTAGAATATTCTACAAACAGACAATTTGCATTTAAAATAAATAAAATAATAACACTAGCCTATGTCCCTATCACAGAGGTAGCTAACCACTACAATTTACTAACAGAAGGCCCATTCTACCAACAAAATGAAGACAAAAAAAGCCCCATAATGGATTATTTTGAAAACACTTGGGTTGGCAGATTGTATTGCTCTGGACTCAGATGCCAACCCATATTCCAAATAGCATGGTGGAATGTCTATGACAGCAACTTGGCACAGGAAGCAAAAACAAACAACCCAGTGGAAGGATGGCTCAATGCCTTTCAATCCATACTAGGCAGAATCCAACCTACATGCTATAGATTGATAGAAGCTTTAAAGAAACAGCAAAGCTACCAACAACTATAAATGGAGCAATATGTTTGCCACATTACCCCTAAACTTAGCAAACACACCAAAAGAATGAATGAAATGCTACAGTTTAAAGTCAAACTCTTCATTAATAACTAATGTGTAGAGCACTTAGAATTAAGAGCCAAAAGCATATTATAAAATAAAAAATAACTTAACTAATTCCCTAAAAAGTATTACAAAATCTAAACCAACATGACAAATCATTCTTTTTATAAATAATAAATATAATATTTTATTACATCTGTATAAAAATAAATCAAAAATCCAATCTTAATGAAGACTGAGATAATAAAACGATATATCAATTATTTAAACAAAAAATATATCAGTCACCAACTTAGAAACAAAAAAACAGACTCAAATCAGTGCATGGAATAATTACAACACATAAACTACATAATTGCAAATAACATTTACAAAAACAATAAAATATAACATTTACCACCCAAAAGAAACAAAATAAATAAGAGTAAGGGGCTTATTACGATGTCGGTCAGAGTTGCCTCTGACCGACACCATCTCGGGACCGACTGACCTACCTCCGGTTGGTGGTTTTGACCACCTGATTAAGATCGACAGAAGGCTGCTCGGTCGGATACTCACATTTTTCTATGGGAGTTTGTGTTAAGGCCATAAACCGCCCATAATACAGGCTCCCATAATTAAATGGGTGTGTGTGTAAATTCCTGACCCAGTGGCAGGCACCCCATGGTGCCTGCCACACAGTGCATGGATTTACAGGGGGGCATCCTAGGTAGCTCCTCGGCCACTAACTGTAGGCCACAGAGGCAAGGTGGCCCTGCTAGGGCCCCTCAAAGTTACTTTCTGACAGCATTTCCATGTCAGGAAGGCCAGCACGGAAAGGTTGTGGGAATTGTAATTCTGACCGCGGAAACACTGTCCATAGGGGATTACGGTGCGGTTCCGACCGGCCGGAAGACTCGAGAGCAGGTTGGAACCACATTGGAATGTCTGGCCGGTTCACCCTCCGACCTCCGACATCGTAATTCGGTGATTGGACCACAAACCAATCGTGTCGGTCAGAAAGCTTGCCTCTAGCGGTGGGAGGCTTCCAACTGACATCGTAATCAGCCCATTACTGTTGTGTGGCTGCATATCTTCCTCTGTGTCCATGTAATCAAAAATAGTAATCCACCAACAATGGGAAAAATATTGTCCACAAAAAAAGACAAAAATAAAATAAATCCAATAGAGATCCCTTGAAGCAAAACAAAGTATCTAAGAACCATAAAAAAACCTGAAGAAGTGTTTTAAAAAACACTCCAGTAAACTGAAAAGACAGAAAATCAAAGTAAAAAGCATTGGTTTATTATAAACCAAAAGTGTTTTCTTCTAAAAAAAAGATAACTCCCAATGCCCAGGGGACACGTTCATAGACAAAAACCTGTAAAGTAAATGACAAAACCCACCCGCAAAACACATTACATATACATGATGCTTAATCATCAGAATATAAGTAACATAACACAATTTAACATAACATAATGATACATTACTAATGCAATGTACGAAAACTCAAAACCACAAACTAGTGAAAAATACTACTATTAATACAACTAAAAATACAACAAAACCGACTAACAACACTAAAACTAACTTCTAGACCTCCCTCCAAACATGCCCTACCCTCAAAACCCTTCACAAAATACTCAAAAGCAGGGCTTACTTGTCATAATGAACAGCAGCACCTTTCAGCGACCTGGTTCCGGGAAAATAGATTGAAAATAACATAAATAAACTACAACATAGAGGACAAAAAGAAAAATAGCTGCAAAATGAAACTAAAAAAAGACTATCTCTCCATAGGAATGAATGGGATATAATGTAAAAATGTTGAATAAATGCATGGAAAAATTTAATAAATGGTTAAATATGTAAAATGCATCAAAACATTTTGTAAGAAAAGTTACAAAATTGAAAAGGTTATGGTAAAATGATGTTGAAAATATATATATATATAATTGAAGAAATGTTAAAAACATTTGAAACAATGGAAAAAAGTGAAAATGTGCAACACAATAGTATTTAAAAGATTTTTTTACATTTAATAATAAAATATTAAAAAATGTTTTACTTAATTACCTATATATAAATGTTTAGTTTGAAATTGAAATATAAATGTTTAAAAATGTAAAACTATACATGAAATAAACTTTGAAAACATAAAATGAGAGAAATGTGTTACGTCTTTATTCTGTAAAAACATTCATGAATGATAATATTGTCAACAAACATACAACCAACTATTTTTTTATTACATTTATTAATACCAATAATACTAATTAAATAACACAAAGTGTTTCTACTTCATACGAATAAAATTAAAAGAAAGGATTTCAGAATATAATTCTAATAAAATAAAATCATCACACTCCCACTCAAACCATTTTTAAGAAAGTGCTGGACAATTCAAGGGTGATATTTGCTATTCTCACTCCACTCTAAACCAATTTGGGAAAAGTGTTGGACACTAAAAGTGTGTCATTTACTATTCCCACTTCAACTTATACCAATTTGGGAAAGGTGTTGGACATTAAGGGCCTAATTATAAGTTTGGTGGTCTAAGGAATGCCAAGCGCATGGTGGTGCAGCGGTGGCAGTCCGGCCACCGCTGCACCAGCGGTCCGACCGCTGGATTACAACTTGGGCAGTCCGACCGTCATTGCACCACCGCAGCTGCCAAGGATCAGAGATCCCTGGTGGTGGTGCAGCAGTCTAAGTGCCGCAATATGCTTTGTGGTGCCCTGCAACACTGCCAAGCGCATTAAGACTTTCCTCACCACCAGTGGTCTCATGGAAGTTCTCACTCCTTTAAACTGCTGCCAGTGAGGAAAGAAAAGGGGTCCTACAGGGCCCCCTGTTGTTTTTGTGCAATAGGGTGCATGCAGGGGGGCACATGTTGTGCCCCCCTGTGTGCATGCACCCCATTCCTGCATGGCCTCGACTGCAGTCCATGCCGTGCAGGAATGTGTACTGGGGGCCCGACGGCAGTGCAGTTTAAGGTTCACAAATGAGCCTTTAAATTGCACCGACGTGGGACCCCATGCCACCTGCCTGCCAGACCACGAAAAAACGTGCAATCTGGCGCACAGGCGGTGGTGAGTTTTGGCGGTGCGGGAGCAGGGTGGTGGCAAGCTACCGGCTCCTCCTCCACCAAAACTCATAATAAGGCCCTAAAAAGGCAATATTTACTATTCTCACTCCAATCTATATCAATTTGAAGAAGGTGTTGGACACTAAAGAGGTGAAAATACTATTCCCACTTGCATCTCAACTAATTTGGGGATGGTGTGGGACACTAGAGGGGTGACATTTACTATTCCCACTCCAATCTAACACAATTTGAAGAAGGCGTTAAACACTAAATGGTGCCATTTACTATTCCCACTCGAACCTATACCAATTTAGTGAAGATGTTGGACACTAAAAGGGTAACATTTACTATTCCCACTCCAATACATACCAATTTGAAGAAGGCGTTGGACACTAAAGAGGTGGAAAATACTATTTCCACTCTAACCTATACCAATTTAGTAAAGATGTTGGACACTAAAAGGGTAATATTTACTATTTCCACTCCAATATATACCAATTTGAAGTAGGCGTTGGACACTAAAGAGGTGGAAAATACTGTTCCCGCTCCAACCTATACCAATTTAGGGAAGGTGTTGGACACTAAAAGGATATCATTTACTATTCCCACTCCAATCTATTCCAATTTGAAAAAGGTGCTAAACACAAACTAAAAAGGATGGCATTTACTATTCCCATTCCAATATAAACCACTTTGTGGAAGGTGTTGAATAGCAAAGTAATGGCATTTACTATTATCACTCTAACCTAACCTAATTTGGGGAAGGTGTTAGACACTAAAAGGGTGACATTTACTATTCCCAATCCAATGTAACCATATTGGGGGAAGGTGTTGGAAACTAAAGGGGTGACATTTGCTATTTTCACTCCAAGCTAACCATATTGCAGGAAGGTGGTGGACACTAAAAGGGTGAATTTTACCATTCCCACTCCAATCTTTCCAATCTTACCAAACTAAAAAGGATGACATTTACTATTCCCGTTCCAATATAAACGACTTTGTGGAAGGTGTTGGACAGCAAAGTAATTACATTTACTATTACCACTCTAACCTAACCCAATTTGGGGAAGGTGTTGGACACTAAAGGGGTAACATTTACTATTCCCACTCCAATCTAACCATATTGGGTGATGGTGTCGGAAACTAAAGGGTTAAGATTTACTATTCCCACTCCAATCTGAAACAATCTGAGTGCAACCAAAACAAATTATAAAACCATTATGTATATATATATAAATACAAATAAAAATACTAATTTCAACAGTTTTGTAGCTAATAAATTATCTTACTAAAAAAACTAATAAAACAAATTAATAAGCATATAGAATCAAACACACTACAATAAAGTAAACACTAATTAACACTTACAAACAATATTACATATGATTTTTTCTATATCAATATTTTTACAATATTAAAAACAACAGTTAAAACTATATTTTTACCTTTGATATTTCTGTCAATTATATTTTTGACATCCCGGTATTCTTGACACAATATTTTTGTATCACAATATTTTTTTCCATAATTTTGTCTAAACACCCTGTAAATGACTCAGTACTGATGTTTCAGGACACTGTGCAGGTCAGAAGAAAGGTAAACCGAATAAGAAGCACAGCTGTTCTGAGATGCCACTACCGAATTCCACAGAAAACTCTAGCAATGATTTGAAGATGGAATGTGAGCACTGGATGGGTATTTCGTTGTTCAAAAGAGGCAAACAATGGTTTGGGGACTGTTGATTTCTTCGTTTTTCATTGTCTATTCCACTTCAGCATCCCACGTTGTAATGATTCCTTCATTTTCCACATATTGAAGAGTGTTGCTTAGAACAGACTTGAGCCTACAAAGCCAATGTGATTTAGAAGAGTCCAGCCAGGCTGCAAAGCCAGGCGCAGGATTGCAGAACTCCATGCAAATGTTTGGAACGCGTGTGCAAGTGACGTGCATCACACAGTCGCAGTGCTGGTGAAGCACCTGTTCAATTGGTGTTTCAGCCTCACCCCATGTTCCACACCCCACTCACTCTCACCCATGATCACCATCCATCAACATAGCAGGACTTCATAGCGCTCAGCGACTCTTCGTCTCAGACCTTGGACACTGGCACTTCGAGGCCCAATTGCAAGGGCCATCCGAACACAGTGCAGGAAACCCCAGCCCTGCCCCCCAACTCAGGGCCAGCCTTAGCACTGGTGGTGCCCAGTATGACAATGTTTGTTGGTGCCCCCCAGTGGCCTCCTTCTCCATGGATCATTCACTACCATCCTTTAACAGTGCTCCTCAAGTCTCCATAGCCTCCCTCTCTCTCAGATGCATTTAATTAGTTTTATAGCGCCACCCATATCAATGTAAGGTGTCAGAGCACTTCACATCACACACACTACACAGAGACAATCAATCAAAGGTGTGTAAATCAGTGTATAGGAAATATTGCATAAAAAGAGAACTACAAGGTGTAGGAGTTACATGATATCATACTAGTAGGCAGGATAGATTAACAGTGATTGGTCTGGAGAAGCACAAACTCAGAATTTAAAACATAACATCATAGTTAGGGGTTCTCTATATTAATCAGAATTCATTCTAGCCCAACGAACCTTTTTCGCAACATTAGAATAATCAAAGACTGCGGAAAGGATCATAACGCTCTGATTTATACCTTGCAGTTTGCATGCAGCTCTTTGATGATAGTTAATAGCTCACTGTTCTATGTTAGGATTTTAACTTATAAACTGCAAGTAACAAAAGGATCTCTCAGACAAAAGTAGCAACCCATTGATATATTTACATTATAGGCACTTTGTGAACTGCATGGTACATGTTCTTTGCAGCAGGCACATTAACCTACTGCGCTACCTTACCATGAGTCAAAATGTCCACTAGACTAAACTCTGATCCCTCTTTAGGTAGTGCATTAATCAGCGGAGCCAGCAGGTGCTTGTGAAACCATAGTATTTTTCCAAATATGACGACCCACCCTATGTCAGCACCCGGTGAGGTTGCACCGGTTGCACTGCCTTGGAGCCGGTCCTGCTCTACTCCACTGTATGTGGCCTCTTTCAAACGATCTTCTCTTGGCATCAGTGGAGACCAGCCTCGGTGCCTCCCCCTGCTTACTCCCTATCACGTCTGAGCGCCATGGGAAGACCCACCACACCCTCACCTTCTAGCCAGACTCACGTGCCTAGTGCTTATTGCCATTGTATAGCAGAATCTATTGTTTATAAATTCCTAATAATGGCAGACACAGGAGTTGATTGGCATGAAGAGCAAAGCATGTTTGCTCAAGATCACACAAGACAGCATGGCTCATTCGAAAGCAATGATAGTAACTCTGGTCACTGAATGGCCCCCTACAGCAATCCAGACACTGCTCTCATGCTGGTATTACCCAGTATTACAGCAGCGCTGTGATTGGTGTGAGCGCCCTCTTTAGGCACTCACTAAGGGATTACGACCCTCTGCTTGTTCTCCACTCGGCTGTAAAGCACAGCTCGGGTGGAGAGACCGAAGTGCGCATGACGGTTTGGCCTTCGTCTCCCCTGAAGGTGACTTCATTTTAATTACATCTTCGGAACTTTACAATGGAAGTGAAAGTAATTGCTATAATATGTCGAGGACCTCAGATACCGATAAATGGAATTCTGCAATCCGCGGCCCTTGCATATTCACTAACAACGCTTGCCTTTTGGCAGGTACATTGTAGCAGAATTTATGCCATTGAACAGTGAAAATAATGAAAACTGTTAGGCCGTGTCGGTTTCTTTAGAATGGTCATATTTCTAAGATCTTTGCTAGGCACTCTGCGTTCCAGCGCGGCCTCTGGTTAGCTCCACACAATTGTCTTTTAAAGGGATAAGAAATACTGCGAAGGGGATCTCCATAATTTAGTAGGTCTGCGGGTGGGATCTTATTTACAAACCCATTGCGCCGCTGGTGCATCACTTTTTCTGACGCACCGGCGGCGCAATGGGCATGCCCATATTTACAAGGCCATGTAAAGTCACCCTGCGTGACTTTTCATGGCCATGTAAATATGGGCCACTTTCACACATTACTCTGTGTGAAAGGGGCGTTACATGGGTGTTATTGTGGGTGTTCCCACGTAACATCCATGAAACGTGACGCACTCCAAAATTTACAACATTTTGTAAAACCGGGAATGAGTCAGAATCCTATGGCTCCCCGGGTGAGGCGTAGGAATGGCGCAACAAGGAGAATACTTTTTTTTCTCGTTTTTTTCTCTTTCGATGCGTGCTGCATTCTGCAAAAAGGAAAATGCCATTAATGATTGTTTTTGTGCAGAAGGTGTCTCTTCCTGCACAAAAATAATCATTCCCGCCACGCAAGCACCCTTGCAACATGACGTAAGGGGGCCTGCGCTGGTGCATGGCAGCCATTTGTGGGTCAGCACTGGGAAAAACACACGGAAGAGTCGTATTGCTGATGATACGACGCATCCCTGTCCTTTGAAAATGATGCAGCACAGCGCAGCTAAATCGCTTGTGGAGTTGCATAATTTTCTCGTAGATGAGGCCCACAGTTTTCTTATAGGCACAAGAATGATTTACTTCAGCAGAGAAATAAAGCTCATGAGTAGCAGACCCTGAACGATTGGAATCCTCGTTGAGATTTTCTTCAGATACCCTTTATGCCAACATGTTTTGAAAAATGTCGTTTAACCAGTTGGCTGCTGCCGTCGGCCAATGGTCGTCACGAGCACTACCTTGGTAGTGCTGCGGACGTCCGTTGGCCGACGCTGCCCCACCCGTTTTTCGAACGTTCAGCACTGGAGCTGAACGTTCGACGAAGCCAACGGGTTAAAATGAACTGCATGGCCCTAATGTTTTCCTTTAATTTTCGGGAGAGGATACTACATCCGTCTGTTCTCTCCAATTGAAATCAGCAAAGGAAAAAGCGTTCACACTAACTATCCACTCTAGCAGCCAATGATGAACTTTCGTGCTTAGGCCAAGATAGCCCACCCAGCTCTTAAATCAAGCAGCTAGTCTGCTGTTAAGGCCACTAAATGGTATAGGAGGACCAGATTATGCGGCATGGTTCGCTAAATTATGTGGCCAGAAACGTCGAATAATGTGGAGTAATGTGACACATTCTGTGATAGTATCACTTCAATTTTTTTTGCCATTTTTACACATGGTAGGACTGTCTGGGTAAATATTTCACCTTATTAGTAGTATTTTAACACCCAAATACAGTAATAAAGCAGTTGAAAGATGACCAGTCAACCTTTGCACAAGGCTTTTCACTATATGGGGAAGTGGCGTCATGTTTTTAGTAATTTTTGATCCGTTTGAGCTACAAACAATTTATTTTGCAAAACTCAGGCAGGTTAGACAGCAGATGGTAGATTATGTGGTAAACGCGGCAAATTAATAACTATACAGAAAACGCCACAGAATCCCATACTTCCTGTGGCTCTGCCTTCAGCCCACAAGGGAAATACAAGAGTGCCAGACTGGACGCGCTGGCCTCCGCTTTAACAATTGCTGTGTATCAGGCACTCTCTGGTCATTTATATTACTCACACTCACAAAGCTGCTAAATGATTGGCCAGAGGGGAAGTGGTGTAACAAAAGTTAAAGGAGCCCCCCTGCAATGTACACAAAGGGGCCCCTGCTCCGGATTTCATCCAGAGAGCTTAGACCTGAGTACTGTGCTGAGGGGGCCCCCCTGCAGAGTGGGGGATGCGGGGGGGGGGGGGGGGGGAGGGGCTTAGTTCCTGGCCCCACCCATTTTCAGGGCCCTAGGCTCATGCTGCAAAATTGGTTCATAGATTTTGCAACAAACTTCCTCTATTTATTCATGACATCTGGCGTGGCTTGCACCACTAGATGACACCAGATACTCATGTGAGGCTGGTATGACGTTTTTGCTCCAGGCCAGCAAAAACGGCTGACATACATGCACACCCATGTTACAATCTAATGATACTTTGGGTTTTGACACCTGCATGTTGTATTTTATTAGGACACATGCTTTATTCAAATTATGTCAGGGATATCCAGCACTTTAAATGGAAATACATACGTGCTGGTACTCAATGTTCAGAGTACCTATTTGCTCCTGAGAAGTGCAGGTACTCTCCCTTTAAATGTATTGCAGCAGTGGCGAAAAGTGCAGGTACTCTCCCTTTCACATTAAAGAAGTGCAGGTACTCAGTCCTGGACAGCATCTGCCCATTTAAAGCACTGGATATTGATTCAAACAAATACCTGGCGTAACAGAGTGACATAACCCACCCTCTGACAGCTGGTAAAGTCACAGGGATGACTTGGGGCATATTTACAAGGAGTTAATGCTACCAGAACACCACTTTTTCCAACGGTCTGGTGGCTTTAACTCATTTGCCTTATTTACAAGGCGGCGTTAAGCCACTGAACATGGCTTAACGCTGCTTAGTAAATAATGCCCCTATTAATGCAGCAGTTAGCGTGGAAGGGGTGTGAAATGGGTATTGCAGTGGGCATTCTGCCCCAACACCCATTGCTTTTTGACACTGCCCCATATTTACAAGGTATGGGGCAGCGCCAAAAATACTGCCAGGGAATATTTGGTCTTAAGCAGGCGATACCAAGAGAAATGTCCTCGTATTTTGCTCTTTCCACCTGTGCTGCATTCTGCAAAACACATAGATAGAGCAAATCGCCTCTAAAGATTGTTAATGTGTGGGCACCCTAGCCAAATGGTGCTAGGGTGCTTGCACTGACACTAGGCAGCTTTTTTAGTGTAGCGCTGGGGGTAACAATTCTTGCGAATCCGGCGCACCCCTGTGTTTTGAAACTGTCAGACCATGGCGTTACTAATTTTGGCGTAAGCGTCCTCCGCCAGTTTCTTGTAAATATGCCCCCTTGTTTTAAATATTAGACTTTGACCCAGCGACAGAGAGACTAAGACAGAAAAGGGAAAAAGGGGAAAAGGAGGAGGAAAAAGATAGTGAACGGTGAAAGGGGAGAGAGTGGGGACTAAAAAGAGGCTGCAATACCGATATAAAGTGACAGGAAGTACAGGGTGGTCGAAGGAAGAGGTTTTGAAGTAGAATTAAGACACTTAACCTGTGCATTTCACAGCAGTAGCAATAAGGTTCTAAGAAAGGTTGATTTCTACGCTTTCATTTTTTTCCTATTAAGCACTGAACTGGTGTTGCTATATGATTACTAGTTCACACCAGGTTCTTTCCCACAAACGTCACCCCCCCCCCCTTCTGTGCTGGTTGAATAAATAATACAACCCATGTTGCTAAATAAACACAACACATACTGACATACTCTGCAGTCTCCTCATATGAAATCTCAAGAGCGAAAATATATTTTATTTACGGTTTTATAGAGCACTGTAAACCACAATAGCTGTAAGAAGCGCTTTAAAAGAAACTAAACCAGGAGTGACAATATGCAATGCAGTGGTTGATTTGTAAAACAATAAATGCTGGGGCTCTCGTCAGGAGGCAGCTGGCACCAGCCCATTTCTCCTGTAACACCGCCTAAACAGAGCCAACTACTAGCCAGGAAGTGTGGAGAGGGTGTGGTGTAATGGCCAGAACTGCCGACTTCAGAGCTGGGGAACTAAGGGGCATATTACCAAGCAATAGCGATAATTATCGCTATTGCTTGGTTAGAGACAAAAATGTATCACCAACCTGCGGCGATTTTTATCACAGATAAACCTTGGTATTACCAAGGTTTATCGCAAATGCGATAAAAATCGGCCGCAATGCATGAATATCGCTGAAAAGTCAGCGATATTCAGGCATTACCGAGCTAATGCTCTTAGCCATGTTATCCACCTCCCATTGGATAACATGGCTAAGAACTGCTCAGGGCAGGTGTTAGCTTTTGGAGATATTCGCGCTTAGTGCGAATATCTCCAAACGTTGGTAATAGGAGATAGCGATCTTAGCGACTGTTTCCAGTCGCTAACATCTTGGCTCGCCCACTTTGCATGTCATTAGTGATACATTTCTCTGACATGCAAAGGGGGGCCCAAGATGGTCGCTATCTCCTACTAGCTGTCGCTAACTGGTGCTAGCGACAGCTAGGTAATAGGGAGATAATTTTATCTCCGCTTTCTTGGCTTTTAAAGCCAAAAAAGCAGAGATAAACCCCCTTGATAATATGCCCCTAAGTTTGACTCTCGGCGTCGGCTCAACTTCCTGTAATTCAGGGAAAATCACTTAATCTCCCTGTGTCTACCAAAAATGTGTGTGTCCTTAACTGGTGCTCATTAAACTATAGCGCCAGTGTCGATGATTAAGTGCCGGTGCTGATCACCAGAAATCAGTGGCTCAAATTAAACACTGATGCAATGCGAGGGTAGTGGAGAATCTGAGGAGGGGTGCAATGCATATCATTCTGGAATTAAAGAATAACAGTCAAGTTAAGCCAATCAAATATTTTCGCAGGTAAGACATTTATATATTTTCGCAATTGAGACATTCAAATATTTTCAGAAGGGGAATGTTTGGTGGATTTCACAGGAGGGGCCAGTTAGAGGGTAGAATGTCAATGTCTGATGGTGGAGTATTTTGACAGCAGCTTCTGGAAAGAACCAGTCCAAGTTTGGTTTGGCAACTCTTAGTTTTTCCAGTCTTTTGTGGAAACTGGAACCAATAGGAATAAAGAGCATGCTGATTTTGAGCGTGTATAGCCTAGCAGGTTACCCAAAACAGAATATCTCAAGAAGAATGTAATGATATTATTAGGAGATACCATGTTATTTTATGAGTGTTATTCCTATGGACAACCATCCCTGCAAGGCATCTTCATCGAGGAGGCTAGAATAGAAATGTAAGGTAATTAATAGAGAAATCATGATTAAAAAAAAGTTTAATAGTATATCAATACGTTGGTATCTAAATGTATTAAACATTTCTGAGAAAAAAGTATATAGTAAATCTGCACTTGCATATTTATGCCTACGTGCGAGTATAGATTTACTACTTTCAGTGTTTAATTTGAGCTGGTGGTTGCAGGTGGTGCCCTTCGGTACTCAATTTTGGGGACCAGCACTTATTTTTCCTCATCAGACTTTCACCCAAAGCGAGAGAGAGAAAAACAGAAATGAAGGAGAAAAAGACAGACGGAAAACAGGGACAAAGGGAGAAAGCAGGGATGAAAACGAACCGGCAAGAGTGATATAAAGGTATAGGAAGTGCCTAGTTGGGGGCGAATGAGGCATGAGGTGGAATCAAGGATAAGCAACCTTCATATTCAGCACTGAACAGTTGACAGCACAGGCCGTGGCTTTCTGAGCAAAATGTAGGCCCAGATTTACGAAAACTTTGTGTCGAGTTTGCATTACTGTTTTTTAATGTAGACGCAACAGAAAGTCTTCTGGTGGGATTTACAATCCAACGAAATTCATGATTTGTGTTGGTTTGTAACCCAAATTAACCCCTTGGCTGCGGCGGTAATTCCGCCTTGGCGCTGGTGGGGAGTGGGGGCCGCGCGGTGCCGACATGCTGGTGACGGAACCACTCCGTCACCAGCCACTCGTGGGCTGTGCTAATGACGGAGTGGTTCCGTCACGGCCCCGCCCGCCTAATAGAATGCGCTGCGCAGGCGTGAAATCAACGCCGCGCAGGCGCTGCGGCCGGGCGTGACGAAACCACTTCGTCATTAGCACAGCCCACCGTGGCTGGTGACGGAATGGTTCCGTCACCAGCATAGAAGGGGTTAATGGAACGTAGTGTAATGCACTGCCTTGCATTAGTGAGGCATTTCAGGGGTGGTGCATTCCCATGAATCCATCAATGGGTTATGATGCAATTCCATATCTACAAATACTAGTAGCCATGGATTTATACCTAAATACTGCACCTGCCCGAGGCTGGCATAACAAGGAGAAATATTTTTATTTCTCCTCGTTTTTTCCTCTTTGCATGAGTGATACTTTCTGCGGCATCCATACATACAGGAAATAGCCTCAATAGATAGTTTTTCTCTCTTTGTGCATGTGGCTCAGTTCCGCTCTCTCCAGTTCAAGCAACGCCATGCAGCAATTTCCCTTGCTGAGCGTGAAAGGTTATTAAATATGCCTCTTATTGCTTTACAAACTAAGCACTTACTATGTTGAGGTATTCCCAGGCATTACCAAGAATATGCATGAAAATCTGTGACAGGAGCAGGTTTTTATGCACATTCCTGGGAAGGTCACATGACATTCCCTGCTGGATCCTATTCCCCCTGAGCAGAGTTCTCCATAGAGGAAAACTTGCCCAAGGAGCCCATTATAAACACAATTTCTTTTTTCACCACAGGAAAAAAAAATCCCTGTGGAGTAAACCCTTCCTCTCTACTCCCAGCTAATCCAGGGGTTATTCTCTCCTCTTCCGACCCCGGTAAGAGATTTACGCCAGCCTCTGACTGGAGTAAAATTGTACAGTTTCCAGGGTGGAAAGGGAAATGAGAGGAGTTTGTGAATGCCGAAATATGTACCTGTGTATGGATGTTTACAAACTTGCTAGGCCTTGGAACACCCACTTTCTCATGCCTTGATTAGGATTTACCGGTATAGAGAACTTCGCACTTGTAAAAAAGGGAAATGTGGTTGTACCTTGAATAGGGCCCTTCCTCACTCTATTCACTAAGAAATGTGAGAAAACAGCACCCATAGTACTAGCTATAGTGGTTTTTTTCCATTCAGAATCGAAACTATGGCAAAGATGCGGGTTTTACATTTTCTGTAATGGCCCATTCACTTGAATCTGTGGTAAAATATCCAAACAAGAAAATGCACCATCCGTTTTCCTTCTTTAAAGTGGAAGCCACTAAGACTCTCTCAATACGAGTGGTCTCGTCAACTTCAATATGTTTACCGTATGTGTTGTAATTATGAGTTTTGTGATAAATGTCAGCAGGTCAAACTTCCTGATTGTTATTTGCGGAAAAATGGCTGCTAGTTACAAGCTCATAAGGATTTTGTTGCACTAAGCACCAAAATCAACGTCATCCTTCAAAAACTCGCCATTGGGTGGTACTCATTGCACCTGATAAACTCCTACTTGGCAGAGTTGGCTTTTATTGCATGTGATAAATGTATTTTATTTATTTAAGCAATTTGTAGAGCGCGCAAATACCCTTGGGTGTCTAGCCCCACCAATTACCAGGCCACTTGTAATGAGGGCCTAGTGTGTGATTGGTGACCACACTGGTAGGATACTAAAGCAAACGTCATAGTGTGCTTTTGCAGGGATTCTTTAAAGTTTTAAAAGTGTGGCAAAATGTTGGCTTGGATGCAAATAAGAGCCTGGCAGAGCCGAAATGTCTCTGTCGTTGCCCTATTGTTTCGACACACGAGGAAGGATGGCTCTGTGAACTGGAAAGGTGGCGAACGGTAAGTGGCCACTCACCGGGGATTCATTAGGAAGCCTTTTCAGCAGCAGCCTTCATTAGGACATCATTTAATATTCATGCAAATGCCCTTCACGCGGCGCTTCATTCCACGGGGGGCGGCTCACAATTATGCGACATCAGTTAACCATTCCAGATAATGGCATTTAAAGTAGCTTAGGCAGAACCTGGGCTGAGTGATTGACAGGCCCAATGATTTCAGGGTGAAAAGGTTTCACATGGTCATAGTCAATGTTTCATGTACTCAGTGTGCGCACGGTCCAGGAGTTTCCCCTTCAGAAGTGACTTGTATGTCTCCACAAGCCATCAGCAACCATTGCTCGGGTCATCGCAGCAGTACCCCAAACAAAACAGAATATATGCCTTATTACGGATGTACATCAGTACAACGCGCTCATTTTGATCGCGGTACTTTACGACGCAGCCATTACAACGCAAGTCGTTACAACAACTTGCGTTGGAGGGCGCTGGATTGTGGATTAATTTAATTTTCTATTCCAACTCCAGCCACGTAACAGTAGGGAAGGTGTTGGAATAGAAAATCAAACTATTCCTTAAGCAAGAGTGCCCTCCAGCACAAGTCGTGGTAACGACTTGCGTTGTAACGGATGCGTCGTAAAGGTCGCGCGGTGTAAACACCGCGTTGTAAAGGATGTTTTCCCTTATTACCCATCTCTGTTTAGTTCTGAGAGATTGTGATGTAGTGTTATTGCATTTAAATAGAGCTTACTACCCCTGACGAGGAGTCAAATCGCTTTTTCGGCGAGTAGCACGCTACTCCGGAACCCATAAAGGACTGGTGGTGAATTAGTATAGTTTATATAATGGCCATGAAATGATTCGCATATTAATATTCATCCCCACAATCCATCTAGGTATGAGATTGTTACGCCCGGTGGTGATTGATGAAATCATTCCTGTAGTCAGTCAGACCCTTCCTAATTGAACCAATGAGGTAGACGCAGCAGTGGCTGATGGATGTGTTGCCCTTCCCCTTAACACTGACCATGTGTGAGACTACAGCTGCACGCAGAGATTTATGGAATCTGCCCTGTATTTAGTCAGACCCTTCCTAATAAGACCAGCAAGTAGTGGTTCATTTGTAAAATAAAAGAAGTGCTGGGGCTCCCATCAAAAAGCAGCTTGCACCAGCCCATTTCTCCTCTTAGCACCGCCTAAAACAGAACCGCCTACTTACCCTGGAAGTTGGGAGAGGATGTGGGGTAATGGCCAGAGCGGCTAACTTTGGCGCTGGGAAACCAGGTTCGAGTCTCAGCGTCGGCTCAACATCCTGTGAATCTGGGCAAATCACACTTAATCTCCCTGTAAATGAATGTGTACTTAACTGGTGCTCGTGAAAAGTTCCAGTGTTGATGATTAAGTGCTGGTGCTGGGCACCGGAAACCACAGGCTCAAATTAAGCACTGCCAGCAACATAGAAGCAGCAGTGGCTGATGTAAGTGCTGCCACACTCAGGGCTCTGCACATACAAGATAAATGACCTCTGTAATGGTAGGTCTCCTGTTAACTGACACATATTTGGCTGACTGTGGAAAACTTCAGTTGTTCAAATTGAAAAGTGTGACGAGTCTACCCTTTGTTTTCCCTCAGCCCTCATGACATTTCTCAAACGCGGTCTTGGACGGAATTGGGGTACCCACTGCGGTTACCTTCAATGTGAGAATCACAATCACACTTAAAACCTTGGCCAACAATACTAACTGGGCCATGCCTGGGAACCCACAGCAGTCAGTTATTTACAATAGTGGATTCTAAAGTGCAGAATTTGGGTGCCTATGTTCCTGGACTAGTGGGCCCTGCAGACACAGTAATGTTTGATGCATAACTGTGGCTGGAAAATGGCTGCCAAAGTTTCTCGAAAGGGCTAATCCACAAACCTTTACTTCTGACCAATGAGAACTTGGGAATTGAGGAATATGAATGGTGGTTAAGCAGCAAGGGCCAGATTGACTACTATTTGGCACAATGCACCACAGCGATACAACTTGGTGCGCTGAGCTGCGTCAAATGGAGAGGGCAGGAAAGCGCTATATTTATTTACACATGGCACATTCCTGATCTCTTGCTGTGCTGGCGCACTTGTGACTGCCAAGCGCCAACATAGGCACCCTTGCGACATGGTGCGAGTGCGTCTGCATAGTAGGCAGGATTGTTTTTATGTAGGAACTGGCACTTTCCTTCACAAAACAGTACACTGACCCATTTCCATCTTTCTTCATGTGCTGCAGAATGTAGCACACAAACAAGGAGGAAAAAACAAGGAGAAATACACATTTTTCTCTTCGTTATGTCTTACCTGGAAAGGCGTAGCATTTTGAAGCATTCCCAGGTTTAATAGTGTTAACCTCTTGGATGCTCATGACGAACTCAGCTCGTCATGAGCCACGGCGCTCTGGTGCTCATGACGAGCTGAGCTCATCATGACCGCGCCCGTTACTTGGAACGCTCGCACGCTGGGCTGATTCCCCTGCTGTGCTGAGCGTTTCATTGGAACGGGCACGGTCATGACGAGCTCAGCTCGTCATGAGCACCTGAGCGCCGTGGCTCATGACGAGCTGACCTCGTCATGAGCATGGGGGCGCTGTACGCGCCCCCCAGCACAGCGGGGGAATCCAGCCAGCGGCGAAGGGGTTAATAAATCTGGGATTGTGGCCAAAATCCATGGGTGGATGCAAGGGAACACCAAAACTACCTCCATGGAAAGCCTTCCCGATGCAGAGTAACGCATGGCAGCAACTTGCTCTATTTTAAGTTACTCCAGATTTACTATGCCATGCAGAGCCATGCAAGGTGCCTTTGCATGACATAGTGAATCTGACTTCAGGACTCCTGTTGCCTTGCGTGACGCAGCGGCGACACAAGCCCTTAGTTAATCTGGCCCCTGTGTTAAATAAGAGACACTGCTCAGTATTTTGTATTGTCACCTCCACACTGTCGCCATCGTGTTTCCTTCTGCAGCCTATGGACACAGTCTGAGCTGGAATAGAGTGGGAACAGTCTGGATGCCGAGAGGTATTCTTAAGCCAGAACTGAGCTCTGTGAGGCCATACCCAGGGCTTTAAGTGGGCTGGGTCTCAAGGGGTCTGAGCACCGGCAGTTTTTTAAAGGGGGCCTTGAAACGGGTCTCTATCGGGCTCTGTTTTGAGCCCTGGCACAGGCGGTCCGTGTTTTTTTCCGGACTGCAATAAAGTCCAGAAAAAAGTGCCAGGGCACAAAACAGCCCGATAGAGATCCGTTTCGAGACAGCAAGCACATCGTTGTGCGCTGCTCACACTGCTCACTTCTCACTGGTGGAAAAGTTATGGCATGAGGTCATGCTAGGTGATCGTTGTGGGGGAAGGGATATCCTTTAACCCCTTCGATGCTTGTGATGGAACGGTTCCGTCACGAGCGCCGGTTGGGCTGTGCTTATTACGGAACCGTTCCGTCACGACCACGCCCGTTTTTTAAAACCTTCAGCACAGTGCGAAAATTCGCGCAACGCTGAAGGTGTTAAAGAGTAATTTTCTACCTGGATGTCCCTTCTCTTTCTGCAATGCAAGAGCAGCAACATTGTGGTAGGGTCACCAGGGCTTTGATTGGAAGCTTTTTCAATATTATATGTAACAAGCCATAGTTGCCCCTTATTTATCTTATGCAACTAATAACCATTGACAAAGCCAATCGTCCTTACTTGTTGTAGTTATGATGTTACTTGTTGTATCACATATCTGGATGCAATGACAGAAACAGCAAAATACAAGTCGGGCGGCACACTATGCTAAACACAGATTTTTAGCAGAAGTATTTTAAAGTCACGCCCCTACTTACACTGGCCACGCCCCTTTGAGAGACCCCCCAGTTTTTTCATCCCACTTAAAGCCCTGGCCATACCCAATTGTCCTGGTGCTTCTGGTCAACACGAGGATACATACAGCAGCCCCTGCGCGCTTTCAATTAATACATTTAGTCACCAGCTTGAGGTTCAGGGAGCACAGACTGTTTTCCCTCTCCATCTCACTGCCAAATGAAACAAGCTCAATTCACAGACAAGCAGGAGTTCCTATTGGTTGATTTGTGCCCTTGTTGACACCAATTATTCTATATCAAATGGTGCCCCTTTGTAAACTCACGTCTAGCTGCAAGGCTTTTTTATTAATATGATTTTTGTTGATTTTCACATAAGTGGATATCACATCATTTATAGGTTGCGCATGACCAACACACATGTGAAGGAACACTTTTTAAATAATACATATCTCCTTAGTATGTCCTTCTCCCCACCTCCCACTAAAGTGCACATGAGGTATTCATATTACATTTAGCCGGTAAGGTTGTAGGCGTGCGGCGTAGGTATGTCTGTCTACAATGTATTTCCGCCCTTGCGGTTTTAGTGGACACTCCCATTAGTATCCATAGTTTCACCTCCCCAGCTGCTTGATCTATCATTACTAACTCTCCGCATTTTTTTCTCCTATAATGTGCTACCAGTTTCATGTTCAGATGGTATCTGGCCCTTAAGGTCTACCAACATCTGTCTCCATGCTAACAAGTCGTCATCCAATCGTTCATCGTGTCTCACTTGCTTCATTCTAACTTTCTCTGCTACCGCCCACTCAGACATATCTCGTATCCGTTCAGTGTACTGGGACGGTGTACACTCATCCAGTCGATGGCTATTCGTCTTTTCGCCAATACTAAGCCCAACATTGGAAACTTACGGCTAAGATTCTTTTTGGACGCCGTCGGGACAAGCTTCAGTAGTAGAGTGCATGGGCACCGGGGATGCTCGCTTCATTTAAACATTGCACGACTTCTCCCCAGTAGGATACTATTGGAGAGCAGTTCCTCACCATATCAAACCCTGCAGGTGGAGCTCCACATCACAGACACGATCAGATTGTGTAGGGTAGATATCATGGAGGGTCTTGGGCGAGAGATATGCATGGTGTGTGTAGTTATATTGGATCAGCTTAAAATGCGCATTATAACTCACATTACGCACCTCCATATGTACTGTTTCCCAGTCTTGTGTATTAAGAACCTCACCTAGCAGTACCACTCATTGCTCATGCATTCTGGGTACTATAGTTGGCAGATCCTCCTGGAGTGCACGATATAAGTGCGATATCAATCTACGACCCCAAGACTATTGCTCTTGTTGCCAGTCCTAGGCTCTTATGAGGGCAAACAAACAGTGATGGCTCCACCGCTAAGGCGGAGGAGTGTCGCCCCACTGCTTTTCGCAGTGGAAAAAAGGAAAAAGGAAATGATAATAACTCTACGTTATCATTTTATTTTTCCTGCTGCTGCATCGCGGCGGGGGGTCGTGTGGGGCAGATGTGCTCTGCTCTCAGAGGAGGGGGAGGAGGGGTGGGCACTATGTAAATGCGCATGAATGTTTGACCATCCCTCAGGTGCCGGCCAAGCCTTCATGCACACTTTGCATGTTCTCGATGCAGGCTCATGCCAGCCTCTCATTCCCTGGCTGAGCGCTGAACCACAGCGCTCAGACCAATCACAATGCTACATTGCAGCATTATTATTGGCTATCGGGAGGCTGGGAGCCAGGGGCTTCCTGCTTCCTTTGCAGAGAAGAAGCCAGGAAGAGAATGCAGGAGAGGCGGTGGCGGCTGGGCAGTAGGCCGGCCAGCAGGCACGTTTTTTTTTTAAATCCCTCCTCCTCTTCCCCCTCCCCACCCCACTGCTGATTCCCAGGGAGCAGCCACGGCTGCGAACCAAGTGATGCTAAGCATTCCACCTCATAAGATGGCAAGGGATAAATGGTGATTTGAATGTGTTTTTGACTTTCTAAGACTTTGTATATATGTAAGAATTGCAGATCTTGGTGTTATGTGGGATTGTCAGGTGTCTGTAATTATTATTCATGACCTTTTATATGGTGCACAATATAAATTAAATTGCTTCGTGGCCCTTAGTGACAAAGGTTTTTTGTTACTCAACGTACCAACTTTATCAACCTTATACTAACAAAAGAATGAGTTTAATCATTCATGAAGTGGATCTCATGCCTTGCAGGTTACATGCAGCTCTTTGTTTCCAATGCATAATACATGAATATAATTTGTGGCCTTTTGGTTTCAAAGGCCCTCACGACAAACTGAATAGTTTACTGCGCATTGTTATGTAATTAGTTGACTACATGTTACACACAATGATTTGCAGCCGGCATACTCACTGCTCTCTGTCTAAGCATTTTTATGATGGTTCAAGACTATCATCAAATATTACACACAGATCGCTCTACCCAAGCCATTTTATAAGAATAACTTTTTTTTAGGAGTTTTATAAAGCAAGAACTAGACTCGAAGGTATCAGAGCACTGTACATTAGCACCAGTTGCGTTACAGACGAACACATTCATTTTTGTTAGGCACGGGGAGATTAAGAAATTTCACCAGAATCACAGGAGGGAAACATCCTTTACAGCGCAAGTTTTACAACACACTACCATTACGACGCAACTTTTACAACGCAGGTCATTACAACGAATTGCGCTGGAGGGCGCTCTAGGATAGGGAATAGTTTAATTACTATCCAACACCTTCCCTACTATCCACTGGGACTGGAGTTGCAATAGTAAATTAAACTATTTACTATCCAGCACCCCCCAACGCAAGTCGTTGTAACGACTTGCGTTGTAAAACCTGCGTCGTAATGGCATGCGTTGTAAAAGCATGCGTTGTAACGTCATACATCCATCACAGGATGTTGAGCGTCCCTGCCGAGACTCGAACCCGGTTCTCCAGCTCAAATGCTCTGGCCATTGGGCCATCCTCTCCCCAACTTGAGACTTACTTGATTGACATACATCAATGCAGCATCTTGAAATCCATTTAGTTTGTAACAAAAAAGTAAGCAGCAGCATCCTTACTAACTTTTTCCTTGTTGCCAATTTCTTTGGGAGCAGAGATTGTATAAGTAAAGCATATGTACTGTGAGGAATAGGCTGTCTCTCATTCCTGGCTGCTGTTTGTGCCATGGCCTTCCTCATGACTCTGGTTCAATTGCACTCCACCCCTCAAAACTCTCTTTTCTGCTGACCCACCTCCATCCTCAATTTCAAGGTTTCTGGAGTCACGCGCAAGCTGTCATGCACACAGTGCATTCTGTCTGCCAGAGATGTGATACGGGCGTACCAAAAACATACAGCAGTTTGCAGTTCGCCTGTTGCTTCCCGTTGGTTGGCTTTACTGCCACTCTCATTTGCTTGCTTTCTGTTGGTTGACTTTGCTTGTTTCAGGCTGTCCATCTTGCATTCGTCCCTCCCCTGTTGCATAGCCCATTTATCATCCCTTTGATTAGTTGGCTTCTATGCTTCCTCTGCTCATTTTAAGGGCGGGATTGTTTTTGTTTAATTGAAGCATTCCAAGAGAGTGCACTTGTCTTCCAGCTGTGTTCGTTGTGTGCTTTTCTCATACCTCTTTCACATTGGTCTCTCTCACCCATGTGCTTCGATCGCTATCACTTATTTTCTCCCCCTTATGTCGCTTCTCCCACTGCCCGCTGTGTTGCTTCCCCCCTGCCCTGCATGTTGCTTCACTTGCCTGCCTGTAGTGTTACTTCATCGCCCCCTCGTGTTGTTTTTGCCCCTAAACCCTCCTCAACCTGCTCATCAGTTATTTGTTTTGGGGTGCTTTGGCACTATGTTTTAAAAGACCACTTTCATGCTACTTTTTTAAATGTATGGATCCATCTCGATTTGGTACATGAAATAAACCTGTGTGGCATTTTGTAGGTGCACTCGTGTGTTAAACGCACACACGCACCTACAAAATGACACGACAGACACGTTATCATTTAATTCTTTTTAGCCATGCTGCACAGTAGCTACAATACTGTTCAGCATAGCTTTAAAATATTGACTTTCCAATAGGTTTTCCTCGGCGATAACTATTGGCTTTACCAATGCCTGTTCCCATTCCAGCACTGCACAGAGTAGTGCCTTGCAGTTGTTTTCATCCCCAAATAATTTACCAATATTTCAAAAAACTAATAATGAATCATACTTGCATTTGTTGAATCTCCCAGTGTGTATTCTTTATCTTCTGTGAATGCATTCAAATGAACAGGCTCAGAGCCACAAACCAGACAAAAATACATTTTATTTTTAGAAACACACAGTCTTTTTTACTCTTCATTTTTACCCCCAAACATGGAATCAAACAACACAATGAATTAACCTTAGGCTACACATATGATCAAAAATGTCTGGAAAGGAAAGACAAACAGGCTTCTAGATTGTGAGTTTGAGGGAGAGCTTGACAGGCAATCGTTGACACAGGGAAATTCTTCGAAGATGATGCATAGGGAGCCACGTGCAAGGAGATTGTCTTGGGATCTTTGGCCATCCAGTCCCAAATCACAATGAGCAACCCTATTTTATGTACATGATTCCTGCTGTGCACAAACAAAATGCCCTACATACTGTGCCAGGCTCCAAAATATTTGAATCTTTCATGAGTTTATATTCAGAACTACCAGTGCAAAAATATATAAAGCTATTTGCACCAGAAAGTGTCACTTACAGGTGTAAAGAGAATATTTGCATGTGCAAATTCATATTCTCGATTCAAATAATCCGGCAGGTTGGTATTTTGCACTTGTAAGACCTTCACTACTTGTGGCCTATTATTTTGAAGGAGACAGTAACAGCAGTTACCACCTCCATAAGTATTATCCCTTTTTTACTTTCACCCTGAGTTTTCAGCTTCTAAAAGCAAGCCAAAATTACAGGTTAATGGCCAGCACAAAATGAAGACTTACTCGGTGAATCAGACCCCAAATAACAGATTTCCTCGATAGTTAATTTTTGTATGGATATTCGGGCAACATTTATCAATATTTGACTCAGAGCAATGCAGCAAGACAACCTGGTGCTGCATCAAATGGAGAGGGCAGGAATGCGCCATATCTACTAAGAGACGGTATATTCCTTGCCAAAAACAATCATTAGCCGCATCGCTGCAGCGGCTATTCCGCCGCAGCGCTAAGGGGGCGGGGCGGCCGCACGGCGGCTGCATGCTGGTGACGGACCCGCTCCGTCATCAGCCGCGGTTGGGCTGTGCTTATGACGGAGCGGTTCCGTCATGGCCCAGCCCGCTCAATAGAACGCTCAGCGCAGGAACGGAATCCACGCGAGCAGGCGCGGCGGCCGGGCCATGACGGAACCGCTCCGTCATCAGCACAGCACCACCGCAGCTGATGACGGAGCGGTTCCGTCATCAGCATCGAAAGGGTTAGAGGCTTTTTCCTCCAGAATGAGAAAGGGGGAACAACATGGGGAAATAAAGATATTTCTCATTGAGCTTCTATCGGGAAGGCGTAAAATTTTTACACACTGCCAGGTTTACTACTCTTAGTACAATGTGGCAAAAGACTTTGGTGGATGTGTGGGGATATGCACTCTCCACCCATGTAACACTTTCCCGGCTCAGAGTAACACAAGGCAGCGACTTGAGTGCTGCCTTGCATTACTCTGGACTTACCAAGCCACGCAGAGCCACGCAAGGTGGAGTTTCTAGGCTTCGTAAATTTGACTTAAGATTGCATGCCCTTGCGTGATGCAAAGGCTCGATAAATCTGGCCCTCGGTTACAACTTGCAATGGTCTGGATTTTTCTGGTTTCCAGAGGTACGAGTACACCAGTATCGGTAACCCCTGGGTAAGGAGAGAATGTGGCCCCTTTCATTACCCACCCATTATGAGGGCCAAAAAGGGTTAACAGGAATGTAAAATTCCACCAGCTAGTCAAAATGTCTTTAAATGAATATATATCTTGAAAGGAAATAATTACAGGGGGTATATGGGTATTCATTGAGGGATAGCCGTAAAAGGTGGGGGACACCTACAAACTAGCATGTTTGTTGATATTCACAAACCGTTTGCAGAAGTTCACAATATTTAAAATGTTCTGAGACTTACTCTAGTCGAGGCCAGAAGTAAATTAGGTTTCAGGGTGGGAAGTGAAGAGGTGACCCTCAAATTGATGAGGGGCTTAGAGAACAGGGTTTTTCCAAAGCATATTTTTTTATAAGTGCCTCCAGAAATGTAAACTTGTTACGATTTTAAATATGTAAATGTTTATTTCATCTGTGACTAGTTCTATAAAACAGCAACAGTCACAGATTCCAAAATCTCCCCCTGGACTGCCAGCCAGTTATTTTTCTAATTTAATCAAATGCTTTTTATGCAATATATTTTGGAAATTGTGCTGCAAAACTGTTTTTCCCTATTTATATTAATCACAGGGTGAACCTACAACTGTTTAGGGTGATGCCCCATCTTGCAAGCTGTGTTCGCTCTATGCAATATGGGGCTGGTATTAAAACATGTCATGCTTTGGTGTAGCTCCCCTTGCAGCACAGAGATCGTTTTACTGCCATGAAATGTCTCATTAATTGCATTTTCATTGAATTGGTCACTAATGTTTGATTGCGCCCCCTTCTGAGAAGTGCCGTGTTAATCAAAGTGGGGCCTCTCTAACAGAGACTATAAAATGGCCATGTTCCAGGTCAATAACTATTTTCCTTTTTCAATGCATTTTTGATGCCAGTGCATTTTCCTTTTAATGCATATTTGATATTAACCTTTTTTGACCCTGGCATACAGGATATTTTTTTATGGTCCCACTGGGGCCTGAGTTAAACGTGCCACTGAAATGTGTTTTAAACAGAAGGGCAATGATACAATTTTTCAAAATTTTGAAGATGCCCATTTTAAGAATTAGGAGATGTTTTCCACTGGTTTGTAGCACAAGCAGTGGGATTTAAAAGAACATCGACAGGAAATATTTAGAGGCAATATTTTGAAATTCTCCTTGTTCAATGTATTTCAAAATGCTGCTATACATGTACGTATTCTTAAGAACTAGACAGAAGTAGTTCTGCAAAGTTCTCAATGTGGTGCACATTGTCTACAGAAAACAACCTCTGCAGACAGTTGCACCATGAACAGATCCCAACACAGGGCCTTATTACGATGGCAGTTGGACAAGCGACTAACATCCATCGTTTCTGGGAAGGTGTCTGATCGACTATATGTTGGTGGTTCCACCTGCCCGATTAAAATACCTTTTACAATAACTGTTTCTGCAGCGACCCGGAAAAGGGCTGCAGCACAAGCCGCAATGGTAAAAAGCATTTTGCAAACATCCATGCACTGTGCAACAGGCACCATGTGGAGGCCCACAGGGAGGCCCACAGAGACGGCGGCCCTACTAGGTCCCATTCCGGCTGCCTTCACAGGCACCGCTATGTAAAGGCTGTCAAAAAGAGCCATCGTAATCCCTATGGCAGTGCCTCCACAGGCCCCGCCCCTACTGTAGGGATTGCGGTCGGACCAACGCTCTGACGGGCTCCTTGAGCCTGTCCGAGGCATTGGTCAGTCCCTTCACCTGCTGCAGTCAGACCGACTGCATCATAATGCGGAGGTCGGACCACTATGCTGGATGCCGGTGCAACTGCCACCAACCACCTGTTGGTGGCGGTCCCATCGACCGGGCCAATAAAGACAAGCAGTTGCCCAAAGACGATACACCACGGAGATAGATAACATATGTAGAGACACCCCATAACACAGATATTGGCAGAGACGAATCAAACACTGGCACATATGCATATCTGTGTAGCTGGTAAATTTCCCATTTCCCTGTGTGACACCTTCAGCGAGTCCTGGGTTTTCGACCACAAGCATTTCACAATCTGGGATTTTAAGCATTTGCTTGTAGTGCTAAAATCATAGCTACAAGCCCCAGGATGTAAAGTGTAATTAGCTAAGAAGTCAGTTCTTAATTTGTAAAAAAATAAGTGACAGGGTCCTCGCCAGAAGGCCACTACAGCTTGCACCACCCACTGCCCCCATTAGCGCTGTCAATGACAGTACAATCACAACTGACCATAACATTCATAGTAGTGTGCGTATTCAGACTTTTAATATACATTAAACATGACTAACACATACTGCCCAAGCTCGTATAGCTTTGGGTGGCAGGTATTAGTCATTTTAATGTATATTTAATTCTTAAACTTTTATTCTTGTGCTCTTCACAAACTCAGATAAACTGCGCCACCATGTAATAACGATAAAGTACAGGTTGCAATTTTTGTCCAGGACTATATGTTCAAATTTGGGGAAGATTTACCTATTTATAGTACAATGCAGCAATAAAAGTTGTAGTGCTACGTTGCGCTAGGAGGAGAGAAAAGGGCAGTGCAGTAATTAAATTGAGCCAGTGGTTCCCGGTGCTCAGCACTGGCACTTAATCATCAACACCAGCATTTCACTTGAGCACCAGTTAAGGACACATTCATTTATAGTAGGCACAGGGAGAATAAGTGATTTGCCCTACACTCGAACCTGGTTCCCCAGCTACGAAGTCGGTAGCTCTGGCAATTATGCCACATCCACTCCCCACTTTCATGGTCAGTAGTTGGTTCTGTTTTTGGTGGCGCTAACAGGAGAAGTGGGCTGGTGCAAGCTGCCTCCTAACGAGAGCCCCAGCAGTTATTTTTTTTCGAATTACCCACTGGGGCAGTGTGTCTACTGAGAAATAGGGAAGTGTGGCTCAATGGTTAGAGCGGCAGACCCTGATGCAGTAGTCTGGCTGGGACCAGGGTTCAATTCCCGCCTTGGCGGGTCTCGGGCTCAATTTCCTCGAACCTGATAATTCTCGCCTCGGTGCCTATTCTAATCATGAGTCCCACTCTGCACCTCTGGGCAATAGCTTGCTTAATCTCTACAACGGCCCCAACAATGCTGAGGATGCCTGACTTCACCTTGGGGGTGCCCAGGAGTGGGCTCCTCACAGGGAAAGGCCAGGAAGGGTTCCTTGGCGGTATTCATACAAGTGCCGAGATGCCTACGGGTAGTCGTGCGTAATCATTTCATTTCAAATGTTTCTGCTACTCTCTTACCCAGCACTGGTGCTCTTTCAGGCTGCCTATTCCCATGCACACACCTTTACACGGTAGTTTTTTTTAGTGGAGGGGGACCTCAATACTATGCTTAGACATCCTTTAAAACTTTTCTCATATTGCATGAGTTCTGTTCAGTGGATCACTCATGCAATTTGAGAAAACTTTAAAAAAAAACACAAAAACAGTTCTTTTTAGCATCTGCCTCCAGGAAGTATTATTTTTTAGTGCAAAGCCCTATCTAACCATGTTTGCAGATAGGACTTTTCATCAAAAACCATGGGTAGTAGCCTGGGAATGTGTACGTACTCCCCTACCCCTCCACCAATGGGATGCCTCCTTTACTCAAAGGAATGCAAAGCAGCGCAAAACTTCATTCCAGCGCATAAAAAGTTATGAGCTGGAAAGTAAATAGTCTATCAAAACTTTGCGCTTGTTTGCTTCCCTTTGCATGACTTTGCAATGGCACAAAAGTCTGGCTAAATCTGTCCCTTGGATTGTAACTTGCCATTACTGCCATCTTGAATAATTGCTCACTAGAACCTGCACTAGACTGGCTACAACTATGGTTAAAGGAGCCCTCATTAATATATAAACATGGTCATATGGATCTATGTCAAGGACAAGCGGCAAGGTCAGAACAGCTGGCGCACATCCAGATCACCTTACAGGTGAGAGATTGTGAACAATACTGGCTTGCGTTTATTCTTATTAATAAAAGTGTGTTTAAGGAGGTACACGAACATTTTTGGATAAGGATGTTTAAATCTATATTAAAAGAAGCATTATCTGGCAACTTATTATACAGGAACATTGAAACATATGATGACCTAGGCAAGGAATTATACCTGGAAAGAACTGTGGGGCAGATTAAATTTTTGGCAGTGCTGTGCCGGCACAGCACCACCAAAGCCGTGTATGGTCCGCCCGGCAGATTACGAGTTCAGCTCGTGTCTGGGGGCTTTTCTTTGGCCGTTCCCATGGCGGTGCCCTGAAAATGAGCACCGCAATGAAAACGCAAAAGCAGTTCCAGCATGGCATGGACTATGAAATCCATGCCATGCTGGAACGTGGGGTGCAGGCAAACTGGGGGGAACATTTTGTGCCCCCCTGAATGCATCCCCATGGTGGCTGGGCTGTGGGGGGCCTGTAGGGTCCCTTTTGTTTACCTGCTACCAGACATGTCATGGCGGGCTCACTGCAATGAAACGGCTGGTGGTGGTGAAACTCACAATATGCTTGGTGGACCACCGCGGTCCCACCTTGCATATTGAATACCCCTGTCCGCTGCGTCACCGACAGGAAACGGCGGTACACGGGTGCAGTTGGCGCATCGGTGGCAGTCCGAATGGTGGCATCGGAATAGGGCAGCTTCAGGACTGCCACCACCGTACCACCGCAAGTCTGGCGGCCGAAGAGCACCAGACTCGTAATTGGCCCCTGTGTCTTCTCAATTGTGTGCACCATGTTTAAGTGTGGACCGTATGAATTATCCCTAAATAAGTGTAGTGCATCCTGGACTGTAAGGCATAATGTAGCAAATGCAAGTAGCTAAATGTACTCACCAAGGGAAAATAACAAAAAATGCAATGCAGCTTTTAAGTATGGGCTTTGTGCCTGTTGTTTAGAAGGCCCAGAGTGCGTTGACGAGTTCCACTGTTGATAACATTTGAAAATGTGGACTAAAGACAGTTAAGGATGCCTGTAGTATTTTGGCATCCAACAAAATCAGTAATATTACAACATGCCATCTTTGGCTTTCTCAAAAGAGCGTGGAAGGTGAAAATGGCACAACAGTCACTAGGATAGAAGGAATGATAGGTTGTGTTAATGGGAAAAAATACCTTTTATGGAATGTGGAGTGTTATGTGGTGATGCTGGTTGGCTACACCATATGAACCTGTCACAAACCCAGAAGATGGTCTTTGGATTCACACTAATAAATCCTTAGCTCAGTCCTGGTAGAGTGGCAAAGAGCAGTCAGGCTTTACTAGAGGAACATGTGTTAAGCATTTCAGAGTACCAACATGGAAGATAAGTAATTGACATGACTCAAGAGATATCCAACACAAATTTATTGAAATAAAACAGCAATTGTCTTAATTTAGACACCAAAATGAATGGAATAGCATACATATAACCGGAGTTATAGATTTTTGGAGCAATATGAAATCAATGCAAAATTATACAGTGAAACTTTATCATTGCGGTCAATGGGAAACCCCACTAGTCCCAAACGGTCACTTGCTGGTCGAGTTCCGTGGAACTCTTGCAGGGTACAGGTGATGCAGATCCCAGTCCAAGCTACAACAGTCAGTTCAATTTTACCTGGGGCGGGGGCCCTGGTGCAGAGTTTTCCTGGCTGTCCCTGGTGCTGAACGGGAGAGCTGCTTTTACTGTGAAACTGTGCTGCGAGGGGAAAAGATACAAAAACAAAACAACGGACCACTGTTGATCTCAGATGAACATCGGATGGAGCCCCTTCTAGGTGCAGCGTCAAATGCAGGGGTCAGTTGCCGGACCAGAGTCCAACAAGCTTTGGCAGCGGTAAGTGGAGCAGAAAGTAACTTCGATGTCCAGTGGTTCCGGGGAACGTGGTAGCTGCCTGTGACTTCACGAAAGGCATGACAATAGTTTCCAGAATGCACTAGACCCTCTGGAATTGGGTGATCCCACGGAGGGCCCGATGGTCAGCGATTCTTCAGAACTGGAGCGTTGTTTTACCTGCAGTTTGTAGGGAACTAGTGCCACTCGTCCATGGGAGTCTGACAATGCTTCAGGCTTCCACAGGGGTCCCTCTGTCTGGGGGAATTGAGAAATAGCCTAGGATGAGTCTCGATCAAGCAATTCCAGGAGTGTTGCCACAGGGACAGAGTATTTCTTTTGCTTTGGTGCAAGTCCTCTTGTCACTGACACAGGTTGCTTCTTCATTTTCTTCAATGCAGGATGTTTGGAACTGAGGTCCTGGTGTCAAGGGTAGCCCTTAAATCCTAGATGTAGGGGTGTTATGGGTGTGGGTGCAAGTAGTCAATGGTTTACTAGCCCTGGTGGCTAATCCACTACTGAAGTGACACATCAGGGGGTGTAGGTCACCTTTTCTACCCAGAATCCACTATTTCTATTACTTTCAAAAATGGCAGAAATGTTCCTTGGCTGTACAAATCAGGCAGCCCACCCCAGAGGTGTGGCTAGTCTTCTGGTAGTGTACGCCTCCTGACTATCTAACTTTCCTGCCTGCCCGGAAGTGCAAATGCGCCTCGGGCAGGGGTATAGCTGTTCCTTCCGTAGTGAGGCAGCCTGGATACTAATCAGAGGCAGTGTAGCCTTTGAAGCTCACATCCTTTATGTGCCACTTCACTATCCAGCCTGTAGGAAGGAGTTGGGTCCTCCTTCCTTCCCAAGCCTTTGTTCCTGACTCCTGCAAGTGATCACACTGCCTGGCAGGAGGTTAGAATCGTGTCTTGGTGGCAGCAAGAGAGGGCTGTCAGCCAGAGCACAGGAACGCTGGGGCAACCTGTAAGGTAGCCACCTGGGTGCATGCCACTTCACTCCTAGCACGATATTCATGTCAGGGATGAGAAGGCACGTTGTTTGATACCCAACATTACATTTTTAGATGGCCCCATAATGGAACTGCCAACCTCGGGTTTGGCATGTTGCCAGCCCATGTTATCCGATGGACCGTTTATCACTTATAATGTCCTTTAATGGTTAAGGGCACTATAGGGACATATAACTTTCATTTACATGTCAACACCCTTAATATAACTGCAACCTGCCTCCTGGGCTTTAGGAGGCCTTCCTTAGGGCTGAATGCTAAATATCAAACATAGTGCATTGACATTGCCACACATGGTGAGGGCAAAGTTGAGTTTGAGCAGTTGGCACTGCTCCTACAGTCTGCAATGGCAGGCCTGCTGTCTGTAGTTTCTTTGGGTCACTCAGAGTGGCACAAACAGTGCTACAAGCCCCGGGGACACCTTTACCACCCATGCCCTGGGAACCACTGGTACCATATACCAGGGCTTATAAGGGGGAAAAAATCCTTGTCAATTGGGAAGGCCAGTTTACCCATAACAGTTTAGGTGGAGAGCACTGGCACTGGGACCAGGGCAGCAGGGTCCAGTGCACTGCCAGAGTCGAAAACCAGCATCTAGTAGTCCAACTGGGGCAAAAAGTGGAGGGCATCTTACAACCTTTTCTTCTGTATACATTCTCTGTTAGTGCAAATGTTGAAATGATATGAAATGGTGTCTTTTAAGATAAACTATATGTAGGGCTACTGGAATTATGGGACTTTGCAGTCGCAGAGTTGTCTGCATAAGTATGTATTGGCTGCATTTGCCACATAATCTATCACTTGCTGCATAATCTGCAGATTTGAACATAAAAAGATTTGTTTGAACAGTGTTAGCATGTGTAAAAAAGACAAAATAATGAAGCACTACTATCACAAAATAAGCCGCATTAAGCTACGCAATTAATTTTTTTGCTGCACAATTTAGTAAGCTCTGCCGCATAATTTAGACCTCCCTGCCACATAATTCCAGTGAACCTGTCTAAAGTGTCTATATGTTTCTGCCCAGTGCTCAATGATTTTAACTACAGAAATGATGTTATAGCATTTGAATCTGTTGTACTGTTTTTTTTGTTAATAGAATTGAACTCATTCCTTAGCTAGTTTCCATTAATAACAAATTTTCTCTAATGCTAATTAGTCCTCATTTTATCAACCTCGGAGGAATGAATGTTACAGTCAATTGGCCAGTATTCGACCCCATGACTCACGAAGATCTTCGCAATAGGTATATTAACCAAATTAATAATAAATCGCCCATACCAGACAAAAAAAGTAATTATGGGTAGAACTCAATGGATCAAAAGCAAGTTCTGAATTTGAAGAGAATCAGAACATTGAGAATCATGCTTTAAACTACACTGAGTGATGAATAAATTGCATTTTTCTTGACAGAACTTTTAACGCCTGTGGTGGCGTGGGCCACAAACGAACAAGCATTACTTATTGAAAGAGCAGCGCCTGAACAGGAATGATCATAGGATGATGGCTTAATTAGGGGAGCAAAAGACTGGAAACGAGCAAATACAAAAACCAAATCAAAGGCAGTGGTAGGCGTCAGTGCTATAATTACACAAGAGATATTAAGGCTGATGCTGGGGAGAAGCAAGGGACACCAGAATGATGTTAACTGGAGCCTTTTCTTATGTGTCTTTTGGTAACACGCGCGTACAACCATTAGCAGGTTTATGGAAACAAAATAACTTATGTCCTGAACTAAAGCAGTGACTATGCAGGGCAAGAGATATACTACCCATTATAACCATATGAAATATGTTTTAAGCTGCTTCTTACATTCCAGGTTAGTGAATGAATGAATGGACTAATTACTATATTTGTAGAGTGCGCGGCTATTCAAGAGTGTCCCACACTGAGGCAAATACATGTCTGGTAACCATGTTATTGGCTAAGCAAGTACATTTTTAGCAGCTTCCAGAAGGAAGTCTCATCAGGCATATTTCTGAGTTGTAAATGGATCTGATTCCAGATCAAGCCGACTCAAATGGAGAAGGAGGAGCCGCCTTGTCTCTTTTTTTTAAGCGTGAGACTTCTAACAGACATGTATCACACGAGTGCAAGGCTCTTGGAGGGCAATATTCTCGGATCCCGCATTGAGATATTTAGGTCTAACTCCATGGAAGGCTCGTTATGCAATTGTTAGGGCGCTAAATGTGATTCTTTTGCTCACCGGCACCTAGTGTAGCTGTTTTCGGTACAGCGACACTGAGGACAGCCTCGTGAGTTACAACAGGTGGACTGCGGTGTTCTGTAACACTTGGAGCTGATGTATTAGATACTCCAGTAGACCCAAATAGAGAGCATTAGAATAGTCCAACCTGGATACAATCAGCGGCTTGATGACTGTTGTCTGAGCTGGTGTGACAGATGGTCTGGAAGCCTGTTCTTGGGACGATGAGTGAGAGTCGAAAAGGTATTGCCTCCTTTCCTCTGCCTCCTAAGCTGTTGAGCTCTGAGTAAGCTCATGTCAATGGAGCACAGATAGCTAGTGGAAACATTACAGCAGGAGTTTCCAACCTTTTCAGTAGTGAAAACTACTTCTGAACAGTGAAAATCATCATGAGCTACTAAAAGCTAACCAACTCATGCACTGTTACCAGTTTCACCCATGCCCACCTTAGCTGACTTTATTCCTAATGTCCACAGAGTCAGGTGCTATGGTTTGAGCAAAATACTTTGACTAGAGGCAATAAAACAGGGTTGCCATGTGTGCTTAGGAGAGCGTGGTCCTTGGTGATGTCTGAACATGTGTGCCTATGAATGAGATATATGTGTACAGGTGACTGAGAGACTGCGTCATATGTTCTTGTGGCACAGGATATACCTTTCAACATATGTGGCACTGTTACATGTAAAACACAAACATGCAACCATTTTTTTTTTAAATGGCAGAAATTTAAAGTGCAGAAAAATTTTCTGCAGAAGTGTTCAGAATATGGAATATTTTTCTGCACTTTGAATTTCTCCCACCTAAAATAATTGTTGTATTTTTCACTTATAAAAATAGCACTGTGTCAAGCAAGTTAAACTGAAGAGTTAACTTTGTTTATATGGATTCCATGAAACTCTTTCTCCCATTTTCAAGTGTCACATTTACAAGCTCTATGCATCTTGCTTCTGGTGGCCTGTAGACATGGTACCATATGTAAAACAGAAAAATAAATTTGTTTAAATGGGAGGAATTTTAAGTGAAGAAATATGCTTCATAAAAAATTAAGATGTCATTGGCTTAATTGGAGAAATACTTTGATGGCCTGATTATGAGTCTGGCGGTGTTGCGCGGTGGCGCAGGAGTGGCGGTCCACCATTTTGCCGATTACGACTTACAAAACCTCAGGAAAAAAAAAGAGATGGGCGGAATGCTTGAATTAATCCCTGCCACTATGGCCAAGTTTCAGTTCATCATTCTTTTGTTCACTGTGCCATGTCAGTCACGAACTAGCCCTAGGCAAATCAACTTTGATCCGGCTTCAGTAGATTCAGTCCAGCTCAGACGTCCTTTCAACCTCTGACCTAGAATACCCATAGACAGTATGGGAATCTGGGTACCACAAAACTGAATGTTCTCTGAGGTCAGTATCAAGAAAGGACACAGGTACAACTGAAATAATCCACTGCTAGGATTAACTATAATCAGTGCATGGCATACATTTGACATATATTTTGTCCCGAGTTGTTTCATAGGACATTTATCCCTGCTGCCAGTAACGAGGGCAGGCAGAGGATTGCCTTTCTGCTGGTACAGTAGAAGATTCACATCATGGCAACCCCTAAACAGGATAGATTAGGAATGTGCCTATATTCGGCAATAGTCTATAGTAGTTTAATCTATTTTTAAATATTTATTGTACTGTTTTTATTGGTTCTTTCATATTGAAAAATGTGGGTTTTATGTATGCTTTTATGACTTAACTGTCGAATAAAGTTTATGAATTGCTTAAAGAATTGCCTATATACTCATGACACCGCCATTCTGTAGAACTGTATAGGTCCCAGCAAGAAGCCTGAAATGGCACTGAGGTCTTGGAGTTTGGTATCGGCTGACACTACATTCCTTTGACGTGCTTCTTCTGTGGAGATTCAACAGCCTTCAGAGGTGGATGTTGTGGTGCTGATTTAGTCAGAGTTTGTCAGATGGAGATACAGAGCTGTCTTATGAGGTGGTTGATGGAGATTTACCTTGTAGTTACAGGGGTTCAGGGTATGACATGCTCAAACGAGTCTCACCAGCGCTGTGAGCCTGATTTCCACTTTGCTGTGAACAGCGGCAACCACAATGAAAGGATGAGGCTGAGCTTGGGAAATCATTGCACATCCTGGGTGCAATGTCCTGGATAACCTGCACCTGGGTTAACCAAAGATCAACTTTGGCAAGAGCATGGGGTAAACTGTTTGTAAGTATGATGAGGAAAGAAAAGGGCTAATGCGATCAAATGTTTCATGCGCTGATATTTTACCATTGAGGTGGATTCGAAGATCTTTTATGGAGTCTTTTGCAGGCTGAGTGACAACTTAGATACAGGGCGGCTGTTAAGGGATTTCCACAAATGGCGACCCTATGTCCTTTTTTCTGCAATCTAGCTTGAGGGTGGAGCACACCACTCATGTGCTCAACTTAGGACAGCAACACGAGGCAACTTCTGGCATTTTCCAACAACTGCTGGAGTCGTCATCCCTTACACAACAGTATGTCTGCCAATACTTAAACTAGAAGATGCATCTATGTGTGGGAAGTAACCAGGATTCAGGTAAATTTTTTTCTAGGGTCAGTTACTTTTAAAAGTCATCGCTGACTCAGGTGACATGGGGCCTGTAACGTTACTGTCTCCTCCAAAGTTACATTTGAAGAAAGGGTGGTGAATCAGCCTGGCACACTGAGCCGTGCAATTTATTCCATAGTGTATTAATATTGCTATAATGGTGTTAAGCATCTAAACGTTGATGGTGAGGGTGAATAAAAAAGCAATGTGCTGAATGTGCTTGATTTACTGGTTTACAGTAGCTTTTATTTTAGACACAGATGTAGAGGAGAAGTTCAGTACCAGATTATTAGTGCCTTGGTAGACACCACAGTAGTTGGATAAGACTACATCCCAGATATATGGCAACCTGCAGTCCATAAAACATGGCCGCCGGGCACTGTGACAGGAAGCCATTTTAACAGCATTTACAATCACTAGTCCACCACTCTCTGTATATTAGGTACAGAGGGAAAGGTACTAGGTTTAACTTGCTTGGTTTACTAGGTTGGGGAGAGGGGTTGGCCTAACGGCTAAGGCGCTCGACCTCGGACCTGGGGATCTGGGTTTGAGTCTCGGTAACAACGCCAAAAACCCCCTGTGATTCTGGGCAAATCACTTAATCTCCCCGTGCCTAAAAAATGAAAGTGTGTCCTCATGTAACGTAACTGGTGCTATGTAAAGCGCTCTGATAACTGATTCGGTTCGGTTCTAGTTCGCGCTATATAAAACTCTGCAAAAAAAAAAAACTGGCAAAAGCAAATTACTTTGTGATAATGAATCAGTCCCTCTTGGATCCCTACATCATACCGAGGGCCCTTACAGTGGATGACATTGTGCTGATCTTCTCCATACCTCCAGCCAGCTCCATGCAAACTACTGGCATCACTCAAAGAGACCAGCAGGCAAATTTCCTAATTTTTCATGCAACGTAGCGAAGCAACCAAAGTCGTGGCGCTGTACAGCATTGCATAAATTGGAGAGCATACTATAGCACTGTAGCTCTCTTCCTATGTCTTGTCCCGCTTTATAGCTGCATAGTGACATTCACATAATTTTGGAACATTACACAAAGTAGAAGAGATGAAAAGAGGAAAAAGATCCGCTTCCAGCAGCACAAGGAATCGAAGCAGGATGAATAAAGGAAAGTGTCTCTGTAACATTTAGAGCTACAATAAGGTAATAACTTGGAAAGCAAAGGTTTTCTGAATGAAATGTTTGGGGGAAATTACTTTAGAGAGGACCAGGACAAAGCTGGACTATGGAATACATAGCAGGTTATTTAGAGGTTGGCAGATGTGGGACATCCACCAAAAATTGATGGATGTTCTGTCTACCGTATTTAGAGTGAATGCACGGGTATACATTGTAAATAGAATAGACCTGACATGGAAGAAAGTCAATAGTAATCAAGCCACAGAAGAACATTTTGGGATGGAAACAAAACAAAAATGAAATATGGAAGATGAGATTTTATATCTCGTTAGATTGTGAAGCGCACTTCTGTTAACTGGCTTCTTGGCATTGAAAAAACTGACTTGTTAAATACGAATCTGCAATACTCAAAAATTAACAGAAGAGGTAGGTTTGCAAGGCTTTTGAAGTGAGAGAAAATGCCAGGTGTGTCTGTGCAGGATAGGGCACTGATCCAAACTGGTCACCCCCAAATAGCTAAATGTTTGACCCCCTTACCACAACTTTTTTTATCAATAGAGTCTTCAACAAAAGTTTCTCTTCCGAGTGCAGCAGTCTAGTCTCTGAATATTGTTTTACTAACTGTGCTAAGTAGTAATCCTCAGATTGGTCATGGTGGATAAGGCACACCACTTTAGAGAGAAGTTGTTGTTCAACTGCCAGCCAGTGGAGTTCTTGACGAGCCCCTGAGACATGATCACATTTTCACAGTTGACAAATTGTATTACTGTATTTTGCATCCTTTGTAACTTTGAAAGGCTAAAGCATGGTAAACCAAGATAAAGGCTATTAGAGTAATCTAATTTAGAAATATGAAGCTTGCGATGATGGTATGAAAGAATACTTCAAAGCAGTTGTAAGGTTTTATAACTAGCCCTGCAGACTGCCTTTATTTGAGGCTTCATGGATAGCTTGTTTTCTAAGAACAAAACTTGGTGATGTAGCCTTACAAGTTAGTTTCAGTGGTATGCCTGGGCTGACAGATCTTAACTCATTAGACCATTGTTCTGTGTTCTTATCTTTTGCTAACAGCTGTATTTTAAAGTACCATCCGTGACTAACCGGCGTGGGGGCTGTTGGACTATCAACTAGGTCACATCTGCACATGACATTATGACATTTTGGACCATATTAGTTAGTGAAGAGAAGCATTTGCACATTAAAGGCAAGGCAATGAAGAGCCTTGTGGGGGCGCAAAAATAATGCTCTCTGTTTAGATACAAAGTTAAACATTTTCACTGACTGTACCCATTCTTCCAGGAAGGACCTAAATCAGTCTAGCCCTAATGCACCCACTTCTGAAGAGCAGGAAAGTCAAAATGGGCCTACCACTGGCAACCTTATGCAGTTGCTCACTTTAGATACCTTAATATTTGTCTCACCCATACAGAATAAATATATGGTGCCACCCCCAAGCCAACTATTTTTATTAGGGGAAGGTCTCGCTCAGGTAACAACTCATATGTCATACCCTGTACCCAGGTGTGATACTTTTTGTCAATCCTGGTGTCAAGGGTCCGAAAAATTAAAATTCATAAAAACATATATAATATATAGGAAGTGTCTCACGTAAGCGACCATCATGAGTGGGTTGGTTATTACTCACCAACATGCTTGCTTTATCATCATCGGCCATTTTCCTATATTGACAGGAGGAACCAACACCATGTCTGAAGCTAATGGTGCTCGCTGTGTGTGATTGCTCTTTAAACCAAAAAACATCAACCTCCTGTCAATCCTCATTAAGGAGAAATGACAATGCTATCTTCCTATATATATATATATATATATATATATATATATATATATATATATATATATATATATATATATATCTTCCTGGGTCATTTTCCTCAGTCATCCTGGGCACAGGGTCTGACTCTGAATTGTTACCGGAGCGAGACCTTCCCCGTTAGCTTGAGTGTGGCACCTTATATATATTCTGTTTGGGTGTGGCAAAGTTTAAGGGCTATGCTGTTGGTTTGGCATTAATATTATCATCCTTGGACCTACCTTAAAATAGTTTGTGCAGTGGGATGGTATCTCCTCTTCTCCATTTGTTCTGCCACAACTTGTATCTACAGTGAGCAACTGCATAAGGTTGTCAGTGGTATGCCCATTTTGTGCTGCCTGCTCTTAATAAGTGGGTGCAATAGGGCTAGACTGATTTAGGTCCTTCCTGGAAGAATGAGTACAGGCAGTGTAAATGTTCAACTTTATGTTAAGACAAACAGCTTCTTTTTTCTGGCCCCACAAGGCTCTTTGTTGTCTTTAATGAGCATATGCTTTTCGTCTCTAAATAATACAGTCCACAATGTGATGATGGCATGTGCAGATGTGACCTAGTTGGTTGTCCAACTGCCCCATGCCGTTCAGACTTGATAGGTACGTTAAATTCAGCTGTTAGTAATAGGTACGAACACTGAGCACTGGGCTAATGAGTAAAGATATGTCAGCCTCGGCATACCACTGGAACTAACTTGTAAGGATTTGTTCTTAGAAAACAAGCTATCCATGCCACCTCAAATAAGGACAGTCTGCAGGGCTAGTTATAACCCCTTACGACTGCTTTGAAGTACTCTTACATATCGTCTCAAGCTTCATACTTCTAAATCAGATTACTGCAATAGAATTTATCTTGGTTTACCATGCTTCAGTCTTTCAAATTTACAGAGGGTGAGGAAAACAGCGATACAATTTGTCTGCCAACTGTGAAACGTGATCATGTCTCAGGGACTCGCCAAGAACTCCACTGGCTGGCAGTTGAACAACAAATTCTCTTTAAAGCGGTGTGCCTTATCCACTATGACCAATCTGAGGATTACTACTTAGCACAGTACAACAATATACAGTGACTAGACTGCTGCACTTGGAAGAGAAATGTTTGTTGAAGACTCTATTGAAAACAAAAGTTGCAGTAAGGAGGTCTATTTTTTAGCTACTTAGGGGTGACCAGTTTGGAACAGCTCCCTATCCTGCACAGACAAACCTGGCATTTTATCTCACTTCAAAGAGCGTTGCAAACATACCTCTTCTGTTAATTTTTTAGTATGGCAGCTTTGTATTTAACAAGTCAGTTTTTTCAGTGCCAAGAAGCTGGTTAGCAGAAGTGCGCTTCACAATCATAAGGCAAATCAAATCTCAGCTTCCATATTGCATTTTTTTCCAGCCAAAAATTTACTTCTGCAGCTTGATTACTATTGACTTTTCTTCCGTGTCATGCCCTCTTCAAAGTAGTTTCCCCCTTACATTTCACCCAGAAAACCTTTGCTCACCTTATTGTAGCTCTACATTTTACACAGACTCTTTCCTTTATTTGTCCTGCTGAGTAGTGGCGGGTGCCATTTTCTGAAGTTGCTGGGGCGGGGAATAACGAAAAACACTTACCTTCCTACGTGACGTGATGTCCTCTTCACTCCGGTCTCGTCCGGAAGGCAGGCAGGCTCCAACACGAGACCAGGAAACTGCACTAACCAATCCTGACGTGTTCTCACAGCATGACAGCTAGGTTAGAGAACTTTAAAATGCACATGTCTGACTGGCCGACCCAAGATGGCCGACCAAAGACACATGCGTATTTTAAAGCGCACTGTGGACACAGCTCCCTGCTGCCACTTGGCAGCACCCCACCCCGTCCTGAGTCTTAGTTCAGGACAGGTCGGTTACTGAAAAAAACGGTAATCAATGAACTTTATTACCATTGTATTTGTCAGCTCAGACACTTGTGGGGCGATGCTCCTCTGCTCAAACGGAGGGGCCGCCCCTGCTGCTGAGATTCCTTATGCTGCTGGAAGCGGATCTTTTTCTTCTTTTCATCTCTTCTACTTTGCACTATATTCCAAGAATATGTGCATGTCGCTATTCAGCTAGAAAGCGTGACAGCACTTGGTAAGAGAGTGGCAGCGCCATATTGTGCTCTCTGTTTCACGCAATGCGGTGCTGTGCATCGACTTTGGCTGCTGTGCTATGTTGCATGAAAAAATTGGAAATTTACCTGCTGGTCTCTGTGTAGGATGCCAGTAGATTGCGTGGAGGTTTGGAGGACAGAAGCACAATGTCACTCACTCTCAGGGCCCTCGGTATGATGTAGGGATCCAGGAGGGACAGATTCATTATCACAAAACAATTTTTTTTTTGTCAGATAAATCTAGTACTTTTCTCACTTTATCTAATATACAGCGAGAAATTCTCTACTGATTGCAAATACTGTCATGTAGCTAGGATGTAGTCTTTTGTTGTCCAGCTCCTGTTGCATCCACTAAGGCGCTTATAATCTGGTACTCAGCTTCTCTGTATCTGTGTCTAAAATAAAAGCTTCTGCAAACAATTAAGTCAAGAACATTCAGCATATTACAAAAAAATACTGTGCTTTATTCACCTTCACCATTTAGAAGCCTAACACCAATTTAGCAATATTAGGACACTACTCAACAAGTTGTGCAATTCAGTGCTCCATGCTGATCCACCTCCTTTTATTCAAATGTAACACAGGAGGAGACAGTAAGATTACAGGCCCCTGGTCACCTAAATCAGCAATGAATGTGACTAGTAGCAGACACTGGAAAATACTTAGCAAACACAAGGAGATGATGGATGGAGCACTGAAACTTTTCAGACACTCACCTCCAGTCACAGATCTGGGTAGAATCCATCATCATTCTTTGGCTCACTTCGCCACCCCAGTTTAGACCCAGCCATATGCAAATTAGTCTTGACCCTGTTCCTCATGGGAATAGTGAAGCCTGAACTGCCAAGCCAGGCCTTCCATGGACAGGAAACAAGCATTCTGGGACCCGTTCCGGGGTAATCTGCGGATGCATGTAACCTGATATGCCCTCGGTTTAACCTCGCATCCAAGGGTGGCAGAGCATTTTCCAGTACTGTCCCCTTGGCATGGAATCACCTCCCAGCAGAACTTAGGAAGGAAACCAATCTGCTAGTGTTTAGCAAGAAGCTGAAGACTGTGCTATTTCTGGAGGCTTGGGGGCCCCTGTGATTCGGCAGTCTGGTGCCTACTGATGTTGTGTGTCCGCTGATAGCGCTTAGATACCTCTGGGTGATATAGCGCTCTACAAACTTATAATAACATAACATAACATAACATACCCCTCATCAGCCAGGCTAGCTTGAAGCCAGTGGCTAAGTGAGCAAGGGACCCACGTCTGGGCATAACCTGCCAAATTAGGGCGAACAAAGCAAACACAAGGAGATGAAGGACGGAGCGCTGAAACTTTTCAGACACTCACCCAAAGTCACAGATCTGGGTTGAATACTTACTAGAATCCTGGTTTCTTCCTACACATATATACATCTCCTAGGTTCAGTGCTGATAGGCGTGCTGTTGTTTATGGGATGCCTATGCCAGCAGTCTGTGGACAGCCCCAGAATTTGTCTCGAGCTGCTGTATTACATTGAGCGGTGTGTTCAACCCTCAAGCAGTTAAATTCTACAAAAAAGGATATAATGCCAACATTTGTGGCATACATTACATGGCCAAATTATTCCAATTTTTTCTTGAGCGGTCGTCTTGCCAAATCCCTCTGGACGGAGTTCAAATCAATTTGGGGCTGGCATTAAAAAACATATCCAGAGATGCTCTGCATTCCCATTCCTAATCAGCAGGAGATGTAGGACTGGTTATTCTGTTGGCCTTCAACCTGGACATTTATATAAATAAAGGGAATCTGATTTTGGTAGTCATTTCTTGGGAATGAAATACGCCACATGAAGTAAAAGGCTATTCAGTCATATACATGTTATGTGTGTAAGCCTCCTAACAGACAATCATGCCATCTCAATAGATACATTACGAATAAGGGTCCCAGTTTTCCATTTTTACTGATTTTTACAGATAAATACACACAGAAAACAGTCGGTTTCCTGTTAGTATTTATTTTGAAAAGGGAAAAATACAGAAAATTGAGCTTCTTTTTTGAACTCTCCATGGTATCTTTCATGAATTCCAGGCCAACAGCTGATCACATAGACAGCATAGAAAGTTAAAAACAGGATGAGATTTCCATAAATACAGCCATATGTTAACATTTAGTTGTATATAATGTTAATATTTTTACCTGTGGTTGTAGGGTTTTGTTATATTTGTCTGCTTTACTTGCTAAAACGAGACTGGTATCGATGTATGAGCGTATGTTTATCAATTCAATAAATGTGGAAATATACCATTATATGACTCAGTTGATCCTCAAAACACAAAATAATTATGGATAAATACTACTGGAATCGTCAAAAAAGAAATATGGATAAATACAGATGGAAATGTTAAAAAATAAATACCATAAAACCGGAAGCCCTATTTACCATTCTCTGCCTCCTAAAGATGTCGTTCATGCTCATTGGTCCTTCACAAACACACACAAACCTTCGAGCAAACAGGCACGTGCAGAAATGTATGATTACTACACATTTTATACTCAAGGAAAAACGTATTTCGCAGCGAGCAGGTAACCTTTCACAACCGTGGGGAACGTATCTTTTTAGTTCACAATTCTATTCTATTCTATTCCATTCTATTGTATTCTATTCATTCGCAAAGTGCTGCACACACATTTGCGAAAAAGCATTTTGTGCCTCAAAAATGTGCAGGGACCCACTGACAAGCCTCGAATGGGTTTATTTTTTTTTTTTTAGCCACAGGGTGGTTAAAAGTTCTACCCAGAAACACAAAATGTTGAGTCCTCACCGGGACTCGAACATGGCCCTATATCTAAGTTGTCATTCACCCTGCAAAAGACTCACTCCAGAAAAGATCTTCGAATCCACCACATTGCTAAAACATCAGGGCTTGAAACCTTTGAGCGCATAAGTCCTTTTCTTTCCTCATCAGGCTCACAGTTTACATCATGCTCTTACTACAGCTGACTTTTGGTTAAGTTCTCCGGATGGACACTGATTTCTCATGGGGAGCCTCATCCGTTAACTGTGGTCGCAGCGAAGTGGAAATCTGCCTCTCAGCCCTGGTGATGATCTTTAGAGTATCTCATACCCTGAACCACTGTTACTACAAGATAAATCTCCACCAACCACCTCATTAGACTTTATTTTTTATTTTTATTTTGAGAGTTTAATATAGCACTGGCTAGACCCGGAGGTATCAGAGCGCTTTACATAAGGTTCCACAGAAATTACAAAATTACATCAGTTACACGAAAAACATTTCAAGAGAATAGAAGACGAAATAAATGGAGCTTAGAAGGGTAAGGGGGTGGGGTAAAGGGGTAGGAGGTAGATTGGATGTATCTACCTCCATCTCCATCGGCCAAACTCTGACTTTAGATACATTCTGTGTTGGGTGTGACAAATATCGAGGACTGTGGTGTTGGCCTGGCATTTTGAGTGGCGGGTGCCCTTGATGTTTCTTTAGTCCCTCCGTAGCTCCTTTTTGTATGAATGATCATATTAATTCTCGCATCAAAGGCGGTACAGTTTAGTCTAAACAACCCTTTCCGAATCAAAGGGGATGGGTGACCTCCAGATTTGCTAAAGATGGAGAGGAAGAACTTCGTTGGTACAAGGGGCTTCACTACTCCTGTGTGTAATTCCAAGCTATGTAGAATCCCTCACAGAGGGAGTAAGACCTCATGGGAGATGTCACATGATATTCCCAGTAGTCCACTGGAAACCTACGGCTGGGACAGCTTTCAAGGTGTACTTCTAGGAATGTTTATGATTAGACAAAAAAAGTAAAAGTAAGTTTAGGCGAAGATGTAAATCTCTGCACCTACTTTTATGTTTTGTTGCGAACAGGGATTATAGTGTTGTGATAGACATTCAAAATGTTTTCTGCAAATTTCAAGAGAGTTTGCTGTTCATCTCTGATATATAAAGTCACAGAATTAAATATTAAGTCGCAGAATCAGTAATTCCTATAGCACATAAGAGTACCATTAAACGATTACGTGTTCAGATGTGTGTGGCGCTTCATTGTTTCTCCATATGTAGTTCTGAAAATTCTGAACTCGTGAATAAAACTTCGTCGTAGCAGGACGATTTTTATATCAAAAGACCGAAAATGGCTAGTACACTATGTACAAGCATTTTCGTCATATTCGAGTGACGATTTCACTTCGAAATCGTCATTTGCGTCTTGAACCCTTGGCTTCCATTTTGTGTACGGCAGCCATTTTGTGGGTTGCCCTGACATAGGCTTATGATACAGCTAAATTCGATATCAAAGGGCACGTGCACCTTGATTGACTTTTCTTTGACCCGAGCAAGCTGAAACCATTGCCCCAGGCCGAACCTGTTTGGTCAGTTCCTCTCCCAGTGGCCGAATGAGATAGCATCAAGGCACAACAGGCCATAAACCCATTTCATTGCACACACCCTGCCGAATCTTGCTCACACCTGTCCCTGATCTTTTCTCTCTCACTTGCTTTATGATGGGGAGGTGCCCGTTTTTATTGGGGGTCCACCGATATCTGATGACATGTTGGGCCTTGCCGGGTAATTTGTTGTGGGCTGGACAAACAGAAATATGGGCTGTCATCATGACTCTGCTTTTCCTTTGTAGTGAAAATATTTGAATGGTATATCGTAAATCCAAGAATGTTTGCCTGAAGCACAATATTTCGTATAAAACGAGCAGCCTGACTTTGTAAGATTGAACAGTCTCCTGAGAATATACATCCCGTGCTGTTGTACTTCTAGGAAGCCTGTTACCTTGGTTGCAGCCAATAAAATCGATCCTTGACTTCACCTAGAAGACTCTGAGTTTCTGTGGTCTAAATCAGGAAAGTACTCGAGGTCTTTGGGTGTACCCTGACACCGCTGGGTTACCGGTTCGGTACCGGTTCTGAAAAACCCAGTACCTCAGTTTGGCGCCCAACATGGGGCGATACCAGTGGTACCGGTCCAGCCAGAGGTTCATGAGGAGCTTCGTGTGAAAATTCTGGAGGAAGGCCAATCACTTCATCGACCCCTGCATGTCGACGTGGTCCGAAAGTCTTTGCTGCGAGGTTCCCCGCTTCCCGACGGCTACAAAGGACTGCTGCCCTGGCTATCGCCCTGATTTGGACCCTTCAAGATTGGTAGAGCGAAACGATAAGACCAGTCTTCTGGTGACGTCATCGATATCTCAGTTAAGTATAAGTGGAGCGTCTCCCAGTCCTTAGTTGGTCTTAGTTTGGGTATCCCCTTGGGATCACTTTATTTGGAACTTGCAAGTGCCAAAGCCAAAGGACTCGTGTATTCACGAGAAATATCGTAATCGATAATCCTTTGAAGTTTGAAGCTAGACTAGAAAGCGAAGATGCCTGGTCTTAGCAGACTTGGAAATTTGTTTTGTCTTGGTTGTAATGATAGGGATTCCCGATTGGAGGACTCGTGTCCGGTTCCTCCGATTGGAACTCCAACTTATGAATTGTATGTGAAACATGGAGTAGGCCCCATCACATATAATGAAGTATGGATCAAATACACCAGAAAAGATGGTGTTTTAAAATGGCCCCAATATGGTAGCTTTGACACAGAAATCTTAGATAACCTCGAAGTTAAACTTTTTAAAAAGAAAGCCCGGCCGGCGATGTTTGACTCTTTCCGCCTATGGCGTAACGAAGCCAAACAGAAGGAAATTAAATTAGCGAAGAAAAATAAGAGAGAAAGGGGTATTTCGATAATGCAAGCTGCTATGCAGTTTAAAGACAATGAAGAAGAACAGATGAGTGAGCAGTTGCACAGGCAACGCAAAATGGTAATAGATAAATGCTATCCAGTTTTGCCGCCTCTTCAGCAAGATGCAGCAAAAGAGCTTGGAAAAGATCCGTTAATATCGCATTTGTTAAGTTCGCCACCTCCTTATGCGCAAAATGCTACTGCACCTCCACAACCTTTAGTTGCTCAACCTGTGATTGCATTGCCTCCTGCTCCTCCACAGCACCGACCAGCTACTCTTCCGCTGGCTCCTGTTCCTTCGGTGCAGCCTCCTCAAGGCCCACCGATCACATCTGCTTCACATGTGCTTCCTACGACTTTGCCTAGTGCACCTTCTATTTCTCCTAATGATCCCTCTGCTATTGCCTCTGCCCCTGCCTTATCTCACCCTGTTTTTCCGCCCGTTCTTCCGTCAGTTTCTCCTTCCGTTCGACAGAGAATGGCCAACACTGTTACTAATCTTTTCTCACCTTTCTTCGGGTCGCCAAATATGACCCCTAACACGGAACGAAGACAGTTGCGGAGTCAACTGCCTGACTATCGAGAGAGAGATTTACTGAATCGTTTAGCGCATAAATGGGTTATCGACGCTGGAAGGTATGATGTAGAGTCTGTCATGGAAGTCTTCCGTCAATGGGAAGCACCGAAACAGAGATATGTTTTTGAACAAATGTGTGTTTTTCTCTGTGAAGATTTGGAAGACAATGATCTGGAATACAACCCGCCCAAGTTGTGTCGTGTGCGGTTCGAGTTCGCAGAGGGCATGATCGTGGGTCCCGATGTCGAGAGAGCGGTTGAGACATTGTTGTTATATCGGAGTAAGGGGGGCACTTCTCGATCACTATTTGAGCGTGACGCATTCGGTAGGAAAAAGGCGCGACAGTACCCCATGAGAGAAGTTCCTCCGGTTTGGAAGGAGGAAGTGGCCGCTGGTCCTGATAATGTTCCACCACTTGTGCCAGCACATTTTCAGCGTGTGTGGGTACATGTTCATTGGAAGCGAGCTGAAGTTTTGGCCCTTAAACAGACATTGCCTGATCCCCGTAAAAATCCCGCAGGGTATTACAAAGAGTTGTCACAGACTGCTGGGTCATGTATCATGAATTTAGCAGACAGACATGTTGTTTGGGAACGTTGTTCCACAGCCTCTATGGGGAAAGATTCGTCATGCAGATCATGATCAGGAGTTAGGTGACTCATGGGCTAATATTACTGCTGCAGATGGCCGACAAGTTGGTGGTGCTAAGCCTGAGCCTTTAGTAGCTGAACTTCCTGGTAAAATAATTGATTACATGAAAACGATAATGCCTGCGATGCGTGTAAACTGGGATAAGTTATCTGCATGTAAGCAGAAGAAAGATGAAACGGTGTCTGATTTCTTCACCAGGTTTGAAGAAACGTTGTGTAAAAAGTTAAAAGATTCAGAGAGTTCTTGGGCAGTTTCCTCTTCAGCACAGAGATTGGCTACTGCACAATATTACGAAAATCGAGACAAAGATGAGAAAGATAGAGCAGAAAAGAAAACTAAGGAGCTGAAAACTAAGGTTTTGTTACAGCAAGCATATCCGCCACGTGGTGGTGGTGGCCAGAATAATGGTGGTCAGAATAACTATCAGAGTAATTATCAGCAGCCTCAACAGTATCAGAGGAACTCGCAAAGAGTCGAGTATACTCAACCACGTGTCCCTGTAGGCCCCAATCAGTGTTCATATTGTAAAGAAGAGGGTCATTTCAAGTATAGCTGCCCTATTCTGTTACAGCGCGCGAATGGTGTTTCAAACACAAGAGGTAGAGGTGTTCAGCAAGCGCCTAGAGGTAGAGGACGTGGAAACGTCCCCCAGAACGCACGTCCCCTTCCACCTCAAAATTCTATGAATAGGTTCGATCAGCAGAATAACGCATCTGGTAGGACAGCTCAGTACTATGCTGATGATTACTATACAGAAGATGAGCATTGGGAAGGTAATGATTGCTAGGACAGCCATAGACAAAGAGAGGGAGTTGTTTCAGTTCCAGTAGATCAGAGTGGACCATACGTCGAGGTGATTACATCAGGTGTGTCAGAGCCTTTTCTGTTGGATACTGGTGCTACAAAGAGTTCTATTATGCACTCCAAACTCCCTGGCGCACCTTTGTCTGGCGAAACGAATGTTTCTGTAGGTTTTTCTGGCGCCCCGGTTAGGAACCCGATTTCTAGTCCTATGTCTCTTTCTGTTGGTCCTTGTGAATTAGAAGCACCCCTTATTCTGACAACAGGTTGTGGTGAAAACCTGTTGGGATTGGATCTGTTAAAAAGATTGTATGCGACTTTGTACTGTTCTCCTTCTGGAGTACAACTTACACTGGGTAAGAAAGTGGTTTCTCCAATGTATTTGTCAAGAGACAAACTTCCAACAGAATTGTCATCTCTCCCTAATATTCTTTGGGCCGCCGGTCCTAATGATGTAGGTCTTTTGGAAATACCGCCATATGTTGTAACATTGAAAGCCAATGTTAAAATACCACGCATTCCCCAATATAGAATTTCTAGTGAAGGTGAAAAAGCTTTGCTAGCGATCGTTTACGATCTAATTGAAAAAGATGTCATTGAAGAGACAAGAGGCAACGTTTGCAATAGCCCTGTTCTGCCTGTTTTAAAACGAACTGATCCTTCCCAGCCACCTGTTTACAGATTTGTGATTGATCTTAGAGAGGTCAATAAAATAGTTGTACCACAATTTCCAGTTGTCCCCGACATTACTGCCCTATTGACTATGATTCCAGCTTCTGCAACATGGTTTTCGGTGATTGACTTGAAGAATGCTTTCTTCAGCATCCTGATTGCTGAGGAGAGTAGGAATATTTTTGGTTTCAGTTTAGGAGGTCGCAGCTTCCGCTTTAAACGCGCTCCCCAGGGCTTCTGTGAAAGTCCATCAATATATAGTCAAGCTTTAAAAACACAGCTTGATACGATTGTTTTACCTGATGGCGCTACCCTCATTCAGTATGTAGATGATTTGCTTGTTGCTGCAGATACTGAGGAAATCTGTAAAGAAGCCTCGTTGTCTTCGTTGCGTCATTTGTGCGACTTGCATCACAAAGTGTCCCTTTCCAAATTGCAATATTGTCGACAAGAAGTGACCTACTTAGGTCATCTCTTATCGAAGGAGGGAAGGAAACTGACCCCAGAAAGAATTCAGGCAATTGCGAAATTGAGTGTGCCAAGAACACAGAGAGAAGTGCGTGCTTTCTTGGGCATTACATCATATTGCAGGCAATGGATACCAAATATTTCGTTATTAGCCAAACCTTTGGTGGCATTAACGTGTAAAGATACACCCAATCCCATTCCTTGGTCTGAAGAGTGTCAGGAAAGTTCTTCTGAACTGCGCACAGCATTATGTTCGGCTCCTGTGTTGGGTACCCCCAACTACAGTAAGCCCTTTACATTGTATGTCCATGAGAAACAAGGTTGTGCATTGTCAGTTTTGACTCAGTTGTTTGGAGACAAGCAGCGTCCATGTGCATATTTTTCGTCGACTTTGGATCCGGTAGCTAAAGCATTGCCGAGTTGTTTAAGAGCAACAGCGGCAGCAGCTGTTTCTATTCGACAGTCTGCTGGTCTAGTGATGAATAATATGCTAGTTGTGATGGTCCCACATGCAGTGGACACGTTGTTAAACAGAACCAAGACACAGCACTTAACTAGTGCTCGATTGTCAGGCTACGAGTTGACATTGGTAGCGAGTCATGTGCACATAAAAAGATGCAACACACTCAACCCAGCTACGTTGTTGCCAATTGTAACAGAGTTAGATGATTCAGAACAGCATGATTGTTTTCTTGGAACAGAGGAAGAAACGAAAGGGAGAATAGACCTCCAGGACACTCCTCTTGCAAAGTGTGATGGTACCTTATGGGTGGATGGTTCATGCTTCAAGCTTCCGAATGGTGACACGACTGCAGCATATGCTGTCACGACTTTGCATACAATTGTTGAAGCTGCACGTATTCCACATAATTCAGCTCAAGCAGCAGAATTGATTGCACTTACAAGAGCATGTGTGGTGTCTAAAGGAATGAAAGTGACTATCTATACCGATAGTCAGTATGCGTTTGGTGTGGCTCACAGTTTTGGACGATTGTGGAAAGAACGTGGGTTCCTGACTTCGCATGGAGCTAAGATTCAGCATGGTCAGTTGGTGAATGAGCTTCTTGAATCACTGACCTTGCCTCTGCAAGTGGCGATTGTGAAATATAGTGCTCACAAGAAGGTGACTGATGATGTTGGTCGTGGAAATGCATTTGCTGACGAAATCGCAAAAGAAACTGCAAGGAATGTGATGAGCCGAATGTATGTTGCAGGCCCTGCAAGATGGGTTGGTGATGTTGGAATATGTGAAGACACGATAGAGAGTGTGAATTCTATTCAAGCTGAAGCTACAGAGAAAGAGTTGAGCATGTGGAGAGAAAGTACGGGTAGAATGGATGCAAATGGCTGTTGGGTTGAATTGTCAGAGCATCAGAGATGGTTGTTACCCGATGCATATGTGCTTGCAGTGGTTACAATGGCTCATGGAATGGCCCATATCAGCGTGAAAGGGATTTGCAAGTTGTTGGCTCCAGTATGGCAAAATTCAGGAATTCCCAAGTGTGCAGAGAATGTGGTCAAGAATTGCATGGTGTGTCTGAAACATAACCCTGGTAGGGGAACCCCAACTCCAGCTGGTCATTTTGCACCTCCTACGTATCCGTTCGAGGTTTTGCAGCTAGATTTCATCCACATGGAGAGGTGCAACAATTTAAAATACGTACTCGTTGTTGTTTGTGCCTTTTCAAGATGGGTGGAAGCCTACCCCCTAAAAGACAACACTGCCTTATCCACAGCTAAAGCCCTTGTGAAAGAGTTCTTCCCCAGGTTCGGAATGCCTAGAATGGTCTGGAGTGACAATGGAAGTGAATTTGTGGGTCGAGTGATGAAAAAAGTATGTGAAGGGCTAGGCATTCAGCAAAAGTTCCACGCTGCAAATCACCCCCAATCAGCTGGATTAGTAGAATGTTACAATGGCACGCTTAAGTTGAAATTGGCCAAAATTCAAGCAAGCACAGGTCTTAAATGGCCTGACGCTCTCCCTTTAGCACTCCTATCCACCAGAATGACTGTACATTCGCGAGTGAAACTAAGCCCCTATGAAATAGTCTTTGGCCGACCGGCCAACATATGGGGAGTGCCAAGGCCCACAAAGTTCAGCGAAGTTGAACACCCTGTTCTGCTTGATTATTTGTACGAATTTACGGCTAAATTGCGTGTTTTGCATCAACAGGTCCATGACACCCTGCCTCCGGTCCCTGAAACTCCAGGTCATCAGATCGACCCTGGATCTTGGGTCCTCGTGAAGAACTTCCAGCGAACCAAGAACGACCAGCCAAGGTGGACCGGACCGGACCGCACCTCGTCCTTCTCTCCACAAGATCAGCTGTTCGAGTGGAAGGGAAGAAAAACTGGATCCACGGGATCCACTGCAAGCGGATCCCTCTGCCTCTGCCATATGACCGGTGGGTCCAGGAGGGTGTCGCTGACTCAGAGACTGAAACTGTGCCACGTTTTCTGCCTTTCAGTGATGCACGAGTAAAAGGAACACTTACTGAACAAGAGAGTGATAAAATTTTGCAACCAGCTGTATCACCATCAGTTCGATTGGACACTACAGAACCTGAACTCCTTTTCCAAGATAATACAATACCAGGAAAACAACGGTATCATCTGAGGCCGAGAAATACGAACTAATAAAAGTTTTTTTCCTCCAAGTACTATTTTTGAAAGCGCAGCTCTCCCATCTGAGAAACGTGCTTATTTTTGTTTTTCGAACCGCCATCCGGGTTCCGCTGCTAGAGCTGCGATTGCCCAAAGTCTTTGGGGTGCAGCTGACGACGTTAGGTCGACAGTTCTGGTTGGTCTAAGGGAGTTGCCCTGGACTGACAGAAGCATTCCTTAGCAGAAACAACCTCCCATCGCGGGCAGCACTTTAGAGAGGATGGAGTTTTTCGAGGTGGAGAGACCTGCCAAAACTGTGAACTTTAAAAACCGAATATGTAAAATAATGACAAAGAAAAGCTTTTTGATATTGTGCATTTTCATGTTATTCAGTATGATGATATTTTTAATAAGTTATGTTTTATTCTCTTTTCGAGTAACATTTGCACCCACTACATCGCCTATACCTCCTCCTTCTACTGTTTCCCCACACTCTTTTCAACCCCTTCCTGAACACGAATCAGCTAGGAGATTAGAGTTTATTAATAACTCCTTTGTTCAGCTTTTGCACCAACACCAACTTGTAATGAACACAACTAACTGTTGGGTGTGTGGTCTTATGCCTCACACAACGGATAAAGGTATCCCTTATCTGGTCCTGCCATTCAGTCACAATGGTTCTGTGTGGGCATACAGAACAATGTTCATCTATGCACATGAAGTCTACCCCCTACGTTCTGTAACAGACAATCCTAAGAATAGTGCTCTAGTTAAGGGTATAGTAGATATGATAAAGGAAGACATTTCTTATGAGACTATCCCGAGAGATGAGACACTAGTATACGTAGGATGGAACGTGACCGGATATGGATCTACTCTGAGTGAGAAACAGCAAGCTAAGAGATCTTCCCCGATTTGGATTGTACCCCATCAGGGTCACCTGTGTCTGCAAGGTAATGGCAAGAATCCCAGAGCTCAGTTAGGGAAGAGTATCTGCACTAAAACGTATGTTTTTGCAGCCCAGACTTCCCCTTCGTTTTTAGCAGCTAAGGGTACCTATTTCATCTGCCATGATAGAGCCTATACATGGTTGCCCCCTGACTTTTCGGGCACATGTTTTGTTTCGTTCCTGCTGCCTCCCACCTACACAGCGGCGGCAGATTACCACAAGACAAGGATAGTTAGAGGTGTCTTCAGCGAAGAAGACACTGCAGGACAAGAATTTGGGGACTTCGTAAAGGGTTTTCTGCCGTTCTGGGGACCGATGGCTAACAGAAGGAACCTAAGGCAATTGACAAGGGTGGTTGAATCCACCGTGGTTGAAACTGCTGGTGCCCTTAGTAACTTGACTGCTGAGCTCCAGTCGGATCGTCTTATGACCCTTCAGAACAGGGTCGCATTAGATGTCATACTTGCAGACCGAGGTGGGGTATGTAGATTGATCCAATCGAGTTGCTGTGTTTTCATTCCAGATAACGCTCCAACAGTGTACCAGGCCATCTCCAAGCTACATAAGATTTCCGAATCTATTCATGTGGATAAAGGAGATTGGTTGTTAATGGGATGGTTCTGGGAACTGATATCCGCCTGGGGATGGAAAATTCTGATGGTCATTGGGATGGTCTTAGCCATTCTTTTCCTGTTCTGTCTGTGCGTGCAGTGTGCTCCTGCAATATGTGGCCTCTGTGTTACATTATGTGTAAGGAAGCCTGTATCGAGGGACGAACTAAGTAATAGAATGATGTTACAGCAACATCTCAATGACTTTAGGAATATAGACCTGGACTCAGATTAGCATGAGATTAGGTTAAATTGCCTATGTAAGGGCAAAAGGAGGGTTTGTAGTTCTGAAAATTCTGAACTCGTGAATAAAACTTCGTCGTAGCATGACGATTTTTATATCAAAAGACCGAAAATGGCTAGTACACTATGTACAAGCATTTTCGTCATATTCGAGTGACGATTTCACTTCGAAATCGTCATTTGCGTCTTGAACCCTTGGCTTCCATTTTGTGTGCGGCAGCCATTTTGTGGGTTGCCCTGACATAGGCTTATGATACAGCTAAATTCGATATCAAAGGGCACGTGCACCTTGATTGACTTTTCTCTGACCCGAGCAAGCTGAAACCATTGCCCCAGGCCGAACCTGTTTGGTCAGTTCCTCTCCCAGTGGCCGAATGAGATAGCATCAAGGCACAACAGGCCATAAACCCATTTCATCGCACACACCCTGCCGAATCTTGCTCACACCTGTCCCTGATCTTTTCTCTCTCACTTGCTTTATGATGGGGAGGTGCCCGTTTTTATTGGGGGTCCACCGATATCTGATAACATGTTGGGCCTTGCCGGGTAATTTGTTGTGGGCTGGACAAACAGAAATGTGGGCTGTCATCATGACTCTGCTTTTCCTTTGTAGTGAAAATATTTGAATGGTATATCGTAAATCCAAGAATGTTTGCCTGAAGCACAATATTTCGTATAAAACGAGCAGCCTGACTTTGTAAGATTGAACAGTCTCCTGAGAATATACATCCCGTGCTGTTGTACTTCTAGGACGCCTTTTACCTTGGTTGCAGCCAATAAAATCGATCCTTGACTTCACCTAGAAGACTCTGAGTTTCTGTGGTCTGAATCAGGAAAGTACTCTAGGTCTTTGGGTGTACCCTGACACCGCTGGGTTACCGGTTCGGTACCGGTTCTGAAAAACCCAGTACCTCACATACTTAAGAATCACAGAACGAGCTATAATATTACCTATAGCTTCTAATGATCCAAGAGTGCCTATCAACCTGTGATGAAAATAGGGCCTCTAGAACCTGCTCAATCGTACAATGAAAGTTTGGGATCTTCATTCAATATCAATGCCTCGTCAGGCAAATAAACAAGGTTAGGGAGTCCGCCATCTTGGAATAAGCAGTTTCTTTCAATAACTACGAGAGCTGCAATGTATAAATTTTTTGCAATTAAAACTGACCTGCTCTGTAACAGCATTAAGACCTGCATAAATATATGTGGTGTTCCTTCTATTAAAATGGAGCAATGAGCTCTCTGCCAAGCCTTCTTTTGCAGGGATTTTCTGAGAGTATGCTCTTGTGAGGAAGGACAGAGCAGCTGTTATTGAGTTATCCTCTGAACAAACCAAGCAGGAGCAGCCGGCACAGGTAGAAGCGGTGGGGTGAGACAGGGTGGGGTAGGGGGAAGTTGACAGATGACAGAATAGGTAAAATTAAATACAAAAATACATAGCACCACTTGCCTTGTTTTTACCTATCCCGTCATCTGTCGACTCCCCCCCGCCCCACCCCACCACTCTTACCTGTGCCAGCCATGCCTGAGACCAAGTGCTGTTTGTCGTTCATACTAAGGCTCCTGGTAGGTGGCTCAATCTTCCACGTTAACGCCTTGCAAATCTTGAAATCCCAATTTTAATTATGTTACTCGTGCCAGCACTGGACCTGCTCTCTTTTGAAGGCCAGTAAAACCACTGATATGTTGCTTCATCATTTTAAATAAGGTTCCTTTTGACAGTCAACCTCTGAATGCAGAAAGGACAAACCCCAGCCGGTCATAGTACACTGGACACCAGTAAAATGCCATAGGAGCCCCATACCTGTCATACGTATTTATTTAGGCAAAACGTTACTGTCTTTTAGGGATTCATTCAACCTACAGATTTTACAGCACATTTCTATGGTGTCCTAAAGTTGGTCTGTAATGACGAAATGCTGGAGAAATGATCAGCAGCGGCTCCTCAGCTAAGGTGGGTGAGCGTCGCCCCACACGAAAAATAAAATGATAATAACATACTGTTATTATCATTTTATTTTTAAGGTACTGGCCCCATTTTTTTTAAGGAGCAGGGCAGGGCTGGGCTTTCAGACAGCAGGGGGAGTAGTAGTATGTGCACTTAAGTGCGCATGACAATTTGGCTGGCCGTCTTGGGCCGGCCAAACCGTCATGCGGACTTTGCATGCTCTCCATCCAGGATATATTACAGCTGGGGTGGAGAAGATGTCCAAGCTCCCACTCCCTCTCCGAGTGCCGAGCCATTGCGCTCAGACCAATCACAACGCTGCTATCAGCAATGTGGGTGCCTCCTGTTCCTGCGTCATCAAAGGAAAAAGAGCGGAGGAGAGGCAGTGGCTAGGTAAGTGGCAATTTTCTTTCTTTTTTTTAATCCCCCTCCTACGCCTCCCCGTGGATGTATGACGTTACACCGCATGCTTTTACCACGCATGCTGTTACAATGCAGTTTTTACAACGCAAACCTTTACAACGCATAGCGCTTTGGGGTGCTGGATAGTGAATAGTTTAATTTACTATTCCAACTCCAGTCCCCGTGGACACTAGGGAAGGTGTTGGATAGTAAATTAAATCTATTCCCTATCCTAGAGCGCCCCCCAGCGCAATGCGTTGTAATGGTTTTTGTTGTAAAACCTGCGTTGTAAAAGCACTGCGTTGTAAAAGTTTCGTTGTAAAGGATGTTTCCCCATCCCCGTCCACCCCACCACCACAGCCCCATAGCAGCTGCCACTGGTGATGATATTCCAATAGGTAGTGCCTTTGTAAATGTATACCTACTTAAGCTCCTCTGGTTGTAAGTGATGCAAGACATGTGACGAGGTTCCCTCAAGCCAATTGTTATGGGTTGTACAGTGAAGGGATTACAACTTTGTTTGGAAGTTCTAGATTATATTTTGTATAGGATTTCAGAGCCACCCTCCTGTGTATGTATGAATGTGGAGATCAGCTGGATGACTGTGGGGCCTTCGCCATGACTGCGGGGCCTCTGCCACGACTGCGGCCCCCTGCTATAACTGCGGGGCCTCCGCCACAAGTGTGGAGGCCCTTTGTAAATTGGGCCCAATATGTATAGAGTCGTAGTTCCCCTGGTCTATGTGAAGCTCAGCATATGCACGTATCACAGGTGTGTTCCTGGGCATGTGACCCTTCACTGGCGCAGGTTGAGCCCCATTTAGAACGTTATGCCACATAAAGTGGTGATGCCTTTCAGCGTTAACAGCCTTGCTGCAAGGCAATACTGGATTTTCAGAAGAAATGAGGAATAACCAGCAGTAAATAGCTGCCACCAATAAATTCCACAATTTTCCCCACTTGTTTTCCATTATGCTTTGTCTGATAACAATAACTGCCTGTAAATGCTTTAAGATATTACCGTAATTGCTGCCAATGATTACATACCACAGAGCAGACAAATGTGGATTAAACAATTACTGCAGCTTTTACCACTAGTCAGGGATGCAGTAATGTTGTAACTGAGTGTTGCTTTGTCTTCAGTACATTCTGTGCAGGCCGCTTACAGATAAGTTTGAATTTTCACAGATGCGGGGGATCTATAGTTGGGCAGGTTTTATGGCATTTCACGTTTATGTGTATGAACACAGGGCCGGACTGGCCGTAGTGGGCACCGGGCATTTCTCCAGTGGGCCGGAGCAGTGGGAGCCGGTTTTCTGGCAGTGGTGTCCAGTTTTGTCACTGGAGGACTGTTTTGCAGCAGAGTTGCAATATCCGCCACCAGTAACACAAGCGGGAGCGGTGCTATTTACTAGCAATCCCCCCACGCCCCTGCTCCCAGGGCCAGTCGAGCAGCAATGTGCCAGGGCAGGTTGCTGCTCCCAGTCCGGCCCTGTATGAACAGCACACACTATGGGGACTAGAGCAGTTCTCATAGAGATGTGAAGTAGTGTGGCTCACTGGTTAGAGGCGGCAGACCCGAGAGCAGAGGACGGCCCGGGACCAGGGTTCGATTCCCGGCGCGGCAGGTTTCTGGACCAGGGTCAGCGGACTCGATAATTCTCTCGCCTCGGTGCCCACTCTGATCAGCGTTCACACTCGGCAACTCTGGGCATTAGCTTGCCTCATCTTCACTAACGGCCCCACCAGACCGCCGGGGATGCCTGGTCTCACCCTGGAGATACCCATTAAGGGACCATCTCTCAGGGAAGCCAGGAAGGGTTTCGCAGCGGTCGAAGCGCCTTGGGACCCTACGGGTAAGTAGTGCGCTATATAAATGCCTATACATACATACACATACTGAGGACCGGACACACCGTCTGTGGGAGACGTACTGCTCTATGGTGTTGTGCTGTGATTATAAGTCAGCTGTATTTAGATGTGGGGATACCTGGTGGTCGGAATTCACATTTCCAAGCGGTATCACCATCCCGCAATCTGTTTTTTCTGAGCGGCTGTCCCCAAAATGAGGAAATAACATGCGGACCTGGAATTACTGGGTCCAACTTTGCATTCTTTATCCCCATTCTAGGGACAAATCTGCTTCCTCTAACTACATGCTCAGAGCAGGTGCTAAATGAGAGCGGGCTCTGGGGAGTAGGGGACAGGGTACAGGTACGGGGTGAGGAGGGTGTCATGGGACCAGGGAAGCTGGTGCTAAACATGGGGAAGCATTTTATAGACCCCTATGCCATGGGAATGGTTCAGGTGGGTGATGGGTCTGACTCACACTTGCAACCGGTAGTATGACAGAACCATGCATGCCTTAACAACGCGGTCTTTACCACGACCGCGTCATTGCCACGCATACATTTGCAAAAAATGTCGTTGTAAAGACATGATTGGTAAAGGCATATGCATGGTAAAGATTACACCCCAGCGTCTCGCCCTGAACCCTAAAACACGGCCCCAGCCCTGAAAACAACCCCTCCCCAGCCCTAAAAACACCCAGCCCCTCGCTCCTCGCCCTGAAACCGACCACCAGCCCTAAAAAGACCCCTACCCCAGCCCGAAAAACACCTCAGTCCCCCGCCCTGAGCCCTCAAACCTGGCACCAGCCCTGAAAACGCCTCCGTCCCAGCCCTAAAAACCCCCAGCCCCTCGCCTCTCACCCTGAAATCAACCACCACCCCTAAAAACGACCCTGACCTGAGCCCCAAAAACACCCCAGCCCTAAAAATGACCCCACTGCACCTCGCCCTGATCCCGAAAACCTGGCAGCAGCCCTAAAAAGGAATCGGACTCCAGCCCTAAAAACACCCCAGCCCCCCGCCTTAAGCCTTAAAACCAGTCCCAAGTCATAAAAACTACACGGACCCCCCTGCCATGAACCCTAAAGCCGGGCCCCAGCTAAAAAACTACCCCAACCCCAGCCCTACTCACCAAGCTGCATCCTGAACTTTCTGTTCCTTCCATTCTTCCCGCCCATCTGCTCTGGATGTAGAGCACTGACTGGTAAAGGCATATGAGTGGTAAAGGCATATACGTCTTACAGGCATATGCGGGATAAAGGCAAGCATGGCAACGCTTGCATCGTAACAGAATGCGTGGGTCTGTCCACGTTGTAAATGCTGTTTCCCCTTGCAACTTATTCCTATTTGATTTTAACGGCTGGATTTTCCCAATAGAAAAACCAACCAGTGTTCCTGCACCCGAGAAAGGAGGAGGCGGGCACACGGGCCGGCGGTAACTGGTCGGAGGCATCCTACCCGGGACTACTTCTCCACCCTGCTTTTAGCCGGGGCCTCAGTCATTTGTTTCCTTTGTTGACTGCAACCTGGGTAAAGTTTTTGATCTTCCATTACACATATGCATGTTTACATTCTGGCGCAATGCCCATTGGGCTCAAACGGCTTCAGATTCCCCGCCCCCCCTGTCATGTGTGTCAGCACGGCTGAGACAGCTTCCCGGGTACACACACAGCCGCATCAGAGTACTTCACAGGTCTTTAACCCGTTCCGTGCTGCTGTCGGCCATTGGCCGACGGCAGCACTACCTCCGCAGTGCTGCCGCCGGCCAATGTCCGACGCGGCCCCGCCCGTTTTGCGGAAGTGCCGCACTTCTGCAAAATCGCGGCCGCCGTTAAGGCGTTAACCCCTTGGCCGCGGCGCGAATTTTGCCCGCGGGGCGGGGGGTGAGCGCGGTGCCGCTGTGCTCATGACAGAACCACGGCGTCGTGAGTCACGGGCGGCGTGTGCTCATGACGTCGTGGTTCTGTCACGGCCCTGCCTGCTCATTAATTCGCCCACACAGGCGGGGAATTAATGCCGCGTGGGCGGAGCGGCATCCGCATGACGGAACCACACCGTCATGAGCACACACCGCCCGTGGCTCATGACGGCGTGGTACCGTCATGAGCAGGTAAGGGGTTAAAAGACCATTTACCTTCTAACGAACTTTGTTGTGTTTTCACCCCTTCTTAGAGCCTTGAATCTCCACTCTGCATATTGCTGGAAGAATCAGCCCCCCCCCCGAAGTCTTTAGTAGCCGGCCCCCCAAATTTGGCTCTAGTTGCGCCTCTGCTCACATTACACAGCTTGCTCACTTAGTCACATTATATAAACAGATGCCTCAGATACACAAAGGAAAAAGGAGGGCATTTGATTATCTGCCAGTTGTTTATGGGAAAACAATTATTGAAGGGTTTGTTTATCTTTATTATTAAATCACGACTTGAAAAACGTAGCGCCGAGAAGGCGGCGTGTTTCTTCGTCAGCTGCTTCCAGCTGCGTAGGAGCGCCGCTGCGTTTGATGGAGAAGGGCCTCTCTCAGGATTGGCCCCCTGCGCGATGTTAGGTTTCACGGCAGCGCTGATGAGACAGCTGTGCGGAATCCCTAATGAGGCGCCTTCTGCCGCGAGGAGCAATTATCAAGACTGCTCGTGTGTCTTCCAGACTACTTAGAAGTTACTGAGGATCCTTCAAATGCACACAAACTGCCTTTTATTTTGTTTTCCAAAGTAGAGGTAATTTGGAGTTTGCTGCGAACTGTGGCGCACGGGGACCCACTGGGGGGGGGGGGGTCTTGGATCCGGTAAGGGCCCGCTTCTCGAGGAACGGCAAAGGAGCAGAAAGAACTGCGCCTCCGGGTGCGGGGGGGGGGTGGGGGGAGGGGTGTATGCAGAGTTCCCTACCCTGGCGTTGGATGCATGGAGAGTGTGTGTATCTCTGCCAAAGACACTGGTACTAGAGTGGTGGACTGGCTGGGACCAGATGAATCAGGTGACAACATTCAAGAGAAGAAAACACCTCATAAGGTACACCTCCAGGGCCGGACTGGGAACCCAAAGCAGCCTTGGCAATTTTGCTAGACCAGACCCCCCCCTACCAGCCCCCCCCCCCCCCCCCGGGAGGGGGAGGGGGTGTCATTCAAATGTGAAGCAGTGCTGCTTATGTTACGAGTTGCGGCCAGTGCAGGTAAGCGCAGTGGGGCGGGACGGGGCAAAGCGGGGGTGAGGGTGAGTTGACAAATAATGGAATAGGATTTATTTATTTAATTTTCCCTTTTCCGTCGTCTGTCGATTTCCCCCCTCCTGCCTGCCCCCGCCTCCAACCCACCCCACTGCCCCGCCCCACCGTGCTTAGATTTATTTATTTAATTTTCCCTATTCCCTCCTGCCCCGGCCCACGCCACTTTGCTTACCTGCACCAGCCGCCGCTGTTTGTTACTGGGGGCAGGTAATGCAGGCCCCCTGCAAAACCAGCCCACAGTAACAAACAAGCATTTACAATGCAATGGTCTCGGCAATATTATAGGTAGAGCTATTGGAATTGCTCATTATTTTTTTATGTTTTTGTATCCCTAAATAAATGGCATTGTCATTTGTATTGGCATTAGCTTTGTTTTTTGCATATGTGATACCTATTGCATTAGCAGAGAGAGAGTGAGGTAGTGAGATAGAGAGAGCGAGTGAGGTATTGAAATAGAGAAAGAGTGAGGTAGTGAGAGAGAGTGAGGTAGTGAGATAGAGAGTGAGGTAGTAAAGAGTGAGGTAGTGAGGGAGAGGGATGTTGTGAGGTAGTGAGATATAAGCATAGAGTGATGTTGTGATGTAGTGAGATAGAGAAAGAGGTAGTGAAAGAGAGTGAAAGTGAGTTAGTGAGATAGAAAGAGTGAGGTAGTGAGATAGAGAGTGATTGAGGTAGTGAGTTAGAGAAAGAGAGTGACGTTGTGAGGTTGTGAGCTAGAGAGTAAGGTAGTGAGAGAGTGAGGTAGTGATGTTTTGAGAGAGAGAAGTTGTGAGATAGTGAGGTAGTGAGATAGAGTGGAGTAGTGAGGTAGAGAGCTATGTAGTGACAGATAGGTAGATAGAGAGTGAGGTAGTGAGAGACAGAGAAAGTGAGGTAGTGAAAGAGTGAGCTAGAGGGATGTTCTGAGGTAGTTAGATAGAAACAGTGAGTGAGTTTGTGAGGTAGTGAGATAGAGAGAGATTGAGGTAGTGAAAGAGAGTGAAAGTGACTTAGTGAGATAGAAAGAGAGAGTGAGGTAGTGAGAGAGAGTGAGGTAGATAAGAGTGAGGTAGTGAGACAGAGAGAGTGAGGTAGTGAAAGAGTGAGTTAGTGATGGAGAGTGATTTTTGGTGGTAGTGAGATAGAAACAATGAGTGATGTTGTGACGTAGTGAGATAGAGAAGGATTGAGGTAGTGTAAGAGAGAGGTGTGGCGCCGCGGCCAGGGCGACTGATGCTGGAATCTGGGGATCAGGGTTCGATCCCCGGCTCCGGCGGCAGGTTAGCCCAGCACCATGTGACTCTGGGCAATAGCTCGCTTAATCTTCCCGACGGCCCCCCAGCGCCTAGAGACCCTTACGGGTGATTGTGCGCTATACAAATGTGGATTATTATTATTATTATTATTATTAGAGTGAAAGTGACTTAGTGAGATAGAAAGAGAGAGAGTTAGTGAGATAGAGAGTGACGTAGTGAGTTGGAGAGAGAGAGAACTTGTGAGCTAGTGAGATAGAGAGTGAGTCAGCGAGAGAGTGTTGTAGTTATTTTTTGAGTGAGTGACTTGTGTTATAGTTAGGTAGTGAGAGTGATATCGAAATAGAGTGATGTTATGAGAGAGTTAGTGAGAGAGAGAGTGAGATAGTTTTATAGATATAATTTGAGTAGTGATGCAGTTATTTTTGTTTTGTGGGAGAGTGAAGTAGATATAGAGTGAGGTAGTGAGAGATAGAGAGAGTGAGGTAGTGAAAGAATGAGGTAGTGAGGGTGAGAGTTGTACTGTATTGAGATAGAAACAGAGCGAAGTTGTGAAGTAGTGAGCTAGAGAGAGAGTGAGGTAGTGTATGAGAGAGTGAAAGTGAGTTAGTGTATTTGAGAGAGAGAGAGAGTGCGGTAGTGAGATAGAGAGAGAGTGAAGTAGTGAGTTAGAGAGAGAGTGAAGTTGTGGGGTAGTGAGAGAGTGATGTAGTGAACTTTAGAGAGAGTGTGTCGTGATATAGTGAGAGAGAGATAGTGAGATAGAAATAGAGTGAGGTAGGATATAGAGAGAGTGTGAGGTAGTGAGAGAGAGTGAAGCAGTGAAGCAGTGAGTTAGAGAGAGAGTGAAGTTGTGAGGTAGTGAGAGAGTGTTGTAGTGAATTTTTGAGAGAGCGTGTCGTGATATAGTGAGGCAGTGAGAGTGAGATAGTGAGATAGTAATAGATAGAGTGAGGTAGTGATGTAGAGAGAGTGAGGTAGTGAGATAGAGAGAGTGAAGTTGTGAAGTAGTGTGTTAGAGAGATAGTTACTGTGGTAGTGATATTGTGATGCTGTGAGAAAGAGAGAGTTGAGTAGTGAGGTAGAGATTGAGGTAGAGAGAGAGAGTGAATGAGAGATAGTGTAGTAGTGTGTGAGGTAGTGAAAGAGAGAGTGAGGTAGTGAGAGAGAGAGTGAGGTAGTGAGAGAGAGAGTGAGGTAGTGAGAGAGAGAGCGAGGTAGTGAGAGAGAGAGTGAGGTAGTGAGAGAGAGAGTTCGAAGGGATGGTATAGTGGAGCTGAGGAGAGAGTGAAGGGATGGTGCAGTGAGAGGCTGAGGAGAGTGCATCAGTGAAGGGACGGTACCGTAAGAGGCTGAGGAGAGAGTGCAGCAGTGAGTGATGATGCAGTGGAGGAGTGAGGGCTGCAGCCTGGATGGGGGGCGGGGCTGAGCAGAGAGTGCAGCAATGAAGGGACGATGCAATGGGGGGCTGAGCAGAGAGTGCGTCAGTGAAGGAATGGTGCAGGGAGAGGCTCAGGAGAGTGCAGCAATGAAGGGACGATGCAATGGGGGGCTGAGCAGAGAGTGCGTCAGTGAAGGGACGGTGCAGGGAGAGGCTGAGGAGAGTGCAGCAGTGAAGGGACGATGCAATGGGGGACTGAGCAGAGAGTGCAGCAGTGAAGGGACGATACAATGGGGGGCTGAGCAGAGAGTGCAGCAGTGAAGGGACGGTGCAGTGGGACTGAGGAGAGAGTGTAGCAGTGAAGGGATAATGCAGTGAGAGGCTGAGGAGAGTGCAGCGGTGAGTGGCTGAGGAGAGTGCATCAGTGAAGGGACAGTACCATAAGAGGCTGAGGAGAGAGTGCAGCCGTGAGTGATCGTGCAGTGGAGGAGTGAGGGCTGCAGCCTGGATGGGGGGGGGGCTGAGCAGAGAGTGCAGCAATGAAGGGACGATGCAATGGGGGGGCTGAGCAGAGAGTGCGTCAGTAAAGGGATGGTGCAGGGAGAGGCTGAGGAGAGTGCAGCAGTGAAGGGACGATGCAATGGGGGGCTGAGCAGAGAGTGCATCAGTGAAGGGACGGTGCAAGGAGAGGCTGAGGAGAGTGCATCAGTGAAGGGACAGTGCAGGGACAGTGCAGGGAGAGGCTGAGGAGAGAGTGCATCAGTGAAGGGACAGTGCAGGGAGAGGCTGAGCAGAGTGCAGCAGTGAAGGGACGGTGCAGGGAGAGGCTGAGGAGAGTGCACCAGTGAAGGGACGGTGCAGGGAGAGGCTGAGGAGAGAGTGCATCAGTGAAAGGATGGTGCAGGGAGAGGCTGAGGAGAGAGTGCAGCAGTGAAGGGACGGTGCAGGGAGAGGCTGAGGAGAGTGCAGCAGTGAAGGGACGATGCAATGGGGGGCTGAGCAGAGATGTGAGATAGTAATAGATAGAGTGAGGTAGTGATGTAGAGAGAGTGATGTAGTGAGATAGAGAGAGTGTAGTTGTGTGTTAGAGAGATAGTTACTGTGGTAGTGATATTGTGATGCTGTGAGAAAGAGAGAGTTGAGTAGTGAGGTAGAGATTGAGGTAGAGAGAGAGTGAATGAGAGATAATGTCGTTGTTTGAGAGATAGTGAGGTAGTGAGAGAGATAGTGATCGAGTGAAAGAGAGAGTGAGGTAGTGAGAGAGAGAGTGAGGTAGTGAGAGAGAGAGTTCGAAGGGACGGTATAGTGGAGCTGAGGAGAGAGTGAAGGGATGGTGCAGTGAGAGGCTGAGGAGAGTGCATCAGTGAAGGGACGGTACCGTAAGAGGCTGAGGAGAGAGTGCAGCAGTGAGTGATGGTGCAGTGGAGGAGTGAGGGCTGCAGCCTGGATGGGGGGCGGGGCTGAGCAGAGAGTGCAGCAATGAAGGGACGATGCAATGGGGGGCTGAGAAGAGAGTGTGTCAGTAAAGGGATGGTGCAGGGAGAGGCTGAGAAGAGTGCAGCAGTGAAGGGACGATGCAATGGGGGGCTGGGCAGAGAGTGCAGCAGTGAAGGGACGGTGCAGTGGGACTGAGGAGAGAGTGTAGCAGTGAAGGGATAATGCAGTGAGAGGCTGAGGAGAGTGCAGCGGTGAGTGGCTGAGGAGAGTGCATCAGTGAAGGGACGGTACCATAAGAGGCTGAGGAGAGAGTGCAGCCGTGAGTGATCGTGCAGTGGAGGAGTGAGGGCTGCAGCCTGGATGGGGGGGGGGCTGAGCAGAGAGTGCAGCAATGAAGGGACGATGCAATGGGGGGGCTGAGCAGAGAGTGCGTCAGTAAAGGGATGGTGCAGGGAGAGGCTGAGGAGAGTGCAGCAGTGAAGGGACGGTGCAATGGGGGGCTGAGCAGAGAGTGCATCAGTGAAGGGACGGTGCAAGGAGAGGCTGAGGAGAGTGCATCAGTGAAGGGACAGTGCAGGGACAGTGCAGGGAGAGGCTGAGGAGAGAGTGCATCAGTGAAGTGACGGTGCAGTGAGAGGCTGTGGAGAGTGCAGCAGTGAAGGGACGGTGCAAGGAGAGGCTAAGGAGAGAGTGCAGCAATAAAGGGACGGTGCAGGGAGAGGCTGAGGAGAGAGTGCATCAGTGAAGGGCCGGTGCAGTGAGAGGCTGAGGATAGTGCAGCAGTGAAGTGACGGTGCAGTGAGAGGCTGAGGAGAGTGCAGCAGTGAAGGGACAATGCAATGGGGGGGCTGAGCAGAGTGCAGCAGTGAAGGGACGGTGCAGGGAGAGGCTGAGGAGAGAGTGCAGCAGTGAAGGGACGGTGCAGGGAGAGGCTGAGGAGAGAGTGCATCAGTGAAAGGATGGTGCAGGGAGAGGCTGAGGAGAGAGTGCAGCAGTAAAAGGATGGTGCAGTGAGAGACTGAGGAGAGTGCAACAGGGAAGAGACGGTATAGTGGAGCTGAGGAGAGAGTGAAGGGATGGTGCAGTAAGAGGCTGAGGAGAGTGCATCAGTGAAGCGATGGTACCGTGAGAGGCTGAGGAGAGAGTGCAGCAGTGAGTGATGGTGCAGTGGAGGAGTGAGGGCTGCAGCCTGGATGGGGGGGGGCTGAGCAGAGAGTGCAGCAATGAAGGGACGATGCAATGGGGGGGCCGAGCAGAGAGTGCATCAGTGAAGGGACGGTGCAAGGAGAGGCTGAGTAGAGTGCATCAGTGAAGGGACAGTGCAGGGAGAGGCTGAGGAGAGAGTGCATCAGTGAAGGGACAGTGCAGGGAGAGGCTGAGCAGAGAGTGCAGCAGTGAAGGGACGGTGCAGGGAGAGGCTGAGGAGAGTGCATCAGTGAAGGGACAGTGCAGGGAGTGGCTGAGGAGAGAGTGCATCAGTGAAGGGACAGTGCAGGGACAGTGCAGGGAGAGGCTGAGGAGAGAGTGCATCAGTGAAGGGACAGTGCAGGGAGAGGCTGAGCAGAGAGTGCATCAGTGAAGGGACGGTGCAGGGAGAGGCTGAGCAGAGAGTGCAGCAGTGAAGGGACGGTGCAGGGAGAGGCTGAGGAGAGAGTGCAGCAGTGAAGGGATGGTGCAGGGAGAGGCTGAGCAGAGAGTGCATCAGTGAAGGGACGGTGCAGGGAGAGGCTGAGGAGAGAGTGCATCAGTGAAGGGCCGGTGCAGTGAGAGGCTGAGGATAGTGCAGCAGTGAAGTGACGGTGCAGTGAGAGGCTGAGGAGAGTGCAGCAGTGAAGGGACAGTGCAGGGAGAGGCTGAGGAGAGAGTGCATCAGTGAAGGGACAGTGCAGGGAGAGGCTGAGCAGAGAGTGCAGCAGTGAAGGGACGGTGCAGGGAGAGGCTGAGGAGAGTGCATCAGTGAAGGGACAGTGCAGGGAGTGGCTGAGGAGAGAGTGCATCAGTGAAGGGACAGTGCAGGGACAGTGCAGGGAGAGGCTGAGGAGAGAGTGCATCAGTGAAGGGACAGTGCAGGGAGAGGCTGAGCAGAGAGTGCATCAGTGAAGGGACGGTGCAGGGAGAGGCTGAGCAGAGAGTGCAGCAGTGAAGGGACGGTGCAGGGAGAGGCTGAGGAGAGAGTGCAGCAGTGAAGGGATGGTGCAGGGAGAGGCTGAGCAGAGAGTGCATCAGTGAAGGGACGGTGCAGGGAGAGGCTGAGGAGAGTGCATCAGTGAAGGGACAGTGGAGGGAGAGGCTGAGGAGAGAGTGCATCAGTGAAAGGATGGTGCAGGGAGAGGCTGAGGAGAGAGTGCAGCAGTAAAAGGATGGTGCAGTGAGAGACTGAGGAGAGTGCAACAGGGAAGAGACGGTATAGTGGAGCTGAGGAGAGAGTGAAGGGATGGTGCAGTAAGAGGCTGAGGAGAGTGCATCAGTGAAGCGATGGTACCGTGAGAGGCTGAGGAGAGAGTGCAGCAGTGAGTGATGGTGCAGTGGAGGAGTGAGGGCTGCAGCCTGGATGGGGGGGGCTGAGCAGAGAGTGCAGCAGTGAAGCGATGGCGCAGGGAGAGGCTGAGGAGAGAGTGCAGCAGTAAAAGGACAGTGCAGTGTAAAAATAAAAATATGCCTTACCTCTAACATAAACTAAAATCAACATACATACCTGCCTGAACAACTCCGTGCACAGCGGTGCACATCGCTGAAGGGAATCGCCACGGGCCATGTTGAACCTAGAAAAGAGAGAATAAACATCTGAGAGTAGCCCCCACTTACCTCCTCCATCACCAGCTTCGGAGAAGCCACACGGATAGCAATCCCCATGTCTGCAAGCTTGTCCAGCACATCCTGAAAGTCTAGGTTACGCCGGGACTTGGCTCGGGACAATGCGTGACCCTGAAAGATCTTTAAATGCCGAGGAGCGGGCGATTACTGCCGGATGTCGTGGCGTCACTCAGGTTCAGCTGAAGCACGTTTCCCAGGAAGGGCAGCGGGGCGGGCCCTGTGGGTCGCCGGTGCGAGGGATACCACAGCCTCCGGAGCTCAAGCAGCAGCAGTATGGGGCAGACCAGTTTGGGAACGTAAATCAGATATACGCTATTGTCTTTGTTATTGTGCGCTAAATGCGCCGAACAGGCCATTTTGTGATAAGGTAGCGCTACAAAAACACAGCCATTAAAACATACATAATAAGTGTCAGTCAGTTCTCCCCCTTTAAAATTGTGCGGGGAAATGATTCTGTAAAAAAGATCAATATTAGATTAAACAATTATGATTTGGCGGTAGTCAGATGCCCTTTTTTCTGTTCTCAAAATTAGTGATGCTGCACACTTTCTACTAACTCCGTATAACTATTTTTTTTCAATGATCTCTTTTCTTAGGTGCTATGTAGAGCGCCAAGATGCTTCTTTTCTGTCTCTTAGCCGCACAGGTATTCTCTTCTGTCCCGTGCCAGTGCTAGCTCAAAAATGTATGTAGAATATAAATTAAGTAGCAATGTAGGTGAGAATGAGCATTTTACATAAGTGGCAAATTAGTGGCGGAGTTCACAGGGTACATTTCCGTAAGAGGGTGTGTCTGCTTCATCACAATGCCCTTAACCCCTCCGCCCTGACTGAAGCGTACCTGCGGAGGTCAGGGCGGTGAACATTTTCAGAAACACTCTAAAAAGGACTACAAATGGCGTTTGTTTCTTTTAATACCACAGTGCAAAGGTTGAAAATGCTTTACTGTGGCAGAAGATGCATTCAGCGACATTTCGCCCAAAATGCACTCTGTAACCAAAAGTTCACTCAGAATTATTTAAGAAAGCGACGCATTTAAACACCTGTTCATGAATATCAACTAACCCGCTCACCATCTCTCATGCGCTCCCTCATGCACATGTAATCAACTGTGATGATCCCACACCCCCATTCTCGCTGGACTGCTCAGCTGGATTCTCTGCACATAAGGTGCTATCTATTAGCCTTCTCGCATGCAGCACCAAGTTGAAACCATCCAGCTTTCTCCCACTGCACATCTAGGACTCATTTGCCTTATCACCTTCAGACATCCAGACTACATAACCAGTCTTCAGAGTAGTAGGTGCGCCTCTAATATTTGATTTAATTGTGTTTTTCACATTAGCTGTAAATGCCACTCAGTAAACAACCGGCAGTAGTGGAAAGCAGTGACCTATAACCCCAAAAGCGTTGCACACCTCGTGCAGCTTATACCCCGCCCACTAGTGAATGGCTTGGAACGGATTCGCACCCCCTAAATAGGGAACCAGGCCGTGCCCAGGGGATGCCCTTCTGGCACGGTGGAAAAATATGCTGCCCCCAGTACTGCAGTCAGCATGCCAGCCAGCTGCAGGCCGCCCCTGGGGAGCACCCCGGACCCAGGCTGCGTATGGGGGGGGTCAGGTGGACTTCCTTCCCTTTGGACGGAGGAGTTCGGCCCTCCACAATGAAAAAGAATCAATCAGTTCTACCGGGATCCCTAGTCAGACAAAGGCCCGGCTCCGGATTCTCCCCGAGCTCACCCACTCCCAGGATACCGACCTTCAGGAGATCCTGCAGCCGAGGCTGGCGCCGAGGACGACGGGGACGGCGAGGCAGAACAGGCCGGCGTCGGGGCGCTCTTCTTGGCTGACTACCTCTCCTTCATCCAGGGGAACTCTGCTGCCAGGGGCAGCCCCCCGGGCTGGGCCAGGGCCGGGTGCGGGGGCTGCTGGGCCCCTCCATTCAAGAGCCGCTTCTGGCCGCGGGCCCTGGGCTGGCTGCCGCTACCACCGCCGCTGCTGAGGTTGCCGTGGCCGCGGCTGGGGATGCTCTGCTCGAAAGGAGGAGGAATTAATGTCGAGTCCTTGATTGATGAAGTTTGAAATGTCTCCAAAGCTGAGGAGGGAGCTGAGGCGGCGAATGGCGAAGCCAAGGAGGAGCAGCCAAGGCGTTCAAATACACGGAGAGCGGGAGGGGGGCGGGAAACAGACAGGGGGAAGAAGGCACAAACAGACATGGACAGCGAAAATACACGGAGAGCGAGAGGGGGGCGGGAAACAGACAGGGGGAAGAAGGCACGGAGGGAAACAAACACAGGCTTACCTTCACTGCGAAGGATAGAAAATGGCGGACACAAGCTTCCGGATTTTGAGGATTTGTGGCCGTGGTTTTGCTGTCCTGAGTGACGGACGACGTCACAGGGCTAAAGAACGCAAAAAATCACGCCCCCAAATCCGAAAAAGACTGGGCTTCTTTGGAGGGACGCTCTCTCCTCCAATGGCTGGCCTCTGTTTAGGAAGCCAGCCAATGGTGGAGAGACAGGGCAGGGAGGCGGGTTCTGAAGCCCTACTAAACAACATTAAATCTCGGACTTCCAGTCTGCCGACCGGATATTACCGAGAACTAAAAACGGCTTCCATTGCTGCAAAACCGGCCCCCACCCTTCCAGCCTCCTGGGAAAATTCCTGAGGCCCTCTACGGCCAGCCCGGCCCTGAGTTTTGGAACAATCCCAGAGATCAAGGTGTACAGAGCAAACCAAATGGCGAAAGCATATGGGGAACAAGTCAACAGAATTGATTATCTTCTGCTGTGGGGAGGCACAGCTCAGTGCAATAGTGAAGTTAGCTATATATAATCTCACCAATATCACCAATCAGCTGCTTCCTTCCAAAAAGTGCACTCCCTTTCCCAGTGTTCTAATTTCTAATTTAAAATGCTTGTAAAGCGCAGCATACACCTTGCGGTTTCTTGGCGCTGAAGGTTCAGTGGCTGAGGGGAAGGAAGACCGGGGAGAAAATTTAGGCGGGGAAAGCCTGGCTAAATAGGAAAGTTTTCAAATCTCCACGGAAAGAAAGGTACTGAGTTGCGGAGCGGAGGTTATCAGGGAGAGAGTTCCAAAAGGAAGGGGCCAGAGTAGAGAAATTGGATCCACCCCATTTTTTGCGCGAGAAACGGGGGATCAGGAGAAGGGACTTGGAGGAGGACCGGAGATTTCTTGCGGGGACGTAGGGTTTGATAAGTGAAGTGATGAAAGCAGGGGCAGTGCCCTGACGGGCCTGGAAAACCATGCACCCGATTTTGAAGAGGGAACGTTGTTTCACGGGCTCATTGGTGTTCACAGCTGGGGATCTTGTACAAAAGTGTAGAGTTCATGTATCGTGATGCATCTAGGCAGATGCGTCACGTTGTAAAGCCCTGCGCCACATGAAACCTGCGTCAGGTTTCGTGTGGGTGTTCTGACTTAGTGTGGGCGTTCCCTCGCAGGAAAGCCCTTTAAAACTGACGCAGTGAAATCTGAAAACGGAGTCAGTTTTACGACGCTGCTGCGTCAAATCCTTACAGGCGTAAGGAGTGACGCACCACGGGCCGGTACTACCAGCCACCGAGCCAACGCCCCCCACCGACACCCTCAGCACCTAGACCCCCGTCAGCATCGAGGACACCACCCATGTCATGAACACCATCCACTCCGGCTCACCATCAGACCCTGCCCTCACCACATATTCAACAAAGCAGACGCTGTCATCGCACCTCACCTCCGGAACGTCATGAACAACTGCTTCTTGTCCGCCACCTTCCCAGAGAGCTGGAAGCATGCCGAGATCAACGCCCTACTGAAGAAACCCACAGCGGACCCAAAGGATCTCAAGAACTTCCGACCCATCTCCCTTCTTCCCTTCCCAGCGAAGGTCATCGAGAAGACCGTCAACAAACAGCTGACCACCTTCCTTGAGGCAAATGGCTCCCTCAACCCTTCCCAGTCCAGCTTCCGAGGCAACCACAGCACTGAGACCGCCCTCATTGCAGACACCAATGACATCAGGGCCATGCTCGACAGCGGGGTAACCGCTACCCTCATCCTTCTAGACCTCTCTGCCGCCTTCGATACCGTCTGCCACCGAACTCTAAGATCCTGCCTCCACAACGCAGGGATCCAAGGAAAGGCCCTGGAATGGATTACCTCATTTCTCTTCGACAGAACCCAGAGAGTCCGCCTCCCTCTCTTCCGGTCCGCGGCAACCAAAATCATCTGCGGCGAACCCCAAGGCTCCTCACTCAGCCTGACTCTCTTCAATGTCTACATGAGCCCCCTCGCCGCCATCGTACGCAAACACAACCTCAACATCATCACCTATGCCGACGACACCCAGCTGATTCTCTCCCTCACCAAAGACCCAGCCACCGCCAGAATCCACCTCCAGGAAGGAATGAAAGACGTCGCCGAATGGATGACATACAGCCGCCTAAAGCTAAACTCAGACAAAACGGAGGTCCTCATCCTGGGAACATCACAATCTGCCTGGAACGACTCCTGGTGGCCCACCGCGCTGGGCTCCCCACCGACACCCACGAACCACGCACGCAACCTAGGATACATCTTGGACTCCTCGCTCACCATATCCAAACAAATCAATGCTATCTCGTCCTCATGCTTCAACACCCTGTGCATGCTTCGAAAGATTTTCAGGTGGACCCCCACCGAAACGAGAAGGACGTTCACCCAGGCCCTCATCGCCAGCCAGTTGGACTACGGAAACGCCCTATACGCAGGAACCACAGCAAAACTTCAGAACAGACTCCAGCGCATACAGAACGCATCCGCACGCCTCATCCTGGACATCCCCCGAAACAGCCACATAACCGCCCACTAGAGAAACCTGCACTGGCTCCCCATCAACAAATGAATCACGATCAGGCTCCTCACCCACGCACACAAAGCACTCCACAACGCCGGACCCGAATACCCCAACAGATGCCTCATGTTCTACACTCCAACCCGCCAGCTCCGCTCCGCCACCCTTGCCGCCATCCCACGGATCCGCAGAACCACCACCGGAGGTAGATTGTTCTCCTACCTGGCCGCCAAGAAATGGAACTCCCTCCCCGCCCACCTACGTCTGACCCAGGACCACATAACCTTCAGGAGACACCTCAAGACCTGGTTGTTCGAGCAGTAGCAGAACCGCCCCCATCCCCCCAGCGCCTTGAGACCCAGACAGGTGAGTAGCGCACTCTATAAATTTCTTGATTGATTGATTGATTAAGTATGGGCGGCCCCTGTGCATTGCTGGAGTTGCTTCGCGCTTGCGACGCGACTCCAGCAATGCGCCGCCCGTACGCCACAAGATGCGGCACACATCTGCCCCTCCTTGCACCATGATGCGCCGCATTGTAAATGCGACGCATCCGTGGTTGCGCAAGGGGGGATTGCGGGACGCATCTGTTCTGGCGCATCCCTGCTGATTTGCAGAGATGCGCCAGAAGTTGTAAATCTGCCCCATTGTGTTGCTGACTATGCAGAGCATATGCTGAAGTGCATGATGTACAAGTGCTGGACTGGTGCTGCTGCACAAAACTCGCCGAAGGAGTCCCGCCGCTGGTGCATGTTGGGGAACACAGTTCAGTGGGGAGTGGGGGCACTGGTGGATACTGTCTAGGGGATCGTGGTTTATATAGGATGTTGACAAATGGCTAGAGCGGTCCACCTCAAAGCTGGGAACCAGGTTGGAGTCTCGGCAGGGACGCTCAACATCCTGTGATTCTAGGCAAATCAAGTAATCTCCCAGTGCCTACCAAAATGAATGTGTCCATCTATAACGCAACTGATACTCATGTAAAGCGCTCTGATTCCTTCGGGGCGAGGTGCGCTATAACCCCCCCAATAAAATAAAATATATATATTGTATTATACTCAGGCACTGGACCACTGGATTGAGGAACAGTACTTTACATACTATGGCATTGCAGATACCTCTCTGTGAATGGACAGAGCTTTATATACAGGGATTCTATTGATAGTGCATCCTGGGGGGCACTGCACATACCAGTTTAGTTGGCTTTGTTGCTTTCAATGCTAGGGCATTAGGGACACTTTTACGGTGATACTGCTTCACATTTTGAGGCATTTCATATTATTGCTTGGGGAATGGATAGTGATTTATACACTGGGGCACTGTGGATATTGGCCTGGGTGTAGCGCCTTAAGAATTGTGAATACTGGTGTCGGGGAGGAGCTGTAGGACGTACATGTAATAGCTTTGGGGGCAGCACTTTGCAAGCTGGGACATTTGGTAAACTGTTCATGGGACAGTGCTTTAAATCCTGAGGCACTGTGGGTACTGGCCTGGGGTGGTGCTATAGGAATTGTGGATACCGACCTGGTCTTAGTGCTTGGAGAATTTCAGATAATGGCCTCGGGGGCAGTGCTATAAACGCTGTAACACTCTGTATGTTGTTGGAAGAGGTGTGGCACAGCGGCCAGGGCGACTGACGCCGGAACACGGGGCACATGGTTCAATCCCCGGCGCAGGTCAGCCTTGCACCATGTGACTCTGGGCAATAGCTCCCTTAATCTTCCCGATGGCCTCGACGCCTTTGTGTAATTGTTTGGGCTTTACACACTACTGGATTTACATTTACATTTTTGCTGGCCCAGGAGCAGTGCTTTAAATATCAGGTCAGGACCCTGTGGCGCATATTTACAAGGACGTTGCGCCACAGGAACGTCACTTTTAATGACGTTCCTGTGGCGGATTGCCCTGCTCACTATTTTCAAAGTTGCATTAAGCCGCTTTTTGTGACTTAACGTCGCTTTCTAAATATGGTACTCTTTCACACAGGTATCTGCGTGAAAGGAGCGCGCAATGGATGTTGCAATGGCCGTTCCACTGCAACACCCATTGCTTTTTCATGCTGCCCCAGATTTATAAAGAAATGTAAATAGGAGGCAGTGCCAAAAACTTATGCCATGCAAGCGCAAGTGTTAGAATAGCAATATGAGGAGAAATACTTTTATTTCTCCTCGTTTTTGCTTTTTCTATGTGTGCGGCGGATGCCATGAATGATTGTTTACGAGCAGGAAGGTGTCCTTTCCTACACATAAAGAATCATTCCCTGCAATGGAGGCACCCTTGCATTATGGTGCAAGGGAGCCTGCGTTGGCGCTAGGCAGCTAATTTTAGTGCCAGCGCAAGGGAAAATGCAGGGGTGTGCTGTATTGCTGTAAATACAGCACATCCCTGCGTTTTGGAAATGTCGGAGCACGGCGCTGCCACATTTGGCACAGCTCCATCCTCTGACATTTCCTTGTACATATGCCCCTGTGTGTACTGTTCAAGGTATAGTGTTTCACACTCTTGGACGCTGTTGATAATGGCCTGGGGTAGTGTTGTTGGTACTGTGGCTGCTGGCCTGGTCACAGTCCTTTGGGATTTCAGATGACCCCCTGCACTTTACATACTTACACCACTGTGAAAACCGGCCTGAAAAGTGTTTTACATATTGAGATATTGCAATATTTCATTAGTTCTCCTTCAGGACTGGCTGCCTGTAAAATCTATTGCTTTCTGGCCAATTTATTTGATAAATGCTGCTGTGAAATACATTACACGGCCAAATTATTCCAATTTTCTCCTGAGCGGTGGTCTTGCCAAACCCCTCTGGAAGGGGTTCAAGTCAATCTGGGGCTGGCATTGAAAACATGTGCAGGGATGTTCTGCATTCCCATTCCTAATCAGCAAGAGAGGCAAGGACTGGTTATTCTGTTATCCTTTAAACTTGACATTTATATAAATACAGGGAATCAGATTTTGGTAAAAACAAATGTGTGGGAATGAAGTACATCACATGAAGTAAAAGGCTATTCAGTGATATAATGTTATGTGTGTAAGTGTTTTAAAAAACAATCACATAGTCTCAATAGACAAATTACAATTCTCTGTCTCCTAAGGATGCCCTTCACGCTCATTATTCCATGACAAACACGGACACACTTTCGAGCAAAGAGACATGTGCAGAAAAGTAGGATTACTACAAATTTTATACTTGAGGAAAAACGTATTTCGCAGCGAGCATGTAACCTTTCATAAGCGTGGGACGCATATCTTTTTAATTTACAATTATATTATATTATGTTATATTATATTATATTATATTATATTATATTATATTATATTATATTATAGGGACAGTTTTGGGGGGCCAATTCGCGAAGTGCTACACACACGTGCAAAAAAGCATCATGAGCCTCAAAAATGTGCACGGATGGACCGACAAGCCTCAAATGGGTTTTTTCTGTATTTTTTAAGCACAGAGATTAAGCCCCAGATGCATCAAGCTAGAATCCACTCGCAAAGGGGCAGATTCTCAGAATCCCCTACACTATCCAACACTTACCCTATTGTTGCACCCCCTGGAGTTAGAATAGTAATTTTTACCCCTACACTATCCAACACTTACCCTACTGTTGCACCCCCTGGTGTTAGAATAGTAATTTTTACCCCTACACTATCCAACACTTACCCTACTGTTGCACCCCCTGGAGTTAGAATAGTAATTTTTACCCCCACACTATCCAACACTTACCCTGCTGTTGCACCCCCTGGAGTTAGAATAGTAATTTTTACCCCTACACTATCCAACACTTACCCTACTGTTGCACCCCCTGGTGTTAGAATAGTAATGTTTACCCCTACACTATCCAATACTTACCAAACATGCAATGTAATGTTTTGCATTGTAATGGTATGCGTTGTAAAGGTAGTATGTGTTGTAATGGAATGCTTTGTAAAGGTAGTTTAACAATATTCGTTGTAATGGCATGCGTTGTAATGGAATGCGTTGTAATGGATGTTGCGTTGTAAAAAATGCGTTGTAACGGTATGCAGTGTAACGGTATGCGTTGTAATGTCATACATCCGGCAAAAAGTGATGTTACAGCGGCGATACTGCCCTTGGTAATATGCTCCTTGATTCTTCGCTTGACAGGTGCAAATCTGCACGGGTTCTCAGAGTCGCAAACTACCTGCAAGGGTGCATGTGAATACGCATATATTTATCAGCTAGTATGCATGTAGCTACTTTTGCTGGACAAACCACCGAGGAATGGCTGAGGAATCACTGTGGACTGGCCACAATGCTGGCATATTGCATAGTTTATATTTGCAAAGGGCAACACAAGTGCTGATTCTAATTTTCTTCTGCTTAATTAAAATTACCTTAGCTCTGACAGTTAGGTCATGTGTTTCCGGATTGGAAAAGGAAAGGATGCTCTTGCTATGGAAGAGGATTTTTTTTCAGTAGAATTCACTGTCACTGATCACGCTCTATGATTTGAATCAGATATTCCAAGAAGGTTGGTTTCTCCTTTGAAACGCCTCTGTGGCTGTTTATCTCCGAATACATGATTTAGCTTTTTTATGATAAATCTGAAATAACCACTCATTTTCCTACAAAATTCAGACACTATGCCTATAAAAATGTTGTAGCATGAACAGGCTGATACCTGACATCTCATCCTGTCCTTTGCCTACGAAAGCCTTTGAACTCTGGCATGGGTAGAGCTGAGAGAAGGGTTGTAATCATGAGCTAATTAGATTTACCAACATACAGTAAAGCACCATGGCTCAGAATGTTTAAAACAAATCCAAACTGTGATATATGGAAAGGTAAAACAGATATTCAAAATCTGCCAGATGGTTCATGTTTTTCAGAGACAACTACCAATGTCATGTGCATTTTATGCAATTCACCACTACCCAAGCCTTGTCTAGAAGTTTGAGGTTAATTTGGATTTTACCATGGCAGTCCATGGTTGCAAGACATATTACTCGATTTTACATATTAAAATTATACTTGACCATCATTTATATAAATACACAGGGTGATCTGTACTTCTACAGATTCCTCACAATATGCAAATGATTCATTATTCACACCTCCCAGTATCAACTGTCCTGCTCTGGTGGCTCAGTGGACTTTTGTATCTACTCTAGAAGTTGGTGTTTTACTCCATGGTCCTATCATAGGTTTGAATCCTGGTGTATTAACACAGGCTTTCCTCCTTTCGAAGTGTTAAAATGAGTCCAATTGAGTTGGCCAGTAAAAAACACATCTATTATACTTTGCCAAGATACCCAAAGGGGTGAGTGGGTGTTTTACAAATATACATCATGTTAATTTATGGCCTGATTTTATCTTGGCTCAGTCCTACAGTAGCACAGGTTACACTGGGAGAGAAATAAAATGCCCTTTTACACAGTATATAATCAAGCGCAGCACGTTTAGTTGGCCTGTGCCACAATAGAGGCACATATCTGAGGTATTCAAAAGCAAACATTAATGGGGGAGGCGTATGCCGAGGGAATATCTTTCATAGGACATCGATCGGAAATAAATCTATAAAAGTTTTGCCAACATAAATAGATAAACTGTAAATTAGTAGTCAGATGACTGGAAAGTACAGGAATGAATTTAGGGATTCTCAGTTGCAGAATATAAGAATAATTTTGGGGTTTAAGGGAGTGTGTGTGTGTGTGTTGTGTGAGAAACGCAAGAGCATGACTGCTGATCCTTGGCATGCAATGGTCCTGCCAAGGGCTGGGTCTGGATAAACATAGTGGAACTGTCATAATTAGTTTAACTGATAAAGGGCTCAGAAGTGGGAAGTTGGCCAAAGATTATAATCTAAAGCAAAATGGACGACACACCCAGGTCAAGGAAATCCTGTCCCACAATAGCTCCTTTTTACTCTCACTCCTTCGCTTTTCTCCTGGTGGACAACTTGGAATACTTCAAAAATTACCAGCACACATGCTATAACTTTTTACTTAAAATGGAAATTGTTGTTCCTTAGTAGCCCAGCCTTAATGGTATTTTGACCTGTGGCGACTCCTCTGCTGAGGTGGAGGAGTGTTGCTCCACTGCTTTTAAGCAATATATAAATAAAGGAAAAATAAAATGATTAAATCTCTAAGTTATCATTTTATTTTGTCCCTGTTGCAGCAGCTTTGCAAGCAGGAGGGCTGCTCTGCTGACAGAGATGGGGAGGGGAGCAGTGGTTTGCACTCCCTAAATGAGCATGAATGTTTGGCTGGCCGTCTAGGGCCGGCCAAACAGCCATGCGCACTTTGTATGTTCTCCATGCAGGTTGCATTACAGCCTGCATGCAGAACATGTCTTGGCCCCCAGACCCCATCAGAGCGCCGAACCACGGTGCTCAGACAAATCACAACGCTGGATTCCAGCATTGTGATTGGCTCAGGGGAGCCTGGGTGCTGTGTGTTCCTGTTCTGGAGACGACGGTGGAGAGAGAGGCGAAATGGGGTGAGATGATACATTTGTTTTCTTCTTAACACCCTTCCCTTCCCCACCCTGCCCACCCACCCCAGATGTGTGTCAGCTGCCGCTGATCTTAACAATCCTAGGCCAAAACACTACTCTTAAATTGAATCCATACAGTTAATAAAATTGAGTGCTGTTGGTGGACTGACATGTTTAATTGCAATTGCGCTCCCTATAAAATGGAAACTCCAGTGCTGTTTCTTCTTTTTGCATAATCCATGTGTCACTAAGCATTCAGGTAATTTGGTTTAAAATGTGTCTTGAATTTACGTATGAAACATGGGAGAGCCTTTCATTTTGTAACTAGATTTTCCTTCTAGAAAAAGACTGACAGGGCATTGAAAATTGCGAATGTCCACCTGTTTCATTGATCGCATAATGACTAGAAGCCGGTGCTTATAATGGATGCAGGTTTTTAAGTCAGAATGAGCGAAGTCTGATTTGTGCCAGTAAGGCAGCTCAGTGGACTAATGCAACCATTGTAGGGATCTGTGTTTAACCAGATTTTTTTTTAAAATATCTTTATTTGCATTTTGTCAAACAAACAGGTTACAGTGGACATAAATGATAACTGGAAAGGAAATGGAAAGGGAAGACAGATGATTAATTGAGCTCAGATCAGACAGTGAACAAGCAATCAGCCCAGGTGCAGGAATGGACCAGCAGTCATTTCGGGAGCAGTCGCAAACCGTGGTGTGCATTAAGTCCATGTGGCCAGTGACTGATCACAGATTGCTTATTCGGTGTACCAATTATCAGAAGGACCACTTTTTAATTTCCATACAAAACAGAGAAAATTATTCATCCTATCTCAACTTTACACATTCATGTCTGTACTTGACTATATGGCTCAGTGCTATGTCGTGGCAAAATCAGATACAATTTGTTGTTTTTGTAAATCTACAATTAACCCCTTAACCGCGGCGGTTTTTCTGCCGCGGTGCGGGCGTTCTATTGAGTGGGCGGGGCTGCGTTGGCCGTTGGCTGACGGCAGCACTGGGGAGGGAGTGCTCCCGTTGGCCATTCACGAAAGGGGTTAAACATAAAAACTAATAAAATTCTCGTCACATCGTGACGCCCTGGTTAGAGTATTTAGAGGAAATGTGTCATCTACCTAGCCAAACTGTATTAGATGTGTCCCGCATCCTTCTGGTGATTAAAGGAATCAGTGATTATGTTGTCGCTATCTTGGCTCACGGAGAGTTTAGGCGTGCCCACCCCCACCTCATCATCCCCGCCCTGTCTACCAGCCTCCTGAGAAGAGCTACACCCCCCTCACCACCTGAGCACATCAGATCCATCAGTGTAGCATCCCATGACTGGGAAATAGGGTATTTACGCATTCCTGCTACTTCCTCCCTGTGTAAAGACGTACTTTCCGCCTGTGCCCATACTAGAAGACAGTTAATCCAGCCGGGCACTGCGGGAGTGTCGGCATTTTTCCAATGTTTAGTGATTAGCCTTTTAGCTACAATAAGGCCCAGGTCAATAAACCTGGGTTTGACTGTATTTCTTCGGTCTAGGATACAAACCCAATATGCACACCTCCCATGTCTGCGGTAGCGTCCTTTCAGTGCATGCCGCAAGTGCCACGTTAATCTCCCGCCAGTATATGTGCAAAGAGGTGGAAGACCACAGCATATAAAAAAAGTCCGCGTTCACCTGCAGACAGCAGGGAAATGCTGATGTAGTCATATGAAAGTATGCATTTATTTTATCTGGAGAAAGATATGCCCTATGTACAATATATGTCTGTTTGAGCCTGAATCTGGTGTTGCGTGGTATACTCACAGGGGTAGCTAATATCAGAGCCCATGCACTGACTGTCCATGGGGTGCCTCTGTCTGCTTCTCATTTGACCCTGAGTGACATCAGAGGTTGAACAGTGTGTATAAGCAATGCTTCTGCCAGCCAGGGGATGTTGTGGGACCCGTTACCCATAACATGTAGATATTGCAATAGTAGGTGTGTCTCCAGTTCGGTGCTAATGTCGCCCCATGCTGCAGTGAGTGATGGCAAGATGGAGGTATGGAATAAGAATCGTCCTGTGGGTAAGTTAAATTCTTCAGGTAAGCTTGCCAAAGATGTCAGGGCACCCTCAGTTTAAAGGTCACCTAGTGCATGTAAATCCGCCGCATGCCAGCACACCAGCATCCCATTGGTGATGCTCGTCCTGCCCCTAGGCATTCCTAGAAGGTGTAATGAATGGGCATACGGGATTGTATTCCTAGTGAGGTATAAACTCCTTTTATAACAATGATGTGTCAGGACAAGACATGTCTGCGATGGGCGTAGGGGACGAGCAAAAGGATGAAATAATGTATATATCTGGGATTGGGACCATGGAGGTTGTGTGGTAGCCGTGTCATTTAGGTTAAGACCCACCAGCCAGGATCTGTGAGTAACATGATGGTCATGTCTTTGTGTTCTGGAGGGGGGGTGTGTAACACCCACCAAATAAATGCTTTCTTTGCTTGTTAGTTGGGTCTTGGGGCCCTGAGTCAGGTGTGCTGTGTATGTGTTGGTTTTTCCCGTTGTCCTGATTTCCCTAAGAGATTTGAACTTGTTGATTTTTTGAATCAGGAACTTAAATATATGTAGTGATCGGTGTGCCAAAAATGGAGCAAATCTGCACCCACTGAATTACTCTTTGAATCGATGCAAATGTACTACATTTTGGAGTTCACAAACATTGACAGTAGAAAGCTTGGAAAGCTGTGGCATACTTCTGGCAATCACATACCCAAAAGATGATGGGATGAATACTTACAAACATTGTAACCACTGGCAATCACTTGGGGGGGCGGGGGCATTCCCAAACATTGTTTTTAGCACACTGTGCCATACTAGACAGCCTGATTTAGGGTTTGGCAGATGGACTAAAAGCAGACGAGGGGGAGGAGGTCTTTATGTTTGCAACTCAGGCTTCTATACATTTTTCGTGGAGAGTAAAGACAGCCAGCGCTGCAGACAGCTCTCTCTATACATTGGCAGGTTCCTTTCAATGTAGAAAACGTTTAATGGATGGCTCCATCAAAGATGATGGCCTTGTGGAAAACTTTTCCAGAGCTTTTTCAATAACCCCCAAAGCAGGAATTTGTTTTTGAAAAAAACAATGACCCCACACACCATGGGAGTTTTCTCCCAAAGTGTGGAGTTGTTTTTCTTTTTTTTACTACCCGTCATGTATGTATGTATGTATGTATAAACCGTTTTGTAACGCGCTCTGTTACTGGTGAGTATCCTGGCGCGGGGGAAAAAAGACAGACCGGCAGAGAACAAGACATCGGGGGATCCTCCTAGACTACGCTCTTGAATAGGTGAGTTTTCAGGTGTTTTTTGAACGCAGCCACTGTCGGCGTGGAGCGTAGATGGAGAGGGAGGGCATTCCAAGCCCGAGCCACCACAACGGCCAGCGACTGGCCGCCCAGTCTGACACGTTTAAAACGGGGAAGGGACAGTTTAAACAGAGAGGCGGATCTCAGGGTGCGTGCCGGGATGTACCTTGTGAATCTCTTTCTCAAGTACGATGGGCCCTGGTCATGAATTGCACGAAACGCCAACACCAAAGATTTATACAGAATGCGTTGCGCTACGGGAAGCCAGTGAAGCGAGCGCAGCTCAGTGCGAACGCTCTTCCACCTGGGGATGTTAAATAGTAGGCGTACAGCCGCATTCTGAATAATTTGGAGGCGTTTGACCAGGTATGCCGGAATGCCACTAAACAGTGCATTCGCGTAATCGAGGCGAGCCAGTATGAGCGCTCTGGCAACCGACTCTCTGGCCTCCCTAGGGATCTCCATCTCCAGAATATATCTTACTGTAACCATACTGTCCACTCTAAATAGGGCAGACAGTTGGATGGTTTGCACCGACAGAGTAAATCTAACTTCCTCAGCGTAAAACTTGCAGTCCGCCCGGCTCAAAATCGCATGGGCGGACCTTGAGTTTGGCAGACAGGGTACTTCATCGCTACAGCGAGTGTGTACCTGTCCGCCAAACTCTAAATCAGGCCCAGAGGCCCATCTAATGCAACTCAGTGCTGGCCCTCATAATGGGAACAGTCCATCCTGAACCTCCTTTTCTCACCCATTCTCCCTGCGGCCCAATACTTTTTTTAGTGGATCCACTCAGCCTTTCAGCATGCTGACGTTGCTACAAATAATACCACTGAGTTGATTATAATTATTACCAGTTATTACTTTCTAGAGACCAGACAAATGTTGGAGTGTTAAACTACACTTTTTTCTGTTTGATTGAAACACCACGAGTTACTTAAACTTTATCTGTACTTCACTACAAAGGCAGTTTTTTAAACTTTTAAAATCAATATCCCCACTTTGTTCTAGGCTAACAGGTGGCATTGAAGCTGCGTAGTGGACGATAGGTGATAAATGCAGACAAGCCCTGGCAAAGCCAATAGTTCTGGCTTTAACGTGCAACACCTGCAGTGTGAGCACATTAGAGTGAGATAATGAGGAGGGAGTAAGAAGGAGCGGAAAGAGAGGCCATAGAAGGAAAGTAGTCACTTGTGCATTGGTGCCTTAGGTGACAGATAAACACGGCACTGGGCAAAGCCAAGATTTGATTGACAAAGACTCCAATCAATGTCTGAACGAGGCTGTTCTTAGAAAGCCTGTGGTTGAAAGGGGCGGGCCCAAAGGCCACTCTGTACATATTGTAGCAACATGCCTGTTTGACAGCTGTACTGCCAAAACCCAGACCAAAAAAGAAGCCAGTATTATCCAGTAGTAGCAGCTTCTACCCCTGGCTTGCTCTTTCGTTACCCCTGGCATTGCCTTTGCCTCTCCAGGGGCCTCATTTATGAGCCCTTGCATCACTTTTACGCCGCCGGTGCGTCACTTTTTGTGACGCACCAGTGGCGTAAAAAAATGCACCTTGTTGCGCCATATTTACAAAGTGACCCATCTAGGTAGATGCGTCACTTTGTAAACCCCTGCGCCACATTATACCTGCGCCAGGTATAATGTATGCAAGGGGGGCATATTGACGCAAGAAAGGGTCATGGAAGTGACGCAGTGAAATCTATGAGATTTCACTGCGCCACTTCTAGGACACAAATGCGTCAATTTCTTACCCCTGCCTCACAGCAGGCGTAAGACTGACGCAGGCCCTTTCACATGGGGCTTGCCCCATGTGAAAGGACACATTGCTGGAGTTGCGTCACTTTTGTGATACACTCCAGCAATGCGTCACTTTTGCGCCTACAGATACGTCAGAAATACTGACGTATCTGTAACTCCTTGCGACATGATGGGTCATACTGTAAATATGACGCATCATTGGTGTCGCAAGGAGGGCGCAGTGAAAAGTGACGCATCGCTGTTTTCACGGAGCGATGCGTCACTTTTCATAAATGAGGCCCCAGGTCTCCAGGTTTGAGAAGGCAGCTGCAGGAGTAGAATGTTAGGTAGACTCTAAAAATCATCTTTGCTTTCTGTAGTTTCCACACCTTGCCCTTCCTCTTAGACTCTCAGTGCAAATAGGAGGCTGTTGAGGGGCCGAGTGGGACAAGGCAGTAACCCAGTGATGTTATTTGGGGGCAAATGATGTCACTGCTGTTACATCTCGAGTGTTGTTTATTGAAAGCTCTTACAAAACTGCAGCCCCATTTCACCATTGTCAACTATGGGGGATGTGGGGCAGTAGTGTATTATTGGAGTAAGTGACCCCACAGCCGTACCGCCAACCCTAATAATGTGAGAAGCTAAATGTCGCTGTAGTGGAGAGCCTCCTGCAGGGCCAGACTGGGAAAAGCAACCAGCCCTGGCAGATTGCTGCTCGACTGGCCCTGGGAGTGGGGTGGGGGAGCTAGTAAGAAGCACCGCTCCCGCTTTTGTTACAGGGGTCCGATATTGTAGCACTGCTGCAAAACCGGCCCCAGTAACAAAACCGGCCCCCACCTCTCCGACCCACCAGGGAAACCCCTGGTGCCCACTAAGGCCAGTGCTGCCCTGGCCTCCTGCAGCCCCCAACCCCTGAAAAGGAAGTTGGGTGGCTGTACGAGGGATGACAATGAACTAAAGAAGATGGTGACCATGTTTGCATTGATTTCTGCTCCTTTGGGCCCACTTTTTTTTCCCTAAAGTCCGAAAGACCATGGCACTGTTTCTTTAGGAGCAGAACATGTGTTATAATAATGACGTTTTGTGATTAAGAGTGGCAGGATAAAAAGCTGTTTGCTTAGGAGCACGAATGCAATTCAAGCAGGAACATATTAAAAAATGTTTCGGAAAACCCATGTTGGATGGCAACTTATTTTAGTTCACTCCATGAGCACAAAAATCCACAGTGTACAAACTGTATATGACACCATGACCTGTGCAATATTTTCCCAATTACCTAGTATTACTATGAGACGGGTATGTTCTAAGTGAAATGAGTGGTTCATATCTTTAGCATCAAGTGATGAATCAACTAAATTGTGCTTTTATATGTCTGTCCTTTACCTCACTGTGGAACACATCTTGGCCTTGCTTGCACCAAAACAAATTTTAATTAAGCAGTCATGTACAACTGCGGGAAGTTACATGACATTCAAACAGCTGTGGACCTGTAAGTTTTGTAATGTAAGTTGTTACCCTTGTGCATCATTTGGTGAGGGGCCCTACATTTTTAGGTTGATCCTAGACAACCTGCTGTGTGCGAGAAATGCTGTATTTAGTCTTTGGGCTGTAAGCACACCCATCTATTGCCATTTGTTCTTTATTGTGCTTGTCTTAAATGTTTCCTTTTTATTGGTGCATATTTGTAAATGCCCGGACTTTGTGTGGCTCTTTCCTCCCCGGGTGATTTCACTAATGGTTCCTTTTGGTTGTCCCGCAAGAGGAAGCAGTGCTGCCAACTTCAGTTGGCCTTCTTTTGGTAGGATATTACTTTAGTTTAGGGCTTCCTTTTAAGCAGGGTTGGGCTTGTTTGTATGACTTGAAAGCAACCACTGCTGATGCCGTATCTGAGCACTGTCGGAGCAAGCAAACACTGTAGAGGAGTATGTACTGTGCTTTCTGGTGTCCTTTTTAGGTTGAACCTAGGCAGCACTTGTGCTGCCTGCGAGAAATGCTGTATTCAGCGTATGGCTGCATGGATAAATACTTATAAGGTCCCAAAGGCGATACCAATTGCATTACAAATTCTTGTTATTTAGGTTGTCTACCTCAAGGATATACAAATGGCCTACGGCCGATGGTGGTCATCTGAAGGTTGGGCCCATCCCTGAACCAAAGGGGCTGAGGGAGTATACATGCGACCACGGGACCCTCACATAATGTTGCACAAGTCTGTGATTCAGTTTAAAGAAAAAGTGCTCCTCAGTTTTATTTTCATTGTATATCCCGGCCATCCAGCTGCTCCTCGTCACCATTTTTGCATTGTAAATACCGCAAACCTATTTCTCTGAAGCTTACAGCAAAGGCCTCGAGATCTTTACCTAATTAATTCAGCCTATTTATGCAACAATACAAATGATCGAAAATATGCCCAATCCAGTAAGACAATAAAACATATTAAATGCACAACATGTGTAAACTAAAAGCCAGCAACCATCGTCCAAAGTGGGGTAATGTTAGATTTTGTATTATTAAAATAACCAACATTAATCTAGATAAGTGTCAGGGTCAGTAAGTAATCTATACATTCAGAACACTGAAAAATGCAAAAAAATCTGGGATACGCTTCCGATAACGTTTTTACCAAATCACAAGCTGGGAACTTACAGCATTAAAAAAACTCAAATTAGCATAATGATGACATCATCGAAGGTGACGTCAAATGAACATGGTAGATGATGACATTACCAGAAATCTCCTCACGTGTTATGGGAACCAGGTTTGTGAGGAATAACCGTGTTATCTTTGACTCAGATGGCATCATGATAAACAAATGACATGACGTAAAAACGTTTTGCTTTTAATGGAGTTTTATATTGCGCGAACTTGACCCGAAGGTATCGGCAGGCTTTACATAGCAACAGTTGCGTTACATGAGGACACATTAATTTTTTGATAGGCGCAGGAGAATAAGTGATTTGCCCAGAATCACAGGATGTTCAGCATCGTTGCTGAGACTCGAACCTGGGGCCATATTATCAAGCAAGGGCGATACATTATCGCCGCTTTTATCGGCAGGAAACTGCCGCTAAAGCGGCGATAATGGGCTTGATACTATGCCCTTGTGAATTCCCATAGAAGCCCAGGTTAACACCAGAACCTGGGCTTCTATGAGAGCATATTATCAAGCCCATTATCGCCGCTTTAGCTTTAGCCGATATAAGCGGCGATAATGTATCGCCCTTGCTTGATAATATGGCCCCCAGTTCCCCGGATTCGCGGACAACCGCCCTAGCCGTTAGGCCAACTCCTCTTCCCAAATAATAAGTGAGTAAGTACAGTAGTGATCATAGGAAAAACGCTTGCGCTAGTGGTTTCACACCCGCTATTGAATCAGCCTGTTCGCATATGCGAGTTACTCACATTTTACACGTGAAAAAACGTCTTATCTGTACTGTTCCCTCTTCCGTACTACAGATGCCGGCATTAGCGCGATGCCGGTCCTCTCGCTAACCCTTTGACAAAACCCTTGCAACAACCTTCCGTGTTCCTCGCTCTCATTGGTCGCGCCCCCGATCACATGATCGGGACCGCAGCCAATAGGAGCGACATAGTCCTTACCGCTAGTCTTCGAACCTGCGCGGGGAAAATGTCTGTAATGAGATAAGGCTCTCAATAAAGTATCATGCTTACAGTGGTGTAAAAAAACTCTCATGGGAACAAAATAAATTAAGTTATATGTATGGGGACTGATTCTAGAAAATACAAAAGAGTAGAAATAAAAAAAATCAAAAAAAATTGAAACGTGTGACTTTGTGATTACGCGGACCCTACTGCGTATTGTTGTAACAGATGACTCGTCCACCCAACCCTGTCGGAAAGGCAAAATGCGCTTATATACAAATAATCTGATTAACACTGTTCATAAGTAACATGTGAATTCAACGCGGTCATTGAGCCCAAAAGGCCTATGTGAGTTCAACATATACATCCAACTATTTTCTCGTTGGAGAAGGAATCTGTTATTGTCCCGTCCTTCAATTTTCTCAATCACTTCTAACACTGTGAACTGTAATTGAGACACGTTGTGTTTCTCTTCCTTAAAATGAGCTGCTACTGCTGACTTGATGTTACCCGTCCTAATGTTTGACTTGTGTTCGTTTAGTCCTTCATTGGATGTGTTATTGCGCTGCCTCTAATGATGTTGTTACATTAGAGGCAGCGCAATAACACATCCAATGAAAGGTCACAACATCAAGCTCCGAGTGAATGCGACCTGTGATACGGCGAATGCCATCTACATGTTGAAATGTCCTTGCGGGAAGGTTTACGTAGGAAAAACCACCCGCAAGATAAAAACAAGACTAAACGAACACAAGTCAAACATTAGGACGGGTAACATCAAGTCAGCAGTAGCAGCTCATTTTAAGGAAGAGAAACACAACGTGTCTCAATTACAGTTCACAGTGTTAGAAGTGATTGAGAAAATTGAAGGACGGGACAATAACAGATTCCTTCTCCAACGAGAAAATAGTTGGATGTATATGTTGAACTCACATAGGCCTTTTGGGCTCAATGACCGCGTTGAATTCACATGTTACTTATAAACAGTGTTAATCAGATTATTTGTATATAAGCGCGTTTTGCCTTTCCGACAGGGTTGGGTGGACGAGTCATCTGTTACAACAATACGCAGTAGGGTCCGCGTAATCACAAAGTCACACGTTTCAATTTTTTTTATTTTTATTTCTACTCTTTTGTATTTTCTAGAATCAGTCCCCATACATATAACTTAATTTATTTTGTTCCCATGAGAGTTTTTTTACACCACTGTAAGCATGATACTTTATTGAGAGCCTTATCTCATTACAGACATTTTCCCCGCACAGGTTCGAAGACTAGCGGTAAGGACTATGTCGCTCCTATTGGCTGCGGTCCCGATCATGTGATCGGGGGCGCGACCAATGAGAGCGAGGAACACGGAAGGTTGTTGCAAGGGTTTTGTCAAAGGGTTAGCGAGAGGACCGGCATCGCGCTAATGCCGGCATCTGTAGTACGGAAGAGGGAACAGTACAGATAAGACGTTTTTTCACGTGTAAAATGTGAGTAACTCGCATATGCGAACAGGCTGATTCAATAGCGGGTGTGAAACCACTAGCGCAAGCGTTTTTCCTATGATGATTTCGTTCTTGTCTTTTTTCAGATAGCGTTCTGATTTAATAACGAGTTATACAAAGAGAAGAATTAGTGAGTGCTTTATTGGCGTTTTTCTTGGTACACTGTAGCACACAGCACGGGGACACTTGGGTGACATCACAGTTGATTACGACGTTTGCATTTTGGTTGATTTGTATTATGAACATGCATGAATGCTTTTTGTGTTATTATGTTATGATTTTATCACTGATACACAGTACTGTTATGCCTTGTTTTCAGCTAATATGGTCCCAGATGAAGGTCATGACGACCGAAATGTATTGGACTGACCTAATAAAGATAAATGTACATTCAGGATGTTTAAACAAAGAGTAAAAGAAAGAACAATAAGAAAAAAAATAAAGAATATGAACAGTTAAGCTTCTGCGTGAAACTTTTGAGGAACGCTGGGTAGCCCCCAGTAGGATCAGATAACAGTGCATCAAGGGATGCTTTCACCTTTTCAGAGGAGGGCACAACTTTGGAGTATATATTTGGGCACCTAAGGCAAGAGGTGCCGCTTTGATTGCACGCTCAGCTAACAAGAGGAGCTATTGAACAGAGAAGTAAACTTAATTTACAAGAAAAGCAGTGCGCTCAGAGCCCCTATTTGTCACAGTTCTAAGTACAGTAGTGAGCATTAACCTTGCAAACAAGCCTTACAAGTAGGAACGCAGTGCAGCGCTGTTAGTTAACAACCCAAGCATCAGTGCGTTTTACACTGTTCGCCTTTCCACACGGTTGTAGTTGTTGCTAGCAATTTTCCTGGGCATGAAACTGCTTTTCCTTTATTAAAATCACAATCTCTAAAGAAGAAGCGTTGCCGACGGAGAAGATTATTCACAGAAAAGAGTGATGACATGTTTGGTGATAGACGTTAGAAGCATATATTAGGGAACTAAACAAACCCTCATAACGCTGCTTTAAGCACACGCTGAATGATGCTTTCATCGGCTCCCATTTTGTAATTTGTTTAGGATACTTGTTTAGAATGAAATGCATCAGTGTAAAATGAGTCTGGAATGTTGCAGTGGCAACTAAAGACATTTGAAAGTGGTGGGGCTTAAAAGTTAGGTATGACTTTTAAGTAGCAAGCGAGCACTACATTTTCTTTTACTTTGGCCTTGTCATTATTTTGGAGACCCATGATGGAGGTACCATCACACCCATTTGCACAGAATCACAATTACAACAGGAATACATGACCACTGGCCTGTGCCCTCTGCAGAGAGGCCAAGGAGTGAATGGTCATGTATTCTGAACACATTTTTGACTGACTTGCAGGCACTGTGAGAAACTCACAGTGCCTTCTGCCTCCGCTCCAGACCTCTTAATTGCGGCATAGACACATAGTGCTGCTGGTGTGACTTGGTTCAAAGGATGAGTGATCAGGAATGAAAAACTGCTCTGATGCCCGGGATCTTGAGTGAACTGATTTATAAGGCGGCTGTATGCCACATTTCACCTTTAATCTTGCCATACTATTCGAGCGCTTTACAGGAGCACCAGTTACATTACACAAGAACACATTCATTTTGGTTTAAGGCACAGGGAGGTTAAGTGATGTGCCCAGGATCACAGGATATAGAGCTGACACCAAGGCTCAAACCTTGTTCACCAGTTCCAGAGTCGGCAGCTCTGGAGTGGCGGTTACACCACATCCGCCCAATGGCGAGGAATCGAAACCTCACAGACTGAGATGTGAATTCAGACTTAAGGATCATAATCCAAGTGTGAGAGCACTGCTCATACAGCATGGGGAATAGATGTATGAGATTAGGGATACAGGGTATGGCATCAGAGCTTAACACATAGCAGCACAGGGGAAATGCAAGTTCCCTCCCTCTTTCCACACAACCATTCTTTGCTAAGAAGACTCTCTGCTGCAGTTCTTACTTGGTTAAATACTTGGCTATTTTATTCTGCCACCGGTCTGGTATCTCATTTTTATCATGTGTTCCAAGAGCAGCAAACAGCCTGATCCAGTTTGACTTTTCTTACAACAACCAATCCAGGAGCTGCTCTCATGCTGTTTATAATAGTAATCAACAGGAGAGCAGCACCAGGATTGGTTGGAGCAGGCTGACCCAGCGCTCCATTGAGACTGGGGCCTGTGTCTGCAATCTGCCTGGCTTTTTAAAACAGCTCAGATTGGTGGGGTCTGCAGTGCGCATGTCAGGCTGGCCATTGCAAGACAGCTGCCCACTCCAAAATGTGCACGTTAACCTTTAGGTGAGTCATGCCTGCTGCCAATCAGCAGGAATGCCCCGCCCTCGGCCTGGACCAGTGGCGCTTTAAAATGAAATAGTAGTGACCATTTTATTTATGCTTTCTGCTGTGCTTGAGGCAGACGGGGGATGCTCACCACCCTAAAGGTGGAAGCACCACTGCAATGTTGGTTGGAGCGGTCAAGAGTGTCAATGATTGGCCCTGGTCCCGCTTACCTCAGTATGGTTTTGCATCAGCATCGATGTGACTGCTTACATTCAGCAACAGTTTCCCAACAAGTCAGAAATGGGAGGGTGACCAAATTTTGAAAACCCCAAACTGAGACATTTCACAAACATCGAAGCAGGCTTACATTTCACATGGAGTCTGGGTGCTCGGCAACATATAAAACACAGGCACTGAAGCACTAAGGGGAATACATTAAGTGTAACTTTTATACAGAGTATCATAAGTGTTAATTAAACTGATTTCTGAAAAGGCTGTTAACTAATCCTGCATTGGAACATATAAAAGTTTGCCTTTCATTGTGCTCAGTCGAACCTCTCTGAAAAAATAGGACATGCAGTGAATTTAGTGAATCACAGTGCTTAGGGCCATATGTATCAAGCACATTTTTTGTCGCAAACGCTGCGAATCGCAAAAGGTAGCGTTTGCAACTAAAAATTCGCTATTTCCAATGTATGAAGCACAATCTCATAGCAAAATAAGGAATCGCTAAAATAGCGATTCCTTACCTTGCGAGACCCAGAATTCTGCGATTTTCCAAGCGATTCCTTATTTTGAGATTAGCAGATTCTGCTAAATTCGCAAATGGGGTAATCGCAAAATAAGGAATCGCAATGGAATGTATGAAAAAATCGCAATTTGCGAATACACAAAATTTGCATTTTAGAGAATCGCAATTAACAGTAGGAGCAGGTGGTAACCAGGTGCAAACTATATAAGGAGTCCCACAATGCAACAGACTTTTTTCCACAATGGCTGGGCTGTACGTGATAGCCAGGAGGCTGCGACTCAGAGCTACTGCCCAGAGGAGGAGACGCCAGGAGAGGATATTCCGTGCGCGCATTACCATCTTCCAGCGCACTGAGGAGGACATCCATACACACTACAGGCTGGATGAAGAGAGCATCCTTGATTTAATTGAGGAACTCAAACCCTTTTTCTGAACACCCCACACGCAGGACACACTCCATCCCCACCCACATCCAGGTCCTGTGCTCATTCCACCTCTTTGCATCTGGTAGTTTCCAGGGGGTGATTGCCTCTGTAGGAGGGGTGTCACAGAGTGCACTTTTGCGTTTTTTTCACGCATTCCTTGTTGCCATAGTACAGAGGCTGCCACACCACATTCACTTCCTAAGCACCCCACAGGCACTAGACCAGACCAAACAGGACTTTTATCAAATAGCCCAATTTCCCCACGTCATAGGATGCATAGATGGGACACACGTTGCAATATCCCCCCCTCCCAGAATGAGTACGTGTTCAAGAATCGCAAATCCTACCATTCCCTGAACATACAGGTGGTGTGTGATGCCAAACACATCATCACGGACATTGTAGCCAAATTCCCTGGCAGCACCCACGACTCTTTCATCTTCCGCCACAATGGGATACACCGTAGACTCACAAATGGGGAGTTTGGCGAGGGCTATCTACTAGGTAAACACATTTGAACAGAGGCCAAACTTGTTAAGGATAGCATGTGCAGGACAGTGTTTAACCATATACCTCCCACCTTACAGGTGACAGTGCGTATGAGGTCCGTGACTTCATACTGACGCCCTACCTGAATCCGGCGAATGCAGCGGAGCGGCGGTACAACAGCGCCCACATCGCAACAAGAGCAACCATTGAGAGGACATTTGGGATACTGAAAAGCAGATTCAGATGCCTTCACAAAAGTGGAGGGGCACTACAATACAGCCTACCGACCTGTTGCAAGATAGTGGTAGCATGTGCCATGCTGCACAACATCGCCACCAGGAAAGGCACACCGGTGGAGCTCAGTGAATCTGACACATCAGATGTGGAGGGGCCTGCTCCAAGATGCATGCCAGCCTGTGTACATGGTACAGCTGCTGGGCGACAGAGGCGGGATGAGATCACATGCAACTATTTCTAGGTAAGACAAAGTGACACAATGCTATATATCATTTGCCAGACTGTGTTTTTAATTCCTTAACATCAGGATTATTAACGTCACACAGGCTGAGTGATACACAATGTCCGTCAAAATGTCCTGCACATGTTCCTGCACAGTGCAACTATCCCATCAGGGGCAAATGTCCATGTGCAGTGGGTAGCTGCACCCATCCTGTGGTCCTATGTACATCTCCTCACTAACGGCGGTGGCGGGAGGAGGCCCCTGTTTCGGGATGCACAGTGCCTCCCTCACTTGGGCCACTAGGCCTGGTGTTACGGCCACTACGGCGCCTCTCCATGGTGGGTGGGGGGGGGTGCTGCTCCGTACTGATAGGGCGTCCTCATCAGTGGGGGTCAGGACTCCTGGCCCAGTAGTGCGTACTGCGCGCAGCTCATCCACAGCCGTGGTGACCTGGAGTAGGGCCCTTGCCACATCCTGGCTATTGTGCGCCACCTCACGCTGCATGCAGATGCTGCGCCTAGCTAATACACTGGCGGCAGAGGACAGGCGGTTCACAGCCCGGGTATACAAGTCCAGGTGCTGCATCTCCCTATGCCGAGCTGCACGGTGGGCCCTGAGTTCGGCACACAGTGCCTCCATGGCACATGTCATGTTCCTGAAGCCTGCCCTGACTTCCCTTTGGTGTGGCTTGATGTTTTTTGCTTGCAGGCGCTGTACCTGCAACACGTTGAGCTCCAGGCCAGCAAACATGGACCCATCCCCTGGATCTGCACCACTGCTGGGAGCATGGGACCTGCGCCTGATTGGGACAGCTGCAATTGGTTCTGCACATGGGCGCTGTTGTGGTTCTGGCTGTGTGGTATCAGTTTGGCCATCACCATCAGTGTCCTGGCCCTTGCCCTCCAAAGAGGGTAGTGGGCGCACAACATTCCGCCTGCAATGCTTGGGTGGGTTCACTGGACTAGGTTCGTCCTCAGATTCATCCTCCTGTGCAGCCGCTGGTCTTGTAGGGGAATTGCCCTGTCTCTCACTTGCTGTTGGCAGTGTTGCAGTTGATGCTGTGGACGTAAAAAAGCACACATTTATTTTCTGTTCTGACTTGCACTTGAAATTATTAAATATCACTATTTGGGATTACATGTATCTTGTTTTTTCCTTTCATGATGTGCACAAGCATTTGGGGATTGGCTTGGTGTAAATGCACCACTGTTATGTGCATGTGACTACATCTCCCATAATGCATTGCAGTGTGTGCTTGTGTACCTGCACTTGCCTTCTAGTTTTGTTCTGCCCCTGGGTCGCTGCTGGGTGTGTGGGGGTAGTTGGGGGGGCCAGGGATGTGATGGCATGCCTCTTACCTTGTCCTGGTCCCGGAAGGTCGGAGCTGTCCACACCCATGACACTTTCAGGAAGTAGGGTTCCCTCCACCAGTACCTCCAAAGGTGTTGAGTCAGTCGCAGTGGAGGTCCCTCCACCAGTCTTCCTGGCTTCACCCAACCTGGCAGCCACCTTCTCCTTGGAGCGCTGGCGCATGTCGTACCAGCGCTTCCTTAAGTCTTCCGCACTCCTGTGTGTTACCCTAACAGCATTCACCTTTTGTTGGATGTTCGCCCAAATGCGCCTCTTCCTTGTCTCAGGCACTCTGAGAGATTTTTTGCCAAACAGCATTTCATGGCTTGTGACCATCTCTTGAATGAGCACTTCAAGCTCAGCCTCAGAGAATTTTTGTTTTCTTTTCCTCTGGTTGTCAGCCTGCTGCTGCTGGGGGGTGTCCTGGCTGGGCATGTCTCCTGTGTCCTCCATTTTTTCCAACACTGCAGAGCTCCCTCTCCAACACTCCTTCTCTCTGTGATTCAGAAACTCAGGTGCAGCATGGGTAGTCACACTTCCTGGTTGTGATGTCATCAAGCTGCACCTGAGTTTCCGATTCTCGGGATTTTTTCCGTTAAGGAATCGCAATTTCAGACATCGCAAAAAAAAATAGCGATTTTTGGGGAATCACTATTTTTGTGCGATTTATTTCATACATACCGTTTTGCGATTCTGATTTTGCGATTCACAAAAAAATCGCTAATTCAGAATCGCAAAACTGCAGCATGATACATATGGCCCCAAGTTCTTTAAAAAAATAAAAAAAGCTGAATGTTGTAGTCTCTGAAGACCAAGGATGTGGCATCTTGATTTCACCTGATGCCTCTTTCTTAAACCACCCCACGGGTTCTCTTTCTTTATCTCACTCTTGCAGGTTCTTTTCCATCCTAGCTTTCTCTCTTTGCCACTGTTTGATATTTTTCTCTTTCGCATCACTCTCCTGTTTCTACCTTTCTCTCCCTCTCACTGAGACAAAATCAGATCTCCTAGCATGAGTGCCCACCACTGGCACAAACTAAGTACTCATTAAAACAGATTTGCACCACAAATGAAGCACTAGCAATAGGCTTTGGAAAACGTAAAATTACTTGATAAATCATGGACACAAATATCAGTGGCGGCTCCTCTGCTAAGGCAGAGGAGCGTCATCCCACAGCTTTGCAGCAGTGAAATAAAGGAAAAATAAAATGAAAATAACTCGAGGTTATTATCATTTTATTTGTTCCTTCTGTGGCAGCTTGGCGGGGAGGGGCTGCCCTGCTCTCAGAGCAGGGGGAGAAGTGGTGAGCACTCTGTGAAGTGCGCATGAATGTTTGGCCAGCCGTCTCGGGCCGATCAAACAGTCATGCGCACTATGCATACTCTCCACCCAGGCTGCATTACAGCCTGGGTGGAGAACATGCTCAGGCTCCCATTCACTGGCTGAGCGCCGAACCACGGAGCTCAGACCAATCACAATGCTACATTGCAGCATTGTGATTGGCTCAGGGAAGCCTCAGCCTGGGTGCTTCTTGTTCCTTTCCGGCTGGGAGAGATAAAGGCGGGATGACAGAGAAGCACGACGAGGGGGAACTTTAAAAAAAAAATTACACCCCCTGATCTGTGCCAGCTGCCACTGAATAATATGTCATATTATGCATACAAAAACTGTAGAGAGTTACTACCTTTTCTGTGCAGCCTCTGAGTCCCTTTTGGAACAATAAAAAAAAAGAGGTAGTCAATGGTACACACCATATGGGTGGGAACAAACAGCTCCCATCTGCGGTCATAGAAGACCAGTGTTGGTCTTCCAGAGTCTAATAGCTTGGGAAGCATTCACACACATGAGAAATCTCTCTTTGTACGACCTGGCCATGAAGACAGTGCTATCGCAGAGTGTGACTCATGGAGTTTTTTTTCATGGTTGTGAGCTGTGCTTACTTTTTAAATAATACCTTAAGTGCAGGGGACAAGAGCTTTTCTTATGAGATTGCCAGAGGAGTTGCTGAATACCTTGATTGCTGAATATGATGGCTATTAAACCTTGATTTCGTTTTATGGCTATTCTATTTCTAAATCTATCCTACGCGTCTTGTCTCCTTGTCTCACTCGTGCAGGCACGTTTTCTGCCATGCATACTCCCTTTGTCGCTGTGTTCCTTTTTCTGACTCGTTTCTTCCATATCTGGCGCAACCTAGAGGTCATTGCTATCAACCTGCAAACATATTTCATGTGCTCTATCGCCCACCACTACATCACCAAGGTAGGCATATACTTGCTATTCTTACCACCTGCACCTACTTACTTTAGCTTACTTTGCGATGCAGAGGGTAGGACGATGTCATTGATACATTATTTTCATCATGCAATATAATTTATTTTTGAGAATTTTATTCCCCTGCGCTGGCGCACAAATGGCTGCCATGCACCAGCGCAGGCACCCTTATGTTATGTTGCAACAGTGCCTGCGTTGCGAGGATGATTGTTTTTGTGCAGGAAGGGACACCTTCCTGCACAAAAACAATAATTGATGGAATTTTCCTCTTTTTATGCCTTCTGCAATGCAGCACGCATACAAAGAGGAAAAAATGAGGAGAAATAAAAGTTATTGCTCCTCGTTGCGTCACTCCTACGTCTCACTTGGGGAGGCGTAGGATTCTGATGCACTCTGAAGCATTCCCACCTGTACAAAACTTTGTAAATCTGGGAACGTGTTAGATTCCATGGATGTTCAATCGGAACACCCAAAGCAACACTCATGGGGGCTTATTTACAAGCCCCTTGCGCTGCCACTGCGACACTTTTAAAATGGGGAGAAAGTGAGGCACCGGCGGTGCAAGGGGCTTTAAATCAGCCCCCCATGGAATGCCCCTTTCACGCAGAGTAATGCGTGAAAGAAGCCCATATTTATACAGCCATGAAAAGTCACGCAGGGTGACTTTACGTAGCCTTGTACATATGGACAGACACACTGTGCCGCTGATGCGTCAAAAAAAGTGACGCATATGCGGCGCAAAGGACTTGTAAAGGAGGCCCTCTGTGTTTCTGCACACGAGTATAACTTGCTTTTCATAAAGATTCCTTAAACGGTCCTCGAGTAGAGGGGTGGGGTCGTGGGAGGTTGCTTTGCAAGTAATAAGTTCAAAGCAATAATTTTACCCAACATTCTTTAAAGATGTGGCCGATAAAAAAATATGCAACTAATTCAAAGGGCAGTAATAATATCTACGCTGAAATTACAATTAAATACTATTTTAAATGTCGCATCCTAAAACATTTCCGGGTTTGCAATAACGTGCAAAATGTAAACAGTGATTTATGCAAATATTCCTGGAACTGAAGAGCTGGTTATTGACACGGGCTCGATTGATGAGAAATGGATCCCTCCTGAAGGATCCAGTCAGACATTTAATGTTGCACCTGCCTGATCTAATCGCAGATCTCATTATTACACTGGTACTTCAAATGGGAATGTAAGGAAAGTCGGTGCTCTTGATGCAGAAACACTGAAGAGGGTTTTGTCAAATGTTTAAAGGTGAGAGAGTGTATATGAGAATAAAAAAATATACTCCTGACACTGAGAAAATCAGACCCCAAGTAACACAATTAAATACCCAGGCGAATACAGGGCTCGGCCTTCAGCAATCATCTAATGGATGGCTGTTATATTCAGCTCTTGTGAATGGACGTGGCCCCGGAAGCACATATAGGTCAGCAGGCGTGCAATACGCACTCGAACACGCCAGGGACGCTTTTCAAGAGGCCTGATTGACGTAAAGCGTGGGGCGCGCGCCTGACAGGCTGTCATTCGTTCTCTCGCAGTTACTGCCAGGCCATTACATCAAACTGCACAAGACATTCATGAGTCTGAAATGTGTTCCGCAGCCACCTGGACTGTAATTTCACATTCCTCCTCGCCTCGGCCCAAATTCAATCACTACAAATGCCTGCTTTTAGAGGGATCGGAAAATGTCTATATATTTTTAGATTATTATCAAAAGGCACTCGGGAATGTAATATACAGACTCGGTAATTGAATGTGCAACCTACGTCGATCATAACTCTGATGCATTGAAAGTGAGCGTGGATTCTGCGGGGGTTAATGTATGCAGATTCTAGAGTGTAGTGCTGAATTGCTTGTTTCACATTTCTACAGAAGTGTGTGTGCGCGCGCGCGTATGTGTATCATGTGCAAGTTTGATAGACCTAGGCAATAGGTCTCGCATTAGGAAAGTTTGAGCTATTGGTATTGTAAATGACAAATATTTTATTTATGTGCTGGTTTTGAAAATAGCAAAATTAATAGCTTTGTCATTTACAATGCCAATAGTTTTAACTTTCGCAAATGTGACACCTATAGCATTTGTAATGCAATATGTGTTGTATTTACGTGACTTAGATGTATTGATATTACAAATAACAATGGCTTTAATTTTTTGAATAATTAATACTTAAATAAAAGTTATTGTAATTTATAATGGCAATAGCTTAAACTCTTGTAAATAACTTTTATGAAGATTATGTCCAGTGTATTTTATTGTGACGAAAGTCCAAGAACAGAAGTGAAATATTAACATCTTTTTGTGACATTTGTAATAAAGCTTGAAACATTGAGAGAACATATTTGAACCAGTTGTTGTTGAATGGTTGCACAGATGGATGCTGTGGTGGCGCTGAGTGATGTTGTAGTGGCGACGAGTGATGCTGTAGTGGCGACGAGTGATGCTGTGGTAGCGCATAGTGATGTTGTGGTGCCCCTGAGTGATTCTGTGGTGCCCCTGAGTGATTCTGTGGTGGAGCTGAGTGATGCTGTGGTGATGCGATAGATAGATAGAGTGAGGGCGATAGATAGAGTGAGGAAGGGCGATAGAGTGAGGGAGGGCGATAGATAGATAGATAGAGTGAGGGCGATAGCTAGATAGATAGATCGATAGATGGATAGATAGATTGATACATAGAGTGAGGGTGATAGATAGACAGATAGAGTGAGGGCGATCGATAGATAGAGTGATGGCGATAGAGTGAGGGCGATAGATAGATAGATAGAGTCAGGGCGATAGATAGATAGAGTGAAGGCGATAGATAGATAGGTAGATAGATAGATAGATAGATAGATAGATAGATAGATAGATAGATAGATAGATAGATAGATAGATAGATAGATAGATAGATAGATAGATAGATAGATAGATAGATAGATAGATAGAATGAGGGCGATAGATAGATAATAGAGTGAGGGAGATAGATAGATAGATAGATAGATAGATAGATAGATAGATAGATAGATAGATAGATAGATAGATAGGGTGGGGGCGATAGATAGATAGAGTGAGGGCGATAGATAGATAGATAGAGTGAGTGCGATATATAGATAGAGTGAGGGCGATAGATAGAGTTAGGGCGATAGATAGAATGAGCGCGATAGATAGATAGAGTGAGGGCGATAGATAGAGTGAGGGCGATAGATAGAGTGAGGGCGATAGATAGATTGATAGAGTGAGGGTCGATAGATAGATAGACTGAGGGCGATAGATGGACTAAGGGTGATAGATAGAGTGAGGGTGATAGATGGATAGAGTGAGTGCGATAGATAGAGTGAGTGCGATAGATAGAGTGAGTGCAATAGATAGATAGATAGAAAGAGGACGATAGATAGATAGATAGATAGATAGATAGATAGATAGATAGATAGATAGATAGATAGATAGATAGAGTGAGGGTGATTGATAGATAGAGTGCGGGCGATAGATAGAGTGAGGGCGATAGATAGACAGAGGGCGAAAGATAGATAGAGTGAGGGCGATAGATAGATAGAGTGAGGGTGATAGGTAGATAGATAGATAGATAGATAGATAGAGTGAGGGCAATAGATAGAGGGAGGGCGATAGATAGAGTGAGGGGCGATAGATAGATAGATAGACTGAGGGCGATAGATAGATAGATAGATAGATAGATAGATAGATAGATAGATAGATAGATAGATAGACTGAGGGCGATAGATAGATGGACTGAGGGCGATAGATAGAGTGAAGGCGATAGATGGATAGAGTGAGTGCGATAGATAGATTGAGTGTGATAGATAGATATTGTATTGTGTATGTGGGGTTGTATGTGTGTGGGGTGTGTGTGTGTGGGGTTGTGTGTGTGTGGGTGCGTGTGTGGGGGGTAGTGTGTGTGGGGGGTTGTGTGTGGGGGTTGTGTGTGTGTGGGGGGTTGTGTGTGGGAGGTTGTGTGTGTGGGGGATTGTGTGTGGGGGGTTTGTGTGTGGGAGGGTTGTGTGTGGGCTTGTGTGTGTAGGGGGGTTGTGTGTGGGTGTATGTGGGGAGTGTGTGTAGGGGGGGTTGTGTGTGCGGGGGTTGTGTGTGTGGGGGGCTGTTTGTGGGGGGGTTGTGCCTGTGGGGGGTTGTGTCTGTGGGGTTGTGTGTGTGTGGGCTTGTGTGTGGGCTTGTGTGTGTGGGGGGTTGTGTATGGGGGTTGTGTGTGTGTGGTGTGTGTGTGGGTGTGGGGGGTTATGTGTGTGTGGAGTGTGTGGGTGGTTTTGTGTGTGTAGGGTTGTGCAGGGGGGTTGTGGGTGTGTGTGTGTGGGGGGTTGTGTGTGGGGTGTGTGTGTGGGGGGGTTGTGTGTGGGGGGTTGTGTGTGTGTGGTTGTGTGTGTGTGGAGTTGTGTGTGTGGGGTTGTGTGTGATGGGGGTTGTGTGTGTGGGGTTGTGTGTGTGGGAGGTTGTGAGGGGGTGTGTGTTGGGGGTGTGTGGGGGGGGTCTGAGTGTGTGTGGGGTTGTGTGTGCTGACCGTCTGCCACACACACACACAACTTCACACACAGACTGTCTAGGACACAACAAAATAATGTGTATCTGTGACAACAGTTTTGCAGATTAAACAGTTACAGGATAATATCCTTTTCACACAACATATAGTGGGTGATGGAAGACTGAGTAATAAAATGTGCAATCAACAATGGCTGTCTTCAAGTTAAGTTTTTACATCTTACAGTGATTGGAAATTAGCCTAATGGAAAGCCTGTTTAGTGCACCTCCAAGGACGCTGGGTGAGAGGCATTTGAATATGTAACAGTTTACGTTTCTAAGTTATTTTCACAGGCAAAAAGCTTGGTTTGCATCAATCTTTGGGAACTGTCCCATGTATATTATGCAGGAAGTCGGGTTCCCTGCCTGCACAAACGGGGTAATCTTCAGAGGTAAACCGGTTTCACTAATTGGCTAATCAGTGGGCAGCAGGGCCACCGTTTCAAGACAAATCCTACTAAAAACAAGCCACAAAAATGATGCATAAGTATTACCTTTCCCACAATGAAACCAAAAAGTTACGCGTTTTGAAAAAATGACAATATAAATTGAAAAAGGCATTTGAAACTATAATGCAATTTAACTCAGCAGAAAAGTAACAAGAAGAGCTTAAAACGGCTTTTGCCAAAGGAACAAGCTCTCGGCATTGCTGTGGCCGGGGCGGGGGAGCACATTCCTTTGAAGTCTGATGCAGGGGCGGGGTAGTGGATTCCTTTGAAGTCTGATGCCGAGGCGCACAGGCTCCCAAATGGTGTGTGACGTGCATGCGCCAGGCTCACATGCACTGGAGGCAATCCACCTTAGGGTGCATTTTTCAGAGCCCTTACTTTAATTTTGCCAGCATCCCTAACGGCATAGCTTAGGCGAGACCTAAAAATTTTGCTTTTTTGTGTGTACATTTGCTTGTCTCTTACTAAACGATCATTTGCTGCTATCTGGCACCCTCTTGTGGTTATTTCTGGTAGTGCAATAAGGCAAATGCAAGAAATACACTTATTGCAGGCCTGGCCCTGTTTTCTCTGCGTGACTTTGTGTACGTGTGAATGTGTGTTTATAGGTAATGGCCTGCAAGAGAGGTGAGCACATTTTCTAAATTGCATTAGTAGGGTCGTGTATTATCTCCATGTTACGCTGCCCCTGTCCTAGAATGTGTTGGTAGGGCTGGGGGGCTTGACATTTCCGCGACCAGACGATTCGTCATATATGAAAGTGCTTGCACTTTGCCATGAAGTCATACAGTCTAGTGTTGTCCTAAGATTTTAACCACAGTCACATGAGGTGAATTATTTGCAGCTGTTTCCCCACCGGCCTGTAAAATGTGGAAGCAGGTGCTTTATTTCTGATTCAACTATCATCACTTCATAAGTTGTACATCCAGGGTCACAGTTTCTGCAAAGCTTCCACCCAATGGAGCGATAATTTGTCTTCACTAGTTCTGCGCAATACGGGAAAGCCAAGATGGATACGGAAAAGCAGATGCAGATCCTTTTGTAGTCCTGAATAAATGTTTAAGAGTTCTAGCACATGTGCAAGTATAAATAGGTTACTCTGGAAATAATTAACATGTTATTTTCCTCCTTCATTCAGGTCCCCTTAGAAGCTCTATGTACAATGGTAAGACATCTGTGATATGTTACAGTGTTCTACGAATCACACAGTTTCATTCAACAATTAATAATAAATCTGGTATTTTTCAAGGTTTGCATCAAGAATCGAAGTATCAGTGGCGTCCTAAATTTCTGTCAACATGTTAAACCACCATTCATTTGCACTACTGCACACTAGTTGCACCAAAATACTTCAATTGTGCAAACAGTTATTTAAAAATGTATTTTGAAATAATTTTTCACAAAGTGGATCGACCCCACTAGACAATGTATGAACTGTCGGTAACGAGGCATATCGCTGGCTTACCAAGAACATTCAGATCTTGGACAGTTGTTGCTCCTCCGCAATGGCGGAGGTGCGTCACCGCACTGCTTGGCTCAGAGCCGGCAAATGAAAAATAAAACAATGTTCTAGCATTGTTATATTTTTCATTTGCCGGTTCTGAGCCAGTTTGTGCAGGGCGGGGTGGAGCATGGGAGTGGGCATATGTGTTTGGCCAGCCGTCTCAGGCAGGCCGAACGCACATGCGCACTTAGGTTTCTCCAGCCCGGCTTCATTGAGCAGCCAGACTGGAAATATAGCACAAACTCCCTGGTCTGAGTGAAGCATCTTTTTAGCCCACCCAGGCCAATCCCCATGCTGCTCTCATAGCATGAGAGCGGCACAGGGATTGGATGGGAGTCTGTCTCAGGGGCTGCTTGGACCAGGAAGAGGTCAGGGGGCATGACTCGATGCAGGAGGCAGCTTCAGGTAAGTTCTTTTTTTAAATATATTATTTCGAACGTCCCCGGGCTCTCCCCCCATGCGCTCCCCCTCCTGCTCACCACCCTTTGTTTATGGTGCCGCCACTGATTTTGGAGCCAGTCCATTGCTTACCAATGGTTGGCTTTTCTGTCACACTCATTAGCTTGCTTCTTTTTTGATGGTGTGCCTTGTCCATCTTGTGCCTGTTCCACTCCTAGAGCATAGCCTCTTTACTCGTGTCTTTCCACTGTTCACTTTAAGGGACCAACTTGTTTCCTTTGTTTTAAGCACTCTGTGAAAGTGCATATATTTTCCATAGGCCTCCTTAGTGTGCTTCTCTTCCCCCTTCTGCACACTGTGGTGTGCGCTCTCTCTCCTATGTACCTCATCCTCGCCTGCTCCACATTGCTCTCTCTTGCCTGTTGCTTTTTCTCCTCACCCCGCCCTTTATGTTGCTTCCACCCCGCTCCTCCCTTACCTGTTGTTTCTCCTTTCAACTCCAGTATGTCCCCTGTTGGTTGCTCGCCAGTGTGCTTCTCACCCATCCGCTTCAAGTTGTTCTATTTCCCTTTGCTTCTCTTCCCACCCTCACCTTCCATGTTGTTTTCCCCCACCTGCACCCTCCTCTCTCGCTCACTTCTTCTTTTGCCCATCTAGTGCTGCTTCCCCCACCCACCCCCTTCTTCTCTCTTGCCTGTTATTTCTCCTTGCCCCCACCCCCACATTGCTTCTTCGTGTTGCTCTGCCCCACACTGGTGCTTCAATAGAAAAAAAAATTTAGGCACGCACATGCGTAGTGCATGCTTCCACAAATGATGCAACTGTTATGCATTATCACCTTTAGCCATGCAGTACAGCCATGGGGATGTTGTACAGCATAGCGAAAAAACCCATGGCAAAGCCGATAAGTCAGAAAAGCCGATACCTATTGGTTTTGCCAATGCTTGTTTTCCCTATGCCTTCTCTAAAATATATATTTTCAGCCTTTAATAAATTGTAGGTACGCGGAGCTTGACTGAACGCTAAGGGATCTAACTTTACCTTGTATGGGGCAAAATATTTGAGAATTCAATATGCTGCTCTTAAAAAAAATAATAATGGTTGAGCTGCTGATCAGAATAGACTTGAAGATTGTGTTTAATGTTTTTGTATGCATTTTTTATTATTTAGGTTATCCGGTGGTGTTTTGGATCAGTTCACTAGCAATGAGATTCCGAACTGGAAAATCAAAAGACTCACATTAGCAATTGTCCAAATGGTTGAAAAATTCTTAGTAAAAATGGACAGAGTTGAACAGAAACTGTTACTAGAGGTAGGAATCGGGGATTTGTGTCATCTCTAACTAATTGAAGGATCCTGTTAAGGAGAGATGTGGAAACAATTATGGAACTTATTTAACTTATTGCTGAGTTACAGCGCACGAGAAGCCTGATGGATCACGTGGGCTGGAGGTGAAGCACGTGTAGAACATGCACCCTCATGAGCCAAGAGCACGAGCCTTCGACAGCAGTACATGTTAAGAGCGGGTGGTCATGTGAGGATAACATGTTGCTCTGCGAGCGTAGACGCATGTTGGGCTGACTTAAAGAACTTTAGGGATGGTGCTGAATTCCAAGGCCCTATGTGCACCATACTATTAAAGGAAATCAAATAAACAAATATAAAGCCTAATCAGCAATCCTGAAAAGTCCATATTCAGAAATAAATACTCTATTTATTGGGTGGTGCTTGCTATCATATCAGGTCCCCGTGCAGAGAGGAGGGATGTATGGCCATCAATGCTGATGAACCTCTAACTGTCACTGGTGGGTGTGACTGTTTAAGGTCCTTAGATTTGGTCATTGAGAATGGTCCCTTGTTAAATTGAGGGCGGTTTCGGAAGTGCCCAGCTAGGAATCAGTGCCCTCTTGAAGCCTGAGGCTGGGCAGTGCCTTTGGTGAGTGCCCAAGGGGTTCCCTGCACATTGATGACATTACTTCTGAAGTTCTTACTCTTAAATGCAGGTTAAATAAATGACCATACAAACATTATGTGATCTGAGGATCTAGCCAGTGGTTTGGGGGCCATTCTTATGTGCTTCATTAGAAGGTCCACTTTAGTTCAAATTGGCCGGTAGAATGAGTTACCAGCTCTATCGGAATTACTGATCTTTTGACTTTCACAAAGAGACTCCATGTGGTAAAGCGAACAGACTCTCCAGTTGGAACATCACGGAAATGAGTAATAACGTGGGGACTTGGGACTGGGATAACTGATTAACTTTTTTTTTTTTAAACAAATTTTATTAGGTTATTTTGCATTATGAGGGGCACAAGCGCTACAATGACCTGAATATATATATATAAGGATAATAGTTGCATCAGTAACCTTTTTCATTATAATTAACGGAGCCTGCTGAACATGCGGGCATAAGAACAATACAAACATCGTGCAGACAGTTTTCGATCTCCATAGTAAAGCACATGATACACCGGATTCAAAGTAGACATCATATCTGAACAGCAACATTACACAATGATATAACTCAAAGTGATGCATATTGGGGATCAGAGGGTGCCACTCATGGATCCACCTCGAGCAGGGGGGGCAGATCAATTCCTCGGTACGTCGCCCACCGTTTCCAAATCAAACGATGCTTCATGGGGCAGCCCCGGGCCTCAAAGACAGCAATCTCAGCCCCCTTACAATTATCTAACTCATTCTTCCATTTGCCTATGGTCGGGGGAGATGTCGCCTTCCACCTTTGTGCGATATCCCTTTTGCCGATAGTAAGGGCCAGGAATAGCAGGTGGTGTTTATATCGGTTCCCCCACAATATCGTCAGTGGAATGCAGTAGGAAGAGCCATGGGTCAAGTGGGAGAACCCATCCCAGTACTTCGTTAAGACATGACCGAACCGTGTTCCAAAAGGGCTGCAAAGCTGTGCAGCTCCAAACTGTATGCAGGAACGACCCTTCCTCCCTGCCGCATCTCAAGCATGTAGGGGACTGTATGACGCCCATTCGCCATAGCCGCACCCTAGTGTAGTACACTCTCTGCAAATATTTGAACTGGATTAGCCGGTAGCGTGTGGAGACCGCCGGACCTCTCGGGCTGGCGATCGCTTCGGTCCAGTCGTCATCGGTTAATTCTGGAATGTCAGCCTGCCAGGCAAGGCGGGTCTTGTCGAGGGTGGTGGGTGTATGTGTCATCAGTGTTTGATATATTTGTCTAATCTTGTGTGAACCAAGGTCACCCATCAGCAAGCGGCCCTCCAGGGTCTGGAACGCAGGGAGGGTCTCTAAGTTGCGGCTCTAAGGTGTGAGTGCGTGACGGAGCTGTAAGAATTTGTAGAATTGCAACTTATGGAGGCCTAAATCAGTCTGTAGTTGTTGGAACAATTTTAATGTGGTGCCCCGTACTACGTCCCCGAGGGCCGATATCCCCTCCAGGTCCCATCCCCAGAACTCTCCCAATGTGGTCGCTGATTGGAAGTGTATACCCTGCCACAAGGGGGGTCTGCTGAGTGAGTTTCCCGTTCCACCCCAAACTGATTAACTTGTAATTCATAATTTCTCAAGGGATTCTCAGGGTCCCCCAAGAAAGACTGGATAACTCTTCGAAGCATGAATATGGTATGTTTTTTATTTCTGAATAATGGATATTGTCTGGATTTATCATCACTATGCTCCCGCCTCTGCCACCGGTGCTCTGTCTCTGTAGACCATTTTGTAATCTATAGCGAGGAGTTCTTTGAAGAGATAAGTGGCATTAATGGAGATCCAGGTCTAAGAGAGTCTGTAAATTGCACTTTTTTGCCATTTAATCATTGACCAATCCAATCATGAATGACCTGGCCGAAACTGGGAAATGGTTGGTGATAGTTTTGGCATGTGTTTGATTGGCCGATTTTCTAAACACTAACTGATGTTTGCTTTAGTGGCATCACTGGAGTTTGGATTGATGGGTGAGGGTAGGATTTTGAGCAGGTCATGAGGAATTTACAGTTTATGGTATTTGCATGTTATTAGGACCTGATGTGATGTATTGACTCCATCTGGGCCACCCAATCCTTAATGCTAACAAGTAATTTCTTTTATAATAAAGGGCGTTGCAACATGCGTACCAATGCCACTCTGGGTGCTGTGGTATGGTACTGGAATGTTTAGCAATGAATCACAACCCTGAACGTATAGGTTGTCAAAACTTTCACCATTTGTCTCCCCTGAAAAACTCTTTTTTTTTCAATAGGATTGAAAATGTTGAAGGTGCACTTCACTGATGAGGACCAAGTAGGTTTAAACCAGGAAGGGACCTGGCCTGACAGTTTGGGCCGGACTATTCCTGTAGGAACTAGAATGACTTGCATATGACTGGTCTCAATCTTGAGTGCCGCAGTGAATGAAAAATGATGGACTGGAATGTAGCCAGAATGACCACCCGTGGCTGAGGTTAATTCAAGTATTTCTTTCATTACTTTGCTATGTTTCTGCATTTGCAGCCAGAAGTGTGATAGGTGTTCAAAGACATGGAATCTGTGCTCACTGTCACAAAGGATGCAAGATTAAATAGGCCAAAACTGGACTGGGGTCACCCGAATTCCCGTATGGTGTGGACCTGACCTGGTGGTTCGGGCTAGACTGTTCCTAATGGAGCAATGTGAAGCTTGGTCTGCATATTGCTGGTCTCTGTCCAGAGTGTCACAGTGAGTGACAAATGATGGAATACATCCTCAGTGATCACTTGTGGTTGAGAAGAATTCACGCATTCCTCCCACGACTTTGTTGCTTGTTGCTATCTCTCTGAATGGCACAAACACTGAAATCTTCTGAGCTAGCGACCCGCAAGTGACAGAGTTCCACACAACTATCCACTGGAACCTCAAACCACACCCAACTCCATCACAAGTAAAAACTCTTGAAATCTGAGTTGATGGGAAACTTGCCTTTAAGCTGTAAGTCTCAAAAGTAGTTAGAAATACCAACCTCTTCCCTATATTATAGAGAATAATTTGTTTAACTGCTTTAGTTGTTACAGAGGCAGGGCCTTGTAACTGTTGAGAATGGATTACTGTAGCTTTGTCTGTGAATGTGCCCATAGAAATGAGATCATGTAACTACATGTCTCAAACCAAAGAAAACAGACCATTTCACTCCAGTTGTAAAAGAGATGTTTTGGCTCCTGGTGCTACAGAGGAAAAAGTTCAAGATTCTCTGTTCCATGTTCACAGTTTGAGCAGGTCACGGCTCAAAATACCACCAGTCCTCATTCATCAAATCAAAGACACTTCCAACTGAAACCTGATGTCTAGCAAGGGAAACTAGCTGGCACAGGCTAGATTCAGCTGCAAGTACCACGAAAGAAGGAAGATCTTGGGGCTGGTAGTTCAGCCCATGAACACTCTATACCCGATCTGAGAAATGAAAGAAATTTGGCATAATTTAATACAAAAAAGATGAAAATGGGACTCTTCAAAGAGGCATATCCATCCCATCACTAAACCACTGGGAACTATTATTCCACCCGCACCATCAAAAGAGGGGCAACTCCCAGAAGAACACAGGTCGAAGACCGTCAATGAATAGATCTAAACACATTGCTTCCCATGAACCTCCAATGTTATGGATGTGTCTTGCCTGTTATGCAGAGTTGCTGTTTCGATTAAATGAGTATGCTGACCCAATTCCCTTCTTAAATTCCTAACTCAAAACAGGACAGCTGAGTATAAACAATGGAAAATTTAGGCTGACATGCATTTCGTCAAAAGAAAATTTCATCATCCTGGTGAAAAAAAATACTAGTAGTTTGGAATCTAGTCACAGAGTTTGTGTTTCTATTAGGTAGAACTGTTGGAAATTCTGAATGTCCTTTCCATCTTGTGTTTCTAGAGTTAAAATGCCTCCTTATTTCATGTTCGGTTGGAAACACTACTACAATTTCTTAAGTCTCACCTTTTAAAAGTATTGTTCAGCAACAAACGCAATCATAAACCGGGGGTAAAAGAAAGGATGAGAGAGTAACAAAACTAATATTTTCAGAATCATGCAAACCAGGATCTGTGAGCGGCTAAAACGATCTGGATCCCAAATAAACGTGAAGGCTAGAAGGATTTCCTGGAATCCTGTCTAGAGAAAACACCTTGAGAAATATCAGGACAGACTTTTCTGTGGGATGTGTGAATACATTTGTTATACCAAAATTAAGGGGCCCATTATGATCGCGGACGGACTTGAGTCCGTCCGTGACCATAGAGGAGGAGGGAACCTCCGCATGGCCTGTGGAGTTCCCTCCTGTCCAATTAGGATGGCGGTCACATCCTCTATTTTTACCATTGCGGCGGGTGTGGCTTCAAGCTGCACCCGCCGCAATGGTAAAAATGCATACATTGCATTTGTATGCAGAGAGCGGCAGGCACCGTGCGTGCCTGCCGATTTCTGCATACAAATGCAGGGGGGTACCATAGGTACCCCCCATGTGCACCCCCCACGCCCCCTTCACCCAGGGGGCCCGCAACGGGCCCCCGCAGTGAAGTTCCACATGCTTTTCCACAGCGGAAAAACCCACCGCGGAAAAGCATTTTTTAAAGCCCATCCTAACATGGCTGGCGGTGTCTGAGAGACGCCGCCACCATATTAGAGCTTTTCCGCTGCGGTTGTAAGCCAACCGCGGCTGAAAAGCTGCGGACGTAAACCAGGACCCACCAGCCATCCTAATGTGGCGGTGGGTCTTTGGTGGGTCCGCTGCGGTTTTTCCGCATCCTCCGGGCTGGCGGTGGCTTCCGCCGGCCCGGAGGATGCGGAAAAACCGCAATCGTAATAGGCCCCTAAGCCATGTTTTTATGGCTCCAGTTTCTGAAAAGAGACATCTGGAACATAAACTGGGGACATGTGGTAAACCAAAATATCAACTTGAAGAATATCTTCATGTTAGTATAATTTACTTGTCCCTGGGAAGCTAAAGGTAGGTGCGGGATTTACCACCTTACATCCGTAATCTAAATTCTGAATGATCAACATCATTGTTTTTGCTTGCAACTGGAAAGTATTCTAAAGGTATGCAACTCAGAAATAGCCACACAAATTACTTAGCTGTTAGGATCAGAAGATTGTCAGCATACAGTACGACCATATGCTGTTCAGGGGATTGTCCAAGGAAGCCATTTCAGAGAAACTCTCTAGCTGCAGAGCAAGTGATTCGAGATCTAGGTTATAAAGTAGGGGTGGGACAGGACATATAAATTGAGCATACTGCCTGAAGTTAACACACAACTGCTCCACTGGTTTCTAAGATATTGAAGTGAAAGTTTGAATGAATGCATTTGATAATGTCTACACTTTCAAAACCAACCGCAGGTAGTCTCAGTTGATGTGGTTGAAGGCCTTCTCTGCAAGGCACTGAACCATGTAGACTAAACAGGTATGCAGGTCCATGCTTTGAACATGGTTATGGCATTAGTAAAGACAATGTCTCTGTGTATCTCTCTCCTACAAAAATTTGAAATCATTAGGATTTCCCTTTACACACGTTAGCTATTCAGATACAATACACAAATTACACTGCATACCCAACAGGTGTCGACATGACAATCTGGGCTATATCCATATATTTCATCAGTGGTACCTGGGGGATCAGTGATGAAGGATACTACAAGATGGGTGCGGCTTCATCGTTCCATGGGAATATTAATCCCAGAATACCTTTAAAATAGTGGTTGAAGACTCGCACCAGTGAGATTGCCAACAAGTTTGCCTCTTTTCTCTGTCCTTACACACCAGATGTCGAAGCAGGTGGGATCAGAGGGGCACGACATACCCATACTTTTTTGATTCATGTAAAACTGTTCCTCTACTTTTTGTATAAAGACAACCTTCCCATACGGTTTATTCTGATAGTTTAAATGCTTCAGGTGAAGCGTCATTCATTGAGTCTCCTGTGCTGTTAAACCAACGCCAGGCAGACAGCTAAACAAGCCTTCCTGCCAGGGTGCCTGTTTGGCTGAAGGAATGTGCGCAACAAGTTCATTTGCAAATGTAAAGGATACTTGGGAGCTGGTACTGGCTTTAGTTGATTGAACCACTGGAAGCTTTGTAATGACAAAGATGTATTCTCTTTGACGACTGGTAGTGCAAAGATAAACTGACCTGTGAAGTCCTTACTTTTAATTATAATTGCATTTATATTGCGGGATGTACGTCGTTACAACTCATGCTGTTACAACGCATGCCATTACGACGCAACTTTTACAACGCAAGTCGTTACAACGACTTGCGTTGGGGGGCGCTGGATAGTGAATAGTTTAATTTACTATTCCGACTCCAGTCCCCGTGGATGGTAGGGAAGGTGTTGAATAGTAAATTAACCTATTCCCTATCCTGGAGCACCCCCCCAGCGCAAGTCGTTGTAATGACTTGTGTTGTAAAAGTTGCGTCATAATGGTAGTGCGGAGTAACAGTTGCGTTGTAAAGGATGTTTCCCATATTGCGCCTACTAGGTGTCTATGTGACAGGTATGTAAACAAATTGCATTACATACAGTCTGGGTATTACTAAAATCTATATTTTGGAAGTAACATTTAATCTTTAACCTATTTGTGCACTTTGTAGCAGTCTATCTTATACTGTGTGTAATGCAAATTTAAAATAATGACTCACATATTCACAATGCTTTCTGTCAAAGGCTGTGACCTTGTCACAAAAAATACACAAGTCACTATTCTCCACTGCATCAACCAAGATTAAACTCTGTGGCTGTCTGGTTACGCTGAGACCTTTGAAGTGCATTTACTGATAGAGGTTTCATAATGTACTATAGTGCATTTCCCACTTGCTAACAACTTTTTAAATATATTTTTCATTTAAGCTGCACGTTATTTTATATGTAGCTACCTGACAGTGAAAGACCGAAAAAAAGTACAGAATATTTTGTTTTGTCAGCCACACTTTTGACCCTGCCTCTGCATGCAGCATCAAAGTTCCCATCCTTTTTTAATGCACTTCGACCACTGACACACCCACACACACAATGGGGTTTTGGAGGGGGCGGCCGACCAACGGGAGTCCTGTCACCCCCGGGGGGCTTTGGGGCCAGGAGGGAAAGGGGGGGGATAGAAGCGAGGAGACCACGGGGGATCTTGGGACTTTTGGGCTGGTTCGGCTGCCTTGGGTGGTTTTGGGCTGTCATTGGGCTTGCTTTGGGCTGGTTGGGCTTCTGGGAAAAAATACGTCCATGTTGGGTCACTGGCCACCATTTTAGTGGTAGTGACCCAGCAGTCGGTAGGGCTCCACAAACCTTCATGTTCAAGCGTTTCACTATAAAATGCCAAACGTACTGAGTTTGTCACTCTATTTTTTTTTGTAGTCCTTCACTAGCTTTCCCTGCACCAGCACAAAGAAAATGGAGACGCCTGCAGGCAAAGGCATCATGTATTACCAGTCGCGCGCCGCTACAAGCATTTGTCCGAGAACTCCAACACAAAATTGTTTACAAGCTTTCCTTCAGCGCACTTGAAAAACCTTGAAATACGCAGTTGATTACGAGCTGAGCAAACCACGCTTCGCTGCGGCCTTCGGCGAGTTTCATGAGTCAGAGGACGAGCATTTCGGGCATTTGGAGGACTAGTTCGTTTTCCACTGTTCTGCTGTCCAAAGGAATGAAAAAGAAACTGCTTGTGCTTGCAGGTACTGTTTAATCAGCACGCCTCGGTGCGGCTTCCTCTGTGCAGCTCTCAAGCGTGATGTACGAGGTCTTTTAGCAGAATGCAAGTCGAGGGTGGAACGAAAACATATTTGTCATATTTATTCTTAAGTCGGTTGTCCTACCAGTGAAACTCAAGGTATGGCCTGGGGGCCGCTTGACCTTCTTGACCTGTACATGTGCCCCCCTGGTAAATAGCAGCACTAGCTTCTGTTGAATTGCTGAGCAATAATATTCAGAAAAAAATGGTAAATAAACGGGCAAGCATTGATTTGCAGGTTAAATGAACTTATGAAGTAACTACAAAGGTGTTCTGAGCCCACAGCTGGACTGCAATCGCAAACCAACCCTGGCAATTATGACTGACCGGTGCGGGAGGAGGTCATGGGGTGGGGGAGTAGGGGGTCTGATCGGAACACTGCTGCTGCGCTTTTGTTACAATGGGCCCCCATTAACAAAAACGGCCCCCACCGGTCCAAAACTGGCCCCCATCATTCCGGCCCATCGGGGAAATGCTCGGTGCCTGCTACGGCCAGCCCTGCCTGTGCCACTTAACTTTAGTTAACCTGTAAATAAATGCTTGCCCATTTATTTAACATTTGTTTAGACCTCCTTACACAATCCTTGAATCACTCAGACCCCCTGCCACCACCGTGCTGGCGTCAGTGAGACCCTTGGTCACACCACAGACTATACTTTGTAGCCCCTGGGTAAATGTGCTTGCATTCATTAGCAGCACGTGGACTACACTGACAGATGTCATATGAACCATGGGCCACTTCAGCATTTCACAAAGACACAGCACTTCCATTTTTGAAAGAAATGCGACTATTCTTGTAGAGGTCTGTTTTACATCTTGCAAAAAGAACTATTGATGGACAGAATGCAGAACAATGTCATACATTCACTCCAGTACAGAGATCTGGGCCTAAATCCATCGTTTTTTTGCTCACCATGCCATTTCCAATTTGAACCCAGCCATATGCAAATCAGTCTTGACCCTGTGCCTCATGGGAACAGTCCAGCCTGAACTGCCAAGCCAGGTCATCCCTGGACTGGAAACAAGCATCCTAGGACCAGTTTAGGGGTTCAGGATAGCTTGATTCCAGTGGCATGGAGAGTACGGGACTCACGTCTGAGCATACCCGTCCCACTCGGGGTGACAAATGCAAAAAGAACTATTGATGGACAGAATGCAGAACAATGTCATACATTCACCCCAGTACAGAAATCTGGGCCTAAATCCATAGTTTTTTTAATCACCATGCCACTGGATTCAAGATAGCCTGGCAGATGAGGGTTATGAACCCGAAACCGGTCCCAGGATGCTTGTTTCTGGTCCAGGGAAGACATGGCTTGGCAGTTCGGGCTGGGCTGTTCCCATGAGGCATAGGGTCAGACTGATTTGCATATGGCCATGTCTGAACTGGGGTGGTGGAGTGAGCTAAAGAATGTTGATGGATAAAACACAGATCAGTTGACTGGGGGTGAGTTTGATTTGCTCAAGAGCTCCGTCCATCATCCCCTTTGGTATCGCCTTGTTTTACATCTTGGACACTTTCTTATCAGGATGAGGTCACTAACATCAGCAGAGACTTTAAACCCTCTGACTCCAACACTTAGATCCCAGGAAATTTTAAAACTATCCCAGTATGCCAGTCTGCTACCACTACAACCTAAACAAGGTTTATCATTGCTTTCCTTCTCTCCTGGGATACTTCCCTGTAATCAAAAGCATTCACTTGTAACCTTGTAATTAATTGCAGGCATAAGCACAACCAAAAGGTTTGACAGTGCTGGAACACCGCCAACGAACCTACAAGATCCAACTCCGGACATAATTTTCTTTGGATTAACTGTATTTCCATACCACACAATGCACACAAATCTATCTTTAGTTTTGGTATGGGCTCTCACTGAGCCATAACCTTTACTAAATTGCCCTGCTATTGCATTCTTCCTTAGTTGAAGCCACAGCATCTCACCTATAAAAAGAACTCCATACTTACATGTGGGCACTAACTTTTTTAATTCCCTCACAAAGGACTCAATTGGTTCATGAGCTTCTTGAACCTTGATATTGATTACGGGACATTCCAAAAACTGCATACATTCTTTGCTGATTTTTGTTGTGTCTGCTGAATAGCGTAAGGCCACATAACCGTACACTATTTCGGGCACTCACTAATGCTTAAAAATCCTTCCTCCTTATGCATTCATATTAAAACAAAAATCTTATTTTAGCAGTAAAAGCTCGTCCAACAATACTTTCTCTGCATTTATGGAGCACGGTGTTTCCCAGGTGTCCTTAGTAAAATCAATCGCGTCTTGACGAATTGCATCTTGTCAGTGCTATGTTAGTACACGCCAATCCACGTACCCTGTCAAAGCACTTTAAAGCAATCAGGACCTCATTCTGAGGGCCCAATTATTTCTGATACCTACACAAACTCCTGTTTGAAGATCCTTTCCTACATTTCCACGTAGGTGTTGAATGTGTCAAGGTGAAACACGTGTCGGGTACCTACATTTGTAGTCAAACGATGCTGAAAGTAACTCTGAATGATTGAGGGGATGTATGCCACCAAACACTATGACTGTTCACTTCTAAGACTATCTAAAATTCCATGAATATTTAAAAATGCTCTAAGTTGTCAAAATGGACCATTTGCCGCTACACACGGGTATACGCTTTCAACACTTCGTCAAATATCATGTAAAGGGAACGCTAAAGAAAGTGCTTCAAACAGCAAATCTGGAAATAAGTGTTTGCCAGAGATCTTTTGTCATGCAACATTCTCACAATATGACCCAGGATACTCAAAGCAACATAATAATAGTGGTGCCATTCGGATGTAAAACCCACACATACAGACAAAACCTCTGCCTTAAAACAGTGACCAACAGCGGGGCGATCAACAACAGAGGTAAAGAATAAAAGCTTATGTAGATGGCAGGGGGAAACCATTATGATCTGCTCTTAGAGTCAGTGATGCAGTGCTGATCCAACAGCCGTCCACTGGCATTCTCGTTTGATGCACAGCCATAAAGGGTTGGGCACTGGAAGGGGTACTTGGTCACTGCAAAAAGCCAGGAACATGTTGCCCCGTGAAGTACCTGAAAGGTCAAGATTTTTGAGTGCAGCCAGCAGTTAGACCACATGCAGAGGAAACCAGTGAGGATGCGATGACTCACCCCAAACAGCACGACAGATGCACAATAGCGAGAATAAAGAGCGGATAAACAACTTGCCGCGACAAAGGTTTCATTGACCCGTACAGTTGCTTCGACTGTGGTTCAAGAGCATGAGGTAATGAAATATACAGTGGATCGTCTCTTCAGAACAAGTGAGAAATGGAGTCGAAAGACGCCTCTGACGGGCAGTGGTACAACATTCGTTTGACAATGGGTGTAGACAAAGGTAGATCTTCCCCTGACTTGAGTGGGTGACCAGAAGCTATCAGGAATTAGTTTACAAGACGTACACAAAATGTCTTGACTGCGCTAATCCTCCTATATTTGAGAGGATTGACTACCAGCTCAGCTCTTGTACATTTTGTGTATAGAGACAGACTGAGCTGGAAGAAACACTGCTTAGTAATGTCAACGCCGGGCACGAAAAACCTATGCACTGCCAAGGCGTATCCCCAGTGTCTGAAGCTATTGTCCTTTGATTTTACATACTTCAGGCATCACCTCTTGTATTCTTTTATCCCTCACGCCAGACGGGGTAGACCATGAGTCATGTGATCCCCATGACACGGCATCCCAGCCTTAGTCTGCCCCCCCCCCGTCTCCCACCCTCATAATGCACGGTTACACTCAGAATCCTTTCAAAGCACTGGTGCTGAAAGAGAGGGCTTTTATAAAAACTGGGGGTTGGACACAGATTTAACAGGAAATTATCCATGTCAAGTGGAAAAATGGGAGAATTTACCTAAAAGGACAGGTTTTAGAATGTATGCCTTTTCACTAAAGTAGCAGTCATATAACAACCCAAAAGGTAACAACTGAGTACACCCCAAAATGATAATAATATTAATAATAATAATAATAATAATAATAATAATAATAATAATAAGGACAACACAACAACAACAATAATAATAATAATGATGCTAATAATAATAATGATAATAATAATATCAATAACAATAATAATAATAAAAACACAGTAATAATAATAATACCAACAACAATAATAATATCAAGACATCAATCATCATAATATTAATAATACTAATAATAATAACAACAATAATGATAATAACAACACAACAATAATAACAATAATAATGATGATCATGATACTAATGATGAGAATAATTATAATGGTAATAATAATGTGTTATTATTCGTATTATTATTAAAATTAATATTATCAACATTATTATTGGTTCACTTGTTATTTTTTTTAATTAGGAGAATAAGAAGTCACCAAATAATTGTACGTGGCTTTTAAATGCGGCATAGATATCAAGGCAGTCACGGATGCTTTACAGTGAAACGTGCAAACTTCATTCCCCTCTATGATGAGATGTAAGATGACATTTGTACATGTCGATTTCTGTAATGCATAACATTCAATAAGGTGTCAAATATAAACTTTAAGAGCAGTCCTCAACTGACTTCATAAAGAACAATATCTGCAAAGCACAGGAAGGGCTAGCTCCAGCCACACCAAACGTTTACAACCTACCCCTTGGGGTTGTATGACAGAAACACGGGTGGCTAAACCACGCGCGCCTCTATAACATTGCCACAACAACAAATGCATCTTAACAACCCATTCCTTTACCACGCATGCCTTTACCACCGTTTTATGGTAAAGGCATGATTGGTAAAGGGATATGCATGCTAAAGATCACACCCCAGTCCCCCCCAAGCCCTAAAACCCAGCACCATGTACTCAAAATTACCCTGACCCCAGACCAGCCCTTGAGCCCTAGACCTCCCCCTAGCCATGAACACTGTCCCGACCCAGTCCTCCCCACCCCCCTCCCGGAGCCCTAAAACTGCCCCCAGCCCTAAAAAAACTGTCCTTTTCCTCTATCCGAGCCCTAAAAACAGACCACCATGTCCTAAAAACTACGCTGACCCCAGCACCCCAACATGAGCGCTAAAAAAGGACCACCACCCCTGAAAACTTCCCTGACCCCCACCTCCTCAAACTCGGCCCCTGCCCTAAAAACAACCCTGACCACCAAGCTCTAAAAACTACCCCCCCCCCAAACCTGGCCCCAGCTCCTCTTACCAGACTGCGTCCTGAAGCTCCTACTTCCGATCCCTTCTCTTTCTGTGCCCACCCAACCGGGCATCTAGACCGTGCACTGCCTTGGTTCAGCCCGCATTGGAAAGGCCATATACCAACCCTTGGACAACCTACATAGATGCGCCCTACAGATAATGAATTCTTTCCAACTCCCCAACAATATATCAGAAACGGACCGTCTTTCCTCAGTGATAAAAATACTAAAAAGCTTGCTCTAAAGCAAATATCCGACTTTCTGAATCGTTCTGAACCTTGGAAACTCCTTGACTGAGACTCCCCATCCGTGAGCCTAGGCTGCTTCACTACATCGCCTTTGTCTCTTTTCAAAGGTGACCAATGTATCTATCATTAATGCCTTCCAAAGTATGATTTCCCTCTCCTACCTATCATATTATAAGTGCTATTCCATCTTTCAATTGATTTTCAGATCCCCTTCAAATTGACTGTCTATGTTTCTGTTTCCCTGATATGTGTATTGTACTTGTATAATGTTATGATCTTCGTTATGTTTTGTGTGTGATACATTTTGTAAAGTGTTGTAGATGTCTGCATCCTGGTCAGCACTATTGTCACTTCTGAGCCATGACCCTGCTCTATAAAATGTGTCCCATAAGTAAACAAAAACTTTGTGAAACATGCTCCTACATGGTTGAGGGAAATGTGATACTGACCAACCTAATGCAAACTTAACATCTGGTAAAACTATTTAAATAAAATAGAGCAATAGGAAACATGTCAGACTTTTTAGTATTCCTAGAAGATTGATGGGATAATCATTAATAAGTAAATTGATAATACATGCCGATGTAGAACAACACCCAAACTATATCAATATGTGCTGAAACAATATATAACCAAAGTTCATCATAAGTAATTTGGACAAAGCAAGCATCCACCCGGGTTGTAGATGATTGCCCTGACTGCTTAATAAACATTGGTTGAAGGGATATGAAAGACTTACCTTTTCATTTTTGCGTTCTTCTGTTTTGCTGCCTGCGTTGGTTGGGCTAGATGTGGCCAAGCGGTTGATTGGTCCGTTTGCTACCTCCCCATTTAGGTTTGCAGCGCTGACATTTGGCGGAGTAATGGCTGCCGCCGCTGACGTCAGAGGGATTGCTGGCCTAGCACTATGTGCTCCAGGGCTACCTTGGATAGGGGAGTGGTGGATGTGCTGAGGGGAAACCACGGAGTGCGGTCTAACAACGGGTGTTGGTGAACGGCACGGAGAGCTCTGCGTCCTGAGAGGAGAGACGGTTGCTGTGGGTCGCTCCTGCACTTGACCGTTGGAGTGTGGGGCTGCAAACAAAGTATCAAGACAACTTATTACTCCTAACTGCTACAATGCAACAATGCCACTGTAATGCATTACAAAAAAACACAGTGGTCCTAACAGGAAAAATTGGTGCGATTCAGCATAAAGTACCCACAAATGTAAAACACACAAGAATTGGATTCACTGTTTTTATGATTTAAAGAATGTATTCAATACATAGATTCCAAAATTTGTGATACTAGAGTTCCAATCTTAATATATACAGTTCCTTATAGGAGGCAGTTGGTCCGTAGGGGATCAAGGCGAGTGAAAGGTAAGGTGCTCATGAGTAAGTGAGGAAAATGAAAAAGAAAAGACAGTGTTTACAATATTTACAGTTATTGACATGTATAACCTGTCCGTAACATAATATACAGTTTAGGGCTCCACAAAATGCGAATGCAGAAAATGTCCAATTGTTAGCGCACAAGTGGATCGATACTTCAGTACAGGTTAGAGAAAGTTGAAAGTGCTGACGTTTCGACCCCACGGGGATGAACAGGGCCAATTGTCCTTAGGGACAGGGAAGCAACCTTAGTACCACCATTGATTATCCTCTGGGGGGTCCACGATGTGGACTTAGGGGGACGCCTACAAAGGGGAAGAGCAGGACCTCATAATGGGACGTGGCCACTTAACGGTGAACCGAGTGCCCAAATAGGGCTACAATTTCTGGACAGATAATTGTCTCTGTGTATCGGTTTGAATAAATCAATTAGTTTCTCAATTCGAGTCTTGTAGGATGCTCTTCATTACTCAGGCAACGCGACACAACTCTAATGCATTAAGCAGTAAAAAACATAGATATAAAAGAATTGATGAGAAATTGAAAACTACACAGTTTTTGAGTAGAGTTCCAAAAGTTGAGGAACCGGAGAAGAAGGTCAAACTCTGATCTTCATTGCTCAAACAAAATCCTTCCCTCGTTGGGGATCTATTGTGATGCTAAATTATTGCATTGTTTTCAGAACACAAATCTCACAAGGTTGTTAAAAGGTTAGACAACAGTGAAGTAATTTTGACAGTCATGGTTTGGTTGGGAATAAGAGAAGGACAAAGGTAAACAGATGGATTATCAGTTTCCTCAGGAATATGGGCAGGGTAGGTGGGTGGGAAGGGCAAGTCAATATAAAATGAATTCATTTAGCATGGTGCTTATTCTAGCTTGAGATGGCACAGCAGATTCCAGAAGCAAGTATTTAACTCACTGAGCCATTTGGTGGCATAGAGGCATGTAATTTGGAACATGATGGACCTTTATTTTATGACGGTGCTCCAAAGGAACAATTTGCAATGATTTTGCTCTAAGTACTGTGACTTAGAGCCTCATTTAGAGGTTGGAAGATGTGGCATTTCTCTCAAAAAGGCAGACGTCTGGTCCAAAAACTACTCAGCTACATTGCCCCATTTAGGGGTGGTGAACCGTTGGGTTTTACTGGTAGAGCCTTGGTTCACTCCACTAGCCGAAACGGGAAACGTTGTTTACAACGCGGTGTTTACACCGCACAACCTTTTCCACGCAGCTATTACAACGCAAGTCGTTACTACGACTTGCGCTGGATGGCGCTGTGGGATAAGGAATGTTGTCATTTTATATTCCAACACCTTCCCTACTGTTACGGGGACTGGTGTTGGAATATAAAATTATAAAATTCCTAAATCCGCGCCCTCCAACGCAAGTCGTTGTAACGACTTGCGTTGTAAAATCTGCGATGTCAAGTACCGCCATCTAAAAGATCGCGTTGTACTGACATACATCCGCAGAAACCCTTGGGCTTATAAGTACATTAGACATTTGGACATCAGGTATGGGCAATCAGGGCCGGACTGGGAACCGAAACAGGCCCTGGCAAAGAACTCGGGCGGGGGGAAGGTGGGATAGGGTTGCTAGCGGAAGGAAAGCTTTGTGGCGCTTTTTTTGCTGGGGGCCGATATTGCAGCTACCCGGTAAACCGGCCCCGGTAACAAAAACGGTCCTCAGGGGTCTAAAACTGGCCCTCACCCTGGCGGCCCACTGGGTGAAATGCCTGGTGCTCGCTACGAGCAGTCCAGCCCTGGGGGGGGGGGTGAGCTTCAGATTTCCCAACAATCACGCTGGCACATAATGTTAAAATGCGTTATATGACAACCAGGGCGCACAAGAGGGCTTAAAGGGCAGAACAAAGGGAGAGGAATGCGGATTGGTAGAGGTGCTAAGAACTGCAAAGAACGTGTACCATGCATATGAAAGAACAATGTTTTATGTGCATAGCTCAATGGGTTACTGCTTTGTTGTAGAATTGTTTTTGTTAATGTGCAGTTCTTAAGTTACAATCATAATCAAGTACAGTGAGCTATGAACTGCCATCAAAGAGCTGCATGCAAGCTGCATGGTACAGTTTAAAAAGTTATGTTTTTCCCAGTCTTTCATTATCCTAATGTTGCTAAACAAAGTTTTGTTTGGGCAGAAATACATTCTTATTATTAAAGTCAACTCTAACCACTTTGTTATGTTCTGAGTCCTGGGTTTGTGGTTCTTCAGACCAACCACTCTTAAAAATTGTCTACCAGTATGGATGGCATGTGAATCCTACACCTTGTAGTCCCCTTTGCCTTATTTATCATTTTCTATACACTGATTTACATATGTATGATTCATTGTCTCTGTATGTGTGTGATGTAAAGTGCTGGGACAGCCTATACTGGTATGAGAGGTGCTATAAAACACATTAAATACTTAATAGAGAGGGGATATAGAGAGATGAGAGGAACCATAGGAGGATGATAGTGAGGGGAACATTGAAGAGCCCCAACAAAGATTGCCCTATCCTGGTGCACAGCAAGGTCGTCATTTACTATGCTTTAAAAGCTAATACAATTGAATATATAATGAAAGATGTGTTGTAGAATACACCATTTCCCCCAAATTTTCTTGTAGGGATAACCCCCCCCTCTAGAATCACTCCTTTGTAGTGGTCAGGCTCACGTGCTACACTCGCTATGCATCTACCTGGGGGGGTAGTGGTCTAATACAATTTGCCAGGGCTGCTTTGGGTTCCCTTTCCGGCCCTGGTCACCTCTTGTATGTCTTCTTCCAGTTCTGCCTCCTCAAAGGGTTTCATGCCAGACTGCCATGCGGGGGTTCAGTTAACTTTGCAACCACTGCCATCCATTTCTCCAAGTCCTCCTTTACCTCTTTAAATTGGAGCCTCCTCTGCTAAAGCTCGGGCCATGAATTCTTTTTCCCAAGCTTTTCTCTCCAGGCCTCGATGGTGAAGCCAGTGAGTGGGTATGCGATGCTTAGCCAAGAGTATTTCCAGATTCGCACACCTGTGCTTTATTTTGCTGCTTTTGGTTTGGGGACTATGCCTATTTAGGAGTTAGCTGAAGAAGATCCCTTTTCGAAGGTGCAACCTAGTTATACATTTCTATTATGCGACAGGTACAGTTCTGTCTAGACTTAATCCATGTGGGTTACGTCTAGACAGAACTTTACCTGTTGCATAATAGAAATTTAAAATGTTGGTATATATTGAATTACACAGAAAATTCTGTGTCATCCTATTTTGCTTGAAAATAAGTTTCATGTGAACGCCTGTTCCAAGTTATACTTGATACCCATGTTCACGTGGAAATTAGGGTCGATTAAACTGCAACCTAGTTTGACCTCACTTACGTACTTATCAATAATTCTACATGTCCATATCACATGGATCAACTCAGCACTCGCCAAACCCACAACTTGGAAAGTTGTTCTGCCTGTAGAATCTTTCATCCTTAGGGAGGCAACATCCTCAAATGATGAGGTCTTTTTAGTTCTGCCATTCACTGTTACGTAGACTAATATAGTACTTTGCACGTTGTAGAAGACATTCATCAAACTTAGGAATGTTTGTGTTGAACTGTTAAAAAAGATGTTTGCATTATGTAATGTGTTTTAATGTCTTTTAATAAGTCTTTAAAAAGATCTTAAGACTTGAAAATAAAAATGTTTGTGTTTTGCGGATTTATAAAGCACAAAGCTGCCCAAAGGCTTCCCGGCACTGAGAGGAGAGGTGCTGGTGACGGAGGCTGAGAGTAATCATCATGTGAACAGCCAAGCCTTAAGTTTTTTCCTGAAGCTGAGTTCGTCTTTCAACAGCCTCAGTTCCCTGGTCATAGAATTCACAGCTTCGGGCCCAGGATTGAAAAGATCTACCTCCCCATCTTGTTCTCCTGATCCTCTGCGTCTTTATGAAGCAGTCATGAGACGACGCGAGGGGCCTCTTTGTACATATGGAGAGATGAGTTCCCTGAGAATGGTAGGGCCCCTGCCGTTCATTGCTTTATGTGCCAAGCACAGGGATTTTATCTTAATCCTGGATTCGATGGACAGCCAATGAAGCTGTTTCAGAGAAGAGTTCACTGATTTCGGTCTGGGTATCTTTAAGAGTAACCTGGCCGCCACCGCATTCTGCACCACCTGCAGTCTGTTAATAGCATACTTTGGTGATCCCAGGTACAGGGAGTTGTCATAATCCAGACGTGAGACCACAAGTGCCTGGACCACGATTCTTCGTGCCTGTTCTGGGATAAGTTCTATGATCTTACGGATCATTCGGAGTATGCCAAGGCAGGTAGCTGCGAGTTTCTTTACTTGGGTTTCCATAGAAAGGGCTAGATGTAGGTAATTATATTTTACCACTTCTTAAATACCGAATTTTACCGATTCAGTATTTAAGAAGTGGTAAAATAGAGGGGAGGAGATGTAGGTAATTCCAGATGTGGAATTACCGAATCGGTAATATTCGGTATTTACCGATTCGGTAAATACCGAATCGGTATTTCCTATTGATTCCTATGGGCTGTGAAGCCCATAGGAATCAATGGGAAATACCGATTCGGTAATTACCGAATCGGTAAATACCGAATTCTGCAAGGGTGCAGGGGGTGTCACTTTGACACCCTCTGGCACCCCAAAAATGGACATGTGCGCCATGTGGCACACAGACATGCCCTAAGGGCATGTCTGTCTGTCACATGGCATAGGTGTGCATGCACACATGTGCATGCACACCTGAATTCGGTATTTTAAGACCCAATTGGATTGGGTGGTAAAATACCGAATTTGTAGGGCCTTTGGGACTCAGAAGAGTCCCACCTACATCTGAGATTTACCGAATCGGTAAAAATACCGATTCGGTAATTCTGTAAAAATGTGCCCCTACATCCCAAAAACCCATTTACCGGTCGGTAACGGCCGAAATCGGCTGTTACCGGTCGGTAAATGGGTCCTACATCTGGCCCAAAGAGTGTTATCTAGCCACATGCCTAGATTCTTTATTAATGATTTGGAAACGGGAGGTGTTCCCAGTTTTCTGGCCTTGGGCATAAAAGTGCTTACACCTGTATTTGGTCTAATTCATATATTATGTTGGTCCTGCCAAAACATTCTTTCTTGTATTTAAAGCTTTCTGTATTGAAGACTTCCCGATAATTGACGCGGGTCTTTGGGCATTTAGGTCACTAACCCATGTCTGTCTACCAATGTTACCTCTCATGCAGTGACTTGCATTTCTCAACCCTCTTTGTGATGTAGCACATAGCCTACATGCAGTCTGTCCTAATGCCTGTTTTGAAATACAGATCAACCAACCAAACCCCTGTGCAACTGAGATACGACTCTGAAGGACTTGAGGGTTCAAAAAAGGTGGACCAAGAGAATAGCAGTCTTCGAACATTGTGACACAGTTTGCGTACCCCATTATAACTTTCAAGCCATCCACTCTTCCAAAGTTATAAAAAATAAAATAAAAAAAAACTTGTATGATCTTTCTCTTATGACAGTTAGTGAAGTCTTGATTGTTTTTCTTTCTGGCATTCTATTGTAAGATGACATATAGTGATACAAGATTCCTTACATCTGAATGACATCACATTGATGCACCCTTGACCTCTTGCGCCAAAAGATTTCACAATGGGTTTCAGTCTCGTGGCTATTTGCATTAATCCAGTTGTTTAGGTTTTTACATTTTTTTGCTGTTTTGATTTTTTTCCCTGGGTATTGTATCCCAACCAAACGGTTGTGTGTGTTTTTTCACCCACAGAGGTGGGCCTCTCATGGATCACAACTTGCCACTTCCTCAATTACAGCTTACTGTATTAACTCAGCCGGGAACCTCGTTAAAATCCAATTTCAAATTTAAAAAGCAAATAGAGGTGATTGGGAAAACTAGGCCCCTTCCTTACAGTGGCAGGCTGTTCATTCTGCCGTGAAGGTATGAGGCTGAAAATGCAAACCACATTTTCTTGAATTCTTGGCATGCCACCTAATCCTGCTGCTCCGCGTCAGCTCCAACATAGCACACCACCAGTCCAAGCAGCAAGCCCTTGCTTGTCATCAGAACATAAAATAATGCTTATCACTTCCGGGTGGACTTAAAAATAAGGGGCATATTATCAACACAGGCGATAAAATTATCGCTGCTTTTATCGGCCGAAAACTGCCGCTAAAGCAGCTTTTGCGGCAGAAAACTGCCGCTAAAGCTGTTTTGCGGCAGTTTTCTGCCGATAAAAGCAGCGATAATTTTATCGCCTGTGTTGATAATATGCCCCTAACTTCCCAGAAGGCAAGCAAGCATGCTAGAGTTATTAGTGTGAATGGTGTGCCCACAGCAAAGAGTGGGCGTTTTCACTACATGCTGGTCTCTGCTGCAAGTGCACAGACCTTCCCTGAATAACCCGACTTGCACTTAGATTACTCAAGGAATATAAAAATGAAGATAAATACATCTTTATAACATAAATGGGAATTGATGTAGGCCTCTGCAAGACCACATCCCTCCCTCCTGCTTTCTCTTGAGGTACACCATTTCAGGTCCTTAATTAGACGTTATGCATGGAAGTCATTTAGGAGTCGTCAGGGGTCGCAGCTGCGACCCCTGGCTTGCCCCTTGTGACCCCTAGCACTGCCTTTGCGACCCTTGGCCTCAGAGGTGCCAAAATCAGTGCCTGCAACACAGAGGCAGTTCACCCCAATGGACGTTGGTTGGAACTCATTTTCCTGTTTTCAGTCAATTTGTTTATTACACAAATGCTGAATAACATTATTCACTATTAGTGTAATGTAAAATGGAGGATCATTTGCTGGAATATGACCCTATCTGGCAACTAAGGTAAGTAAAAAATGTTTGTGAGTGTGTTTGTCTGAGAGAGGGGTGAATGTGTGTGCATGTGTAGGCATGTGTGTGTGAGTCAAAGTAAAGCTCGAATGGTGTGTGCTATCACTTCCACTACCCCTGAAATGTTGGTATTTTGATGCCCATGACTTTATAATAAGCTGATTAATATTATAATAGGTGAATTAGTTTATTTTATTCTGGTTTTATGGGGACAAACATAAATGCGTATTGTGTATTCTGAATAGTGTTTCTTAACTTTTATAAACACTTGGAGCACCATGTGCGGCGTCTTGGCGTTGTCTTCTTTCATTAACATGTAATGGTAACAAAACACAGACAATCAGTTGGCTGTTAACAGTTTCATCGTAACTGCTTCATGAGCTGAAGGAGGCCATTGGCTGTTCTCGGGGGCAGTGGTGTTTTGTTCCATGGAGTAAAAAAAAAGTAAACATCATACACAATCTTTCAATTACCATTGTTTTTACTCTAGTGCACCAAACGACCTGCAACTATGCTATTTTACCGTTGGATAATCTGGTGTCTAGGAAGGAACTTTAATATTATAACTGGGATCATTTGGTAGCGTTATCTCATGTCCTAAAATTCTTCTGCCAATATTTGTACCAACCTTTTTTTTTTGGTGGGGGGGAGGGGGCGGGGAGTTTTATATAGTGCAAACTAGAACCGAATGGATCAGAGCGCTTTACATGAGCACCAGTTGCGTTCAGCAGTGGCCCATACATGTAAGAGCGGTGGGGGGGTAGGGCAAGTAGGGGGGATTCAGACAGACGACGAGGAGGGGAAATTAATTATTTATCTAATTTTTCCTCATGGTCCTCTGTCAACTCCCCTACCCAATCCGGCCCCACCGCTTTTACCTGCACGGGCTGCTCCTGGTTGCGTTACAGACAAACACATTCAGTTTTATAAAGCACAGGGAGATTTAGGGCCAGATGTATGTAAATAGCATTTTGTGATTCCCTAATTGCGAATCACAATGATTTGCAATTAGGAAATAGCAAAATGCAATGTATGAAGGTGTTATGGTGCACCTTTTGCGATTCCTAGAAGGGTCGCAAATGACCTACCTCATGAATATTAATGAGGTAGGTCACAATTTGCGACCCCCTAGGAATCGCAAAAATCACGGGGATGGTGGCTGGTTGTGATCAGCAGACCACCATGTCCATGATTGCTTTTCAATGAAGAAATCTTTTTTTTTTTGTAAAGCAGCCCATTTTCCTTAAAGGAAAACAAGATGCTTTACAATACGAAAAATGTAAAGTTTTCTTTTAATTTTTTAGGAGCAGACAGTGGTCTGTGGGACCACTGCATGCTCTTAAAAATCGTTTTACAAACATTGAAAAAGAAGAAGGGGTCTGGGTCCCTTGGGGACCCCTTCCCATTTCCGAATGGGTTACCACCTACTTGAAGTAGGTGGTAAACTGCAAATGCTTTGCGACCGCAATTGCGATCACAAAACATTCATACCTAGCTATGCGATTTGGTATTAGGAAGGGGCGTGTTTCGGGCGTCACAAAACATTCATACCTAGCTATACGATTCGGTATTAGGAAGGGATGCCCAAAACACGCCCCTTCCTAATACCTACATGCAAACCCATTTTGCGATTTGATAACAGGTTACCAAATCGCAAAATTAGGTTTGCTGTATCAAATCTGCCCATTTGCAAACGTATAAATGCTTGATACATCTGGCCCTAAGCGATTTGCCCAAAATCACAGGATGCTGAGCGTCCTTGCCGAGACTCAAACCCGGTTCCTCAGCTTTGATGTCGACCGCTCTAGCCGTTAGCAGTTAAGCAGTTTTTGGTCACTTATGCGGCCAGTAAAAAAGAAGGAAACAAACACAAAAACAAAACTGGCAAGAGTATAATGTTTCACTGATTCTATGTAACTTTTACAAGTTGTTGTACATACAGACTCATATATTTCACCCCCTTGTAAAAGTATGATGTGCGTTTCAAAGGAAGTTTCCAACCAAGTGGAGCGTATTTCGCGTTCCACATTATCGTCGCACAGCAAAATAAGAATTCTTGCGAACTCATGTTCATTCGATATTTCATTTTAATCAAAAGTTTATCCATGATATAATCCATAAGTTAATTGAATTTTTTCTTTCAAGTTCGAGACTTTGTGAATCCCATTAGTTTCAAATGCTGAGGAAATGCCTATCCAGGCCCTTTCAAAAGCACGTGGGAGACGCAGCCCCGGACAGCCAGATTTTATGATTACTCGCATTTCGAGCTAAAAGTTGCCCTTCTTCAGGGGTATCAATGGAAGGACACATATATAGTATTTTAAATAAAGCTGTATATAGGACTCCATTGAGCGTAGGGGCCGATTTCTTAAAATCGCACAGAATTCAGCAGTACGGCTGGTTTCGGTTGTATCACAGTTAAAACGTACACATCCCATTAGCAGACAGTACACATCCCATTAGCAGACACCATAGCTCTATGCGGCCCTAAGCTACAAAGAACTTACCCATCGGCATGGGGCCACGGCCTTGGCTGCTTGTCTGCTGCGCTGTGAACCTGGAGCAGTTATTGTTCATCTGCGGAGAGCCCGGTGGCTGCTGGGGGTGAAGTGGAGGCACCGTGATTGGGACTGCCGGCCTGGTGGCTGGCGGTGTGCTTGTAGGATTCGCTCCACTCGGATGAACTGCTACTGGGGAGCTCCTGGTCGTCGGGGTCACGGCTCCCGCCACAGGACTCCGAGTCTGGGCGGCACCGGCAGGAGCTCTGGAATAAAAAAAATAAAAATAATGAGCTGACAGTGTGTGTGAATTCTCTAATTATTTGTTTGGGTGAGGCATGAGTAGTGAAAATAGGAGCACTTCAAACACTCCTGGTAGGCCGTGATATTAATAATGACACACACAGAAGACATACTGCTTAAGCGAGAATTAGTCCATAATTTCTGTATTTGGTAAATTTTACAGTTTTACTGTCAATGAGATCCTCTTCTACCCTAAAGGATATTTGCTTTTAATACATACAACATACGCAGTCCACATCTCTTTCAGTAGGGCCTGCTCTGGTACACCTAGGGGGATATTTTCCTTGCCAATAATGCCTTGTAAATAAGGTGATGCCCCTATCTGTGGTGGCAATAGGGGCTTCAACTTATTTACAAGGCAGCGGTAAGCCACTTCACGTGGCTTAATGCTGCCTTGTAAATAAGGCCCCCTTTCACGCTATACTAGATTGAAAGGGGAGGGCAATGGATGTTGTGGTGGGCATTCCACCGCAACACCCATTGATTTTGACGCTGCCCATATTTACAAGGGTGGTGTACACAGGAGGCAGCACCAAAATTAAGACCAGGGACAACCTGGTCTAAACAGGCGAAACAAGTAAAAATGCTTTATTTCTCCTAATTTATTGTTGTTTCCAAGTGTGCTGCTTTGTGCAGCACACATGGAAACAGCAAAACGCCAATGTTTGTTTGTGTGCAGGAAGGTCTCCCTTCCTACACATAAACAATCATTAAACAATTATATTTCGTAACTTCTATGTGTGCTGATTCAGCAGCAAATATAAAAGTGACAAAACACCATTCAAAGATTGTTTGTGTGCAGGAAGTGAGACCTTCCTGCACATAAACAATCTTCCCCTCAATGAAGACACCCTTGCACTATGGTGCAAGAGTGCCTGCGTTGGGGCTAGGTAGCTAAATTTAGCACCAGCACATGGGGAAACTCAGGGCTGCACCATACTCTCGTGAATATGGTGCGCCCTGTGTTTCTAAAGTGACGGAGCGCGGCATTAGCCTTCTTGGCTTAACGACATGCTTCGCCACTTTGTTGTAAATATACCCCCTAGTATCACACGTGTGAAAGAGAAATTACATGAATCCATGTCCCTGCTTTGGTCTTCACAAACATCCATCTTGTGCAGAAGATAATGATGGCTTCACACGTCTTTTCATCGCAGGTTCTTACATTATCTCCACCATCTATAAGTACTTTATTTTTCCAGCCTTAGCACCATGCTTTTGCTTGTCCCTTCAGAATTGTATACTTATAGAATAACTTCAGTGTGCATGGTCTTTTCATGTCTTAATATTTTCAACTGTCATCTTTCCTTGATCACAGAGGTCGGGGGGGGGGGAGGGGAGGCAGCAAACACTTTGAGAATCATTCCTGCATGTCCTGAAGTTGCCATCACAGGGATTTCTTGTATGACATTGCTGTGGCTCTCAGTAAGTGGCCTGGTTGATCCTCCACTAACTGTGATGGTAGAAGGCAGGTTACTCTGGACCAGAGGAATATCAAAAGAATTCATTATCCTGTTGCCCAGACTTGTCAGATGATTTTGTGACCAGCTTGTAAATAAACGACATGCGGGTGACCAATTCTTCTGTTTATGCTAAGCGTCACGAGCACCTGATCCAAATTACGCTCATCTTTTAAATCCCAGTGTAGAGCTGTTAGTTTACCAATAATGTGCCCTTATTTTGGTGTTGTTTATGTCCCAAACCATTCTAAGATGGCTGCTTGTACTTGCTCATGTAGGTGGATCCATGAGCAAATTTTGTGGAATGTTTAAAAACCATTCTAAGATGCAGTAGCGGCCCGTGGTGGGAGTGCTACCGGGCACTGACGTGAGCCCGGGCAGGGTGGGGGTAGTAAACTACAGATTATGACCAATTAGAGGTAATGTAAACATATGAATAAATGAAACAAATTTAGTTGCGCGCGCTGCATTGCAATTGGCGATGCAGCGCGCACAACAAAATTCATTTTAATTATATATATGATTACTTACCTCGATTCGCCCATAATCTGTAGTTTACTACCCCTCCCCCTGCCCGCCCCACGTCAGCGCCCGGCAACACTCCCACCACGGGCCGCTACTGCTAAGATGGCCACCCAGTGACCATGCGGGTGACCATCTTATAATGATATACTTAAACTTTGCACAAAATCATTCCAAGATGGCTGCTGATGGAGCAAGGACTCGTATAAAAGAGACTTGCTCGGACGCAATCCTCTCATATAAACCTGTAACAAACCATTAACAACGTATCCAATACAAATATGCAACACATATCATATATCTCTAGATAGAGGAAGCTTGCATATGTGTTTTACTAACAAGTAACCCGAGTGTGATTAAAGATGGCCGATAAAGCGTGAAACTGTATTGCGCATGCGTCAACTGCATCTACGCAGAATGACGTCTTTACGCTTGGAGGGAAAATTCTGCTACTGCACAATAGCATCTAAAATGGCCGCTTGGAAACTCACGTGCTAAGCATCTGCTTTGCTGAAAACTAAAATGAGTTCTATACTAAATGCATATGCATGAAGAGTATTTCAGGGCCGGCTCTAGGCTCACGGAGGCCCTGAGCAGGGAGTGTAGGTAGTGGGCCCGAGGCCGCCAAATCCCTGCCAGGGGCTGCCACGCAAATATGTATCTAAGGATATATATTGGCGTGGCAGCCCCTGGGGTTTGGCGGCCCTGTGCAGGTGCACAGCTTGCACATGCCTTAGGCCGGCCCTGAGTATTTATAAGTAAATGGGATTAGAATAGAGATAGGTGGTATACAGTGAAATCATTTTCTTTTGAAAGTAATACTTTTTCTTTTGACTTCTCTATTAGTTCGTATTTGGGCCTCTGAACGGTGCTTAAGCCTGCCACTCACGTGGTTTCTCCCGCATGCGCAAAGATGACAAGTGCTAAACAGTGACGACAAGTCTTGAAACTTGTCCAAGGACAGTCTCAGTACATATCCTGGGAACCAGCTGAACATCCTGACAATTCAAAGGACAACTGTGAAATGTATACAATGTTGTTGATAACATCTGCAAATACGGGTGGGAAATAAAGCATGGGAGAACAAGTTAATGGGTGGGACCTTAAAACAATGAACTAAAGAAAATAATAAAAAACTTAGCTTGGTGAGGGGATCGTCCCCTTAGCTTGTTCAATCAGAAATAGGAGTTTCATAAAGTTGAAACATTTAGGGGTGGTACATGCCATTAAGAAATTATAATTGGGGTAGTTAGTTAGATTAGTTGCCATCAGTTGCAGCCAGAATACTGAGATACTGAGATGCTGTGAGAATGCTGATTGAATACCCAAAGAGCAGACTTAGAATTTCAGAGCAAAATAGAAATTGGAAGATTGCGGAAGAATCGAGCAGGTAATAGAAATAGAAGAAGATTGTGGAAGAATCGAGGAGGAAGTTAGTGTCAGAGAGGGGTGAGACGCAGGGTTCAATTCCAGAAGAGGTCATCTATCCTGTCCTGAACCTGTCCTGAAGTCCTTGTCGCCTGAACTTTC